>NC_069123.1:17817489-18515822 GCF_026914265.1 Mya arenaria
TTCTGCAGCGTCATGTCCTTCAAAAAACCTGGCTAAAACCCTTGTGGCATATTGTCAAACAGATATGTTTCTTTATTAAAAGTTTTTTATTACACGATAGATTATAATAGAGATGAGTTTAAAATTTAATTGTAGTTATGAATCATACATGTTTTCGAGGAAATGGCCTTTTTTGTGTAGAATCATTCCTTAAACATAATAGGAAAAAAAAATGTCTGAACAGTTGATATTCATTTTAAAACAAACAAATGCTTTGAATTTCCAAAGGTTTGTTGTGAATTTCTAACAGTGTGCACATACATATTGGGCTAATGACTGCCACCATGTACATGTATGTGCACAGTTTAGTCTGAAATAAATCTGCCTTTAAATGTTCTGCTTTCATTAGCTCTTAGCCCATTAGTATATATTTAACCAAAACATCACTAATGTATAATTGACCTTGAGACAAATTTAATGCTGTAACATAAACCAGGTTTTAAGGTCAGGATAATATGCATTTTCAGTGTGTGTATATACCATGATAAATTACATAATAAATGCTACTTCGGAAGGCAATATTTTGCTCCAAACGAAGACCTAAAACAAAGATAACTATACTTTCTCTTCACCATTTTAAAGGAAACAAAGGACAGTCTATGCCGCTTAAAAAACATGTCTTCGTTTTATAACTGGAGTTTGGTATGGTAATTTGTTTTCCCTAACACTTTAACAAACCTGTTTCCAAAATAACATTTAGCTCCGACAGGCAGAGGTTCTGTGAAAAGGTTTGATTTAAGAATCAAACTCTGATAAAAGTCCAAAGGCGAGGCTTTGTAAGCAGCAAAGATTGCGCTATGTTTCAATTGAAATGGTGAAGAAATAGTTAAGTTCATTGGAAGCAAAATATTGCCTTCCAAAGGAGCATTTATGACCAAATGTATAACATGGTATACTCACAATGATTTTGACAACATATATTTATTATGTCAATTTTATTTTCATTGCTTTCAGAGTCTGGTGCAGCAATATGCACATTCTTTATGACAACCATGGGTTGCAGCAAGGCTACAGCCTGTCCATTCCGACATGTCAAAGGGGAAAAAACTGTGGTCTGCAAACATTGGCTTAGGGGCTTGTGCAAGAAGGGAGATGATTGTGAATTTTTGCATGAGTTTGATATGACAAAGATGCCTGAATGCTTCTTTTTCAGTAAATATGGTGAGTTTTTCTGTCACAATTTCACTTAATTAATGAAATATTTAAAAACAGAATGCTCTTGAAAAGTTGACAAATGGCATATATATAATGCTCATGTGATATGTCAAATTGAAAGCCATTAGGTTATTTAGATTGCAAAATTGTTATTGACATCCAACATTCATTGGAAAAGCTAAACCTGCAATTATGCATTTGTTTGATTCAAATTTATTACCGTATTATACTATGCATAGGACGCACATTTTTACACCAGATTATCGTCTAAAAAAATTGCCTGCGTCCTTTCTATGCTATTAAGATTTTATCAGTTTTTCAGTCCATTTCAGACCGAAAACGTTGGTCCATAAACAAACGTGGTAATGGTAAGTACTGATTCTGTGTCCACCGAAGAGAACAACTGACACAGGTAAAATCACGCATGTTAACACATGTTTACTTTAAAATGATTTATTGAGAAATAAATTGAAAACAAACATGAGTGTTTACTTTTTTACAAAAGGGACGCTACTCACAAAAACCCGATGTGAGTCAGCGCTTTAACTTGATTCATTTGAGTTATAACGGCAACGGAAAATCGGGATATGTGGTAAATATCAATTAAACGTTGTTTATAACGTTTCAATATTTTACGAAACATTTTGTTGTAGGTAACTGTTTTAAAATAATAATAAAGGAATGTTCATACCGCAAAGTAGCATTATTGTTACTATCAATTCTTTTTAAATGTGTTGAAAAACACCCGCTGTCTGTCATTAGAAAAACATCAATAGAACGAACTATTGCGATGGTAATACCGTATGGTTGTTTGTTCGCACTTTACCACATGTTTTGAGAACATTCATGCATACTATAAGACTTAAATCATTGTTGTTTCCGATATACCATCAGAAGACGACGAAGGCGAATTGAAGAAAAGCATCATCAGGTTGACAGAATAAAACTGTATTATTACCTGTGCTACTGTTACTTTTCTTGTGTATCTAATGTATAAATTTACTTGAAATAAACAACGAAGTACAGTTTGATATAAAATTTAATATCGCATGGTTTATGTTGACCTTAGCCATTTTCACAATCCCAAAAAATAAATCGTCCAAACAAATATGGCGGATACTGGACTTACCGAAATACACTAAATTACCGAAATACGACGATAATTACCGAAATACACAAGACAGTTATCGAAATATGCCTTATATACATTTTTTTTATTTTTTTTACTTTAATATATGTTATAAATATTTTACCAACCTAAATTTTTCCGCTGCGTTCCGTCTTAAATATTACGGGTTTTAATTTTTTACCCCGTTTTTTCGAACAATTTTTTTTTGCCTGCGTCCTATCAATGCTAGCGTCCTATACATAGTATTATATGGTATTTGAAATACTAAAGTCTGTATAACTTTTGCAAGAGAACTCATGTGACATGTCTAGAGTTAAGTGGTAAAACAAAGCTTATTACCAAGTCATGCTTTCTTTCATCACAAACCTATGATTATTGCTAAAGAGAGCCTGTCAGTTTCTTCCATTTTTTACAGGTCAGTGTAATAACAAAGAATGTCCGTTTCTTCACATTGACCCAGCACAGAAGATGAAAGATTGTGCCTGGTATGACAGAGGCTTCTGTAGACATGGTAACTATTTTAGGCTTCTTTATACATGATCAAATCAAATCATCCTCAGCACCCTAGCGTATCATAACCTGTATAGGTTATGATACGCTGAGGTGCCGAGAATGAACCAAAAAGGACTTAGTAATGTGTAAGTTGATCAAAACAGGTAAGAACGCAAGATCAGTCATGAAATTTGAAAAAAAAACAACACCTTTTTCCTCTTTGATTGTTTTTAATTTTGTTATGTAATAATCAAACAGGATTTGACTGTCATAACGAGAACAAGTATGCATGTATTTAATGTCTGCATTTTGCTTTTTGTCATTTGGTAAAGTTTGGTTTAAAAGTTTTACTTTATTATTGTGTAGATCAATTATTTTGTATTATCAAATATTAAATGAGATTTTGTATTTGTTTCTGTTTTGGCTACCTATGTTTATGAAATTATGTGTTTTGTATTAACTGTTGTAGAGGATAGAACCATCAAGTGCTTGAATGAGTTTTATAGGCCTAGTTTGATGTACTTCAGGTCCAAACTGCAAGAATCGTCATGTGAGAAGATTGATTTGCCAGAACTATCTATGTGGCTTTTGCTTGGATGGACCAAAGTGCAAATTTATGCAGTATGTGTTTAACCTTTTTTGTTCATATATAAAGCTCATATCCTGAAATCTGAAAAGTTCTTTTATTTCATCAGTTCATGTGATCAATCTAAATAGCCTTGAAATATTGCATATAAAGAATTTGATGTGCATTTTAAAGATGCACTCTTACTCCCAAATAAGATGTACCACAATAAATACAGGATGAATAAATATCAAAAACAATGGTTCTTATGAAGGAGACTGTGTTTACATTGTAATTGAAAGACAGATGCATAAAACACGGTATTTCTACCATATGAGACGACAGTTAATCACTGTAAAAATCTTTCAGGACCCACCAGTTTCAGCTTTTTAATACATGGTTACAATCTATAATAGATATTTTCAATAAATCCATTATTTAGTAAGTATTTAAAGGCTTATCACTCAAAATTTATGTTTGATATACATGTGTATGTATTGATTTTAAATATGTGTGCAGCTTTAATGAAATGTAGGAGGAATTCAATTTTTAAAAAAACTTTAAGAAGTGAAGTAATTTGTACATTGAATATTTAGATATATACCAAATATATTAGTTTTTTACTGCTGCAACTGACAAAGTGTTTGTTTTATTTTGCTTGGAACCAAACGATAATAAAATACTTAAAACAAGAATACACTATACATGTATATAAACAATACAACATGAATGAAACTTATCATGATTACCCCCACATTATCACTGCAGTCCCACATATGACCTGCCAGTTCCAGACCAGAATATTCAGACGAAGAAGATGATGGTAGTTTGTCACAGCTGTGGGGAAATTGGACACAAATCTATCTCCTGCCCTAAGAGTATAAAAACAGACTCCTCAACACATGGAGATAGGGTAAGACTCATCTTAGTTACAAATCAGGCCTCACTATCACAAAAATATTTAAGTTATTTTTTATTCTTAACTCATATTACCACATTACAGCCTAGTATGATTGAACATCTTCTCATGTGTTGATAAAAATCATAATCACATTGGTCAGTTTTTGAAAGAAAAAGTGCAAAATCTGTACTTAGGACAGAGAAAATGCTTAAATAATAAGGAGATGTACTCAATTGTTTTACATATAATTAAGGACCTCATATAAGTATCAAACACCGATTTTCGTTATAGAATATTAATATATAGAAGTTCTCTATATATGAATAAAATGTACCATTTTCACCCTTGGCACCCTGTCCCCTTTCTGCAGTGCTCGGTTCTTTTAACTCTGCTTGAAACTCTATAGTTAAGTGAAACTGGAATCAGAATTCATTTATAAAATCAGTATACCATAATAGGCTACATGTATATGTTCCTATAGTTATAAATCCAAATGAATGTTCAACAAAACCAAGATATCATCTTCTACTAGTAAAACATACAATTTGTTAATCCTGGTTGTGTGTGTGTTTCCAGCCGGTTGGGTCTGGTATTCCCGGAAGTGGTTACCAGTATTCTCGTGGGGGCCATGTTTTTCGACCCATGGGACGAGGCCTGCCCATGGATGATCCTGCCAGGCTTGAACATGTGATCTGCTTTAAGGTTGGTACTTGCTCATGCCATGGTATTATTTGTTTATTTATTTGTGCTTTTACTAGTGATATTATAATAATGGTTATATCATATAAACCTATTGTATAAAGATATGAGAGGTCTTTGTATGCCATAACAGTATGTCTCAATTTGTTTATATACACATCAACTTGTACTTTTATATGTTCATTTAATTTCAAAGGAGTTTGCTTTATTTATAAGATCTTCTTTTTGTGCTTCAATAGTAAGTTCTGGCTTCTCCTATTAGAAGTTTAACTCCATTCGTACTATTTTCATTATGATAATTTTATTCCTTATTTTCAATAGAAAATTCCCTATATATGCATCTTCTGCATACATTATTAAACAAACGTATATCAGAATTCAAAAGCTAATGTAAAATGCTATTTTTTTTCAGTGTGGAGAGAAGGGCCACTATGCCAACAGATGTACTAAAAGCGACCTGGCATTTTTGCAGTCAGGCAGTTAGACATAACCAATTTCTTTCTTTGTTTTATTACTTGTATTTTGTTTTTGTATATAGAATGATAATAAAATGTTTGATGATTATATCATAGTCAGCGACTTAAATTGCTATGATTACCCTGTTGAGAGGCAGTCCACCCGGTTAGCTGAATCGGTAGAGCGTTGGACTGTGAATCGGACAACCCGGGTTCGATTCGCACTGTACCACTGCCCCTGGCATGTACAGAAGTTGCCCAGGATAGGTGTGCGGTGGTTTTACTGCCACCCTGGGACCCTTCAATGTGCTAACGCCGGGACCTGGAGTATAAACTATAGACCTGTTTCAAATCTAACATTTGTATCAAAGACACTAGAAAAAGTAGTGATTTCTCGGATTGACGAACACTTGACAAAAAATCAACTTCAAGAAAAACATCAGTCAGCCTACATGTATCGTAATTCCATTTGACAGAAACTGCACTTATCAAAGTCCAAAACGATGTTTTCAAATTCCTTGACCATGGCAATGTTACAATCTTAGTAATGCTAGATCTATCAGCAGCTTTTGACACAATCGATCACAAAACTTTGTTACAAAGACTTGAAAATGTGTTCGGAATAGCTGAAAAACCACTGGAATGGATAACATCATACCTTCAAGATAGAAAACAGACAGTATACACTGATGGTGTGCTGTCAAACCCAGTCACACTGAATTTTAGTGTTCCACAGGGGTTCGTATTAGGGCCGAAATTTTATACAATGTACACTTAAACCTCTTGGTGCCATTTGCAATGAGCATGGGCTGCAATACCATATCTACGCCGATGACTCAAAGCTGTATCTATCTTTCAAACCATTAAATGACATTTCGAAGGAAGAAACATAACAATGCATTCAATCGTGCGGAGACATGATATCATGGATGAATTTAAACATGCTCAAACTTAACACTGATAAAACAGAAGTCATCATGTTCTCATCTCCTCATAACTCCAAACACATTGAAAATCTATCAGTAACCATTGGTGACTCGAAAATTAAACAGTCTGTTAATGTAAGAAATATAGGTGCCATCTTTGATTCAAACATGAACATGGAAGATCACGTTAATACGGTATGCAGATCATGTTATTCACATCTTAGACAAATAGGCAGAACTAAGAAATATCTGACAATTGATGCATCTAAACAACTCGTGACTAAATTGGTTATCTCACGCCTAGATTACTGTATGGAGTACCTCAGACATTAATCAACACTCTGCAGATCGTTTAAAATACAGCTGCCCGCACCATCAGCAGAACCTTGCGGCACGTTCATATCACAACTGTACTTAAGGAACTACATTGCCTTACAGTGCAATACAGAATTCAGTTTAAAATATTAATGCATATCTACAAAGCTTTAAACGAAAATCACCAGAATATTTGCAAGAAATGTTATGTGTTTACAAACCACGAAGGAATCTGCTATCTTAGAACAAAGCACTTACTTTAGTGATACCAAAAAGTAAAACTGTAACCTACCGTGACCGATGATTTGAATATGCAGCTCCGAAACTGTGGAACGACCTACCATCCGGTGTGAGAGACTAAAGTTCATTGTGTTCTTTCAAACATGCACTTAAAACACACTATTTCAAACAAGCATATGAATAGCATTTTCACCAGGAATAATCTGACAGTGATTTACGAAGACTGTGTGACCATTATGTGATATTCATAATTTTACAACCTGTTTTAATTCTACTATGATCTTTTAGTACAGTAACATATCCTGTGTAAACTGTTTTAGACTCTTGATTTAATATACAAATGCAATTTAGATGTCGAGTGTAAATTATATTACTTTTTCAGTTTATATTGTTGTTAAACGCCTTTGAACGTGTATATAAAAAGGGCACTATATAAGTTTGGTAAATAATAATAATTATAATTGTGTTGAAAATGAATACCACTACTTACTTATATGTCCATTTTATCATGATCTTAGAACATCCCACTTGCCTAAGAATTATACACATTGGCCATGTTTGTCCAAATTTGTAACATTATTGTCAACAACAAATGTAAATATCATCAACAAAACCGCAACTTATTTATATCAAGCTTTTAAACAGTGAGGATAATACTTTTTCATGTAAATACATATAATAAATAATGATATGCTTAATTATGAAGATGATCTTATCAACCCATATAGTTTGCATATTTTTCTCCATAATATTATACTAAAATTATGCTATTTATTGTAAATTTCACCACCATGCTTGTTTATTCTGTGTTATGGCAATGTATTTTATAATGTATTTGCCAATAAAATATTGACTTGACTTAAAATAATAAACTACTAACACCACCTGTTGAGAGGTACAAGACCTAACAAGAAACACACGTAGACAGAAAAACATAAGCATTTAAATATATTAATTAATGATTGTTGTGTGTTAACTGCCAGATTTTAGCCAGCCAGGAAAGCATTTTACCAATGCAGGGTTTGTGGGCTTGAGCCAATTTCAACCACTAAGCTAATTGACAGAAATTTGCATGATTTGTGTACAACTATAGTATGCTGGTGCATGCTCCTAGTTAATGCCCCTTAATTAATTAAATTCTTATACATGAATTTTTCCTTTTGATGGATAACCATGTTTTGCTGTATATATCTCTTTTTGAAAAGAAATATCAATCAATAAAAGAAGAAAAAAAAGAACATTTGAGTTTACAGCAGCAAATGTTGTACTTAAGTTTTCATGCAATTCAGTTTCATATTACATTTTATTTTAAATAAATAACTCTGTGGGGTTTGCTGAAATTTAAGTCTTGAAATGTTTAGTTCTTCGACTCTGAAGCATTTGGGATATCTATTGTTGAATTAGCTTGATGTACATTTTTTTCATACTTTAAGCAAGGGTTTGAAAATCTCACTTCAGCAATTTCAGTAGAATCCCATCAGGGAACAGTTATTGAATTAGAGCCAAAGAGCCAATTCTCATATTCACCTCACAAGAGCACCATTCTATTGTCAGTTGAGGGGTAAAACAGGACATTCTTTTAAGCCAAACTTACAGGTCTTGCTACATGTATGCTTGTCATCACTGAAATTATGTTCAAAATCTTATGTGAATATCTTTAAAACAAATAGTCTTTTAGTTTTATGTTATTATGCACCTGAAGGGTGGCATATGGTATTTGGAACTTCTGTCTGGTTTCTGATTTATAACTGAAGAACACTTAGGCCTAGGGTCCTCAAACTTTGTAGGCAGGTTGATCATGCCAGCAGATATACCATATTTTGAGATCAGTGGGTCAAAGGTCAAGGTCAGGGTGACCTATAGCTGAAATATGTGGAGTCAATAACTTCACCCACAGTTTAAAAAAATAACACAGATATTAGGTATGTTCTGCCATCTTGATGGTTGTAGTTTGCATATTGTTCTTGGCCTTTTCGTTTTCATTGCCTCGGTTAACTATTTAGTTATGCGTCCTTGAACATAGATTTAGACTTGTGCTATTGAAGGTTTAGATTGACCTTGTGGTAAATTTGTTTTCCTTGATATCATCTTCAAACATTCATAATGAGTCTTATATATTGCTGAGTTAATCAATAGCATCATGTTTGAAGGCGGCATGCAGAGTTAATCATCGCATTTGTGATATCTCTAATATAAAAAAAGTCGAGCAAAAAATTACAACCTCCTGTGGTCAGATATATATAGAATGAGGGAAGGATGGCACTTCTCTGGCTGACATACCACATGACTGAATTTATTGGCCAAAGTAGAAGCTTTTGAACAGTGTTTTATTATAAGAAATTTATTTCTGCATAAATATAAAGACAGAAAAAATCATAACAAAGCACCGATTATTATAGTCAGCTGTTAGAAATAAATGCATAGAAAATGAGCACCAAATGTATTACCCTTACAGTACAAGTACATATACATAATGTTGTCAAGAAAATAGGTACATTTAAGTGTCTTATTTAAAAATACTATGATTATAAAATGGGGTAGCATTGTTAAATTTGTAAATTGTCATATCAAATTATTACACATTTTATTATTAAGGTTAACAGTATACAAATGTATATATTCTGTCCCTTTGTTTAAAATTTCTGCTGATTCTATGTACAAGAGCACCACAAGCAAAACTCATCACTCATCTCTGTGTTTTTTCAGTCATAAAGGGACATAACTCAACAACTTAAACCAAGAGTGGTAGGCTTTGTTCTAAGTTTCATAAAAAATATCTTAAAACATTGTTTTTTTAGTTATTTGACAAAGGTTTAAATGTTTCGCTGACAACTTAACCAAGGCTCAATATCTCGATACTTTTTCTTAAATAAATCTTGTTGAGCCAACAAAAGTTCAGTATTGGACAATTGTTTTATCAATTATGTGTATTAAAACAAAAGTTTTTTTTACATCATCAAAAGCATTGACACTTCAACATTCATACTTGTACATAATAATATAACGACATAAAAATAGAATCAAATTGCTAATACATGACTTATCAGTATGATGTATATAAACAATAAATGTATTTCAAAAATTGCAGTATTGACCATTAAATTAAAAAAAACTGAATCTCTTATCATTATAAGATCCATGTAATGAATTTAAAACTAAAACAAAGAAATAAAATAAAAATTCTATGAGCAAAATTTCTGTAGGCCGCAACAATATTATTTACATGTATTAAGTTTGGCAACATTTTAAGCACCAGTCTAATTAGTAACAAGTAATTCTACATAAAACATATTCTAAATTTTAGGTTTGTTGGATCATGTAAAAGGCTGTGTAAATATATGTAAATACATGGGGAAAATCAAACTTAAACATTAATATGTATGTCAGACAATATAATCATTACCAATACCAGTGAAAGGATAACATATTATTGCAAAACAATTGGCAAAGATGTGGCACTGTCATTCATCAAATACTATTGCACAGTACTTGCACATATCCAAGTTTGTTTCAACAGATGTGTCAATAAGAAATCTTACTAAAACAGAATACTTCATGTTTAAATCATTTGGTATCAGTCAAATTAAAAACCCTCCTCATTTAAACTTCCTCATACCATTTTTAAACACAGCCCAGATACCCATGATAATAATGTCACACATGCAATAATATCGGGGGGGGGGGGGGGTTCCTATTAGATCAAGGGTATTAACTCTAATCAGGGTTAAGCAGTGTGTTCCATATGCCAAGTGTCATGAAAATTAATTCTAAAATTAGCATACATACCAAGGTTCATTTAAATACTTTGAAGGATTGTTTTTTTCAATCCCAAAATCCATGGACGAATAACACCTCTGAACATAGACAAAAAATTATTGTCATGAAATGTTTTCGGTTTATTCTCAACCTTTATCCCTTAAAACCTGATTATTTTTCATTTGATAGGAACTTGCATATGTTATCCAATTCTTGCTTAAAAGGAATGGTATGTGACCTTGCAACTGTTTCTTAATGTGCCTTAGATGGTTTTCATGAGCATTGCGCAACCACAATTTACCCTACATAATAAGACATAAGTGAATGAAAGACTACAATCCATATAGAAGGTCTAAATACAATTAACTAATCTTTATAGTTTCATGTTATAAAATAATTAAGAAAACACAACATAAGATACAGCATACTCCATAGTAAAGATATGGGCAGATTACAGTCGATTGCTCCCTCCCGGAAGGGTTGGTTGTTAAAAACTGCACATATAACTGCTTCCAATCAGAATTTTTGAATGAAATGTTTAACATAACTGCTGGAATGAATTGGCTCCTTTCCTGAAACTGCCCTCATATATTGAAAGTTACAAATAAACAACATCAAGACATAAAACTACAAATTTGGAAAACATCTTCTACTCCCTTGCTTATGTAGAACCAATTCTCAGACACTGATCTTGTATTAACGGTTGGATCATTTCCTTCATTACGCCATATCTGTTCATGGGAAGGTGCTGTTTTGATTCCTCATAATCGTTTTTCAGCTTCACAAGACGGTTGTACAATCGTAGGAACTTCAGCTGAATCTTTTCTTTCCGCTTTTTCTTTTCTTCGATGTCGTTGACTATCTCAGCTTTGTGAAGACCAGAGACCTCTGCAAAGAGAAAAAACACATTTTGTTTGCTTTTAAGTCTGTTAAGCATATGCCTTGACTTGTTCACAAGTACATGAATCTCTTACACATATAACCCGAATATAAGTACTCAGGAATATTTATATAATCGTTTTGTTGAAAATGATTGGGTTTTTTTCAATCTTGAGGTATAAGTTTAATAGAAGGAATTATCAACTAGACCTGACATTAAGGTCAATAATAAAAGAAAGTGGCAGTCCTTTAATTTAAACCCATATCAACTAAAGTATATAGCATACAAACATCATACATTTATTGCATTTTGCTGAAAATCTGCCCTGCATCAAGACAATAACTGGAGAAGATATGTGTAAACCTTACCATCTCTGGCAGAGGCTTCATAGAGCCTTTGAGCAGCAGTGTGCAGTCTCACGGCCCTGCCAGTCTTCTGTGGGCTGTTGGTGGATCTGCCAGTCTCCTGTGGGCTGTTGATGGCGCGGTTATTGGCTACTCTTGTTATCACTTCATCTGTGATACAGGCCTTTATCATGTCCTTCAGCTCTTCATACCTGGAGGTGATGTCAAGTTAATCACTTAATCAAGCCATACATGTTGTATCCCCCCCCCCCCCCCCCCCCCCCCCCCCCCCCCCCCGAGGGCATGTTCTAAAGCCTGGCCTGGCCTGGCCTGCTGACTCAGCATTTTGTGTGGGGCCAGGCCGGGCCAGGCCAGGCCAATTTTATACATAATGAGAGTGCTAGCTCTAAATACACTGGAACACAATAATTTACCCCTATTTTAAAACTTAACTGCATGTTTGATATAAAAAAATCTGCGTTTTATTTATTTAAAGAATTTAGTTTGATAATGATTAATTCATTTACTTATACAAAAATCAGGTTTTCAATTGCACTATGCATGATTGTAGTTTTGAACAACTTGATGTTCAACTCTATGAACTGTTAGATAGAATTTCTACATCTTAAATAAAGACAAAACATAAAAAAATTCACAAATAAAATACAAATGCATGTAAAAAATTAAAATATGCATGTATGTAAAACTTGAGTCTGAACACATTAATTTCAAGATTTGATTTGTAAACCCAGATTTGTGCACTTAAATAAAATAAATTGATAAGTATTAACAATATTCCCATTCATTCAATTAAACTACCTTTAATTACAAAAAAAATACATTACATTAAACAAGCATGCAGTTTATTTCTAAAGAAAGGTATATCATTGTGTTCCAGTATATTCAGTGCTTGTACTCCCAGTATGTATAAAATATGGCCTGTCCTGGCCGGGCCAGGCAAGGCCAGGTTTTATCCCGGGTAACAATGTAATGTTTCAGTGCTAATAGGCAGAACTGTATTAAATAATTAAGATATGAAGATTCCAGTTAGCACGCCACACAGCCAATTTCCCACACATGATGTCTGTGTACCTTAGGCTGGGGCGTTTTGTCAGCAGCGCACAATATGACATTTAAAGCTGCACTCTCACAGATTGAACTTTTGACAACTTTTTTATTTTTTGTCTTGGAACAAGCATATTTTTGCGTAAATATCTGCAAACTAGTGATGAAAGACTGCTGACAAAAAATCAGATCGCAGCTTTACATATTTCCGTCCGAAAATTGATGTTTTATGCATTTTTCTTAAACCGCTAGTAACAGTTTAAGCCATAAAACATTAAATTTGGAATTGAAATATGAACATCTGCGATCTGATATTTTGTCAGCAGTCTTTCATCACTGGTTAGCAGATATTTACGCAAAAAAATTCTAATTCCAAGACAAAATATAAAAAGTTGGAAAAACGGTGAATATGTGAGAGTGCAGCTTTAAGGTATATACCAAGTTTGAAGTCTTTGATATTCAGTTTAAAACTGACATAATACCATTTAGTTATAGCTTGATTTTGTAATCAGTTTAAAGGTAAGATATAGACTGAAGGAATCACCATAGCAATGGCACACAAATACCTTGTCAGTACAAAGTGCTCCATGCAAGCCTTGTAGGCGATGTCCAGCTGGTACACAAACTGGTATACATCCCGATAACACCTTTCAATTGCCCAAACCTCCCTTGTCAGAGCTTCATCCTCTGCCTTGAGTACCCCCTTTGTCTTGAAACACCCTGAACAAAGATAATCATTTAAGTATGGTTTAACTAAAATAAATCATGTTTTTGACCTATCTTTGAATACTAAAATTGTACTTGTAAAGAAAGTGAATTTGGAAAGTGGAAAGGAAAATGTTATGCTTAAAAGACCACATTTTCACATTACTAGCACAAATGCCATATTGTTCAACAATCTCAGATGACTAATTTGATGAACCTCAACAAGTGGGAAATTAAACGAATATTCCCTTTATCCCTTATGGAAAAAACCTAAAAAGTTTCTGAATAAGTACCAATATCCATTGGTTTCTTCTTATCTATTTTGACTTTCTCTATGATCAGTTATGTTGTGTTGTAAAATCTGGCATGTCGTGGAACTTCATCTGTACTGTAAATAGATTGAAAATCTGAAGCAACTGCAAGTTTTATTCTATTACACATCAATACACACTAAATATATCAGGCTGTATATTGTTCGTCACACGCACATGCACGCGCACACACACACACACCTGCGCAAAGACGCACACACTCAAGAATACAAATAGTCATGAATGTACAGGATGCCTGTTCCCATAAGGGCTCTGAGGTACAAAGAAGCCTTTAAAAAAACAAGAAGGCCAAGATAGCCTTATATTGCTCACCCGAGTAAAACTAAAATGGTGCTCTAGGTATTTCTACAATCAAAGGGCAATAACTCTCAGGTGACTACCATACAGCAATTTGGCTAATTATCAAACTTGTCTGAGGTACTAGACTTAAAAATATTTTTATTTTTTTTTTTCCACTTAAGCACCAGTCAGTTGTAACCAGGGTCTAGGGAATAGCGGGGACTTTGACTTTAAGTCCAGTCAAACCCTGGTAAAATCAGGGGACAAACTGCTGGTAAAATCCCCGCCAAATGCCCCAGCACCCCAGGGACTTAGGGCCCATTCCCCACTATTTTTGGCACGAAGACAACACCACCACATTCAACCGGCACTGCGGGGCCGCCTGGAAGGTAGAAACACTGCCCATTTCCCTGGCTTTCCCAGACCTGGGGGAACCTTGGTTACAATTGACTGGTGCATTAACATGTTAAAATTTTACCATTTTATATTTAACATTCCTGTTTATCAGAGTGATGATGCTATGCATACCACATAGTTAGATATATTATTTAACCTGATTTGAGGTGATGTCGCACTTATGACTATTTTTGACATAGATCCATTTCAAGAACTGTTATGTGTTGATCTTCTTTTTTTGCATTAAGCAACTAAACGTATCTTTCTTTCAACACATTTCTCTTCACAGTATCCTCAGTGGACTTAACGCAATGTGACATTGGATGCAAAGATACTGGCATGATGATCCAACTCACAAAATCTTAAAGCTGCATCCTCACAGATTGACGTTGTTACAACTTTTTTTATTTTTTGTCTTGGAACGAGCTAATTTTTGCGAAACCCATGGAAACCAGTTATATAAGGCTTTTGACAAAAAATTAGATCGCAGATTTTTATATTTAAGTTAAAAAACCCGATGTTTTATGCATTTTCCTTAAACCGTTAGTAACGGTTTAAGCCATAAAACATAAAATTTCAAACAAAAATATGAAAATATACGACCTGTTTTGTTGTCAGCAATCTTTATTGGTTTACAGAAATTTATGCAAAAAATTGCTCTTTCCAAGACAAAAAATAAAAAGTTGTGAAAATGTTATATCTGTGAGAGTGCAGCTTTAAATAATATTATAAATATACATGAAAATATTCATAAAAGCAACTTATATACAGTTTTTATATTTGTTTGCATAAAATAATTGATTTGATCATATTCCAGATATCTAAAATGTAAGTGCCAATCAAATAAACGTTAAAATCAAGTTAATTATAATCAAGGGAGGTAGTAAAAAAAAAAGAGATATTAACCAATCATAAGGACATCAATTATATATCGTTTTCAATATCTAACTAATATCTAAAAACCAGAACGGTGCAATATTGGACCAATTCAAAGAAAAGAAATTTGATAGAGAGTAACCGACTGTAAGGATAATTTCTGTGAAATTATTTTAAAATTATGCCAGCAGATTCTGAGGAAAGTTTTTCCCTATGGTTGCCATGGCAACTCCAGTTCTGCATCACCATTTTAATGGAAGAAATCTGGAAGAGTACCACCAAAGGAACTTTCTTGGTAAGTTTGGATGAAAATGTCTTATTGGTTTAAAGGTGAAGTTGTTTGAAGGAAAATGATGAAGACGGACTGACAAACGGATGACCATGCCATCACAATAGCTCATGCACAGGACTTTAATTGTGCTAAGGTGAGCAAAAAAAACAACAAGAAAACACTTACTTTAGACTATGCATTTTATCTCAAAGTATAACTAGTACTAAGTTGAAACTAATAGCTTTAGAAATTACAAACGGAACTATAGGCATAGAAATGCCTTCATATAATATTTGGGTGTTCATATTTCATGATTGACAATGGGAGCACAAGAAAGTGGCGACAGTGAGCACCAAACAACTGACAACAAGCATGCAGTAGTCATAAAAGCGTTATAAGACTAGTTCGGACGCCCATTTAGGAGGGCTATGATCTTTACCAGAATGATTCGGAGTTTAGATGTATAAATTATTAATATTTGTCGTAGAATAGTCTAGCAATATCCAACTATTGAAATCTATTTTGAGTTGTGTTTTTTATCATACCATAGTTTGTCAACAAATCAGCACTAAGCAACGGGTATAACTAAATACCGAATAGCACGAAAACCACCGAAAAGTAAGGCAAAGGAAACAAAATTTCGCAAAAAGTCAATAATTTTACAAATAACAATACGAAAATAAATAAAGGCATGAAAATAAGCCGTGGCGGGGGGGTTAAAAATACATACGTGTCTATTTATATGTAGGAAGGGTATCTACTCAATTTACCATACACAGCAGCGTTTGAAGTTGATTGTTTAACACCAAGTAAAGCTTTGCAAAATCTGAAATGTAACCTCTCCAACTGTATAGATGTAAATCCCCATAGACCACACCCGTATGTACTAATTAATAGACGAAACAAAGGAAACAAAAAACTGCAGTGCTTACATTGGTTTACATTCACATTTTTTTTTTAGTTTTGACAATACCAACGTACGTGTTCAGTGCTTTTAAACCTTTATACCATAAGAAGTTTTAAAGGGTATAAAATATAATAACCTGTGCCGGTATTTCTATGTAGCACCTGAAATGTTAAAATCGTTAACAATCGCAACATGTTAACTTTCATATACATTCTCGGGGACATTGTCACTCCTAGCCTACTGCGACATTAAAGTAATCGGAATAACTTTTACACTGTTTTACACGGGGCTTAAGCCTAAGTCACACATTCAGGATTTTTACTGCCGTCCTTGATAGGACCATTCCCGATTAAAATGTGTCAAAAGTCTGATCAAGATCATGTGATTCGTGGCTGGAAATTCAAACTTTTATTAAAATTTGTAAAAACATTTATTTAATCACGACAACAATCAGATAGTGTTCAGGAGGCGTCCCGATCCAGCCGTTTCCAGCAGAATTTGTCCCGATTATCCCGTTCTCAATCCGATTCTGATCCGATTTGTATCTTTGTCATGGTAAAAAACGACCGAATCTGTCCCGACAGCGTCCCGATTCTCCCGAATGCGATCCGACAGAGATCAGACAGTGACCAGACAATGAACCGACGCTGACGGCAAGATCTGGACGCAATCTGGACTCAATCGGCAAGAAACGGCAATGCAAAATTTCTCCAGATCATGCCCGTTCCACAGGACACTGACCAGACAACACAGGACATTGTTACGATTTTGATCCGATACAGCAGAATCTGTCACGACATAGTCACGATTGTAATCCGACTAGACAAAATCGGCTGAGTTTCCCGAATGTTACGGGACGCACCTAACTGTCGGGAGTGTTTGGCCGACCTCTCCGGACCATTCCCGATACGTAGGACTCTGTTACGAACATATACGACTGCGTTCAGACAATGATAGGACATTCCAGATCATTGAGGATAGTAATCCGACTTTTTTGCTTTTCGTGTCGTAGCGCTGTCTGATCTCAAACGGGAGACATAATCGGCATTGTGTGAACGCCGCATTAGCTGGCGTATTATAAATACGCAACATTTTACCATCTAAATTGGATTTATACAACTTCAACCATAGCGCATTTAGATATATGGAATCAAAACTAGGTTTCATGACAATAGAACAGCAATAAAATAGTTTTTTCAAGTTAACAATTGACTGAAGAATAAAGAAAAATCATCAGCCGTAGACCAACCTCTTCCTAAAGTATTACGCTTCAAATTTTTAAACTCTTTAAAACGTTAAAAAATAATCACACTTGACCACGGTACCAATCAATAGGATAAAAGCCATATAATAGTTGTTGAAGATTACTACGAAATTGTGTCTAATCTCCTTCACATTCGAACCAATATTGTTAAATTTCGCATAAAGATCTTCACATTCCCATGCACATGTATTTCGAACAAAATGATTATTAAACATATGTCCATTAAGTTTGCTTCTTTATACAAAAAGTACTAAATTTCTTTCGTTTACGCTTTTGGATAAAGGTGTTTTGTAATTTTCGTACATGTATGTCAAATGCCCATGATATTGAAATGTATTAACAATTTTATTCTTGGCCTATATTTCTCATTCTCAAAATTTGTTTTCTCTATACATGTACATGAATCAATATTAAATTGTTTGCCCATTAGACATAAGTCTTGCTTTTCGGGAGGGCAGACAGTAAAAGACCGAAATCTATCAAATTAAAATGTATATATCACGGACAACCCATAAAAGTAAGTTTAAAACTAAGAAACATGGTTTCTATTTGCTGTTCGGTGCTTACCGAGCAGTTTGCCTTGCTTTTCGACGTCAACTGTGATATTCGGAGACTTCCCTGACGATTTTTGACTTTCATAAAATAAAAAAAACAATACAAATACCACAAACATCAGCGAAATTTGCTGTTCGGTGTTTCCGTGCTTTATCTTTGCTTTACGGTATTTCCCGTGCATTTCGGTGTTATCTGCGCATTCTGTTCTTTCCCATTCGGAACTCCTCGGCCATTTTATCGAAAACAACCTCGGATGTATGCCGGTACATCTGTTGAAGTAGTTCGTAAAATTTTGAATTGTATCATTAGTTAAATGTAGTGTTTTAGAGCTGTATTTATTGATCTAAGTTTAAATTTATTGTCATTGAATTGTATTAAAGCAAACATAATGAAGAATCCCAAGAGTTAAGTCACAAAGTTTAACTACTAAATAAAATTACTACGCGATCTACTTGCAGCGGACTTAAACGTACCACTTTTTGAGTGTGTAAACCATCCAAATACATCCGAGGTTGTTTTCGATAAAATGGCCGAGGAGTTCCGAATGGTTCTTTCCATGTTTATCGGGTTTCGGGTCAAAAAGGCCCGGTACAAGAAAGGGACGGTCTAGAAAAGCCCATTGATCATATCTATTTTAACATTCATGTGTTTAGTAATCGTTATAATTATTTTAGAAATTAGCATTTTGAATCATATTGGAATATATAAATAAATTGTGTCCAGCGTTATGTCACATTGTATTGTTCCTTGACTTTTAATAAATCCTCTGGCATTGAATATAAATGCCTGATTTTTTCTATTCAACCCGTCACGGTCTTACGTCTTCA
Organism: Mya arenaria; assembly: GCF_026914265.1. Lineage (NCBI taxonomy): Eukaryota > Metazoa > Mollusca > Bivalvia > Myida > Myidae > Mya > Mya arenaria. The sequence goes on from NC_069123.1 coordinate 17,836,863, forward strand.
TTGTGGCATAAATAAAACCGCTGAGGTTAGGATGCGCAAACAATAAGAAATAACTTAAACAGCGTTGCTTTAAAAAAACTTTTTTATTAACATCATTTACATCATTGTACGTTTTATGTCAATGATTTAACACATTTACAACACTTCAAAAACACTTAAATTGAACCCGAAGACGATAAACATCTCCGATATACGCTAGATATTCGATTGTGGTTTTCAGTTTAGTTATACTCGCACTCGGACCAGGCCCATTCGGTGAGTGCTCCGATAAGATTGTTAGTCATATTGGGTTTTAGAAACATAGATTTTATACAGAACACATGTCTTTTAACCCATGTACACTTACGTTTTTTCGTTACATACACTTTTTTATTTCACTGTTTTTCGTACATTAGCCAGTTCAGCCGGTTGTTCTAATACTTCAAGTTGGTTATTCGCGAATATCCAACTACCAACCAGGGATTCAGACTCTGTCTTGTTTTATGATTTAAGGTACGCAAATATCTTATTGAAATCGTTCGAATAACCTACCAACTGGCCTATGTACGAAAAACAGTGAATTATAACAGTGATGTGTCTTTACGTTTCAGTTTGATATCCGCCATCTTTTTTCAGTCATCGTTTGCATGTTTTCGATGTCGGACTTTACTGAATTTCTCCTTAAGAATGATAACTGCCTGGAGAGTATCTCAAAATTTATTTCTTATTGATTTTTTAAGCAAAACAATGTTAAGCGTTAATCTCAGGAGGTTTGAACCTCTTTAAATCCTTGTCAAAACGGTAATGTCACTTCTTAGTTGCGTACAGTCGAACCCCGTTGGCTCGAAGTCCCAGGGACCGGCGAAAATACCTCGAGCCTTGGCAAAATTGAGCCAAGCGGGAATGCTTAACTTCAATATAAAGAAATCGGTTCTTCGATTGCAATGTTCAGCTGCTTTGTCCTTGTACCCTGGAAAGAGCAGCAGGACCAGCGCTGGTTAATATCCACCACGTGGTCGCCACCCTTGCAATATAAACTAACATTTAACCAATAATTATCACATTAATTACACTCGTGGCAAGTGAAAAACACAACAAATGACACGTCACATACACCGTGTATATTTATGATAAATAATGTTTGCAAATGAACTGTGTTATGAAATTAGTGGCTACAATTTTGGTGAAATAAATTTCAAATATAGCCTGTCGATTGCCTTCGCATATCAAAGAAACCGACTGCATGCCGTCATCAGCGATGCAGGTTCATAATTCCGTGAAGTATAAATACGTACATGTACATATTGCATTGGTGTAGTGGCGGATTCGTGGTCAAGTTGTAACACACAGTCAATCCAGAGGTCGCAGGCTCGATCCCCGCCCCACCACTTAAATACTGACCATATTACGGGAGGGACGTTGTGGGGGTCCTGTGGGAAAATGCTATACACTGGCGCTCGTTAAAGAATCAGGGCAGCCTTAACCTGTCGGTTACATTCTGGCTAAGCACTATGCTCCAAAAACCTAAAATGACTAACAATCCTATCGGAACACTCGCCGAATGTGCCTTGCCCGAGTGCGAGTATGAATAAGCTTACACTCAAACGGATCGTTGAATTGTATCTTATCCATTAAATAACACCCGTAAGAATAGTGACAAACGAAATTCTTTGAAGTGTTTATACAGACTGTTCGGGGCCGATGTTTGGGCGGTACGAATTGACCGCCTTTCCGTGTAAAATGGTTTTGATATTGTGTTTTGTCTAACCGAATGACGAGCACGATTATTTGAAAACAGTTGTACCTTTAAGTGAAGGAATGTTTGTCATAATGATTAAAAAATAATTTAGTAACATGACAAAATGAGCAACGTTATAGATATTTACCTGCAGCAATGGCCTCGAGAACGGTGTCAGTTCGTGGTCATCTAACAGAGCGTCGATACTCTTCGAAGTCGCCCGGGTGTCCACGTTATTTGCAATATGTAATCGCAACTTAAAATACTTTTTTATGAGTGTCTTTAATCGTATTACCATTTAGCATGTGCGTTATTTTAATTCACTTTTAAAAGCGGAGGGTCCTTGTCACATAGAGATACAAAATTGACGAAAACAGCAAGCCACTTGCAGCGAAAGTTAAATTTCAGCTCGGCATTTAGATATTCCAAGAGTAACGGACCGACTCTTTGCAGATCCGAGGCAACAACAGCATTCAACAGAGCTCTTGGCGACAATTCAGAGATAACTTGCTCTGATAGAAAAGTGGACTAAGCCCTGTCTGTACGTTCAGCTGACTCAAGGCGGCCGACGGGAATATCTTTAAGAGGTTCAAACCTAGCGAAACGAAACAACAATACATCTGCATACTCTAAATCTACCATATGAAATATATACATTATGATGGAAAAACTGCTTGACGATGGTGGTCCTATATAGGTATATCTGTGGTCAGCTTTGAAGGTCAGATAACACCTACCACGGAAGCCACAATTAAGCTTACACTTATTCTGGCCTGAAAAGGAAAAGGAAACAGTTGTTCCTCGATTTTTCATTTTAATATACACCATTGTCGTCATTTTCTATGTGACAAAAGTCAATCAAAACGACCTGAAACAGATATGACGGCTGACGCCTCCTAGGCCTTAACGACCATCTCTGAAACGCACCCAAGTACCCGGCTACTATCTGCCGATATGTTCAACCTCATCCAAATTGTGGAAGAAATGTACAATTTAGTAATTACCATTTGACATATAATGTAGCGTTCGATTACTCTATATTTTACTATTGTATATACGAGATTTTTGCCAGGCAAGAAGCGCAAAAAAGGAAAAAATCATCAGCGAGTCTTTTAATGATTCTAGAAAGAAATTGACGCCGTCCACGATTGTCTCAGATTACGCATCAAGGTACAACCCGGGATAACTTTTACTGAAAACCTGAGTGAATTACTTTTACTAATATATTTGAAACACAAGTAACGACTATACCCATACACAAGGTCAAAGGTCTTACGTAGTAGTCATAGGTCAAATTGACTGGATTTGTTGTTTCTGCTGCAATTCCATAACCACTTGAATATAAAAGTCACTTTATATCACTTTAGCATAGATTTTGACACTTCGATCAGGATTAAAATTAAATTCCAAACTCTCATCTAGGAAATAACTATAACTGACTCAAACACCAGCATGGGTAGTCACGGGGCCTACATTGATATTTTTAAAGCAACAGTTATGGGCATTACTACATGTGTGCTTGGCATGACTAAACACATGTGTCTTACGTGGATGTCTTAAATATTTGTTTAGTTTATAATGCTGTTGTTTTTTATTCAAACAATCAAGGACCATAACTCAACAATCATTAAAGCTGAATAATGTATTTTTACACGCCTTGCTACACATGTGCGTATTGTAACTGGTAGCATGTGTACAGTCTCATTTGAATATCTTGAATGGTGAAGTTTTGGCACACCACCATCCCCGATAACACCATGGTTATGAAAATGCTTCACCTTTTTATATCTTTGCAAGTTTGAAGGGGGTATATTGGAGTCACATACAGTCGATCGGTGGAACATGTTTGTGGAGCAAACTTCTCCCACAGTTTTCACTATGATACTTTAAAAGTTTTAAAGTATCATAGTGAAAACTGTGGGAGAAGTTGAACATTTGTTTTCTTTTCATTTTTTGTTAATATACGTAATGAAAGTTTACTTTAAAGGTGAAAATGACCAATAATACGAACAACGCACAATATAAGTCATTAACGATACATGTATACACAATCTTGTCTTTGCGAAAACATATTCAATTTTTCCGAGTAATCGAGTACCCGAGTACTCGATCGAACGATGGTCCGAGTACTCCAGTATTAATTTTACTACTCGTTGTCATCCTTAAATTAAAACACATTATCATTATTATGGGTAAAAGTGCATGGTGTATATTTCTTCGCCTACGTCCATTTTCTCTTAAAAGTTATGTGTCCTTAAAATGTTCAAACTTTCCTGTCTCTGTTTGTGATTGTGGAGCGAACTTCTCACCTAATTCATGAAGTTATCACACTGGTACTTGGTACACATAACCACCATGGTAGGTAGTAGTACCAGGCATATATTCCATGACATACAGCCATTTTGTTATACATTAAAGATTTAGATTTGCCACTGTGGCAATTAAGAATATTTTTTCTCGATAAAATCTTGAATTATTTATATTGATTCCTATTTCAATATTCCCCCGAGTCAATCAATAACATCCTGTGTAAAGGCAACATGTGGCCAGTGATCGCGTATGTAAAAGCTTAAAAAAGTCAAACTAAACAGTATAACCTGCCGTTTTGGTCATAACATTTAGGAGCTGTAATAATTGAATGTGTTGAAAGGTCGAATCTTCTAAACAGTATATACTATGAGTAATTCATTACTTCATAAACGTAATCAGAAAAAAAACTTGTATGCTTTATTTTTATTGTAATACACAAAGAAATAATAAAAAAAACAAGAACAAACAACCAATGATTATAATAAGCTGCTAATAATTATGCATAGCAAATGAGCCTAAATGTATTCCAAATACAATACATATATATATATATATATATATATATATATATTAATAATAATGTTGTCAAAGAAAATAGGTACATTTAAGTATCTTTTTAAAGGTACTATGATTATAAACTCTGATTACGTTGTAACATTTGTATATTATCATATTATTGCACATTCATTAAGGTTAACAGTATACAAGTGGATTATGTCCCTTTGTTTAAACTGCCTCGCAAAATTTCTGCTATTCCCGTATTCAAAAGCATCACAAGCAAATCTCATCCCTCATCTGTGTGCTTTTCAGTCATAAACGGACATAACTCAACAACATTTTAATCAAGAGTTACAGGCTTTGTTCTAAGTTTCATAAAAATATCATCAAACATTTTTTATGACAAAGATTTAAACTTTTTTTGTATGACAACGCTGACAGTAAAACCAAGGCTATCAAAATATCCAGAGGCTTTTTTTCTTAAATAAAACAAGATGAGCCTACAAAATTTCAGTAATAACAGAATGTTTTACATGATCAAAACCATTCTCTTCAACAATCCAGCTGGAGCACTGTATTGATACTTGTACATAATATAACAACTACATAAAACTAGAATCAAACTGTATGCTGAAAATAAAACAATACATGTATTTCAAAAAGATATTCATGCTTTATGGAATAAAATTGAAAAATAAAAATCTCTTAACATTTTAAGATACATGTAACGAAATGCAAAACTAAAAACAAAGATATGTTCAATATAAAAAGATTCGTAATTTTATGATCATGAGCAATTTTTCCGCATGATTCCCATAGGTCACATCAATATCATGTTTTGCTTGACGTATTTTGGTAAACAAATCAAATAAACCAAGCATTCAAAATAAAAGTAAAAATAAAAATCTCTTATCATTTTAAGATCCATGTAACGGAATGTAAAACTAAAAACAAAGATATGTTCAATATGTAGAGATTCGTAATTTTATTATAACGAGCAATTTTTCCGCATGATACCCGTAGGTCACATCAATATCCTGTTTGGCTCGACGGATTTTGGTAGAAAAAAACAAATAAACCAAGCATGCAAAATAAAAGTACAATTTGTTCACTTCTGTAAAAACAGGAATGAGTGGAAGCAAAACTATTTTTCCCTGTATGGTTTTACATTTTTAAACAAATGTAAAACAACAAACAAAATTATAACTTTACGTCCAACTCTATGTAATTTACGAAAATGCACTTATGCAAAAACATTCATTTTCTATTACTGTTCCAATATTTCCAGAAAGACTAGAGACCAATAAACCCCTTTTTGTATCATTGACTTATTACATGCAATATTACTGTACAAGAGAGTGTTTTGAGATTCAATTTCAGGCCCCAATTTCCCTTATAACAGGATTAAGCTATAAAGCTCACTATTCTTTATTTTCAATTATTAGCGTTATATACTTCTTTAACAGTTTTTATACCTTAGATAGGAATCATGGTTATGATCATCACAATAAACCATTTTTCATTTATCAAACTTCAATTGAAGTGTGTATTTTGGCCAATTGAAATAAGCAACTTTAGCCTGTTAGTCAAACAAAGTTTCAAGAAAATCGCGCCAGGAGTTTATAAATATGCTTTTCATTTTGACTTTCTTAACTCTTGATGAAGCATTACAAAAAAATCACAATTTCTGAAATATATGAAAATCAAAAAATCAATATTGTTGATAGGAAAGTAAAATAAGTGACCATATCTCTTGTTTTATTTATTTATGCCACAACAAATTGATTCATTTTATCATCGGATTCGCCGCACCTAAAATTTTATTATTTTTGCTCCCACACATTTTATTTGGCCGCGAGAAATATTTTTTATCTATTTTTGAATTTCCCCTATTTTCTGAATTTCTTTAACTTAGAATTTAAACCTGCAACGTCGACTCGTTTTTTTTAAGGTATCTCCATGCTGTACATTCTTCGCGAGCAAACTTTCCTCATGTCAGGACAAAATCAGGTCCAGGTAACCGCCAAACAGCTGATATTTGTTATCAATCTTTCTTGCAGGGAATATTTTGCAGGAAGTACTGTTGTTATACATTTCTGGTATTAATTAATTTTTTGTAATGTAACATACACGTTTAAAGTGAATATCAGTGTCATAGTCGATGGATTGTAGACTTCAGTAAACAACAGCAGTTTCACAGAAATATACATTTTTATTTTTTTTTCGCTTTGCGCTTGCCTCTGATTTGCCTTAAATTTAAAAAAGTGTGTTTTTTTTCACTCGCTTGCTCCCATTTTTTTGGCAAAATCCGAACAATTACAAATGATCAATTTGTTGTGGCCTTAAGTTATTAAATTAAATCAACTACTCTATAAATATGTGCACAGCAAAAACACTTAACACCAGCAATGAAATAAGGTTCCTTGAAAACATTCCACATGAAGTAGCTGTTCAGGTGACTTTTTATAGATACGGCAAGCTTTTCAAACTTAAGCTTTAACTTAGAAAATATTTATGGTAATCTTAAGGCACAGAAACGATGTGCATAAGGTGTGTAGAATTCGGAAATAAAGAAAATGATTACAGGGATGTAATGAAATCATCTTAAAATTTGATTAAAACAATGAAAGTGTGTGTTTATACAATCATGTACATGCAATAAAGATTACCATATCAAACTAGCCATGTACATGTATAAAAATAGTATGAACAAATTTATAAACTGCTCAATTAGAAGTAAAGGATATAGTTTATGTATTACAAACAAAACAAATTACTCCAAATGAGCAATAATGTCTATAATAATTATTTGTTTCATTTTAATATATAAACAATAACTGGCTGATAGTTTGTCTATTAAACTCCAGTAAGTAGATCATTAAGTATGATGTTACATCCCAATATATGGATCACCAGTAACCAAAATAGAGTACACAAAATAGTTCGCTCTGATTGGCCTGTTTGAAGCAATGGCTTATACAGCATATTCCAAACGCCATTTTGAAGATTTACATGAAAGTAAAAACTTACTAACAATCAACATGAAAACTAAAAAGAAGTAAAATGCAACAAGGCAGGAAGTAAATGAGAGATATGTCTCAGGGCCTAACTATCCAAAATGTAAGACAAAAAACTAACAATTAATTACAAAGCTTAAACAGTCAGAAATGATAGTTTCAAAATCACCTAATTATCTTCACACAAATGTATATTTCGATAGATCAAAAAGGCAACAAATAATTAAACAAATAATTTCACAATAAAACACTCAAGGAAACTATAATTATAAGTGACATGTATTAAGTTTGGTAACAGCATAAGCATCAGTCTTATTAAACAGGTAATTCTTCAACACCGCATTTCAGATATTAGGTTTGTCAGATCTTGTAAAAGGTAGTGTTCAGATATGTAAATACATGGGGAAAATCAAACTTACATAAAAAAATTCTATACAAATGGACAACCCAAAGAGTCTAAGTAACATTTTTTTCCTTTACAAATGTCAATATTACATTGTAGATGACTACTATATTGAATGCAATATGAAAAAAATCAAGGCATAAAAACTCAAGTTTGAAAAAATATTTTATATTCATGCTTAAGTAGAATCAATTCTCAGTGTCTCATCCCGTATTAACGTTTTTATAATTTCCTTCATCACGCCATATCTGTTCATGGGAAGGTGCTGTTTTGATTCCTCGTAATGACGTTTTAGCTCATTAAGACGCTGTTTCAATTGTGGGAGCATCAAATCAATCTTTTCTTTCCGCTTTTTCTTTTCTTTGATGTCTTTGACTATCTCAGCTTTGCGAAGGTCAGAGACCTTTACTGCAAATGGAATAAAAAATGTAGGTTGTTTTAGTTCTGTTAAGCCTATGCCTCGACTTGTTCACATGTACACACATAACCTGAAGAACCCAGTAATATTTATATAATTTTTGAATATTACAAACAGATCCCCATAACATTCAAGGAACCCTACAGAGGAAAGTTAAAGGTTTTCATGATTGTTTTATCAGAGCTTTAAGTTGAAAAGATGACATTATCAACTATCAAGGGTCCCTACAGAGTAAAGTTAAAGGTTTTCATGATTGTTTTATCAGAGCTTTAAGTTGAAAAGATGACATTATCAACTATATGAGACATTAAGGTCAATAACCAACAGAAATTGGCAGTCCTTTAATTTGAACCCATATCTACTGATGTATACAATGCACTTACATGGATATGTATTGCATTTCGTTAAAATCAACCCTGCATCAAAACAATATCCGTAGTGGCTGGGTTTAAACCTTACCATCTGTGGCAGCGACTTCAGATAAAATTTCAGCGTTCTCACGCAGTTTCTCGATCTTGCCTTTGCCAGTCTTCTGTGGTTGATTGGTGGCCGAGTTCTTGGCTGCACTTCCCATCTCTTTATATGTGATACAGGCCTTTATCATGTCCTTCAGCTCTCCATATCTGGAGGTGATGGCAAGTTAATCACTTAATCAAGCCATACATGTTATATAACAATGTTAGGTGTAAAATATGTAACAGTACTAATAGGCAGTACCGTAATATGATAATTAAATTGTAAAGAATAACAGTAAGCTCACCACACAGCCAATCCCCCACTTATGATGACTATGTACAAATACCTTAGGTGGAGACATATTGTCTAAAAGTCAGACATGCACAATATTTTATAATGTTTATGGTAAACCAAGTTCGAAGTCTTTGAAAATTCAGTTTAAAACTGACATAATACCAATTTATTGTAGCATGATTTTGTAATCAGCTTAAAGGTAAATCTGGATTGTAGAATCACCAAAGCAGTGGAACACAAATATATTATAACCTCCGCAGTGCAAAGTGCTCCTTGCAAGACCCGTAGGCGTCTCGAAGCTGGTTCACAGAGTTGTATACATCCTGATAATGCTTCTCAGTGTCCTTAACCTGCATTGTCAGAGCTACATCCTCTTTCTTGAGTTTCTCTTTTTTTTTGAAATCCACTGAAAAAAGTTAATCATGTATGCTTCAACTTAAAATAAAACATGCTTTTGACCTATCGTTGACTATCAAAATTGTTGAAAACAATTGCAGTAAGGTTGAAAATACCTTTTGTTAAGTAAAAACAATTAATTTATTCCAAATTTGTTATTAGTTATTTACTTATTATTCGAAATAGAAAAAAATAACAGCAAAATAAACACTACATGTGTGAGGTCAAATGTAGGTCACATGGGTATTTTCTGAAAATCTTGTTATCACGTGATTAAATTTGAACACAAATATGACCTAGTTAAGGAATGCTTATAATCGGATTTATTAAAATGATAAATTAACTATCTGTAAAGCGTTTTTTGGTTTTGAAAATGTGTTTGTGAACTACATTTTACTTCATTAACCTGAGGCTATAGTTATTTTGTCTGTACAATGCATATAAGTGAAATAACAGCGTGACATAAAAATGTCACGAATTCTGGTAGGGTTTGGATACGGCGTTCTCTTCAGCTAATATCTATCTAGCTCTGAATAATGTCCTCTTCCAAGTGTTCCTGAAATGAGCGGTGCGCGCCAGCTTGTTAATGACACTCTGTGATCAGGGATACATTTTTTTGGCCGTACACAAGTCTTATGATGATTTTGTTTTACTATGGCAGACTCGTGACGTCCACCATCCCAGCAAAAAAAAGCGAACGGTCCTTGCACAGAGAATCCTCGCGGCCACAATTTTAAAATTATCGCCATTATAAATTCAAATTTCTTCGATAATATTATTGCCTACAATTTAAATTAAATCCTCTTTAAATTACGTAGGCAGTCGGCCATTTTCCTGACAAGCGCTCAGATGATGGCCTTGACATTTACATTTAACATCTTTGTACCGGCTTGAATGTGAGCCACATAAGCGAGGATGGGTTAAATACTCTTCTTTGGAGGTGGATCAGAAACTTATATTGTTCTTTCAATTGTATCATGTATATTTAATTGTTTGCACATAACTAAACCACAAATGATTAAGTTTTGATCTCATTTTATGTTCCTCTTGTCTAATACAAATGTTACTCAATATATTTTTATGATGGGTATACTTTCTAGTTTTTCATGTAGTATGTGATAATTGTCAGCTGCATCTTTTCATTCAGGAAAATCTGTATCTAAATTTCTTTGCAAGCCACCGACCCATTCTTTGCCTCAAATGTCAGAAAAGGTATTAATATTTATGAACCCAATAGTCAGTACACGAAGTGCTGAAGGTGAGCTATTGTGATCGCCCTGTGTCTGTCATCAACAATTTGAGTGTTAACACTCGAGGTCACAATTTACGCACAATCTTAACGAAACTTGGTCAGAATGTTACCCTCAATAAAATCTTGGACGAGTTCGATATTGGGTCATCTAGGGTTAAAAATAAGTCACCAGGTCAAATTGAAGGAAAAGCTTGTTAACACTATAGGGGTCACATGTATGACTGTATCTTTAGGAAACTTGGTCAGAATGTTAATATTAATAATTTCTAGGTCAAGTTTGAATCTGGTTCATGTGCAGTCAAAAACTAGGTCACCAGGTCAAATTGAAGGAAAATTTGTTAACACTCTAGAGGTCACATTTATAACTGTATCTTCATGAAAGTTGGTCAGAATGTTTATATTAATAATCTTAAAGTCAAGTTAAAATCTGGGTCATGTGCGGTCAAAATCTAGGTTACCAGCTCAAATTATAGGAAAAGCTTGTTAGCATTCTAGAGGTCACATTAATGACTATGTTCATGAAACTTAGTCAGAAAGTATATATTGATTAGCTTTAGGCCAAGTTCGAATCTGGGTCACGTGTGGTCAAAAACAATATCACCAGGTCAAATTAAAGGAAAAGCTAGTTAACACTGTAGAGGTCACATTTAGAATTGTATATTCATGAAAGCTGGTCAGAATGTTTATATTATTAATCTCTAAGTCAAGTTTGAATCCGGGTCATGTGTGGTCAAAAACTAGGTCATTAGGTCAAATCGTAGAAAAAACTTATTAGCACTCTAGAGGTCACGATATGACTGTATGTTCAGTAAAGTCATAATGTTTATATTAATTAGCTCTAGGCCAAGTTCGAATCTGGGTCATGTGTGGTCAAGAACTAGGTCACCAGGTCAAATAATAGGAAAAGCAAGTTAACACTCTAGAGGCCACATTTATGAGCATATGTTCATGGAACTTGATCAGAATGTTATTCTTGATGATCTTTAGGTAGAGATTGAAACTGGGTTATCAGAGGTCAGAAACCAGGCCACTAGGGTCAAATCATAGAAAAACTTTGTAAACACTGTAGAGGTTACATTCTCTCTTTGATCATCATGAAACTATGTCAGAATGTTTGTGTTTATGAAGTCTATGTCACACTCGAATTGGATCAGTTGAGCGATATAGGGCCTTCAGGGCCCTCTTGTTAAAAATATTTTTTTCATTTGCTCAGTTGCTATGGTATTTTTTTTTTAAGTTTAAAAAAATCAATCTTTTCTTAAACATCTGAATATTCAAGTAAAAACTACCAAAAATCATGATTTTCTGTTTTGTGAATTCACAAAAATTAAACAGACAAGGGCTGATATCCAAATGGTACTCATTGTGTACTGCCAGAAATGAATAATTTTATGTCAATAACTTGAGCACACCTCACCTGTCAACAGTCATTAAGTCTTTAATAATTACTTCATTGTTGACATACATTCAAGTAAGCCTTCCATTCAACTGCAATTAATCTAATAAACTCTGGTATGATTGTTTGTTAAAAATGTCTCTTTTCTAGCAGTTGTGAATTGACTCATTTTCAATCCCATATAGATCAATAAACAAACACCAGGGTTTTAGTTTCTTAAAATGCTTCAACAAACCTTTTCACATTAGGGCCTTCTGACAGAGGCTAGAGCACTGTCAAAACATTTTGGAAACCCATTTGTCATTGTTTGATGAAACGTATCGCCTTATCTGCCTTTGGTAATGGAACGAAGGAGGGGCTCCTTGAGCGGCATAGACTGTTCATTGTTTTATTTACAATGATGTAGTGAAAGAAAAGTTTTGATCTTTGATTTAAGTCTTCATTTTAAACAAAATGTTGCCTCCGAAGTAGCATAAATTACGTTATTTATCACTGTGATATACACACACTGTAAATTATGCTTTGTGTGAATTTGTTAATGAGGTTTTACAAATTGAACTGGTCTGTGGTTGTTGAGGCATTGGTATCACAGTGGTCTATGTGTTTGCCTGTTATGTTTTGAATTGTTCTGGATATCATTTTTCCAATAAATTCATAAAGGTATGCACTTTTATATTTTTTGTTTTTATTTTATTATAAAGACGAACATTTAAGTTGTTGTTTTAGCCTTTGTGTAAAAGTTATCGTTCCATATTAATGTATGATGTATGATTCAAATCTCTATTACATATATTTACACTACCGAATGTTACATTGATGTTGCCAGCATTCAGCAGTACCGTCCCTCAGCACTTTCAGTGCTTTGATTGAAAATGGAAGGGCAACGCATATAGACTTACAGATTTATACTAACCCAATAGAAGTTGTTAATTCCTTCAAATACTTGGGAATCAATTTGTTTAAAAATGGCAACTTCAATAAACTTCTGATTGCTCAACATGCATTTTTCACTGTATAAATTATATCAAATATTTAATAATACTGAACTTCCCGTTCATCATAAAATTAAACTGTTTGATGTGCTAGTGGGCTCAGCTCTTAATTTCTGCTCGGAAATCTGGGGTATGAATCCAGCTTCGGACATAGAAATGATTCATGTGAAATTTCTTCGCTAAATACTTGGAGTAAAAAAATCAACAAACTTAATTGCGTTATACGGAGAACTTGGAAGGGTACCAATGATAGTATATAGGAAAATAAATTTAATCAAATATTGGAAAAAAGTTATTGTGTTGTTAGATAATAGTTTAATCCAAATACTTATAACGCATTACGAACAGACGATTCAAATAATAAAACATATATAAAAATAAAAACTGGGCCACTCAAGTTAAAAATATTTTGAATGAACATGGTTTTTCTGATATTTGGCGAACTGAAAGTATCGATAATTACACATTTGAGGTAATCAAAAAGAGAATTATAGACAAATATTGCCAAAGCTGGTACGCAGATATCAATAATTCACCTAGATTAAGAACATACGCCTTATTTAAACATGCTTTCATTAGAGAAAAATATTTAGAAACAATCCATGAAAACAAATTTCGATATGCTCTTGCACGATTTAGAACTTCTGCCCGTAGACTTGGAATCGAGACGGGCAGATATACTAACATACCCGTAAATGACAGAATAATTATGTGTATCATGCAATCTGAATCAGGTAGAATCTGAATTTCATTTTCTACTTGTGTGCCCAAGATATAGGGAATTAAGAAACAAATTTTTTAAGCCTTATTTTTGCCAATGGCCAACGTTAAATAAATTTGAATCCATGTTAAGTTGTAACACAAAGAATAACACATATAGACTAGCAAAATATATTTACTTTGCTAACCAGCTAAGGGACGTTTTACATAACTAGGCTCGTATATCCTTTGTATACCTGAATTGCTGTTATTTAATGTAATTATACTAACAAATTTAGCTATATTTCTATTTTTATAACCACACTCGAACAACTATAGGATGTTATATCATTCATGTTAAATTGCTTCAGAAAATTGTATTTCTGTACTTTCTCCATTCATTGTATTGTATGTTATATGCTATGAACATTGTATAATGTTTTACGCAATAAACTTATCGTATCGTACCGACTATACTGTTTTGTGGCAATCCTTTGATTTTGTTTATCGACTTCTTTAAATTATAAACTCCCCCAAATTCTGAGACAATACTCCTATTATCCATTAAAGCAGGTGCTATGCAACCATTTGTTTGTTCTTTATTCACACATTATTAATTAGAGGGGTGCCATAAAGATAGGTGTTAGGTGACAAATGAAAATTATATTATGATTATGCCATTTGGACACGCTTATGGCAGACAATACACGTAAGTAATCTGCAATAACTGGTATTTTAACCCCACCAATCTGTGTATAGTACACAGCTTCTGTGTATTGATCTTAATCTTTATTTAATTTGATGTTTTTGTAAATTTTGACAACTCATTAAGTTTAACGCCGAAGACAACAAAAAAATATGGGAAAGCAAAAAAAGACTTTATTTGACCCCGCATCAACACCAAAAACACTCATTAAATATCAAGGAACGCCAAAGCAGGAAAAAAAGGAAGAAAAATACAGTTTGAGGCAACTTCAATTCATAAAATCCCTAAAATAGAACCATTATCAGAAATAGATGAAATTGTGACAGTTTTGTACATCTTGAAAACATAAGAAATGATAATGAACTTGTTTCTGATATTTAGCTTTTCAACCTGAATTTGACTTTTAAAGACAAAAATGAAGTTAAACCACGGGTTTATAGGTCCGTGGTTTTACTTAACAATAATTCTTAAAAAAATGTATGTATGTCTATTATGTACATGGTGCTTTACTATACTTATGAGAAATTATTTATATCTTTTTTTATTTTACAAGTATCAGATTTGTATTGTAATTAGTGTGACATGATATGTTTCTGTTTCGTAATGAATAATGAATACAATCCTCAAAGTTCTATTTTATTTTTTCTTTATTTCATCCAATTGCAAAGTTTTCATAAAAATAATATTTTGATTCCTTCAAGCTATTAAACCAATTTTTATGATTTGAAATGAGGTTCTTTTCCCTATTCAAACAAAACAAAAAGTTTGAAAAAACAATCAAATACTTTTAAATTTTAAAGAAAAGTTGAAAAATAAATGAATAAACTATCTTTCACTTGACTAAACTCATAAACATAATAATTTATTGATTTAAATAATAAAATTTCAATGTCAATATTTTTGTTCTTATTCTATATTGTATGCATTTCTCAACATCCTTCTTTGCGTATGTTGTATGCAAATGTAAAAACCCTTCTTTGCCCATGTTGTATGCGATACCAGTACTCTATTTCTTTGTTGTATGCATTTCATACCGACCCAAATTTCTAGTTGTCTCCCTTGAATCATTAACGCGCACGTTTCTGGAAAGAAAACGTCTTCCTGACTGTGATGGAATTTATTGCCACTTTGTTTAAAGTGACATTGCCTCATTATTTACAAGGTTTGCCCATTCCGACAAGTTTGATGGGAATCACAAATATGACAGGTAAGGTCTGAGCGGCTTTTGAAAACTGCCACGCGCAATTGAAAATGATAAAGGTTTTTGATCTGTGTGTTTGTCAATATCCTCTACTGGCTAAGGAGTAAGGTCACAAATCCGAACACTTTTTGAGGTTTTTCACAATTATCCTGGAGAGTTTTTGTTGCAGTAAGTTGAAATTGCGTATAAAACATCTTTGGTTAATGTGACAGCATCTGTAAAAGTACAGATTCACGATCTCATCAATTTTATGTCGAAAATCGTTCATTTTATAGACAGTAAATCACCCTTAAATTTATGCTTTGGAGGGCACAAATACTGAACACTTAAAAAGTGCAAATACATGGTTGTACAATTATATAATGAATATGTATGCTATATTAAATAAACACTTAGCTGCAAAGTTATTTATTGTTTCCGATGTTTTTCAAAACATGCACTTCAAATGTAAAGAGTGATTTCTATTTATAAGTATCTTGAATGTAGGTCAACATAAGTGCAAAACCTAGAGATGCGCGTGCGCCCTCTGACATCATTCCCCCGTGTGCTACATTTTGATCTTTAAGCGTATAAACATTGAATGGCATTTTTTTAGAAAAATACTCCAAAAAACAAGATTAAACTTCGCGAGTGTTTCCAAGGCAAGCCTTTGTATTGATCTAGATCATCGAATAATCAATCACGGTAAACAAACGCATGTTTTAGCTGGTGTTTGGGATTTGTGCCCTGTTCGAAAATGTACCGTCAACCAGTATCTAGAATTCTCAAATGCTTCATATTAAGTGTTTTTTTCTTATTCAGGTCATTGCATTTAAAATCGAGAGTGTTCAAAACCACATGGACTTTCTGTTGGAGGGGATTAAACTTATCTGGGCCGGTATTCATGAAACATCCATTTCCTATCTTAAGTCAATTTCCTAAGTTAAGTATCTCACTGATCATATGATATAATAACTTAATGCACCAGTCAATTGTAACCACGGCCCCATCAGGTCCGAGGAATAGCGGGGACTTTCACTTTCGATCCAGCCAACCCCGGCTAAAATCTTCGCCCTGCGGGGACAAACAGATGGTAAAATCCCTGGCAAATGCCCCGACACCCCAGGGGCCCTAGGTAAGGCCCATTCCCCGCTATATTTTAAGCGAAGAATAAAACCACCGCATTCACCGGGCAGTGTGGGGCCACCTGAAAGGTAAAAACACGGTCAATTCCACGGCTATCCCCGGTATACCCCTGAACCTGGGGGGGGGGGCGTGGTTTCAATTGACTTGAGTGGTGCATAATATTATCTAATACATTATATCTTCATTGATTTTATTGAATATAAATGCTTTATAAAACAGGCAACCTTAAACATTTCTTATAATATGACTATGAAAATGTTAAGAAATTGACAAGAAATCGACTTAAGTTATGAAATGACTTCAGATGTTTTATAAATACCAGCCCTGCTTCTTTTTTTCTTTTGATTAAATTTACTGGCTAAGGTCACAAATGCGAACACTTTTTGAGGTTTTTTACAATTATCTTTGAGAGTTTTTGTTTTAGTAACTTAAAACTTTGTATGGAACATCTTAGGTTCATGTGAAAACAGCTGTCAAAGTACCGATTCACGATCTCATCAATTTTATATTGTAAATCGTTCATTTAATGGACAGTAAATTTTAATGGACAGTAAATCACCCTTAAAATCATGCTATGGAGGGCCAGGGCTCGACATTAACCACTGCCCGATTGCCCAGGGCAAGTAATTTTTACAGTCGGTCAGTAACTTTTGCTATCAACCTGCCCGATCGGGCAGTAATAACTTTTAATGGTTAAAGTATTTTTCCTGTAAACAAGTCGATTGCATTATCAATTGAGTGTAAGTTTGTAAGTTTGTTTGTTTACGTTCGTTAAAAGTTGGTTTCCCAGCAATCTGTATAACAAAACATCATTAGTCTTATCCCCCTCTGGAGAGAAATGAATTTATTGTCGGAATTTCCCATGATTTTGCGTATTGGCGGGAAAAGTGATGTCATTAGCTTCATCCCCCTCTGGGGCGATATTGCCCAAATACGAGGCAAATATATTAATGGAGAAGATGAACAGGATTTAAAAAAGATGAAACACTCTTCTTTTGCCAATTGTCAGTTCAATTTAAAAAAGTTTAGTCCAGATTAACAAATGAAATCTTTTTTTTTCAACTTTACACTTAAAATTTATTTATAGATATGAAAACAAAAGTGAAAGTAGAAACATTTTGTTCTCAAAAACTGGGACGAATATCTTACTCCCAGATGAAAATTAAATGCAGTGCAAGTCCTTTCTTCTTGCAATAATTATCACAAAAAAGTATTGAAAATTAATTTAATATGTTAAAGGACGAGTATTGATTCTGTACATATATATATTATTGAGAACTTGGAAACTAAAACTACTGTATAAATATGATGCTGACAGTTGGGGCTGATTGTTTTTTTATTTTTATAAGACAGTAGATGTTCAAAGTGGTCACCAGTACACAGTAGACTAGAATTTTGTGTTTACAATGCCTGATTTTTTTGTGCTTGACCCCTGTATGAGTTGACTCACAGACAACCGCTGGTTAAATGTGAAAAAATTGTAGAACAAAATATGTCTTAAGAAATCGGGCAAGTAATTATTTTATTCTGGCAAGTGAAAATGGCTTGGTGGTTGCCCGAAGGGCAACCAAGTATAAATATAAGCGTCTAGCCCTGAGGGCACAAATACCGAACACTTGAAAAGCGAAAATACATGGTCATACAAATATAATTAAAAAGTATGCTATATTAAATAAACACTTCAAGCTGTAAAGTTATTTATTGTTTCCAATGTTTTTTCAAAACATTCACTTCAAATGTAAACCGTGATTTCTATTTATAAATATCTTGAATGTAGGTCAACATAACTGCAAAACCTAAAGATGCGCATGCACCCTCTGACGTCATTCCCCATGTGCTACATTTTGATTTTTAAGCGTAATGTACCGTCAACCAGTATCTATATTAAGGCCCGGCAGGGATGCAAAAGTGGGTGGTGAAAGTCAAAAACTAAAACGTTTCAAAATACATGTTTTATTTAGCTTTGAGGAACAAGCTTATTGGGGAGTGAAACATTTATTCTTGGCAACATGTTTTGGGTTTGTTAGGAGTTAAACAAAACAAATTTTACAAAAAAAAGATTTTAACAGACTTTGGATCAAAAAGCATTCACATTATTACGGAAAGGTCTGTTGACATTAGTACTTCATTTAAATGTCGAAATGCCCCAGACTACCTATTCAACGTTGTCTTGAGAGATCTTGATGATATCTTGTCAAATAAGAAAGTTATTCAGAAAAATAATGAAATTTTGTGGATGAAGTTCATTTCCGGGTTACAAAAATGCGTATATGCTTTAAGGATCGATGATTGTCCGGATCGATGATTGTCCGTCGTCCGTCGTCCGTCCACACTTAGTTTGTTAAGACTCTAGGGGTCACATTTTTGCCTCAATTGTCACGAAACTTGGTCAGGATGTTTGTCCCAGTAATAACTCCGGACGAGTTCGAATATGGGTCATCTCGGGTCAAAAATTAGGTCACAGCGCCCAAATATGGAAAAGCCTTGTTAACACTCTAGAGGTAACATTTTCAGCCCAAATATCCTGGAAATTTGTCAGAAAGGTTGTTTTAATGTCGTTAAATGATTTCAAGCTCAAGTTCAAATATGGGTCATCTAGGGTTAAAAACTAGGTCACCGAGCCCAAATATGGAAATACCTCGTTAACACTCTAGAGGTAACATTTTCAGCCCAAATATCCTAGAAATTTGTCAGAAAGGTTGTTTTGATGATTTCTAGCTCAAGTTCGAATATGGGTCATCTGTGGTCAAAAACTAGGTATTTCCATATTTGGGCTCTGTAATACAGAGCCCAAATATGAAAATACCTTGTTTACACTCTAGAGGTAACATTTTCAGCCCAAATTTCCTGGAAATTTGTCAGAAAGGTTGTCTTGATGATTTCTAGCTCAAGTTCGAATATGGGTCATCTGGGGTCAAAAACTAGGTCACTGAGCCCTAATATGGAAATACGTTGCTAACACTCTCGAGACAACATTTTCAGCCCAAATATCCTGGAAATTTGTCAGAAAAGTTGTTTTGATGATTTCTAGCTCAAGTTCGAATATGGGTCATCTAGGGTTAAAAACTAGGTCACCGAGCCCAAATATGGAAATACCTTGTTAACACTCTAGAGGTAACATTTTCAGCCCAAATATTCTGGAAATTTGTCAGAAAGGTTGTTTCAATGATTTCTAGCTCAAGTTCGAATATGGGTCATCTAGGGTCAAAAACTAGGTCAGAGAGCCCAAATATGGAAATACCTTGTTAACACTCTCGAGGTAACATTTTCAGCCCAAATATCCTGGAAATTTGTTAGAAAGGTTGTATTGATTATTTCTAGCTTAAGTTCGAATATGGGTCATCTGGGGTCAAGAGCTAGGTTACAGAACCCAACTATGGAAATACCTTGTTAACACTCTCGAGGTAACAGTTTCAGCCCAAATATCCTGGAAATTCGTCAGAAAGGTTGTTTCAATGATTTCTAGCTCAAGTTCATATATGGGTCATCTGGGGTCAAAAACTAGGTCACAGAGCCCAAATATGGAAATACCTTGTTAACACTCTCGAGGTAACATTTTCAGCCCAAATATCCTGGAAATTTGTCAGAAAAGTTGTTTTAATGATTTCTAGCTCAAGTTCGAATATGGGTCATCTGGGGTCAAAAACTAGGTCACAGAGCCCAAATATGGAAATACTTTGTTAACACTCTCGAAGTAACATTTTCAGCCCAAATATCCTGGAAATTTGTCAGAAAGGTTGTTTTGATGATTTCTAGCTCAAGTATCTAGGGCTAAAAACTAGGTCACCGAGCCCAAATATGGAAATACCTTGTTAACACTCTAGAGGTAAAATTTTCAGCCCAAATATCCTGGAAATTTGTAAGAAAGGTTGTTTCGATGATGTCTAGCTCAAGTTCGAAAATGGGTCATCTGGGGTCAAAAACTAGGTCACAGAGCCCAAATATGGAAATACCTTCCTAACACTCTCGAGGTAACATTTTCAGCCCAAATATCCTGGAAATTTGTCAGAAAAGTTGTTTTGATGATTTCTAGCTAAAGTTCGAATATGGGTCATCTGGGGTCAAAAACTAGGTCACAGAGCCCAAATATGGAAATACCTTGTTAACACTGTCGAGGTAACATTTTCATTCCAAATATCCTGGAAGTTTGTCAGAAAGGTTGTTTTGATGATATCTAGCTCAAGTTCGATTAGGGGTCATCTGGGGTCAAGAACTAGGTTACAGAGCCCAACTATGGAAATACCTTGTTAACACTCTCGAGGTAACATTTTCAGCCCAAATATCCTGGACATTCGTCAGAAAGGTTGTTTCAATGATTTCTAGCTCAAGTTCGAATATGGGTCATCTGGGGTCAAAAACTGGGTCACAGAGCCCAAATATGAAATACCTTGTTAACACTCTCGAGATAACATTTTCAGCCCAAATATCATGGAAATTTGTCAGAAAAGTTGTTTTGATGATTTCTAGCTCAAGTTCGAATATGGGTCATCTGGGGTCAAAAACTATGTCACGGAGTCCAAATATAGAAAAACCTTGTTAACACTCTCGAGACAACATTTTCAGCCCAAATATCCTGGAAATTTGTCAGAAAAATCGTATTGATGATTTCTAGCTCAAGTTCGAATATGGGTCATCTGGGGTAAAAAACTAGGTCACAGAGTCCAAATATGGAAAAACCTTGTTAACACTCTCGAAGTAACATTTTCAGCCCAAATATCCTGGAAATTTGTCAGAAAAATCGTATTGATGATTTCTAGCTCAAGTTCGAATATGGGTCATCTGGGGTAAAAAACTAGGTCACAGAGTCCAAATATGGAAAAACCTTGTTAACACTCAGTCTCTCGAGGTAACAATTTCATACATCAGAGAAGCCAAATCCCTGTTATTGCCCTTTAATTATCAACAAGTATATAGTACAAAGTTTTACTGAGTTGAGCGATATAGGGCCATCTTGGCCCGCTTGTTTAAAATAGCTGCAATCAAAACAAAGCCGCAAGACATTGTTGATCGGGCAGTTTCGTTAAATTTGACTCACAAACATATTCTTTTTGTATTAAGACATTTCCGGGAAAACGTACCGGTATATGCTTTTTGATTGGAAATCTGATGAAATATACACCCTTTCAATTAATCGCTAAATTGACACATAAGAGTTGCGCCCCATACCGGAAATGACGTAGTTTGATGATTAAAAACTTCCCGATATGGTGATTTCTGCTTTGATTATCACTGTACATTACAGGAAATCAATTATATGCGCTGTATATCTTGTCGAATTCGGTAAGTGTGTTACTTTTATTTTGCTAGTATATCATTCTAACAATGAACCACGTCTCCAAATAAAATCAATTCTGTATTTTATCAAAAATCCCGTCATCGAAGTGGGTTGTGGATTTCGGATAGTTTCTCGACTATTTCTTTTCCATTTGGATTTTAACGAAATAAATTGAATAATTTTGAGTGAAGCGGGTTTGATTTTGGAAAAATATGTTTAAACACATTTGTTATATGTACAAAACAGTGCCATTCACTACCTTAAGCAATGTTATATTTTACAGCAATGGTGCTAGCCTTTAATACATAGCAACGCAGAACCACAGCGCTGCAGGGTGGAATATGACAAAAAATATTGTCACACTGAATAATTACATTATGCACCGTGATGTAACCCAGATTTTGCATTGAATCTAGAGCCATGACAGATGCATGTATATGAGAAAATGCACTTGCTCAAATAAGCTATTCCGGCGAATAAATTACTTATATAGAATATTATTTTTAATGAATAGCTGGTTAAAAAATAGTTCTTCTGGTGTTCTGGTTTAACAATGTTTGATCTGTGTGTGCTATAAAAAGTTCGCTGAAATCTAATGTACTGTTTTTATTTTACTTGATTTTTTTAAGTGTGGTTATTATTTTACTGAAATTGTATATTCTGTAGTTGTTTCTCTGAAATTTGTATTTTCGATTACTATTTTACTGTCAGTGCTCATTAAATTGTCTTGTTTTTTGGAGTTTAAAGTTTATGATCCTAGATTTGGAATATATAGTTATGTGTATGTGGTTTATGGTACCAATTATAATAATTTTCAACATATTCATAACAGTCTCATCTTTTTTTAATTTTGATCAAATACATGTACATGAATTACAACTGTAATCACGATAATGCAATTTGATGAATTTGTTTGTAAGTTCATGCTGTGCTTATAATAACTCATATTCATATACCTTTTAAATACGTTCTTGCTAAACATCATTTTTCGCTTAAAAAGGTTGTGTTGCCAAAGTTCTTTGATACAAGTTCCATTTAAAGTGTTTGTTTTTTGTTTATTTATATTTGTTTTTAATTTATTTCCAATCGGTTTAATTAATAAATACATTGGCTATGCATATTAATATGTTTATATGAATTAATGAGAACATGAGATTATCTTCTCGAAAAGTGTCAACGCTAAATGGCCCTGTGCCAATAAACAAACACAAATGAAATGGCCCCTTCTGTGACACCAGTGCAATATACAGGAGATGCACACCAGGGGATTATCCTGCTCAACATTCTTTAAACTAGGCCTTAAAATTTATTAATTGCTCTTTCCACATGATTTATTTCAGCTGCAATACTTTGGGCCCTTTTTCCTTCAATATCAGTCATTTTGGCAGGTATTTCATCCTAGCACGCTCATGGCTTTCAGGAAAACAACATATATTCTTACTGCAAACAAAAGACAAAAAAAAGAAAAAATCAAATCTTTTATTAAGATAAATGTCACATTTTAAATTAAAAAGTAGTCAGGGGCGCTCATCCAGTCGATTTGCACTCAGTGACCCCACTCTTTATTCTATATAAATCCGCCATTTTGGATTGAGGGAAAAATGAGTCGTGTTTTGAGACCGCTCTTGCGTAACCGGATCGAACCGGCGCAGACGAATACCGACGTTATTGCAGACGATGCTTTTTCCACGTTATACCAAATAGTACATACCGCCCGGGTTAAATTTATTAAAGCAAACGAATTGTCTTTATGAGTGTAGTAGGATAACGGACGTTATTTTTAATGTTTAACTGCTTAGGGATATTTATTTTGCGGAGCTGCTTAAATCAGCTAAGCGAGGTTAAGTATGTATTATATTCATAACGAGTTTCAACATGTCCATACATGTTTATGTATTTCAATCGATTGTGCAATCCTCTTTATTAAAGCATAATCAATAATACTGTCAAACTTGAATAAGATACAACGTACAACAGATAACTGACCGCTTAAATCAGCGGTGAACGATAGTAAACTACATCGCTCAGGAATGTACATACGTGAGAACTAGGCTAAAACTCATTCTGTTGGTGGTGTTTATTATTGTATTGAGGTCAAATGAGGTTAACATGCTCTGTCGCTTCAGGAAGTAAACATTTGCAAATCAGTGAATTGAACAAAACTTGAATCATTTTAATATTTTTATTTACATATATGCATAACATTATATAGCAACATTAAAACAAGGCATTTTACCATTTATGAACTCTTCTAATAACGTAAAACACAGTCAGCTAAAATGTTTAGGCAAATAAAACGACATATCATAGCGTATTTATGTATCTCAGGCGATAGCAGACGATTTTTGTTCTCTGATTGATGTTAATACTAGCGTATTTT
Source organism: Mya arenaria (assembly GCF_026914265.1). NCBI lineage: Eukaryota > Metazoa > Mollusca > Bivalvia > Myida > Myidae > Mya > Mya arenaria. Next base: position 17,861,398 of record NC_069123.1, read on the forward strand.
ACATACCAGAAGGTTTAAAATTGTGATCATATGGTCAGTTTTTTCCCCACAGATATAGTTCAACCGAGTTCAATTGATGAATGGAGTTTTTTTTTCCTTCTACTGTGTTGAAACCAAACAAAAAACAACGACATATTTACACTTTATTTACAAAACATTACACCTTTATATAAGTTTCAAACGCATGATTTATACGAACAATAATGCACAATGTCTAGTAAACCCTAATAATTCATGTATATTTACTTATTAACTTTACCTGTACACATTATATACAGATTCTACCAGGTCACTGTGAATAGACTGGTTTATTGCTTCTATATCTATGTATATTGCTTCTATATCTATGTAAATGACGTCACACATTGGAAGTCAATTTCCATGCGCACCGGAGCGTAACGCTATTTACATTAGGCTAGCGTTTTTTACGTAATACCTATGATTAATTTACATGTTTAGACTTGTTCAGACATGTCACGGCAGGCTCTTTGTCATAAAAGCGTTTAGTGCATCGAAACTATTTCATAACAGAGTTAACCGCCGCATAGTTCGTCTCAGAGTAAACCCACAGGTAAGGGTTTAATACTACTATTATGACTTATTTACATTTTGCGTCTTAAAATGACTCGATAAAATAAAATGTAGCTTCAGTTTAAGATGTAGAGATATTATAAAATTGTAAAGGTTTTACCAACTGTATGCTAAATGGAGCAATTAAATATGTCAGAGGCACACGCGACAGCCTGATCGGATTTGTTTATCACGGTAGAGTTCATTTGACAATTGATAAATGGACTTTTTAAGGCGACTATTTTATTTTTTTACCATATGACATTGTATGGTACTTTTGTATGTGAAAAAGCACAATATATTTATGTACAAGGGTTTATTTACATCTGTATATGGTTACATACATATGCGGTTAACACGCCTTAAACTATATTTACAATAGACATAATATACGGTACAGAATAGTGTCAGAGTACAATACGATACTATTATATTTTTTAATAACAGGATTACACTGTATAAGGCACATAACATTTTATCAAAGCGAAATGCAAAATTTCCAGCGCTAACGACATGATTTCTTTGAAATCGTCTCTCACTGGTTTGTGTAAACTGTAGGATTCTTGGTCATGCAAGAACTGTCGTATCCTATGCATGCCAATCTTGAATTTCCCTTCTCGTTTGACCACATCATACAATTTCTGTGGCCCTGCAAATGCTGCTGCGTGTTTAGTGTCATAATATATGTTTTTTAAATATTCCTTCCAAGTAGCCATGTTTACGGTTCCGGGTTCACAGCATAAATAAACAAATTTAATCAACTAGAATCAATTTATACATTTTCTGTTTCCTCTTCGCTGACGTCACTATCAGATTCCTCCTCTTCACTATTTTCATCGTCTGAAAATTCCACATCAAATAAATCTTGAAAAGAGTTCTTGTGCTTTCTTAAAGTTTTTGTCACGGCTGAAGTGGTACTGTGTCCTTTGGAGATCTGTTTATCTATCTGAGCCATAATTTGTGTATGCAATGCACTGTTTCTGAGTGGAAGAATGTAATGATCAATCAGGGTAGCGTACGTGTTGAAAAAGCCCCTTTCGTTGTACGGCTGTATACGCTCGTTTGCCATTTCATTTGCCTCGTCACTTTCTTCGCCATTATCTATAAATTTGTTGTATATTTTCTCATATCTTTCCTCATTATCATAACGGGCTTTTTTCCACAAATGTATATAACCCTCGTTATCTTCAACAGATTCCTCCTGTTCACTATCACTAACATCGTCGTGTGTACGTTTCCTAGACTCTCTATGTTCAGGGCACCAACCCTGTTTAACGTGTCTCTGCACGTCATGCGTGGTATCAAATAATTGTCCGCAATCGTCGCAAGCTTGTCCTTTATCCATATTTTCTGGCTCTTCTCCGATGTTATCCTTCTGAATACTTGTTGATGAATGACCAGTATCTTGCAAATTGACATCATTTATAGTTTTTTCACTGGTCACGTGACTGATTGCATTTTCATTTGTGGAATAAACGCATTTTAATCTTGCATTTTCTGGTGTAAACGGTTTTAAATCCACCAACAAATGTCCGTAAGGGTACTTCGTCGCCTTTGAAAACTGTTTCATGAATATGTCCGATTGTCCGGGGTACATTTGTCTAGCTAATGTCATCACTGATTGTTTATCCACAGGGTTATTAAACAGGATCAAATAATGACAATTTCGGCGCTGAGTCGGATCTTTGTTTCCAAATAAATTTTGGTTGATTGAAATCACAGACAGGGACCTGTGATGGGAGCCCTCTGTGAACAAATCCGTGACCCGTTTGTCTTTGCCTGCTTCAGAGAATAAATCATCCAATATCAACAAGTTGTTGATTCTTGAATCAAAGAAATCATCATCTTCCAGATCGGTGGGAATTCCTTGAATAAACTCTATGTTTGGCTTTACAGTGTTCTGAAGGATAGTGTACATTGGCTGCCATCTTTTGTATAGCCAAACTATGCGTTGAACATTTGGCTTTATTTTTGTGTTATGATTCTGCAACAAATCTTTAACCACCGTCGTTTTTCCACAAGCTGTTGGCCCCGAAATCATCATAGTAAATGGATGTTGGAATACAACATGACTGCTGTCTTCTGATGACGGCGGCGGGGGTGGCGACGGAGAAGATTGTGTATTAACTATATGTGGTTGCGGCACTCCTGGCGCTCTTAAATGCAATCCTGGCGCTCCTAAATGCACTTCTGGCGCTCCTAAATGCGCTCCTGGCGCTCCTAAATGCGCTCCTAAATGCGCTCCTGCTCCTAAATGAGCTCCTGGCGCTCCTAAATGCGCTCCTGGCGCTCCTAAATGCGCTCCTGGGTATGGATAAATCTCTTTGTTTTCATAATGGAATTGTTTCTGGTGTCTCAACATATTATATCTACTGCAGAATGATTTGTTACACACTAGGCAAGTAATAATTTCCATGTTGACTCTTTGGTAGCTTACTTACAAATGATGAGATGTGTTTAACTCTTCTACTCTTCTATTTATACGATTTTAACGAATGTTTTTAGCCAATCAAATGCCTTTATTTAGTACTCAATGAGTATAAATAGAAGAGTAGAAGAGTTAAACACATCTCATCATTTGTAAGTAAGCTACCAAAGAGTCAACATGGAAAATATTACTTGCCTAGTGTGTAACAAATCATTCTGCAGTAGATATAATATGTTGAGACACCAGAAACAATTCCATTATGAAAACAAAGAGATTTATCCATACCCAGGAGCGCATTTAGGAGCGCCAGGAGCGCATTTAGGAGCGCCAGGAGCTCATTTAGGAGCAGGAGCGCCAGGAGCGCATTTAGGAGCGCCAGAAGCGCATTTAGGAGCGCCAGGATTGCATTTAAGAGCGCCAGGAGTGCCGCAAACACATATAGTTAATACACAATCTTCTCCGTCGCCACCCCCGCCGCCGTCATCAGAAGACAGCAGTCATGTTGTATTCCAACATCCATTTACTATGATGATTTCGGGGCCAACAGCTTGTGGAAAAACGACGGTGGTTAAAGATTTGTTGCAGAATCATAACACAAAAATAAAGCCAAATGTTCAACGCATAGTTTGGCTATACAAAAGATGGCAGCCAATGTACACTATCCTTCAGAACACTGTAAAGCCAAACATAGAGTTTATTCAAGGAATTCCCACCGATCTGGAAGATGATGATTTCTTTGATTCAAGAATCAACAACTTGTTGATATTGGATGATTTATTCTCTGAAGCAGGCAAAGACAAACGGGTCACGGATTTGTTCACAGAGGGCTCCCATCACAGGTCCCTGTCTGTGATTTCAATCAACCAAAATTTATTTGGAAACAAAGATCCGACTCAGCGCCGAAATTGTCATTATTTGATCCTGTTTAATAACCCTGTGGATAAACAATCAGTGATGACATTAGCTAGACAAATGTACCCCGGACAATCGGACATATTCATGAAACAGTTTTCAAAGGCGACGAAGTACCCTTACGGACATTTGTTGGTGGATTTAAAACCGTTTACACCAGAAAATGCAAGATTAAAATGCGTTTATTCCACAAATGAAAATGCAATCAGTCACGTGACCAGTGAAAAAACTATAAATGATGTCAATTTGCAAGATACTGGTCATTCATCAACAAGTATTCAGAAGGATAACATCGGAGAAGAGCCAGAAAATATGGATAAAGGACAAGCTTGCGACGATTGCGGACAATTATTTGATACCACGCATGACGTGCAGAGACACGTTAAACAGGGTTGGTGCTCTGAACATAGAGAGTCTAGGAAACGTACACACGACGATGTTAGTGATAGTGAACAGGAGGAATCTGTTGAAGATAACGAGGGTTATATACATTTGTGGAAAAAAGCCCGTTATGATAATGAGGAAAGATATGAGAAAATATACAACAAATTTATAGATAATGGCGAAGAAAGTGACGAGGCAAATGAAATGGCAAACGAGCGTATACAGCCGTACAACGAAAGGGGCTTTTTCAACACATACGCTACCCTGATTGATCATTACATTCTTCCACTCAGAAACAGTGCATTGCATACACAAATTATGGCTCAGATAGATAAACAGATCTCCAAAGGACACAGTACCACTTCAGCCGTGACAAAAACTTTAAGAAAGCACAAGAACTCTTTTCAAGATTTATTTGATGTGGAATTTTCAGACGATGAAAATAGTGAAGAGGAGGAATCTGATAGTGACGTCAGCGAAGAGGAAACAGAAAATGTATAAATTGATTCTAGTTGATTAAATTTGTTTATTTATGCTGTGAACCCGGAACCGTAAACATGGCTACTTGGAAGGAATATTTAAAAAACATATATTATGACACTAAACACGCAGCAGCATTTGCAGGGCCACAGAAATTGTATGATGTGGTCAAACGAGAAGGGAAATTCAAGATTGGCATGCATAGGATACGACAGTTCTTGCATGACCAAGAATCCTACAGTTTACACAAACCAGTGAGAAGACGATTTCAAAGAAATCATGTCGTTAGCGCTGGAAATTTTGCATTTCGCTTTGATAAAATGTTATGTGCCTTATACAGTGTAATCCTGTTATTAAAAAATATAATAGTATCGTATTGTACTCTGACACTATTCTGTACCGTATATTATGTCTATTGTAAATATAGTTTAAGGCGTGTTAACCGCATATGTATGTAACCATATACAGATGTAAATAAACCCTTGTACATAAATATATTGTGCTTTTTCACATACAAATGTACCATACAATGTCATATGGTAAAAAAATAAAATAGTCGCCTTAAAAAGTCCATTTATCAATTGTCAAATGAACTCTACCGTGATAAAACAAATCCGATCAGGCTGTCGCGTGTGCCTCTGACATATTTAATTGCTCCATTTAGCATACAGTTGGTAAAACCTTTACAATTTTATAATATCTCTACATCTTAAACTGAAGCTACACTTTATTTTATCGAGTCATTTTAAGACGCAAAATGTAAATAAGTCATAATAGTAGTATTAAACCCTTACCTGTGGGTTTACTCTGAGACGAACTATGCGGCGGTCAACTCTGTTATGAAATAGTTTCGATGCACTAAACGCTTTTATGACAAAGAGCCTGCCGTGACATGTCTGAACAAGTCTAAACATGTAAATTAATCATAGGTATTACGTAAAAACGCTAGCCTAATGTAAATAGCGTTACGCTCCGGTGCGCATGGAAATTGACTTCCAATGTGTGACGTCATTTACATAGATATAGAAGCAATATACATAGATATAGAAGCAATAAACCAGTCTATTCACAGTGACCTGGTAGAATCTGTATATAATGTGTACAGGTAAAGTTAATAAGTAAATATACATGAATTATTAGGGTTTACTAGACATTGTGCATTATTGTTCGTATAAATCATGCGTTTGAAACTTATATAAAGGTGTAATGTTTTGTAAATAAAGTGTAAATATGTCGTTGTTTTTTGTTTGGTTTCATACACAGTAGAAGGAAAAAAAACTCCATTCATCAATTGAACTCGGTTGAACTATATCTGTGGGAAAAAAACTGACCATATGATCACAATTTTAAACCTTCTGGTATGTAAAATACGCTAGTATTAACATCAATCAGAGAACAAAAATCGTCTGCTATCGCCTGAGATACATAAATACGCTATGATATGTCGTTTTATTTGCCTAAACATTTTAGCTGACTGTGTTTTACGTTATTAGAAGTGTTCATAAATGGTAAAATGCCTTGTTTTAATGTTGCTATATAATGTTATGCATATATGTAAATAAAAATATTAAAATGATTCAAGTTTTGTTCAATTCACTGATTTGCAAATGTTTACTTCCTGAAGCGACAGAGCATGTTAACCTCATTTGACCTCAATACAATAATAAACACCACCAACAGAATGAGTTTTAGCCTAGTTCTCACGTATGTACATTCCTGAGCGATGTAGTTTACTATCGTTCACCGCTGATTTAAGCGGTCAGTTATCTGTTGTACGTTGTATCTTATTCAAGTTTGACAGTATTATTGATTATGCTTTAATAAAGAGGATTGCACAATCGATTGAAATACATAAACATGTATGGACATGTTAAAACTCGTTATGAATATAATACATACTTAACTTCGCTGAGCTGATTTAAGCAGCTCCGCAAAATAAATATCCCTAAGCAGTTAAACATTAAAAATAACGTCCGTTATCCTACTAAACTCATAAAGACAATTCGTTTGCTTTAATAAATTTAACCCGGGCGGTACGTACTATTTGGTATAACGTGGAAAAAGCATCGTCTGCAATAACGTCGGTATTCGTCTGCGCCGGTTCGATCCGGTTACGCAAGAGCGGTCTCAAAACACGACTCATTTTTCCCTCAATCCAAAATGGCGGATTTATATAGAATAAAGAGTGGGGTCACTGAGTGCAAATCGACTGGATGAGCGCCCCTGACTACTTTAAAACATAAAAATATAATGATGTAATAACACATATTCGCGATTTGGATTGATCAATGTTTAAGACTAAACAATCAAAGAACTCGCAAATATGTGACATACCGATTATTTGCTTCAATGTGCGGCTATTTCTGTTAATTAATACATGAAACGTTTTCTTCTTCAATTAATTAACGTATTTCAAAAGACATCAAATCTTTTATATACCTTATATCCCATTCCACACCTGAAAATTGATCATCTTGATTCTCGCATAAATAGCGTTCTGATCGGCTATCCTCAAATGACGTCATCAAAGGGCTGATAATTTCAAACACAGTATTATTGAAAGGGTGTATTCTTTCGTAAAAAATGTTCAACTCCTAATTACAGCTTTTCATGTTGCATCGGATATATGAGTCATGCTTGATAAATATTGAATACAAAACTAAATAGAAGTTGATTTTTTAAAACATTTAAAGGGACTGTACACCAGATTGGCACAAAAAAAAGTTTTTTCTGTAACGAATCTCAGGACAACTATTTGATAAAATGTATTACTCTTTGATATCATAATTGTAAAAAAAATACCAAAATGTTAAAAAAAAAGGAGTCTGAGACCGGGTTCGAACCAGGGTCGCCAAAATTGCAGTCTGGTGTTGTAACCACAGTGCTACCAAGGCTTACTTATAACAGGTGGAATATTTCAGCTATATACCTTACTTGGTAATATCATGTGATAACATCGATTAGCCAGTCACGCATAAGGAATGATTTCTACAGGTAGACATTACATATAGGTAGACATACCTAGTAATCTTTATTAATGGAAATATACCAAAAAAAACTGCGAAAATAAATTAATTGTAAACTATGTGGTACTTCAATTAGTAAGTTTTAATGCATTGTACACATCGATACCAATTTTTTCAGTTTTCGACAATTTTCTTCTTTTTTTTCGCTATTTCATCAACGGAGTACAGCCCCTTTAGCACCAGGAATATAATACATGTACTATTATGAAAATGTATAAACCCTTGTATATCTGAAATGTTTATCCACTTGCGTAAAATTAAAGCTTGCATAAAGAATTATGTTCATTTCATTGATGGTCATGACATTTCTGAAAGAATGTTTAAATGTTATCTTCATAATCCTGATGATGTGTACATTATTATAACAGTTTCCTTATCAAACATACCTTTTTGCAAAAGCTATACCTGTAGATATTATAATAAAATTGAATTCATCTCTTTTTTGTAAACATGATTTTCTTAAAAAAACAACAACTTCAAATAAAGACCCAGGGGGTCCAACGCAATTTTTGTTCATTGCTTTACAAAATGGCAGATTCTTTGAGTATTTTTGTATGTTCGAAGGATATTTTGAACTGGTTTGTAGGTTTATATCACTGATATTGTAATATAGATATGCCTACCCTGAGGCCAGACGTTTAAGCTCCTGTTTAAGCTCCTCCTGTTTTTGGACTAGGGCACTTGTGGCCTAGTTCATAGCCATAACCGCGATGTCTGCATTTTCAAGCCGCATCTGAGGGTTCACTGACGTAATGTATTCATACGCTGTATTTTGATTGGATTGCCGTTAGCGAAATTGAATAATCAAAATAGTTCCAGAACTGATTACAATCACAACATCCAATAACAATAGTTCTCCTAACAATTCAAGCTAACTGTATGTTCTTTTAATGAAGCACAATAAATGCATACGTAGCGAGTGAGTTACTCGGGTTAACCAAATGAATGTTCTTGCATACGGTCAGATTATATGCAATAAGAATATGAACATATTGGAAAAGTACGCATCGAGGTTTTTCCGTTCAATGCTCTGTATTGATATACTGGTACCCTCTTTCGCTTTTATCCGAAAAGAAATTAGTATCAGCTAACCGTGGTGCCCGTCGCGCATTAGAAATGTCTTGTGAATTCATACGTATTAAAAGCGAATAAAGCGTGCGGTCTAAGTAGAAAACAACCAGAAAAGTTGGTTTAAAAAAAGTAGTGTTATCCTTTGTATACAATGTTGGTATTCCGAAGTCGGTCCCTGATCTTTTTTTCGACATAATTTGCATGTTTCCGTGATTTTTTTCTTTTCGATACAAAGTTTTTTTAACTAATCATCGCATGGCACTTTGCAATTTTTTAAATACAACATGATTTTTGGTATTTATTGTTCAAATACTATTAATGTTAACTAAAAACCATATACCGCGTACCTGTATAACTTTATATTTTTGAGGAAAAGTAAATCAGGGTACCAGTCTACTTATTGACCTCAAAATTTACTCTGATCAGAGCGGCCGAATGATTCAGACATGTATGTTATCACTACTTCCGGATGCTGATGATGTGAATTTCACAGTGTTTTATTGAGGAAATTTATCAATAAAGCCGCCATTGAATGCTTACCACCATCAAACGGATTTATTTTCATCTTACCGAGGGTAGCATTTTTAATTTGACACGTTAATTTTCAAGCAATACAAGTTCGTTTGAAAAACTCATGTGATTTCAGTTTTGCAAAATGGAGATAAAAAAATATCAAATATGCGCATACTTATTTATGAAGTTTCATTCTAAATGAAGCCAAATATATGGATATGTGCACAGAATCTGTGAATAAGATGATTGTTTACCTATGTGCATAGAAAAATCTTGGAGCCACTCTCAGTGTAAGTACATGACATTGTGATAAACCATCGCCATGGCATTGATAAAACAATCTTGCATGCTCAATTTTGATTTCCTCTCTTATATAATGCACCAGTCAATTGTTACCACGGCCCCCTCGAGGATATACCAGGGAAAAGGGCTGTGTTCTTACCTTTCAGGTGCCCTCGTAGCTAAAGAACTTCAGCGAACACATTATATATTACCTTTTTGGACGTGTTGTAAACATCAAAAAAATAAATATCAACATTACAGTTATGGAAGCCAGAACTAGTGTCCTCGCAATGCTGGGTGATTGCGGTGGTTTTGTCTTTCCTCAAAATATATCAGGAAATTGCTCTTACCTTAATTAGATCCCCGGGGTGTGGGGTTATTCAGGGGATTTTACCACCAATCAAAAATCAGTCAGAGATACAGTTGATAGATCAATATAAATTTGTGAAGTATTTGAGGGAAAGGTATTTGGTTAAATAATTTACAAGTGTAACTTTTGAGTTTTATTTAACAATGCAGTGCCGAAAATTGTGAAGATATAATTGAATTTGTATTAATAAATCAGTTGACTTGTGGCGTTTAGGGAACAAAATCAAAATATTCAATCAAGATCCCTTATGTTGTGGAATAGTAAAGTAATGAAGATTTAATCTCACAACAGTCTTTCTCAAATGCTGTCAAGGCTTTTTTATGCTTAGGAATATCTTACCTCGCGATGTCAGAAATCATCTTGGCATGAGCTTGGATCACTATGTATCATTATCCACCAGTCAATTGTAACCACGGCTCTCACATCCGGGGGTATACCGGGGTTAGCCGGCGAAATGGGCCATGTTTTTACCTTTCAGGTGGCCCCGCAGTGCCAGGTCTTCCCGGAAAATACAGTGTGGATGGGGCTTAACCTAATGTCCCTTGGGTGCGGGGCATTTGGTGGGGACTTTACCATCAGATTATCTCCGCAGGTCGGGGACTTTAGCTGGGTTTGGCTGGACCGAAAGTAAAAGTCCCTGCTATACCGGGACCGGGGGACGGGGGCATGGTTGCAATTGACTGATGCATTAGCTTGTGTATTCAGATAAAGTTAAGAATAAATATTTATTTATATAACTTATACTTCTAATCTAATTCAAAGATTTGAAAAAGGTATCCTTTATCAATAAATGCAAATATACATAAATGACTGTGCAAATCCTTTTGTATCATCCAAATATGAGTACGTACCTTGCAGGGTGAATGTTATTTGTAAAAATTATACTAGGTGATCTTTTAAGATTACCTTTCCAATCGCATACACAATGCAGTTTGAAACCTAAATAATTAAAAGAAATCTTGGTTGTAGACCATTACTATTAAATATTTGATAAGTCACAGACATTATAAGGTACAGTTTAAAGGGGCTGTACTAAGTTAATGATGAAAAAGCAAAAATTTAAAGAAAATTGACATAAACTTGGTATCGATGTGTACAATTAATAATGCATTGAAACTTACTACTGATGATCCCCATAGTTTACAAATGATTTATTAATAGCAGTTATTTCGTGTTTTTCCATTAAAAAAGATTACTAGGTATTGTCGTTCCAAGACAAAAATTTAAAAAGTTGTCAAAATGACAGGAATCAGGAAAATGTTGAAATCTCATGTTTAGGCCTATAGTGATCATACTTTATTGCTATGTTATTGGCACTTATTCTAATATGTTTTATTCATTGCAATATTTATGTAAAACATCAATTATTATGTTGACTTAAGTTTGTAGATAAGAACTAATGGTATAGGTGATGTGAGAATGATCTCATAAGTCTTTAAAAACCCTTTTGGTATTGTGGGTTTTTTGCTCAAGTCTTGTTCAGTTTAGCTTTTAAAGATTTTCAAAGTAACTGCAAAACAAGTCCAGCTGTCTAGAAAGACTATGTCAAACCCTGACCAGATATAATTTCTTGTCTTTTCAAATTACCAACTTGGCAATGGTTTTATCATAACATAGGATATTGGTTTGAACATGTTAGTGTTTTTGTATGTGGAATGAAATATCATAAGTGGCACTAAATTGAACATAATTTATAGTTCTCATTGATATCACACATAGACCCAAGTACATGTTGATCTAAGATTTAAGGCTTGGATGGAGTCAGGGCAAGAAAAATGCACATTAATACATTGTACTTTCCAACACAAGAACTGTTTGTTTATTCAAGTAAATAAAGCAATCCCAACACCAAGGAACTGCAGTATTGCATAACCAGCTTAATTGACATTATGAGTTAGAGTTCAAATTGCTGCAATTAAAGGCACATCTAGTTTTCAGAATTATTCAAACTCTGATTTAGCAACCTTAATTTAGTTATATGAACTTCTTTTGCGAAATGAAAGCTTTTTTAGATTTACAAGGACGGGTGAAAAGTATTTTCCAAATGTACTGCAACACCTGATACCTGTTGCCTAGGAATCCAACAAATTCTTGGCACTCCAAATGTTACAGTACTATTCAATTTGGAGTGCCTGAAAAGAAAGCTTCTTGATTCTACATTCAACATCTTCTTTCTGTATGACATATTGGACCAGGGAATCATGAACCTACAACCTTTTGCATCTATTAAGATAGGGAGCTATCAGGACAGTGACAGAGGACAATATAAGAATGGCCAACTGCTGCATTTATTGAGTTATCTAATGCATACAAATTAAGACGGAGAAAATAATTCTAAATTTTTCCAAACTACTTCCTTAAGCATCTTGTACATGTATGTAGTTGTCTTTTACAATAATTGTTCAAAGTTACAATGGCCCTGTGGGTTAAAGATGCTCTGTCCACGGGGTAACAGGTTTTGTACATAATAGGGTTATAAGTACTGCGTTTTGATCCAGTAGGTTGTATTCGACTCAAGTTTTTTTTTGCAGATTCGGACACCACAAGGCACAAGCCGAGTAAAATCAAAATCTACAAAAAACTACCAGAATCAAATATGACATTCCGCCATATCCGGATCAAAACGCAGTTATCACATTTTAGCCTAAAATGTTATAATTATGGGAACTACTTTTATGCGCAGTCACCCATAGTCGCTTAGGTGTTAATCCGATCTGGTCACGTCCAGTATTTGACTTAAAAAATGGCGGCTTCAGAAAATGGCGCTCGACCGAAGACAAAGGCTTCGCGAAAAGTTCAAGAGGCCATTGAGTCTCTAGTGGAGGAGAACAAGGAAATACAAGAGGAGCTTGTGAATTTGACTCCGAAGAAGGAGACCTCTTACGACTCTCTGGATGCTTTACATCGTGAACGCTCGGTTCTACAACAGCAGATAGAAGAGCGGCGTACCGACGTCACAAGAGTGGTATATGGCCGTATTGCACTGGAGCGGAATATGGGTTAAAGTATTTTGTGATATGTATTGCATGTGAATTGATGATGGGTATAAAATAAAGAATAAAATTATGTTTGGTATTCCATTCTCACTAGCAGTGTGATGAACTGCTGATACCATGTTATGAAATTTGATGGTCAAAGTATTTAAAAGACATTTCAATATTTCATACTTTAAAAACGATATTCATCTCATCTTAGTCTACTCAACTTGCTTTGCTATGTACAAAAGTTTGCAGCAGTTATATGAATAGCATTAGACAGAAGGCAGTGCCTAATATTTATCAACAGCACTGAGTTATCATGGTAACATGTTATATGAATTGAATACCAAGCACAAATTAAGAGGGAGAAAATAATTATTCACTTTTTAAATAAAAACTACTTCCTAATAGCATTGTGTATGCAGTATGACATAGGTGTACAATGTAGATGTCTTTTACAAAGATTGTTTAAAGTATGGCTCTGTGGTTTAAAGTTCCCCTGAAAATGAGGCGACAGGTTTTCTATATAGTATATAATTACATCATTGAAAATCTTCTCTGAAACTGCAAATAACAGTCCTTTGATTAAAAGGAATTGATCAAATTAAAGAAGTATGTGTGCCAACCACGTAAATTAATTTGTACAAGTCTGATTTAACGACTTTGGGAAATTCAAAAGAACTATGACTTTATCTGATTTAACGGTTTAGCCCCCCCTCCCCCCCCCACCCTACACACACTTCACTACATTTTTCAAATTTCCTTTGCAGCTTGCAAGCAGTTTTAGTCTAAAGTTTAAGCTAGCCCATTAAACAGTGACCCCTTGTGATATAAGCCGATTTTTTCAATGCTTAGAACATGGTTGTCAACATTCCCCTGAATGAGGCCCTAGTCCTTCAGTGCTTTCAGCACTTTGATTTCTTTAGGCCTTAACAAAATAGTTATTGTGTGTATAGGCTGAAAGTTTGTATGTTTATAAAGTGAAAATAGTAAATTGCATGAGTTGAAACCGTATTTTTAGTCAAAAAAACTGTTTTTGGAACTATTTCTGCTAAATGATTTTCTATTTTCGCATCTATTTCTTTATGAAGACTTGTCCACTTAACATGTTTGCCATTTTGTTCTGCAGTGACATGTCCATCACTTAAAATTCTGCCATTTGTTTTTTGTTGGACCCCCCTAAAACAGGCATTTGAAAAATACAACAAGTGTTTTTTTGGTTTAGATTTTATACTTACTTTAGCTTAGTCCTAAACGTGCGCACAAATATTCACATAAATTGATGATTAATAAATAAATGTATTAATACACTATTACGTATTTGACGAGATACAAAGACAATTATCGACAAAACTCGACCAAGATCAGTAGAACTCGCCTAACATGAGTTTCCTCCGTTTTGATTGGCTGTCAAAACTCGCCTGATATGGAATTGGAGAAGTGGACCATTTTCATTGGCTGTCAAAACTCGCCTGATATGAGAAATATGCTGGAAATTATTTTTAAAGGTAGCCATTTTGTTTTCCGTTTTCCGACTGTTTTGAAAATTTTGTGCTTCGTACAACTCTATTTGGAATAGTTGAACCTATTGCATGATGAAACCACTTTGTACGGTTTAATATTACAGTTGTATTTAACGCGTTGGTGGATTTTACGAATTACGTACATTACGGACCATGGACATCATGGACCAGATTTGGGGACATAACGGACCATATTTAGGGACATTACGGACCATCTTGAGAAGCTTACGGACCATGATTTATAATGTTATTAACTTATAAATTAATTTACACCACCGTCTTTTATTCTTTAATAAATACTTTGTACATATGAATGTTCAGTATGATATGACACGTGCCAATTGTCTTCCGTCTAACTGTGAAAAATATGTCTGATTTGTTTTTAAGCGAATGGTACACTACTAAATGTGTAAATTAAAGATTGTTTAAAGAACGTTTTGAATTTGAAAACTATCTTGTTAAAACATCGCCAAAATTATTAAACTATTTCCAGTTGAAGTAGGTAGTTGGAGGAATATAAACATAAATTACAGAAATTGCCACCTTTGTGATTCTAATCGTATTTGTGATGAATTTAATTATTTGTTAGAGTGTAGTTATTTCATAAACGAAATACGACGTTTCATTGATAACTTTAATTTTAGAACTCCGAATACATTGTATATTGTCGTTTAAACGTGTTATGAAATTAAAGGGACTGTCTCACAGATGAAAAAATAGCGAAAAAAAAAAATAAAATTGTCGAAAATTGACATAAACTTGGCATCGATGTGTACAATGCATTGAAACATAATTATTGAAGTACCACATAGTTTACAATTTATTTAAGTTTAGCAGTTAGTTCGTATTTTTCCATTAAAAAAAAGTTACTGGGTTAGTCTACCGGGTAGAGTTAATTCCTTATGCGTGATTGGCTAGTCGGCGTTATCACGTGATATTACCGAGGTAGGTTTATAGCTTTATTATGTCATCCCAATTGTGTAAGCCTAGATAGCTCAGTAGGGAAGACGTCAGATTTCAATTTTGGCGACGCGGGTACGAACCCGGGCTCCAACACATTTTTTTTAACACTGGTACTTTTTTTACAATTTTGACATCAAAGCGTAACACATTCTATTAGATAATTGTCCTGAGATTCGTTACCAAAAAACTTTAGATGTGTAAATTTATTAAATGTATCATTAAAAAAGTTCATTTCAGATTTTAATGTATTCCTCTTTATGCCATTATGTTAATTATTATATTATGGTTTATGTTCATTTTTCAAAGCTTATCGGCGGTTACTGTTTGCCGATGATATGGCAATTTTAGGAAAGACACCGGCTGAAACTCAACAACAACAGGATTAACTTCATACTTATTTTAATACCTGGGGTTTTTATTATGGTATCTCGTAAGCGCGGACGTTTATTACCGCATAAAAGCTGGACCTATGATGGCCAAAACATCGAAGTCGTTAGTGATTTTTCTACCTAGGTTCTGTTTTTGAACGGGGGCCCTTCAGGGCCACGTTCATAGTAGGCACATCAGATCGTTACTACAAATGGTTACAAGGTGATTCGGTCGAAATAATGCGCTCATTGAATGCTTGAATACACATGACATCTTTAAACTTCAACAAATCTGAATTGATGTATAGTAATGTACACTTGAACTCGTACATTTTGCATATCCCTGAAAATGCAGCTTAAAAAATCACAAAATTAATACAACATATTTATACGCAACCGCTCGAAAACGGCGAAAACCCAAGTGTATTTTTACAGGTGTAAGTCGGTTATAAGAAGGAGTTACCATAATTGATTAATCAATTCCAAACGATTCTAAAATTTCCTTAAAAATGAAATGATATGTAAACACTATTTCACTGATCAATAAACAAACGAACGAAGTGAATGCCTTTTGGAAACCGTATATCGATAAAGTATATTATACAGATTACTCCGCTTGTACTAGCATAGATTCTAGTCATTTCACTTATCGATCGTCGCCATTTTGTAAGCGCCCTGCCTAAGAGTGTCTCATGGACTTCAGCTGGAATAAATGTGTATTGTAAGTATTTTATAATCAGATTGTTACACATGAACGGCTCTACGTGTGCGTGGCATGAAAGTTATTGAAATTAATTCATTATTTACACTGTATATTTACCTGTCAATGTGCGTTGTTTATGTGCGTGACCTACATTAATTGAGAGGCCTAAATCATGAACATGCGTGTTAATTCTATTATTTAATTTATTTGGATTAGGATGTGAATTTGAGTAGTTCATCTAGCTAATTTTGATGACGTATATTATGCTTTTCGTTAATTTATGCATTCGTGCCGTTCGAGGCTCACACAGTTTCGTGACCTTAGGTGACCTACTACGTAGTTGTAGGAATAAATAATGAACGAAATTTGAAAGATTGGCAGTTAAATCGGTTAATAGCAACAGAAAAAATATTTTCCAAAACAGTTTATTTCCCAAAATAATTGAAAAAAAAAATGTTTAAAAACATAATAAATCATGGTCCGTAAGTTTCTTAAGATGGTCCGTAATGTCCCTAAATCTGGTCCGTAGTGTCCCTAAATGTGGTCCGTAATGTCCATGGACCGTAGTGTCCGTGACCCGTAGGATGTACTGTAGTCGATTGTAATAATCTCCCCTTATGAATCTCATGAATATTAATTTTCCACGGAAGGCGACCATATGCTGGTACCGGTTTTATACACCCTTTAAAACACATATATATATAAACATTTGCGGAGAACCATGTGGCTATTTATAGTTAAAATTAGATGATGAAATATTCTGGGATCCAGTCAGAGTTCACTGAAAACTAACTTCAAACGTGTTTTTTTCCAAAAGAAAAACGAAAGTGAAAATTTGATTAAACATTTTTTTTCATGTTTTAAGGCAAGTACAAAGGATTATTTGGTTTGTTTTTAAGCATGGGAGGGGTCTCTCATAGTGTTTTATCACTTTTGATACGAAAACAACTGGACTATGAACGTTCTTAGACCATTTATAGACTTTGCTAAAATGTAAACAAAAATTCAAAATGGCTGCCTCGAAGTAAAACTGCCACAGTTTTCACTAAGTCAGATGTTTGATGATTAATGCATGAAACAGTTGCTGACAGCTTCAAACTGCAAGTACACCTTGTGTAAATAGGTGTAAACATTAAGAATGAATACATATTATGTCTATTCTTTAAATATTTGTAAAAAGACCGTTCGTTCTCAAATATGTTTACTGTACAGTATGTAATAAATACGTGTTTTTATAAAATAAAGCCCAAGAAAAATGCCAGATTTAGGTTACATCAGTAGTTTTCAGACTGAAACGTGATATTGGGTTCATCTTCCAAGTGCTGGCTTTGAAGCACCTGTCATGAGCTGTGCTGCCACACGAAGTCGTAGGACCTTGCAGCAAGTGTCAACCAACAAAGACCATATTCTGCTTCTGATCTTTTAATGGTGAAAACTGAAAATTACAAAACACTAGTTGTACATTTCCATCACTAAAACTAATGACACTGCATAATCCAGTTAGAAACACTACACAGTTTGACTAGAATAAATCGAGTAAGAAATGCTATTGAAATCTACATAAATATAGATTAAGCATCCATACGCATATAGATTTCTAGAAAATCTACACAGTGCCCTATGTTGTTCAAATCTTCATTTAGAAAGTATACTAAAAATACCTAACAATCAATATCCTTGGACAACTATAGCAGTGACCTCATAGAAAACGACTGCCAGTTTCTTATAGTAAACCCCGATCAGTCTCAGTCCATGATCACCAACACAGATCTGGGTAATAATTATAAGGCCACACCAAATTAATGTTTAGTTCCTCGGATTTTTGCCAAAAAAAAATGGAGCGAGCGAGCGAAAAAAAATAATAAAAATAAAAGTTTGTCAGTTTTCATAAAAACCGAAGCGAGCGAAAATGCGAAAAATATATTTTTCCTTATATTCAATATAAATAAGAAAGATCAGAAAACATACTATTTATTCATCCGTGTTTAGTACAAACATTATATGGATAAATCTAATTTCTTATATAATTAAAACGTACTTTAATATGACGATCATTCATAATAGTAAATAACCCTGCTTTTAGTAAAAAGTTTGAAACAACTTATATAAATCTACCTGAATCAGTTTAACATCATAATTATGCAACTGTATTTAGACATAAGTTAGGATTGATTTTGGATTTGTAAAAAATGATCACAGGCATCATCAAACATCAGACTCCATATAACATAGACTAAATTTTGTTTTTATTGTCACAGGAAATGCAATGACGTGTGCTTATTAAAACAAAAAGAACAAGGGTTTTTTTCAGAGTACTTTTTTTTAATTATTTAGATGTATTTATGCACCAGCCAATTATATATGCCCCCCCTCCTCTAAGTCCGGAATAGCGGGGACTTTGACTTCCGGTCTCTCAAAACCCGGGTAAAATACCCGACCTGCAGGGACACACTGCTGGTAAAATCCCTGCCAAATGGCCCCGCAACCCCGAATACCTATGTGAGGCCCATTCCCGACTATTTTCAATATTAAGACAAAACCACATTCACTAGGCACTGCAGGGCCACCTGAAAGGTCAAAACACAGCCCATTGCCTCTGTTGTCCCCGGTATACTCCTGGAACAAGGGCAAGGGGTGGGCGGGGCAGTAGTTACAATTGACAAGTGCATTACAATCCCAGATTATGCTGCAAATAAAAACAAAATATAAGGTGATAAACTTAGGCTTACTTATGTTGAGGTATATCCAGACCAGTGTTTATATCGCTATTTGTGAAAAGATATTTGTTCAAAACTGTTGTTTGTCAGAATTTGATCAAAAATGAGCTTGATGCATCAATTTGGACCAAACAATGACTCATGTTACAGTTAAGTTGACCTGTCCGATTTCCATTCAAAACGAGTCACTAATTACACAATAAAATCGCTACCAGTCTCAGATACACATGCTTTATTGCATAATGATTGCTTTAAATAATGATCCTTTAGTGCATGAGACGATCAACAATGACTTCAAGCATGCTCAAAACATATTTATTGTAAAAAATAAGATTTAATTTCCAAAATTCGAGTCACATTGTTTATACCGGAAGCCGCCATTTTGATTGAATTTATTGAAACCCATGCTAAACCGATCGATATACAGTATAAAAACATTACGCATCGGTAACTTCCCTTTACAAAAACACGAAAACTAGCGTAGAAAAATTATACTTGATTATTTTTAGCCTTTTAATAAATTATTATCTGAAAAAAATCTGCTTGGCGATCAAAATGAAGGTGCGGGCGCACAAAAAAAATAAAAATATTTTTTTTACATTTTCAAAAAAATAGGAGCGGTAAATCCGCGGAACGAAATATCAATTTGGTGTGGCCTAAGCAAACGTTTTATTTTCATCATAAGAAAGCATTTATTGCCAAAATAACATTCTTGAATATATCAAAAAGTCTGATCTGAAATATAGACTAGATCTACACGGTTTGCTAAAAGGCATGGTGTCACAGAGTTATTAAACCATAATGCAAAATATGATGGCTCGTATTAATCAATAACTAGTACACCGATTCACTAATGCATATATAACAATATATCTAGACTGATCAATAAAAATAGAAGACTCCCCCTACAGCCGCCAAAGAGAAAGATGCGGTATTAAGCAGGTCAAATTGTACTTTATAATATCTGGGTCCAAACATGTAGGTACTGACATGTATCAAAGCCAATTTAAACAAAAAGGGGTCCAAGCATAAACGTGCTAACATGAGGCGGAGAAACACCCATGACGCGCACCTAGTTGCTAATGACCTCACGGGAATCCCGAAGATTCTAAATTTAGAAACAAAAGGCACAAAACCCCGCGAAAAGTAATAATGCCATAAAACTCCATTATTGACAAGCATAGAGGCTTCAACATTTCTTCTATCATAAAAACACAATATATAAACTTACATAGCATAGTTTTCGATGAAAGTTCGAGACGCTGACGAAACGTGACCGCTCTGTATGGAATACATCAAACTCTACGACAACAACCGAAAGTTCCGAATAAAGAGTACAGGGTGCAACCGCATAATGCTTAAAAGGTTGATCGAAACCATGTTAACTGACAAGGTCAACAAAGTATTGTCCCTTGGTACTTAAAAATGAGAAAAAAACCTATTATCCTAACAGAATATGAGCAGCTTTTGATCGTGGAGGAACACTTAAAAGTTGAACCCATCAATTTAAACTGGTATGCCAGAGATGTGTTAATTGAGTATGTTGTATAGGCTAAAAGGGCGTCAATGATTGTATGTTTGGGTAGACCTTGTTGTTGATTGATTTATTTTCCTTTCTTATTTTTTTAAACAGACCCGGGAGGAACTGTAAAGAACCAGCCAGACAGCCCGCCCGCCGAGCTGCCCACCCGGCCGAGCTGTACTTGGTGTATGCCAACATGCCGACATGATGAAATTTGTTAGTACTTCAAGATCATATAATGGAAAATTGTATCCAAACTGTATAGAGTGTATAAAGTATAAAGTGAGTAAGTTTGGGTCATATAAGCCCATTGATACTGTTTGTTCCATTCCTAAATGAATTTCTTTCATGTTGTTTGTCGATCATTTCTGGTGCGGCTTTGATAATAATATTATTTTTTAATGAAACTGCTGACTTGTATTAGTCTTTGATCTGTATTGTGCATCTATTCGCACATTTTGTTTGGTCTTTTATGCAAACATTACATTTATTTAAATTCTATAAGCAATTAAACAAAACTTACTGCACATTTGATGCAGAATGATGTTTTATTTAGTGTGCATATGATTTTCAGCTTATGGACAAGAAAACATTACTTCAATAATCACAGCAACACAATGAGATCCCTATTTTAAAGAATTAATGCCACCTTTCATTAATTAAATCATTTATTCTATCAATCATTCATATATATTCATTTATTTATTCAGTTTAAACATTGAAAAACTTGACATTTCTCAAGGCAAAAGAAATAAAAAGAGCCGCTTTCCTAAAGATTAGAGCCTTTTCCCTTCATGCATTAAAAACAACCTTAATACATTATAAATGTCTTAAAACTCTTAATGTATTGTTTATTTCAATAGCCAGCCTGGTTGCTGTAGCCACAGGGGAATCTTCAAGGACAAGAACCAGTGATGGTAAAAATGTGGTCTCATGTGGTTTTCCATACCGGCTCTCAGCAAGGATTTCAGAGAAAGGAATACCGTCTCCAAGTAAGAGGAAATTCTAAGCATGTCTGGTTTTAATGCTTTCAAAATGCATCTGGGTACTCCATAAGATGAGATTAACCTTTGAATTGTTAAAAACTGATAGCAAAATGTCCAAAAGACTACATATTTCATAAAATTTGTCCTGAAAATCTTTCAATTCATGAGCTTTTCTGCATATTTATGACCACATAAAAGGTTGTGTATGCCTCAAATGAGTGTTTAAAGGCCTTTTTCAAACTTTAACAGTATTGGCAGATAGTTTTATAAGTGTAAAACATTGCTTTTGTGTCTTGCTTGCAGATCATGATGTGCTAATAATCTCCAGTTAGCTGCGCCTTTTTCCTCCCGGCAGTAGTCCTGCAATCTGAATCCAGGAGATGCAGCTCTGAATCCAATATTTCAGAAGAATGAAGATGTAAGTCAACTCTGTAGTACTTGTTTGTGTGTAAATGATCAAATGAGTGAGATTTATAGCAAATCAGGTGTAAATAAGCAACTTATAGACATTGGTGAAGTGCTGTACTCTGAAATTAATGCCAAATCTAGCCTTCAAAACAGATACTTAAAGTAAAAATAAAATAAAATTGGGCATATTAATGCTATCTCTGCATTTTCTACATCATGTAGCCACCTCATACATGAAAACACTAGCAGTTGTCATGAATCTTTCAGTTTTGGTGTTGCCTTGCCATTTCTTTTGTTGCGCCATTTGTCCCGGAAGCAAACAATTTGGCATAAAGTGGTGTTTAGACCGTCTATAAACACATTTTCACTAAATTTCTTTTGTTAAACTGAACAGTTCTGTTACCTTTGTATATAACTATAATAAGTGGATAAGAAAAGGAAAATTTTGACAAATGGAAGCATTTCAGTATGGCTCTATGTCATTTTTTTTGGCCAGTAGAGCTTATGCAATCGCCTTGGTCACGATATAATGACAAAAAGTGTTTCACAAAGGGTAAAAAATCAAAGTATCCAAATAGCCAAATTACATACGTTCCATAACAGTAGGGTCATGGTGTTATAATAATTCGAATAAAATCATTAGGTTCGATCTCCAGTTTTTTTAAGGGAGGTTTATGTATCAAGGAATACTGAAAAAAATAATTTTGTGATGTATATTTAAATGCTTTTGATAATGTGACAGAACTCTTTTATAATGCTTTTTTTTAGCCAGACTTGTTGCATAGGTGCCAAATAAACAGTTATGGGCAACATAATTGACTTTATTCCTTCTTAGTAGAAATAAATGAGATTTAACCATAAATGTCATGATATTATTTTGAATTTGACTGCTTGTAAATGATCTACCATTTTTAGAAGCCCAAGGAATCAAATAAAAGTGATTTTTTCTAACACCAAAATCAAAAACAAACAAGGCCATACCAATTTTTCAGCATTATCTTGATGCATTATTTTTTTAGATCACTTTCTGTATCCGGTCCGAAGTGTCTATGGATGGGACAAAAGGCACACTATATATTTACATATGAACTTTAAGTTCAGTTACAAACCTAGTATAAACATCTCTTGTTGCAAAAATGCTAACAGAACACAAAAATGAAGTATAAAATATTTAATATTTCTAGATTTCAGTAAGACAACCTTTTACAATGTAATTGTAATTTGATAATCGGACCTTTTAAGTTCAGTTTTAAGTTGCGTTCTTTCAAAGGTGAAAATTCATTGAATTATAATGGTGTCAATCAGTATATGTTTTAAATTCCTCATTGAACACCAAATGTAAGATTTTTCACTAGTTCAGTTGTTAGAAATAGACACGATGTAAATGTACCATGTGTTGTAAGTGTCTACGAATGAGACATAAAACTATTTAATGTAATACCAAGCTGCAGGCATAAGATATTCCCTGATGGTATCCACAATACTTATACTGTATCCAGTTACTAACTACTTCAATGTTTCAAGGAAATTTTAACTTATAGTACCCACGGGTCCGACTATCAGACCCATTCCTAAAGCAAAATATATGATATTTTTTTCCAATCTTCAGAAAAAAATCCCAATCAAAAGTAAAACAGTGTTTTTACCTGTACCGGTTCATTCAACATCCTAAAATTAGGTGATGTAAAGTTTTGGGGATAACTGAATTCAGAAATCATTAATTTCCATCACATTCAGAGATCATTTGAAATCAAAAATTAGTATCTGTCATGATTCATTGCAATAAATATTTACACCCAAGAATGAAGATTTCAGCTGTTTTAGGGCTTTTGAAAGGGAAAATAAACTTATATGTAATAATTTCCTTATTTGCAGGAGACTGAAAAGCTTGTTATTTTAACTGTAAATTTTCCCAATTTAGGCATAATTGTGACGCAAATTTTCCCAAAATGTCTAGGATCCTTTTTCAAAAAATGGGCAGAAAAAGCCCTGATAACTGATATATATATACTCCAAAACTGAGAAACTGTTCTGAATCATATGTAAAAATGACATTTTGTCAATGACCTTTTCTTAACTACTTAAGAACTCCAGAAAATAAATAATTCATATGCCTCGGCCAAGGTCATTGTCATTACTTGAGATTGGATGTTCTCTCCATCGAGTAACTTTACATCATTTTTATTCGGTACTTTTCCGGACACATCTACTGACAAAATACAGTTCCTGCAGTCAGCCTATCTTTCCTTGTCTTTCTTGGTTTTAGTTTCCACTTCTTTTCATTGGTGTTGTCTATTTTCCCTGTTGGTCGCCTAACTTGTAGGAAGGAAGCAATCCCACTACCAAAGCTAGTATGGTATTTGGTTATATTCCTATCAAGCACACATTACAACACATTGTTGTATTCTGTCTTCTTTTCTTGTGAAGTCCCTCCATGATTCAATTTCACATCCTGTATTCTTCTTTTAATGTTGTTCATATTGACTGTTTCGCTCAGCTTTAAATTTCTTCTAGCACTCTTTGGTAAAATAACACCCTTTTCTTCCAAATTTCTTCTCATCGTTAGTAATACTCTATCAGTTTTTCTTACACTCTTGTTTTACGCTTTGGTGTTGTAGGCATACTTTCTTTTACTTTTGATATTCCTCTATATTTTGTACCTCTTGCTTCTTGAATTAAATGGAGGCTCACACATCTCATTACTTATATTTCAGCTGAATTTGTGGCTGTTCTGGATCTGTTAATATCATCGTTGTCTATTGTACCATCTGTTTTTGTTTGATCAATGTTTGTAGTATCTTGGTCTGTTGAAAGTCTATTTTGCACACTGTATTTTTTTAAGTTTTATCCCCATCGTCCAATTCTGTACTTTAAGCATCTTTAAGCACATTCTTCTTCTTTTTCAGGCTTTCATTTTCTTTCATTTCTCTATTCTTATTGTTACACGGTGTCTGTCTAGGAGTCTGGTTTTCTCCATTAGTTTTGTTTGTGATATTGTCTGCACCTTCTTTCTTTTTGGCAAGCTATTTCATTTTCTTTTCTCTCCATATCTATTATTGTTTTTTGGTTTCTCTTGGATCACTTTCTTTTCTCCCTTTGTCAATTTGCCTATCATGTGTTTTTCCTTTCAGCATCTTTCCTCTTCATTTCATCATATTTTTCATTTCTTTCATTTTTCAGTTTTCCCCTGTATCTTTTCATTCTACATGTAAGTGCTTTTGCACTTACATTAATGTCAGTTTCAGGTATATTTGAATGGTTTTTATTTCTCTGCTTGTCCATTTTTGAATTAATGTTAATTCTAGTCACACCTGAATTTATAAATGGACATTTCGTACATAGCGTGATTTAAATGTCCCATCCGTAGACATTTACTAGCTTTACTGTACTTCATTTTCATAACCATAAATAAATTTCTAATAGGCCTCTTTATGTCTGGCTAAAACAGCATAATCCATCCTGTATTTTGGCTACTTATTTTAATTCCCAAACATACACACTATAGAAAAAAATAAGTTAAGGCATGAATTTCAATGTTTTTAGCAACATATAGAAGTGGAAAAATGAAAATACAAAGGTAATGAGTTGTTTTTGGTAATCCATTGCCTAGGTTTTAATATGTGCTACATTTCTGTCAAAGGAAAGTGGTTCTTTTCGCTTAATATATATGCAAATTTTGAGCATTTTATGTGTGTCTACGGATGGGACATGGTGTCTACGGATGGGACATTGACATGTTGAGCTTCATATTTACAAATTACAATCAGATATTAATGCAACAAATAATATATTTGGTCACTGAATGGAAATGCAAAATCTGCCTGGTTGGTTATATGCTAAGGATATTCCTTGCTGGGTAAAACATGCGTCTACGGATGGGACAAAATTTTCTGTATTTTTGGGTGCATACTCAGGCGTATAATAAATTTGGTAATGTAGGTATTATGTATAAATTTCTTATTGCTATTGATAAATGAGTTGTAGTTCTTCCAATTGAGGGTCATATTTTCACAAAATACCATATTGCTTAGAAATTTTGGCCATTTTGTATACCTGAATTGAAAAAGCCAGATTTTGGTAACGAAATGGTGGGTTCAGTTATTTTAGTAGTTCTCCGTCAGTTTTTATGCAATTTAAATGAAATAACCAGCTACAGAAAGAAGACTAAATTGCTTACTCAATGCTCTAGATATCTGATACAATTATTTTTCAGTATTTTTTATTTTTTATGTTAAAAAAGGGGTAATTTTGAAATGAAACGTTGTAACGACAGTTTTTAGCCACATTTTGGCTATTTGGAGGTTGAAATTAGAAAACGCGTCAAATCAAGCGATGGAAGTCCGTATAAGTTGAGTCGACAGATATATTCTACCTATCATGAGACATAAAAAAGACAATTTTAACATAACATGTTAAGAAAATTACAACGTAACAACAGCAAAAAGGAAATTGTCATTATATCGTGACCAAGGCGTATGGTAATTTGTACGTTGTATGTGCGTCCGTGCATCTGTAAACAATTCATGTTAACACGATACAGCCTTCAGTTTTGATTGTATCTTGATGAAACCTGTACAGTATCTACATATATCCATTAGAGCTCGGTTCCTTTCGAAAACCAGCTAGATCCGACCATGCATGCCTAGATTATGGGACTTGATAGTATAAAAATCCTGTAAACAAATGCTCGTTAACACGATACAGCCTTCAGTTTTGATTGTATCTCGATGAAACTTGTACAGTATCTACATATCCATTAGAGCTTGGTTCCTTTCGAAAACCAGCCAGATCTGCCCATGCATGCCTAGATTATGGGCCTTGATAGTATAAAAAAATCAGTTTGTCAGTAAACAATTGCTCGTTAACACGATACAGCCTTCAGTATTGATTGTATATTGATGAAACTTGTACAGTATGTGGATATCCATTAGAGCTGGGTTGCTTTCGAAAACCAGCTAGATCTGCCCATGCATGCCTAGATTATGGGCCTTGAAATGCTTAGATTATGGGCATTGATAGTATAAAAAAAATGCTAAAAAATGTGTAATAAATGCTTGCGAACATGATACTGTCTTCAGTTTTGAGTATTGAGATACCCATAAGGGGTTGGTTCTTTTCGAAAACAGTGATGTTGACCACACAAACTCAGCCAGTGGAGCATAGGCCTCATATTTATATAAAACTCTAAGCTCAAAAGAAGTGCAAAAACTTTATTTTGCTTAGAAAAAATCTTAAAAGAACAGGCAGGCCATTTTTGTGGGACTGTTCGATAGACACCATTGAAAGCTACAAGGGAAACTTTACTTGGTCAAATTATTCCAATGCATAAGGAAATAATGGCTCTTCAAAGGTTTGCAGCTTACCATTTGAGGGAAATGGTTGTTTCTGCTTTTTATGAAAATACCACAGGTGCTAATATTTGTCTCATTCATTTATTGTTTAATATATCATTTCCAAACTTTCAGTATGTGTTGCATATAGCCTGAAGATGAACTATAGGAGTTTTGAAGTCTGTTTCTGAAAAAATGCTGCCCTAATAGGCTCAAGACCACAGTTATCAGTCATATATGTATTGTTAGGGTTTGGTATATTTTCCATCAACATTAAATGTTGACATGTTGCATGTAATTCAGATACCAACAGGTCAGGTTTTATTTACTATTCATTTTCATACAATGCTTTACATTGCATTTCTTTTTCCATCATACTTTAAATGCATGCATTTTTCAGAAATGAATCAGTTCCCACCATTTCACCTTCAAATGACGTCTCTTGTTCATCTAGACCTGTTTGTGTGTGCATATAAAATGAATAACTACTTAGAAATTTCAGCACACATAAAATAAAAATAGAAGTTTCTATTAAGTTCCAAAAAATTGTGTTGTAGTCACTTCCTAATTCTATAATGCAATGAATATTAATGACTATGTATGTGGTACATGTACTTTCAGAAAACTGAAGCCTTTAGGAAGTCAACGCCACCATGATATTGATTTACTCAGCTCTGATGTACTCAGCTGTGATGTAACATGCCTTCAAGCCACTATTCGAAGAACATTCAGACGTTCTAAATGGACCATTGCCCTGTTGCCATGGAAATCATTATGAGGAGGAGCACACAAACTGTCACTTGTTTTGAATACGAGATGTACCACAAACTTACCATAAACTTTTCGGATGCTCTGTTTATTTTATCAGCCAATTTCGATGTATATTTTACTGAATAACGACAAACAATCTTTATTAACAATGCTCAGCTCTTACTCATAAGCATCTCTTACTCATCCGTATTCCACAACAAAACATGCTTGCAATTACACTGTACCATCTATCATAATACAGCAATGCTGCAATTACCACATTTTTTGTACCAGTTGTTGCTTTATACTGAAACTTTTATTGAAAATGGTGCATAAACACTGATAACACATAAATGTTTCATTCATACATTTGTACATGTTCTTTCAGTGTATATGTTGATAATGTTGATACATTTTTCATGTGCATTTACACATGTGTTTATTGCCAACCTCATCAAAACATGCATAGTTTGCTCACATACATACTTCCAACACAGACATTTACTGAATGTATTACTACTTTACGTTGATTTTGACATGTAAATAAAACATTGTACTACTCTTTTGTACAAAACACTTTTCATTTGCTATGTTGTTTGTTTCCATGTTCTGTCTGCATGCAGATGGTATTTTCATATCAATTTTAGCTAAACTATTCGTAGAATATGGAGAGCTATACTACTCACCCAAGCGTCGGCGTCAGCCTCACACCTTGGTAAAGGTTTTGCTTGCAAGCACACATAGGTAAATATCTCATTAAGTACTTGAGGTATTGCATTGAGACTTGATACAATGGTACTCAACAATCCAACCTACTGAATCAACAAAGTTAGATAACTCTAGTTTGCATTTAATCCAAATAATAGGACTTTATTATTCGACTTAGAAATTCTGGTTAAGGTTTTGCGTGCAAGCACACATAGGTTAATATCTCAGCAGCTACTTGAGGTATTGCATTGAGACTTGATACAATGGTACTCAACCATCCAACCTATAAATTAACCAAGTAAGGTAACTTGACTTTGCATTTAATGCAAATGATAGGCCTTTATTATTCGACTTAGATATTCTGATTGAGGTTTTGTGAGCAAGCACACATTATATAAATATCAAAGCAACTACTTGATGTATTGCATTGAGACTCATACAATTGTACTCAACCATCAAACTTCCCCATGTAAGATAGCCCTAGTTTCATTCAATGCAAATAGTTGCCCTTTATTATTCGACATAGAAATTCTAGTTAAGGTTTTGCATGTAAGCACACATAGGTAAATTTCTCAGCAACTGCACGATGTATTGCATTGAGACTTTATAGAATGGTAATCAACCACTCAATGTCATTGAATAACCAAGATATATAACTGTATTTTGCAAATAATTGCTCTTTATTATTAGACTTAAACATTCTGGTTGAAAAATTCCTATAACCACATTTATGTTAATATCTCACCACATGAATTGCATTGAAATCTTATCTAACAGCGATCCATGCATGTTTCGCCAAAACTTTTCAATCCTTACACTGAACAGCGGCGGAATAGTCGAGCCCGCTGTCTCTGTGACAGCTCTTGTTCAAAATTAACGTGATGTTTATTTCCATTGTGAAACTTATCCCTTGGGAACAATATTTACATCTTTTAGCATACATGCCTGGATGAGTTTTAAAAAATGACCATATAATGCATACTTACTGCATGAAAATATACAATGACATACATTTCGTATCAACTTGTGTATCTGTATTTCCCTTTCAACTACTTCGAAATAACAAACGTCCCAACCCTAAAATGTTCAAACATATTCTACATACATTATTTTTATCTTACACTATATATATATATGTTCTATATGTATATATCACGCCTAATAAAATTGAAGCCTGTCAACTCGTACGTTGTTGTGAAACATATGAACCCCACCTCTCAACTTCCCTGTGTGTTCCTATCAATTCGTTTCTGAAATTCCTGTCATTTGAAAAAAAAGCTAACCCTCTAGGGGCCACCGTTCCTCAGCGCTTTCAGCGCTTTGATTTTCCATGTCTTTGAACATCTCGTCTTAGAAAAAAATAATTGTGGGAAGTCTTAGTTCTGTTAAGCACTTGTTCACAAGTACATGAATCTTTTACACACATAACCTGAATATAAGTACTCAGGTATATTAATATAATTGTTGAATAAATTTTATTATACATAATAGAAACAGATCCCCAAAATGTTGAAGGAACCCTATAGAGTTAAGTTAAACGTTTTCATGATATTCTTATAAGAGCTAATAGTTTAGTAGAAGATATTATCAACTACAGATGACATTAAGGTCAATGATCAATAGAAATTGGCAGCCTTTAATTTAAACTGATATCTACTGAAGTATATAATGTACCGTACATACATTTATTGCATTTTGCTGAAAATCAACCTTGCATCAGGACAATTACTGGAGAAGCTGTGTGTAAACCTTACCATCTCTGGCAGAGGCTTCATAGAGCCTTTGAGCAGCCGTGTGCAGTCTCACCGCCCTGCCAGTCTCCTGTGGGCTGTTGGTGGCTCTGTCAGTCTCCTGTGGACTGTTGGTGGCACGGTACTTTGCTGTTTTTGCTATTTCTTCATCGGTGATACAGGCCTTTATCATGTCCTTTAGCTCTATACCTGGTGGTGATGGCAAATTAATCATTTAATCTAGCCATACATGTTATATACTGGGTAACAATGTGATGTAACAGTACTAATAGGCAGTACAGTTATATAATAACTAAAGTATGAAGAATTACAGTAAGCACACCGCACAGTCAATCCTTCACACATGGTGTATGTGTACATGTTCCTTAGGCTGAGATGTTTTGTCCATTAAGTCCTGTCAGCAGTGCACAATATAGTATGACATTTAAGGTAGCAAGTTTGAAGTCATTGATATTCAGTTTAAAACTGACATAATACCAATTTATTATAGCTTGATTTTGTAATCAGATTAAAGATTTAAAGATATGGATGGAAGAAATTAAAGCAATGGCACACAAATACCTTGGTAGTGCAAAGGGCTCCATACAAGACTGGTAGGTGATGTCAAGCTGGTACACAAACTTGTATACATGCCGATAACACCTTTCAATTTCCTTAACCTGCTTTGTCAGAGCTACATCCTCTTCCTTGAGCGTCGCCTTTGTCTTGAAACCCGCTGAAAAAAGTTTATCAATGTAGGTATGTTTTAACTTGAATAAATCATGCTTTTGACCTATGTTCGACTACTAAAAAGTACTTGTGAAATAATTTAAACTTAACAGTCATTTTAAAGTAAATTTGATATGTGGAAAGAAAAATGTTACGCTCAAAAGATATATCACTATATTTATAGTTTACTAGCACTTATGTCAATGTTTAGCGAACCCATGAGATTTTGATGATCCTAAGTCAATAAATTGGAAATAAACTGATAATCCCTTTACACTTCTGAAAAAAGCATGTTCAATAAAAGTTTTTAAATGGGTACCAATATGCATTCGTTTTTTCGTATCTTTTTTGTATTTCTCCATTATCAGTTTTGTTTGATTGTCAAATCTGCCATGTCTTGGAACTTCAACTGTACTGTAAATAGATTGATATCTGAAGCAACTGCAAGTTTTAGTCTCATTATAATTACACATCAATACACACTAAATATATAATTATCAGACTGTATATTGTCTGTAATAACACACACGCAGGCACGTACGCACGCACACACACGTGTGTAAGGACGACACACTCAAACTTAAAAATAGTCATGAATGTACAGGATGCCTGTGCCCATGGAGGCCCTGAGGAACAATAAGCCTTTAAAAAAACAAGAGGGCTAAGATGGCCTTATATCGCTAACCTGGGTAAAACTTAAATGATGCTCAAGACATTCCTCATAAAGGTCGATAACTCTTGAGTAACTACAATTTGGCTAGTTGTCGAACTTGTTCAAAGTATTGGGCATATTTTTTTTAAATGTTAAAATTTGAACATGTTATATTTAAAAGTATCTACAATAGTGATATACCCTGATAAGAGGTCTGTTTAGTACAGAATCCCAGTTCTCAAAAAAAATGAAAAAGTTATGTCTACCTACATATTTTTTTTGGAGATGTTAGTGGAATTAACAAAAACCCTTTTTTGGCCTTATTCCCAAACAATTTCGGACAAAATTTGGTGATGATTGGACACTTTTCTTAGTGCTATTATTCTCGAATGACTTAGGCCAAGAGGCCGCTTAATGAACCTGTCAGAGATATTTTGCCCATACAAATTATAACCAAATTTGGTGATACATGTAATTTGACAAAGACTTTTAAAGTTTTTGAGCTGACAGGACTAATTTTAGGTAATTTCTATAATTAAAGGATGATAACTCTTGAGTGATGCGATATGGCCTATAGTTAAACTTGTCCAAGATATTCTGCCCATATACAATCTGACCAAATTCGGTGATGATTGGACAAAGGCTTTTAAAGTAATAAATCGGACAAGACCAATTTTTAGGTTATTTCTGTTATTAAAAGGCAATAACTATTGAGTGACAATAGCAATATGACTGGTTATCAAACTTGTCCAACATATTGTGCCATATACATTCTGACCAAAATTGGTGATGATTGGACAAAGGCTTCTTAAGTAATTGATTCTTCTCATCGTTAGTAATACTCTATCAGTTTTTCTTACACTCTTGTTTTACGCTTTGGTGTTGTAGGCATACTTTCTTTTACTTTTGATATTGCTCTATATTTTGTACTTCTTGCTTCTTGAATTAAATGGAGGCTCACACATCTCATTACTTATATTTCAGCTGAATTTGTGGCTGTTCTGGATCTGTTAATATCATCGTTGTCTATTGTACCATCTGTTTTTGTTTGATCAATGTTTGTAGTATCTTGGTCTGTTGAAAGTCTATTTTGCACACTGTATTTTTT
This sequence comes from Mya arenaria, assembly GCF_026914265.1. NCBI lineage: Eukaryota > Metazoa > Mollusca > Bivalvia > Myida > Myidae > Mya > Mya arenaria. The sequence goes on from NC_069123.1 coordinate 17,894,609, forward strand.
TAAGTTTTATCCCCATCGTCCAATTCTGTACTTTAAGCATCTTTAAGCACATTCTTCTTCTTTTTCAGGCTTTCATTTTCTTTCATTTCTCTATTCTTATTGTTACACGGTGTCTGTCTAGGAGTCTGGTTTTCTCCATTAGTTTTGTTTGTGATATTGTCTGCACCTTCTTTCTTTTTGGCAAGCTATTTCATTTTCTTTTCTCTCCATATCTATTATTGTTTTTTGGTTTCTCTTGGATCACTTTCTTTTCTCCCTTTGTCAATTTGCCTATCATGTGTTTTTCCTTTCAGCATCTTTCCTCTTCATTTCATCATATTTTTCATTTCTTTCATTTTTCAGTTTTCCCCTGTATCTTTTCATTCTACATGTAAGTGCTTTTGCACTTACATTAATGTCAGTTTCAGGTATATTTGAATGGTTTTTATTTCTCTGCTTGTCCATTTTTGAATTAATGTTAATTCTAGTCACACCTGAATTTATAAATGGACATTTCGTACATAGCGTGATTTAAATGCCCCATCCGTAGACATTTACTAGCTTTACTGTACTTCATTTTCTTAACCATAAATAAATTTCTAATAGGCCTCTTTATGTCTGGCTAAAACAGCATAATCCATCCTGTATTTTGGCTACTTATTTTAATTCCCAAACATACACACTATAGAAAAAAATAAGTTAAGGCATGAATTTCAATGTTTTTAGCAACATATAGAAGTGGAAAAATGAAAATACAAAGGTAATGAGTTGTTTTTGGTAATCCATTGCCTAGGTTTTAATATGTGCTACATTTCTGTCAAAGGAAAGTGGTTCTTTTCGCTTAATATATATGCAAATTTTGAGCATTTTATGTGTGTCTACGGATGGGACATGGTGTCTACGGATGGGACATTGACATGTTGAGCTTCATATTTACAAATTACAATCAGATATTAATGCAACAAATAATATATTTGGTCACTGAATGGAAATGCAAAATCTGCCTGGTTGGTTATATGCTAAGGATATTCCTTGCTGGGTAAAACATGCGTCTACGGATGGGACAAAATTTTCTGTATTTTTGGGTGCATACTCAGGCGTATAATAAATTTGGTAATGTAGGTATTATGTATAAATTTCTTATTGCTATTGATAAATGAGTTGTAGTTCTTCCAATTGAGGGTCATATTTTCACAAAATACCATATTGCTTAGAAATTTTGGCCATTTTGTATACCTGAATTGAAAAAGCCAGATTTTGGTAACGAAATGGTGGGTTCAGTTATTTTAGTAGTTCTCCGTCAGTTTTTATGCAATTTAAATGAAATAACCAGCTACAGAAAGAAGACTAAATTGCTTACTCAATGCTCTAGATATCTGATACAATTATTTTTCAGTATTTTTTATTTTTTATGTTAAAAAAGGGGTAATTTTGAAATGAAACGTTGTAACGACAGTTTTTAGCCACATTTTGGCTATTTGGAGGTTGAAATTAGAAAACGCGTCAAATCAAGCGATGGAAGTCCGTATAAGTTGAGTCGACAGATATATTCTACCTATCATGAGACATAAAAAAGACAATTTTAACATAACATGTTAAGAAAATTACAACGTAACAACAGCAAAAAGGAAATTGTCATTATATCGTGACCAAGGCGTATGGTAATTTGTACGTTGTATGTGCGTCCGTGCATCTGTAAACAATTCATGTTAACACGATACAGCCTTCAGTTTTGATTGTATCTTGATGAAACCTGTACAGTATCTACATATATCCATTAGAGCTCGGTTCCTTTCGAAAACCAGCTAGATCCGACCATGCATGCCTAGATTATGGGACTTGATAGTATAAAAATCCTGTAAACAAATGCTCGTTAACACGATACAGCCTTCAGTTTTGATTGTATCTCGATGAAACTTGTACAGTATCTACATATCCATTAGAGCTTGGTTCCTTTCGAAAACCAGCCAGATCTGCCCATGCATGCCTAGATTATGGGCCTTGATAGTATAAAAAAATCAGTTTGTCAGTAAACAATTGCTCGTTAACACGATACAGCCTTCAGTATTGATTGTATATTGATGAAACTTGTACAGTATGTGGATATCCATTAGAGCTGGGTTGCTTTCGAAAACCAGCTAGATCTGCCCATGCATGCCTAGATTATGGGCCTTGAAATGCTTAGATTATGGGCATTGATAGTATAAAAAAAATGCTAAAAAATGTGTAATAAATGCTTGCGAACATGATACTGTCTTCAGTTTTGAGTATTGAGATACCCATAAGGGGTTGGTTCTTTTCGAAAACAGTGATGTTGACCACACAAACTCAGCCAGTGGAGCATAGGCCTCATATTTATATAAAACTCTAAGCTCAAAAGAAGTGCAAAAACTTTATTTTGCTTAGAAAAAATCTTAAAAGAACAGGCAGGCCATTTTTGTGGGACTGTTCGATAGACACCATTGAAAGCTACAAGGGAAACTTTACTTGGTCAAATTATTCCAATGCATAAGGAAATAATGGCTCTTCAAAGGTTTGCAGCTTACCATTTGAGGGAAATGGTTGTTTCTGCTTTTTATGAAAATACCACAGGTGCTAATATTTGTCTCATTCATTTATTGTTTAATATATCATTTCCAAACTTTCAGTATGTGTTGCATATAGCCTGAAGATGAACTATAGGAGTTTTGAAGTCTGTTTCTGAAAAAATGCTGCCCTAATAGGCTCAAGACCACAGTTATCAGTCATATATGTATTGTTAGGGTTTGGTATATTTTCCATCAACATTAAATGTTGACATGTTGCATGTAATTCAGATACCAACAGGTCAGGTTTTATTTACTATTCATTTTCATACAATGCTTTACATTGCATTTCTTTTTCCATCATACTTTAAATGCATGCATTTTTCAGAAATGAATCAGTTCCCACCATTTCACCTTCAAATGACGTCTCTTGTTCATCTAGACCTGTTTGTGTGTGCATATAAAATGAATAACTACTTAGAAATTTCAGCACACATAAAATAAAAATAGAAGTTTCTATTAAGTTCCAAAAAATTGTGTTGTAGTCACTTCCTAATTCTATAATGCAATGAATATTAATGACTATGTATGTGGTACATGTACTTTCAGAAAACTGAAGCCTTTAGGAAGTCAACGCCACCATGATATTGATTTACTCAGCTCTGATGTACTCAGCTGTGATGTAACATGCCTTCAAGCCACTATTCGAAGAACATTCAGACGTTCTAAATGGACCATTGCCCTGTTGCCATGGAAATCATTATGAGGAGGAGCACACAAACTGTCACTTGTTTTGAATACGAGATGTACCACAAACTTACCATAAACTTTTCGGATGCTCTGTTTATTTTATCAGCCAATTTCGATGTATATTTTACTGAATAACGACAAACAATCTTTATTAACAATGCTCAGCTCTTACTCATAAGCATCTCTTACTCATCCGTATTCCACAACAAAACATGCTTGCAATTACACTGTACCATCTATCATAATACAGCAATGCTGCAATTACCACATTTTTTGTACCAGTTGTTGCTTTATACTGAAACTTTTATTGAAAATGGTGCATAAACACTGATAACACATAAATGTTTCATTCATACATTTGTACATGTTCTTTCAGTGTATATGTTGATAATGTTGATACATTTTTCATGTGCATTTACACATGTGTTTATTGCCAACCTCATCAAAACATGCATAGTTTGCTCACATACATACTTCCAACACAGACATTTACTGAATGTATTACTACTTTACGTTGATTTTGACATGTAAATAAAACATTGTACTACTCTTTTGTACAAAACACTTTTCATTTGCTATGTTGTTTGTTTCCATGTTCTGTCTGCATGCAGATGGTATTTTCATATCAATTTTAGCTAAACTATTCGTAGAATATGGAGAGCTATACTACTCACCCAAGCGTCGGCGTCAGCCTCACACCTTGGTAAAGGTTTTGCTTGCAAGCACACATAGGTAAATATCTCATTAAGTACTTGAGGTATTGCATTGAGACTTGATACAATGGTACTCAACAATCCAACCTACTGAATCAACAAAGTTAGATAACTCTAGTTTGCATTTAATCCAAATAATAGGACTTTATTATTCGACTTAGAAATTCTGGTTAAGGTTTTGCGTGCAAGCACACATAGGTTAATATCTCAGCAGCTACTTGAGGTATTGCATTGAGACTTGATACAATGGTACTCAACCATCCAACCTATAAATTAACCAAGTAAGGTAACTTGACTTTGCATTTAATGCAAATGATAGGCCTTTATTATTCGACTTAGATATTCTGATTGAGGTTTTGTGAGCAAGCACACATTATATAAATATCAAAGCAACTACTTGATGTATTGCATTGAGACTCATACAATTGTACTCAACCATCAAACTTCCCCATGTAAGATAGCCCTAGTTTCATTCAATGCAAATAGTTGCCCTTTATTATTCGACATAGAAATTCTAGTTAAGGTTTTGCATGTAAGCACACATAGGTAAATTTCTCAGCAACTGCACGATGTATTGCATTGAGACTTTATAGAATGGTAATCAACCACTCAATGTCATTGAATAACCAAGATATATAACTGTATTTTGCAAATAATTGCTCTTTATTATTAGACTTAAACATTCTGGTTGAAAAATTCCTATAACCACATTTATGTTAATATCTCACCACATGAATTGCATTGAAATCTTATCTAACAGCGATCCATGCATGTTTCGCCAAAACTTTTCAATCCTTACACTGAACAGCGGCGGAATAGTCGAGCCCGCTGTCTCTGTGACAGCTCTTGTTCAAAATTAACGTGATGTTTATTTCCATTGTGAAACTTATCCCTTGGGAACAATATTTACATCTTTTAGCATACATGCCTGGATGAGTTTTAAAAAATGACCATATAATGCATACTTACTGCATGAAAATATACAATGACATACATTTCGTATCAACTTGTGTATCTGTATTTCCCTTTCAACTACTTCGAAATAACAAACGTCCCAACCCTAAAATGTTCAAACATATTCTACATACATTATTTTTATCTTACACTATATATATATATGTTCTATATGTATATATCACGCCTAATAAAATTGAAGCCTGTCAACTCGTACGTTGTTGTGAAACATATGAACCCCACCTCTCAACTTCCCTGTGTGTTCCTATCAATTCGTTTCTGAAATTCCTGTCATTTGAAAAAAAAGCTAACCCTCTAGGGGCCACCGTTCCTCAGCGCTTTCAGCGCTTTGATTTTCCATGTCTTTGAACATCTCGTCTTAGAAAAAAATAATTGTGGGAAGTCTTAGTTCTGTTAAGCACTTGTTCACAAGTACATGAATCTTTTACACACATAACCTGAATATAAGTACTCAGGTATATTAATATAATTGTTGAATAAATTTTATTATACATAATAGAAACAGATCCCCAAAATGTTGAAGGAACCCTATAGAGTTAAGTTAAACGTTTTCATGATATTCTTATAAGAGCTAATAGTTTAGTAGAAGAAATTATCAACTACAGATGACATTAAGGTCAATGATCAATAGAAATTGGCAGCCTTTAATTTAAACTGATATCTACTGAAGTATATAATGTACCGTACATACATTTATTGCATTTTGCTGAAAATCAACCTTGCATCAGGACAATTACTGGAGAAGCTGTGTGTAAACCTTACCATCTCTGGCAGAGGCTTCATAGAGCCTTTGAGCAGCCGTGTGCAGTCTCACCGCCCTGCCAGTCTCCTGTGGGCTGTTGGTGGCTCTGCCAGTCTCCTGTGGACTGTTGGTGGCACGGTACTTTGCTGTTTTTGCTATTTCTTCATCGGTGATACAGGCCTTTATCATGTCCTTTAGCTCTATACCTGGTGGTGATGGCAAATTAATCATTTAATCTAGCCATACATGTTATATACTGGGTAACAATGTGATGTAACAGTACTAATAGGCAGTACAGTTATATAATAACTAAAGTATGAAGAATTACAGTAAGCACACCGCACAGTCAATCCTTCACACATGGTGTATGTGTACATGTTCCTTAGGCTGAGATGTTTTGTCCATTAAGTCCTGTCAGCAGTGCACAATATAGTATGACATTTAAGGTAGCAAGTTTGAAGTCATTGATATTCAGTTTAAAACTGACATAATACCAATTTATTATAGCTTGATTTTGTAATCAGATTAAAGATTTAAAGATATGGATGGAAGAAATTAAAGCAATGGCACACAAATACCTTGGTAGTGCAAAGGGCTCCATACAAGACTGGTAGGTGATGTCAAGCTGGTACACAAACTTGTATACATGCCGATAACACCTTTCAATTTCCTTAACCTGCTTTGTCAGAGCTACATCCTCTTCCTTGAGCGTCGCCTTTGTCTTGAAACCCGCTGAAAAAAGTTTATCAATGTAGGTATGTTTTAACTTGAATAAATCATGCTTTTGACCTATGTTCGACTACTAAAAAGTACTTGTGAAATAATTTAAACTTAACAGTCATTTTAAAGTAAATTTGATATGTGGAAAGAAAAATGTTACGCTCAAAAGATATATCACTATATTTATAGTTTACTAGCACTTATGTCAATGTTTAGCGAACCCATGAGATTTTGATGATCCTAAGTCAATAAATTGGAAATAAACTGATAATCCCTTTACACTTCTGAAAAAAGCATGTTCAATAAAAGTTTTTAAATGGGTACCAATATGCATTCGTTTTTTCGTATCTTTTTTGTATTTCTCCATTATCAGTTTTGTTTGATTGTCAAATCTGCCATGTCTTGGAACTTCAACTGTACTGTAAATAGATTGATATCTGAAGCAACTGCAAGTTTTAGTCTCATTATAATTACACATCAATACACACTAAATATATAATTATCAGACTGTATATTGTCTGTAATAACACACACGCAGGCACGTACGCACGCACACACACGTGTGTAAGGACGACACACTCAAACTTAAAAATAGTCATGAATGTACAGGATGCCTGTGCCCATGGAGGCCCTGAGGAACAATAAGCCTTTAAAAAAACAAGAGGGCTAAGATGGCCTTATATCGCTAACCTGGGTAAAACTTAAATGATGCTCAAGACATTCCTCATAAAGGTCGATAACTCTTGAGTAACTACAATTTGGCTAGTTGTCGAACTTGTTCAAAGTATTGGGCATATTTTTTTTAAATGTTAAAATTTGAACATGTTATATTTAAAAGTATCTACAATAGTGATATACCCTGATAAGAGGTCTGTTTAGTACAGAATCCCAGTTCTCAAAAAAAATGAAAAAGTTATGTCTACCTACATATTTTTTTTGGAGATGTTAGTGGAATTAACAAAAACCCTTTTTTGGCCTTATTCCCAAACAATTTCGGACAAAATTTGGTGATGATTGGACACTTTTCTTAGTGCTATTATTCTCGAATGACTTAGGCCAAGAGGCCGCTTAATGAACCTGTCAGAGATATTTTGCCCATACAAATTATAACCAAATTTGGTGATACATGTAATTTGACAAAGACTTTTAAAGTTTTTGAGCTGACAGGACTAATTTTAGGTAATTTCTATAATTAAAGGATGATAACTCTTGAGTGATGCGATATGGCCTATAGTTAAACTTGTCCAAGATATTCTGCCCATATACAATCTGACCAAATTCGGTGATGATTGGACAAAGGCTTTTAAAGTAATAAATCGGACAAGACCAATTTTTAGGTTATTTCTGTTATTAAAAGGCAATAACTATTGAGTGACAATAGCAATATGACTGGTTATCAAACTTGTCCAACATATTGTGCCATATACATTCTGACCAAAATTGGTGATGATTGGACAAAGGCTTCTTAAGTAATTGATTCTTCTCATCGTTAGTAATACTCTATCAGTTTTTCTTACACTCTTGTTTTACGCTTTGGTGTTGTAGGCATACTTTCTTTTACTTTTGATATTGCTCTATATTTTGTACTTCTTGCTTCTTGAATTAAATGGAGGCTCACACATCTCATTACTTATATTTCAGCTGAATTTGTGGCTGTTCTGGATCTGTTAATATCATCGTTGTCTATTGTACCATCTGTTTTTGTTTGATCAATGTTTGTAGTATCTTGGTCTGTTGAAAGTCTATTTTGCACACTGTATTTTTTTAAGTTTTATCCCCATCGTCCAATTCTGTACTTTAAGCATCTTTAAGCACATTCTTCTTCTTTTTCAGGCTTTCATTTTCTTTCATTTCTCTATTCTTATTGTTACACGGTGTCTGTCTAGGAGTCTGGTTTTCTCCATTAGTTTTGTTTGTGATATTGTCTGCACCTTCTTTCTTTTTGGCAAGCTATTTCATTTTCTTTTCTCTCCATATCTATTATTGTTTTTTGGTTTCTCTTGGATCACTTTCTTTTCTCCCTTTGTCAATTTGCCTATCATGTGTTTTTCCTTTCAGCATCTTTCCTCTTCATTTCATCATATTTTTCATTTCTTTCATTTTTCAGTTTTCCCCTGTATCTTTTCATTCTACATGTAAGTGCTTTTGCACTTACATTAATGTCAGTTTCAGGTATATTTGAATGGTTTTTATTTCTCTGCTTGTCCATTTTTGAATTAATGTTAATTCTAGTCACACCTGAATTTATAAATGGACATTTCGTACATAGCGTGATTTAAATGTCCCATCCGTAGACATTTACTAGCTTTACTGTACTTCATTTTCTTAACCATAAATAAATTTCTAATAGGCCTCTTTATGTCTGGCTAAAACAGCATAATCCATCCTGTATTTTGGCTACTTATTTTAATTCCCAAACATACACACTATAGAAAAAAATAAGTTAAGGCATGAATTTCAATGTTTTTAGCAACATATAGAAGTGGAAAAATGAAAATACAAAGGTAATGAGTTGTTTTTGGTAATCCATTGCCTAGGTTTTAGTATGTGCTACATTTCTGTCAAAGGAAAGTGGTTCTTTTCGCTTAATATATATGCAAATTTTGAGCATTTTATGTGTGTCTACGGATGGGACATGGTGTCTACGGATGGGACATTGACATGTTGAGCTTCATATTTACAAATTACAATCAGATATTAATGCAACAATTAATATATTTGGTCACTGAATGGAAATGCAAAATCTGCCTGGTTGGTTATATGCTAAGGATATTCCTTGCTGGGAAAAACATGCGTCTACGGATGGGACAAAATTTTCTGTATTTTTGGGTGCATACTCAGGCGTATAATAAATTTGGTAATGTAGGTATTATGTATAAATTTCTTATTGCTATTGATAAATGAGTTGTAGTTCTTCCAATTGAGGGTCATATTTTCACAAAATACCATATTGCTTAGAAATTTTGGCCATTTTGTATACCTGAATTGAAAAAGCCAGATTTTGGTAACGAAATGGTGGGTTCAGTTATTTTAGTAGTTCTCCGTCAGTTTTTATGCAATTTAAATGAAATAACCAGCTACAGAAAGAAGACTAAATTGCTTACTCAATGCTCTAGATATCTGATACAATTATTTTTCAGTATTTTTTATTTTTTATGTTAAAAAAGGGGTAATTTTGAAATGAAACGTTGTAACGACAGTTTTTAGCCACATTTTGGCTATTTGGAGGTTGAAATTAGAAAACGCGTCAAATCAAGCGATGGAAGTCCGTATAAGTTGAGTCGACAGATATATTCTACCTATCATGAGACATAAAAAAGACAATTTTAACATAACATGTTAAGAAAATTACAACGTAACAACAGCAAAAAGGAAATTGTCATTATATCGTGACCAAGGCGTATGGTAATTTGTACGTTGTATGTGCGTCCGTGCATCTGTAAACAATTCATGTTAACACGATACAGCCTTCAGTTTTGATTGTATCTTGATGAAACCTGTACAGTATCTACATATATCCATTAGAGCTCGGTTCCTTTCGAAAACCAGCTAGATCCGACCATGCATGCCTAGATTATGGGACTTGATAGTATAAAAATCCTGTAAACAAATGCTCGTTAACACGATACAGCCTTCAGTTTTGATTGTATCTCGATGAAACTTGTACAGTATCTACATATCCATTAGAGCTTGGTTCCTTTCGAAAACCAGCCAGATCTGCCCATGCATGCCTAGATTATGGGCCTTGATAGTATAAAAAAATCAGTTTGTCAGTAAACAATTGCTCGTTAACACGATACAGCCTTCAGTATTGATTGTATATTGATGAAACTTGTACAGTATGTGGATATCCATTAGAGCTGGGTTGCTTTCGAAAACCAGCTAGATCTGCCCATGCATGCCTAGATTATGGGCCTTGAAATGCTTAGATTATGGGCATTGATAGTATAAAAAAAATGCTAAAAAATGTGTAATAAATGCTTGCGAACATGATACTGTCTTCAGTTTTGAGTATTGAGATACCCATAAGGGGTTGGTTCTTTTCGAAAACAGTGATGTTGACCACACAAACTCAGCCAGTGGAGCATAGGCCTCATATTTATATAAAACTCTAAGCTCAAAAGAAGTGCAAAAACTTTATTTTGCTTAGAAAAAATCTTAAATGAACAGGCAGGCCATTTTTGTGGGACTGTTCGATAGACACCATTGAAAGCTACAAGGGAAACTTTACTTGGTCAAATTATTCCAATGCATAAGGAAATAATGGCTCTTCAAAGGTTTGCAGCTTACCATTTGAGGGAAATGGTTGTTTCTGCTTTTTATGAAAATACCACAGGTGCTAATATTTGTCTCATTCATTTATTGTTTAATATATCATTTCCAAACTTTCAGTATGTGTTGCATATAGCCTGAAGATGAACTATAGGAGTTTTGAAGTCTGTTTCTGAAAAAATGCTGCCCTAATAGGCTCAAGACCACAGTTATCAGTCATATATGTATTGTTAGGGTTTGGTATATTTTTCATCAACATTAAATGTTGACATGTTGCATGTAATTCAGATACCAACAGGTCAGGTTTTATTTACTATTCATTTTCATACAATGCTTTACATTGCATTTCTTTTTCCATCATACTTTAAATGCATGCATTTTTCAGAAATGAATCAGTTCCCACCATTTCACCTTCAAATGACGTCTCTTGTTCATCTAGACCTGTTTGTGTGTGCATATAAAATGAATAACTACTTAGAAATTTCAGCACACATAAAATAAAAATAGAAGTTTCTATTAAGTTCCAAAAAATTGTGTTGTAGTCACTTCCTAATTCTATAATGCAATGAATATTAATGACTATGTATGTGGTACATGTACTTTCAGAAAACTGAAGCCTTTAGGAAGTCAACGCCACCATGATATTGATTTACTCAGCTCTGATGTACTCAGCTGTGATGTAACATGCCTTCAAGCCACTATTCGAAGAACATTCAGACGTTCTAAATGGACCATTGCCCTGTTGCCATGGAAATCATTATGAGGAGGAGCACACAAACTGTCACTTGTTTTGAATACGAGATGTACCACAAACTTACCATAAACTTTTCGGATGCTCTGTTTATTTTATCAGCCAATTTCGATGTATATTTTACTGAATAACGACAAACAATCTTTATTAACAATGCTCAGCTCTTACTCATAAGCATCTCTTACTCATCCGTATTCCACAACAAAACATGCTTGCAATTACACTGTACCATCTATCATAATACAGCAATGCTGCAATTACCACATTTTTTGTACCAGTTGTTGCTTTATACTGAAACTTTTATTGAAAATGGTGCATAAACACTGATAACACATAAATGTTTCATTCATACATTTGTACATGTTCTTTCAGTGTATATGTTGATAATGTTGATACATTTTTCATGTGCATTTACACATGTGTTTATTGCCAACCTCATCAAAACATGCATAGTTTGCTCACATACATACTTCCAACACAGACATTTACTGAATGTATTACTACTTTACGTTGATTTTGACATGTAAATAAAACATTGTACTACTCTTTTGTACAAAACACTTTTCATTTGCTATGTTGTTTGTTTCCATGTTCTGTCTGCATGCAGATGGTATTTTCATATCAATTTTAGCTAAACTATTCGTAGAATATGGAGAGCTATACTACTCACCCAAGCGTCGGCGTCAGCCTCACACCTTGGTAAAGGTTTTGCTTGCAAGCACACATAGGTAAATATCTCATTAAGTACTTGAGGTATTGCATTGAGACTTGATACAATGGTACTCAACAATCCAACCTACTGAATCAACAAAGTTAGATAACTCTAGTTTGCATTTAATCCAAATAATAGGACTTTATTATTCGACTTAGAAATTCTGGTTAAGGTTTTGCGTGCAAGCACACATAGGTTAATATCTCAGCAGCTACTTGAGGTATTGCATTGAGACTTGATACAATGGTACTCAACCATCCAACCTATAAATTAACCAAGTAAGGTAACTTGACTTTGCATTTAATGCAAATGATAGGCCTTTATTATTCGACTTAGATATTCTGATTGAGGTTTTGTGAGCAAGCACACATTATATAAATATCAAAGCAACTACTTGATGTATTGCATTGAGACTCATACAATTGTACTCAACCATCAAACTTCCCCATGTAAGATAGCCCTAGTTTCATTCAATGCAAATAGTTGCCCTTTATTATTCGACATAGAAATTCTAGTTAAGGTTTTGCATGTAAGCACACATAGGTAAATTTCTCAGCAACTGCACGATGTATTGCATTGAGACTTTATAGAATGGTAATCAACCACTCAATGTCATTGAATAACCAAGATATATAACTGTATTTTGCAAATAATTGCTCTTTATTATTAGACTTAAACATTCTGGTTGAAAAATTCCTATAACCACATTTATGTTAATATCTCACCACATGAATTGCATTGAAATCTTATCTAACAGCGATCCATGCATGTTTCGCCAAAACTTTTCAATCCTTACACTGAACAGCGGCGGAATAGTCGAGCCCGCTGTCTCTGTGACAGCTCTTGTTCAAAATTAACGTGATGTTTATTTCCATTGTGAAACTTATCCCTTGGGAACAATATTTACATCTTTTAGCATACATGCCTGGATGAGTTTTAAAAAATGACCATATAATGCATACTTACTGCATGAAAATATACAATGACATACATTTCGTATCAACTTGTGTATCTGTATTTCCCTTTCAACTACTTCGAAATAACAAACGTCCCAACCCTAAAATGTTCAAACATATTCTACATACATTATTTTTATCTTACACTATATATATATATGTTCTATATGTATATATCACGCCTAATAAAATTGAAGCCTGTCAACTCGTACGTTGTTGTGAAACATATGAACCCCACCTCTCAACTTCCCTGTGTGTTCCTATCAATTCGTTTCTGAAATTCCTGTCATTTGAAAAAAAAGCTAACCCTCTAGGGGCCACCGTTCCTCAGCGCTTTCAGCGCTTTGATTTTCCATGTCTTTGAACATCTCGTCTTAGAAAAAAATAATTGTGGGAAGTCTTAGTTCTGTTAAGCACTTGTTCACAAGTACATGAATCTTTTACACACATAACCTGAATATAAGTACTCAGGTATATTAATATAATTGTTGAATAAATTTTATTATACATAATAGAAACAGATCCCCAAAATGTTGAAGGAACCCTATAGAGTTAAGTTAAACGTTTTCATGATATTCTTATAAGAGCTAATAGTTTAGTAGAAGAAATTATCAACTACAGATGACATTAAGGTCAATGATCAATAGAAATTGGCAGCCTTTAATTTAAACTGATATCTACTGAAGTATATAATGTACCGTACATACATTTATTGCATTTTGCTGAAAATCAACCTTGCATCAGGACAATTACTGGAGAAGCTGTGTGTAAACCTTACCATCTCTGGCAGAGGCTTCATAGAGCCTTTGAGCAGCCGTGTGCAGTCTCACCGCCCTGCCAGTCTCCTGTGGGCTGTTGGTGGCTCTGCCAGTCTCCTGTGGACTGTTGGTGGCACGGTACTTTGCTGTTTTTGCTATTACTTCATCGGTGATACAGGCCTGTATCATGTCCTTTAGCTCTATACCTGGTGGTGATGGCAAATTAATCATTTAATCTAGCCATACATGTTATATACTGGGTAACAATGTGATGTAACAGTACTAATAGGCAGTACAGTTATATAATAACTAAAGTATGAAGAATTACAGTAAGCACACCGCACAGTCAATCCTTCACACATGGTGTATGTGTACATGTTCCTTAGGCTGAGATGTTTTGTCCATTAAGTCCTGTCAGCAGTGCACAATATAGTATGACATTTAAGGTAGCAAGTTTGAAGTCATTGATATTCAGTTTAAAACTGACATAATACCAATTTATTATAGCTTGATTTTGTAATCAGATTAAAGATTTAAAGATATGGATGGAAGAAATTAAAGCAATGGCACACAAATACCTTGGTAGTGCAAAGGGCTCCATACAAGACTGGTAGGTGATGTCAAGCTGGTACACAAACTTGTATACATGCCGATAACACCTTTCAATTTCCTTAACCTGCTTTGTCAGAGCTACATCCTCTTCCTTGAGCGTCGCCTTTGTCTTGAAACCCGCTGAAAAAAGTTTATCAATGTAGGTATGTTTTAACTTGAATAAATCATGCTTTTGACCTATGTTCGACTACTAAAAAGTACTTGTGAAATAATTTAAACTTAACAGTCATTTTAAAGTAAATTTGATATGTGGAAAGAAAAATGTTACGCTCAAAAGATATATCACTATATTTATAGTTTACTAGCACTTATGTCAATGTTTAGCGAACCCATGAGATTTTGATGATCCTAAGTCAATAAATTGGAAATAAACTGATAATCCCTTTACACTTCTGAAAAAAGCATGTTCAATAAAAGTTTTTAAATGGGTACCAATATGCATTCGTTTTTTCGTATCTTTTTTGTATTTCTCCATTATCAGTTTTGTTTGATTGTCAAATCTGCCATGTCTTGGAACTTCAACTGTACTGTAAATAGATTGATATCTGAAGCAACTGCAAGTCTTAGTCTCATTATAATTACACATCAATACACACTAAATATATTATTATCAGACTGTATATTGTCTGTAATAACACACACGCAGGCACGTACGCACGCACACACACCTGTGTAAGGACGACACACTCAAACTTAAAAATAGTCATGAATGTACAGGATGCCTGTGCCCATGGAGGCCCTGAGGAACAATAAGCCTTTAAAAAAACAAGAGGGCTAAGATGGCCTTATATCGCTAACCTGGGTAAAACTTAAATGGTGCTCAAGACATTCCTCATAAAGGTCGATAACTCTTGAGTAACTACAATTTGGCTAGTTGTCGAACTTGTTCAAAGTATTGGGCATATTTTTTTTAAATGTTAAAATTTGAACATGTTATATTTAAAAGTATCTACAATAGTGATATACCCTGATAAGAGGTCTGTTTAGTACAGAATCCCAGTTCTCAAAAAAAATGAAAAAGTTATGTCTACCTACATATTTTTTTTGGAGATGTTAGTGGAATTAACAAAAACCCTTTTTTGGCCTTATTCCCAAACAATTTCGGACAAAATTTGGTGATGATTGGACACTTTTCTTAGTGCTATTATTCTCGAATGACTTAGGCCAAGAGGCCGCTTAATGAACCTGTCAGAGATATTTTGCCCATACAAATTATAACCAAATTTGGTGATACATGTAATTTGACAAAGACTTTTAAAGTTTTTGAGCTGACAGGACTAATTTTAGGTAATTTCTATAATTAAAGGATGATAACTCTTGAGTGATGCGATATGGCCTATAGTTAAACTTGTCCAAGATATTCTGCCCATATACAATCTGACCAAATTCGGTGATGATTGGACAAAGGCTTTTAAAGTAATAAATCGGACAAGACCAATTTTTAGGTTATTTCTGTTATTAAAAGGCAATAACTATTGAGTGACAATAGCAATATGACTGGTTATCAAACTTGTCCAACATATTGTGCCATATACATTCTGACCAAAATTGGTGATGATTGGACAAAGGCTTCTTAAGTAATTGATAGGACAAGACCTATATACGTAATTTCTATAATAAAGGAAAATAACTTCATAGTGACTAGAGAGATATTGCTGGTTATCAAACTTGTCAAAGATAGTATGCCCACACACATTCTGATCAAGTGTGGTCATGATTTGACACCATACTGGACAACACTGGCCCAAACACCCGCCTGCCCATACGTTGCAGGTGAAACTATTATACATTCCATATTTAAATGGGTGTATAAAAATGTGAACAATTTGTATTTAAAAAGCTTCAAAGGGCAATAACTCTAACAATATTTAGGTTGGAGTTATATCACTTGTCACAAAAGAGCACATTATAACTGTAAATAAGTTCATGAAATTTGTAGTTGATATATCTTGAATGATTGTAAAATAAAATAATTAATTATAAAAAAAAATCATAAAAAAGTTACAAAACATAAATACAAAACTGATAAAAGGGTCACCTATTATAAAGGAACATTATGAAAATAATTCAAGTGAAAAATTTCAAAAGAGAAGATTTTCAAAATTTTCTGTATGGACATTTAGTGGCTAGCAAACATTTGACATTTCCTCAACTCCAGACTCAAACATGGGATTTTGGTGGGATTTGCAACCCTTACAGAATGAATGCCTTTTTGTGAACAACTCGCGAACAATTTGTGAATATATTGTGAACACCAGTATTCGCAGGTATCATTCGCAGAATGTTCGCAGCTTATGCGAATATTCAGCGCACACCTAGGACTGCTATTCGCAATAAGTTCACAATAAAATAATAGTTCGCAGAATGTTTACGGTTATAACTTTAAAACCGTAAACCGTAAGAAAAAGATTCTTACTTTAATTACATGAATAATCCTCTAAAAAGATAAACATAATTTGTTAAACAAAGTCCACCTTTTTGTTTTTTAGAGCAATACTGCAGAGCAATACGGCAGTATTTAATTGTCTTTTTACAGGCCAGTTACAACTATACGGTCTACTATTTATTACAATTACATTCAGAAAAAGTGTTCCAATAAAACAACTTACGTAGCTGCTTCTCGGAGGTCATTTTTGGTCTCAATTTTAAAATTTAAATGGCGTGTGAGCGTTCTTGCAGACTATCAGGAACTTTCACTTCGCTAATGGCGGACGGTCACGTGACAACAAAATGGCGGCGGTCTAATTTAAGACATATGAATCGTCTATTATAACTTATGAATGACCTTCATTTACTAGAAACACTCATCCTGACCATGACAACACTGTAGATAATTGTGATCTGTTTATGAGTTTTGATAACAACAATGATGAAATGACAAAAGATCACAGTGCACTACATAACTGTATTTATATGCATCATATTGCTATCTTATTTCAGGACAGTATCCATGCTCCCTGTCCGACACCCTCCCATGTTGCAGTTAACATTTCCCTGCCAGTCTTCTTCCCCCATCATGCCCAACTGACTGGTCCAATATTGTTCAAAACTATATGGAAATGCCTCATCATCGTAGTTTGGAGTATGTGCAGAGCACTCAGGTACATTTTAGTTATATATAAGTTCACAAATTAATAAACGGCTAATTAAATTATTAACTGACAGTTTTTTTCAAGTAAGGAGAATATTTGTGGATGCACACATGACAATCTTGTGATGCGTAATCAGAAGGCATATTGTGTAATACCGAATAATTAACTGGTTTCCATATTTTATTTTGAAATCATGCAATAGTTTAGATTAACAAAATAGCATGTATAAAATAAAGATGTACGTGTATCAAATGTTGCAGGATAACAAGCAGTTTATTTGCTTGATGAGACTGAATTCCCGGGGAAGGGAGCAGACACTGCTGTGAGCATGATGATCACTACTTCAAGTACCATGGTTTGGAGAAAAAAAGCCGAAATTGGCACTTTGGTCTTTGGAAAAGCAGGTAGATAATAAATTTTGCACATTTATCCCTATAGTAGAGTACTTTAATTTTGAAAATACTTACCTAACAGAATTGAGCCCTAGATTTTCAAGAGTATTCACTTAAGATGTTAGCCTTTTAATTGTTGTCAGTTACATGTCAAAAAAAATAACCTTGACCATAACTCAATAACTGTTGAAATTGATAAAATGCAACTTTGCATACCTATTGCCAGAGGACGAATGTATATGTGAACTTTCATAAGTATGTTATTTCTATATTACATTTCAAATTTTCAACAATGATCAACAAAAATAAATGCTGTTTTAACTAGTCAAGAAACTCCTCACTTTGTCAAAACACTAGTATGATATCTAAATCTTTATATAAGCTTGTTTTTTGTGTGCTTTATTGTGATGTCAAAATATGACTGAACTAGACATAATTTCTATCAATTCATACTTTCAGCAAACAGGCCTGGCTTTGTGCAGTGCAGGTTTGTTGCATCGGATATGGTGAAGTTTACCTTGATGAAAACCAGAGCAGTTGTGTTACCTGAACTCCTTTCCGAAATCTGCATCAAGGGGATGGATCTTGAAAGGCAGTGGTATTAACATGACAAGATCAGATAATACAGCAGATTTGACATTTAAAAAGACACTGTGCCCTTGACAGTCTCAACCAAAGCATTGAACAAACTGTACAACCTGTTTTAGACTTTTTAACTTTTAGAGCTGTTTGTTTGGACTAGTGTTTGTCATTCAGAAATAAGTATTAACATTATTTCTCAGTATGAGAAAACTCCAGGAATTAGAAACTTACTGATATTTACTATAACTATGTAAACAAACCTCTTAGGGGTTTTGCCAGGTTAAAGAAAGACAGGGAGCCACAGAAAAGAGACAGGTTTCCATTGTGTCAATAGGACACCCTTCATTTAGCTGTGAAGAATTTTAACATTTTGAATGTTACAGAAAATGTAAGGAACATTGTATAATGTTTAATTGAAGTACTATTAGGTTTCAAGTGCCAAATATGTAAAGCCTGTGTGTATTTATAATCATGTTAATATAAAGTTGTTATCAAAACAAAATCAATATTTGACTGTCTTAAGCTTTTAATTCTATGAAGGCAGGAGGTTGCCAATCTATTTCTTAGTTCTACCTTTTTCATAACTGTGGCTAGGGGTTTGCAGGCCTTTATAACACTTTAAAAAAAACTGATAAAATTTCAATTTAACTTTGTTAACTTTGATATGGTAATCTAATCTTACTGCAGCTCATTTCTGCAATATTATGACTGAAACTGTATGTTATAACAATAAGTATGGTTACCTGTAAGTTACTTAAATGGAATTTTTTGACAAGTATATAAGACAAAATTATTGGAAAAAATAAGAAAAAATTGTTTGTTAAAAGGTATAATGCCTGTATGTAGACAAAAACAGAATGAATAATTACTTTGTGTTTGAATAAACTGTATAATAAATTTGACAAGTGTTATATGTTTAAAAAAAACAGTTCTAAGAACTGATTTTAGAATCAGTCCTGAACAATATCCTTCTAATTCCAGCTATGCCCATTGGCAATGAGCAACCGATCAGTTTGACTTCTTGCACTGACTGCCAAATATCTTATGTTCAGATTTTTTCTGTCTTATCGGAAACACACACTATGTTATTATTACATCATTTTCAGTATTCTATAACAATTTAAATTCAAAATCATTATTAAACTAATTAACAACTACGAATGTATCACGATACCTTGTGTTTTTCTCTTCAAATATGTGATCGTGAAGCAGTGTGTTCAATGCTCCTCAGAGTCAAATTCAGAAAAAAATATCCATTTTGACTATGATGAACACGATATCATTTTGGGTTGCAGTTAGTGTTTGTCAGAAGCTATACATTTTTGCGCTGTAATCCAATTCATCCTTGCTAATATACGACGTGCGCCAGCGATTTTTAATGGACAATACAACCCACGAATTTTTGTCTCCTTATTTTGACCGGAAGTTCCGCAATCATTCCACGAATCGCGAACAACATACTGAATCTACAAAAAAAATCACAATAAACACGCTTTAAGTTCTCCACGATTTGATTTGAATAAAGAAACATAAACATCGGAACGTCTTTGTGGTAAAACCTTTCTATATAGCTGCAGAAATTGCGAGAAATAATGGGTATGACATAACTACTTTCACTTTTGACAGGACGTTGTTATGGTAACGGGTACCTGTTCTGTTTCCCCCCCCCCGCGTATTTCTGACTGGTTTACGTGGTTTGTGCAGTAAAAAGACCGATAATGAATGACAATTGGTACACCAGTTGGTTCTGAAATATGGGTTATAGAACACTAATTTTATTTTCTTCTTAACATTGGAGCAATGTTCGTCGGAAAAAATAAAAATAAAACTACGAAAATGAATTTTATTTTTATTTGGGTTTTGCAATATTTAGGTACGGCGCTCCCGTAAATCTAAAGATATAAAAACTCTGGCCTAATTGTTTTCACTTCTTACATTTGATATATACTCCAAAATGGCAATTTAGGATTTGACTCCAAAAGTTTTGCACACAGTATCACAATATATATATATATATATATATATATATTTATATATATATATATATATATATATATATATATATATATATATATATATATATATATATATATATATATATATATATATCACAGGTTATTCACATCTACTGATCTCCAATAGTTCACATTTATTGTTCGCATATTGTTAACATTTATTGGTTCATAGTTCGCGAATGGTTCACATGTACTATTCGCAAATTGTTTACATGTACTGTTCGCAAATTGTTTACATTTAATATTCGCAAGTTGTTACCATTTAAAATTCGCGAATTGTTAACATTTAATATTCGCAAGTTGTTACCATTTAATATTCGCGAATTGTTAACATTTAATATTCGCAAGTTGTTAACATTTAATGATCTCCATTTGTACAATTTGTTCGCAATTTGAGTTCGCAGATAATCTAATTTGCATGTGAAAAGTGAACATTCTGTGAACATTGTGCGAATGAATTCTTAGAAGAAGATACATGTTCGCAGATAGTTCGCAAAATATTTACATATTATTCACAATAACTGTTCACATTTAATGCATTTTTTCTGTAAGGGAAAGTGGTTTAACGTCAAAACCCAATTTCAAGGCAATGTCACATTTATGACACTTTTTACCCTAGGTCCATTTCCACAAATAACATTTTCATATAATTTTTCTCTTTAAAGCACCTTATCATACTTGAACACATTCCTATTCACTGTAACTAATGTGGAGTTGTATTACAAGTTTAAAGCTGCACTCTCACAGATTTACCATTTTTACAACTTTTATATTTTTTGTCATTGAAAGAGCAAATTTTTGCATTTAAATATCTACAAACCAATGATAAAAGATTGCTGACAAAAGATCATATCGCAGATATTCATATTTCCGTTCGAAAATTAATGTTTTGTGTTTAAACTGTTACTAACGGTTTAAGAAAAATGGATAAAACATCAATTTTTGAACTTAAATATAAAAATCTGCAACCTATTTTTTTGTCAGCAGTCTCAATGGATTTTCGCAAAACTTAGCTTGTTCCAAGACAAAAAATAAAAAAGTTGTCAAAAGGTTCAATCTGTGAGAGTGCAGCTTTAAAGATACTCTATACGCATATACTTTCATGGTATATTTGTAAAGCGACTTATATACAGTTTTAATATTTGTTTACATAAATTACATTATTTGAACATATTCCAGATATCTAAAATGGAAGTTTCATATGAACATAAAATCAAGTTAATTAAAATCAAGGGAATCAAGGGAGGTTATAAAAAAATAGATAGAAAAGATATTTTCACCAACTGTAAGGATATTGATCCTTATCTGGGTGAGTACCTAAATCGGAACACATTCGGCACTATTTTTGAAATATTTTTAGTAAGACTTGCACCACAACTACAAAATTTTCCATCAGATCAACTAGGATTCAAGACCAATTGCTTGATATAAATGGCATTTTTCAAGATACTACCAATTAATCATTTATGTTATTTCCAGCTGTTTTTTGTTGTTATTTTATTCAGTAAAATATGATGATTTCAGTAAAATACAGGTTGTACCAGTATGCTGTGATTGTGGCAAGCACGAAGTGTTTCCCCCACGTGCCATGTGTTAACATTTGAACATGAATTTTTTTAAATGGTAGCAGTATTTGAAATACTTACCGGAGAATCTTTATCTTTGGAATTTGTATCTAAGACAAGCGTCTTTATCGATTAAAATTATAAATAAACTGATCTCGATCGGAAAAACACTAATATAATGGGTGTTCCATATGTAGGTACTGTTCCGTAGGTACTCACCCAGTATTGCTTTCAAAAGCTATCTTATATTTAAAAAAAATATAATACTGTTTGATATTAGACCAATTCAGAGAAGAAAAAAATTGATAGAGAGTCACCTAAGGATCATTTCTGTGAAATCATTTTAAAATCAGGCCTGTAGATTCTAAGGAGAAGATTTTTTCAAGTATTCCAAATAGACATTTAGTGAAAAGTAGCCTGGCGGCCATGCTATTTTACAAATCAACATGGGGTGGAGGAATTTGATACAGGGTCACTTACGGAACATTTCTCTGAAATCATTTTTTATATTATTATTTATCGGGCCAGCGGTTTCTTAGAAATAGATTTTCAAAGTTTTTCCTTTCTACATGGAACCATTTTTTGTTGAAGAAATCTGGAAGAAGAGCATTCATGTAAAGTTTGGTTGAAACTGTCCCATTGGTTTAGGAGAAGAAGATATTTGAAGGAAAATGTTGAAGATGGACGGACGGATGAAGCACAGACGAAGACAGATGACCATGCTATCACAATAGCTCATGCTGAGCACTTTGTGCTAACATGAGCAAAACAAACCCAAAACACTATCTAGACTATGCATTTGATCTTCAAAGTATAGAACACAGTGGAAACTTAAAGCCTTAGAAAATACAAACGGAACCACAGAAATGTTTTTATATAATAATTGGCTGTTCATAGTTTAGGATTGACAGTAGGAGCACAAGAAAATGACGACATTGTCATTGAGCACCAAACAGCTGACAACATGCATGCAACTTAGTCATAAAATCCTCATAAGACTCGTTCAGACGCCAATTTAGATGGACTATATAATGTTTAGCAGAAGTGCTCCCGAATTAAGATAAATAAATTTATTAATATGTGTCCTAGTTATAGTTAAAGTCTAGCAATATCCAACTATTGAAATATATTTCGATTTTTTTTTATCATACCTTAAATTAGTTCGTCAACAAATCAGCACTAAGCAACGGGTATAACTAATTACCGAATGGCACGAAAAACACCGCCGAAAAGTAAGGCAAAAGCGAAACCAAATCTTGCAAATAGCAAATTATTTTACAAGAAAGCAAATAATTTTCACGGAAAATACCGAAAAGTACGGAAACCAGGAAAATGATACGACAGTGACTTAAGGCGTGAAAATAAGGCATAAAGGCATAAGGAATATAAAGCAAAAAAATAAATAAATAAATTTAAAAAGTCAATAGCAATATGCATGATCGAACAGACTTTTAAAATCAATATAATAAATCAATTAAAAAAAAATGAAAAGCCGTATGCATGAATAGTATAATGCAAAATAATATTTCAGGGAAATGCATGAATAGCGATGTGCATGGACAAATGAGTTAACAATATATGCAGGCAGGAACAAAAGAATAATTCAATAAAATGAATGCATAGCGATATCCATGTTCATTTAGAGAGTTCAACGTGAATTATTTTTGTAAAAAAAATTTCACAGGTCTTTTTCTTACTTATATTAACGCACACAAGTTGGTAATCCTGATTCTGCAACGAACAAAAACTCCATAAAATTTCCACTGCAAACATCTAGGGTGTTTAAACATAAAAAAGCATGACCATATAGAACCTATGCTAATGCACAAGCCATCGCATGTACGGACGAGTAACAATATGCATGTTAAATTTAAAGCAAATTGACAAATGCATGAGTGAAAATGTGCATGAACAGTATAAAGCAAAATAATACATTAATAGACGAATGAATAACAATAACAATGAATGTGTAATATAAAGCATTTTTTATACATCAATGAAATTAATAAAATTGTGTATGGTAATTTAAAGCAAAACCATACGACAGCAAGGTATTGAGTGAAAAAAGTGTATGTAAGTCGATTTCATTCATTCATTTTTAAAAGAAACAAAAACATAACGAAAGGTAAAGAAATTTAAGCTGCTATTTGTGAAAACATAAATGTGCAAATAAGAGAACAGCACACAACAGAACATATTTTATAACACGTAAACTTTACCGTTATATTATGTATATAATTGTTTATATAAATATACAATATTTCAACTATACTATGCAGTGAGCAACTCAAAATTGGCACAGCATCATTTTACTTTCGTATACATATTGTAATATATGTTGGGACACTCATTTTCTATATATGACTTACTAACATGGCAAATAAATTACATGCATATCTAAACATAAGGAAAAAAACATGACCAAAATATTAATGTAAAAAACACTACTTATTATGATGCATCAGTTAGTACTCTGGTTTATATATTCATAAATAAAGTGTATCGAATCTTAAATGCTCCCAATATATTTAGATTCAGTTTGTCTATGAAGTAGCTGTACAAGTTTAAGCATACTAGGTCAAACTCTTTAATACCGTTAAAATAGTATTGTCTTAGCAGAAAATATGGTGAACACTTAAACATAAAGTGATACTCGTCTTCTTATTAATTAGAAACACATCTTTGACAATGACTTAAGTTTCATTCTATTATAGCTTATCTAACAGTACATGTATGTATTCTTGAATTATTCGAACAAATACGCAATTTTGTTATAGCAATTCTTAGATTTCTTGACGTGGCAAACAAAATTGCCATTTTCGTTGACATGTCTATGCCATTGATAGTGTCACTAATGTTAACCATAGAGTATCTCTAAGTAGAGTGCGATGTTCAGCACACAAGTTAGCTATAGAAGAAGGCAGATATAGAAATATACCAAGAGATGATAGAAAATGCATATATTACAATATGAATATGATTGAAGATGAATATCATTTTATTCTTGTATGTCCATTTTATAAAGATATTAGACAAATGTGCTTACCACGATATTATTGTCATTGGCCAACCAAGAAAAAACTATGTAATTTGTTATGTTCTGAAAATGCAGCATTATTAAGGAAACTTGCTAAATTTGTTTATATTGCCACTGAAAAGCGCAAAAGTGCTTTAATTTAATTTAATTATTGCTTATTAGTATTTGAATAGCTATATTTATATTTGTTCTTGAATTTATGCTCTTCTCATACAACATTAATGTCAATACTGTTTTATATTACCGCCGTGAATGTATATATATGCATTTGGCTACGAACATGTTAATGTTTATGCCTAATAAAAAATCTGTTCTGTTCTGTTCTGATGTTAATATTTGTCTAAAAGACGTTGTTTGAAAATAATGTTTTTCATTTTATCTGCGAATCATCAAACCATATATGATAAAAAACATTTCATGTGTAAAAGTTGTTAACATCTCTAAACCAGTTTGATTTATTATTATCAATATCTTACATAGCATCTTCAATGACCAACTTAATAAATATATTATCACGATTATTTAAACCAATATTTTGCAGCCCAAAGGATGGCTTAATATCCCCCACCATTGATTTTTTAGAACATTTTGTTTTTCGAAATACTTACATAATGAAATAAATGAGGTCCATGAGATATGTTTGTGCTGTTAAAAAAAGTTTCCAATAAGTAGGTCTTTCAATGGAATCCATTTGTACCAAGTTCTGTGGTAATCCCTCAATCCATAAGTTAGTTATATAACTCGGACACGAGCATGTAAACTCTGACCGCCAAATGTCTCGTGTGACCTTGATCTTTGAGGTATGGACCCGGGTCAAGGTAATATCGTTTCAGCGAGGACAAACTTTGTACCAAGTTATATGGTTATCCACCAATGCATAAGTAAGTTGTAGCTTGGACACGAACATGTGTACTCTGGCCTTTAAATGTATCGTGTAACCTTAACCTTTGAGGTATGGACCCGGGTCAAGGTCACGGCACATCGTCTCATAAGGGCATCATTTATACCTAGGTATATGGTAATCCATCAATACATAAGTAAGTTATAGTCCGGACACAAAATAAAACGGACAGACAGACAGACTGACGGACGGACGAAGTGCATTCCTATAATCCTCTCCCCTCTCGGTGGCGAGGAATTAAAAATACATACGTATCTATTGATATGTAATGGTTTTCTACTCAATTCACCATACACAGCAGCGTTTGAAGTTGATTGTCTAACACCAAGTATAGCTTTGCAAAATCTGAAATGTAACCTTTTCAACTGAAAAGATTTTGTAAATCCCCATATTTTACACCCGTATATAATAATATATGAAAAAGGCATCAAATAACTGCAGTGTTAACCTTGGTTTACATTCACACCTTTTTTCTAATTTGACAACAACGTATTCAGTGCTTAAAAACCTTTACCATAAAGAGTTTTAAAGGGTATACACATTTAATAACCTGTGTATTTCAATGTAGCACATAAAAAGTAAAAATTGTTAACAATCTCAACTTGTTTATTTCCATATACATTATCGGTGACATTGTCATCCCTCGCCTTAAGCCTACTGCGATATTAAACAAATCGGAATAACCATGAGACTGTTTTACACAGGACTTAGCTAACTGGTACATACTGCATATTTAACCATCAAAATTGGATTTATATTTCAACCATAGCACATTAAGATATATGAAATCAAAACAACGGGATTTTCGTACATGCATGTCAAAGGCCCATGATATTGATATGTATAAACAATGTTTTCCTTGGCCTATACTTCTATAGAGTGATAAAAATGCCATTTTGTTTTCTACATACCAATATTAAATTGTTTGCCTTTTATCTTGCTTTTCGAGAGGGTGGAAAAAAAGACCGAAATCCAACAAATTAAAGTTTATAAATTCCGAAAAATCCGTAAAAGTAAGGTAAAAAGCATGGTTTCTATATGCTGGTCAGTGCTTACCGCGCTTTTTGCCTTCCCTTTCGACGTCAACCGTGATATTCGGAGACTTCCCTGATGATTTCCTTGACTTTCATAAAAATCTTTTCAAAATGCAAAAAAAATCTCACACCGAATAACAATACACATAGCACCAAAATCAGCGAAATTTGCTTTACGGTATTTCCCGTGCATTTCGGTGTTATCTGTGCATTCTGTGCTTTCAATGTTTATCGGGAATGCGGGTCAAAAAGGCCCGGTACGAGAAAGGGACGGTCTAGAAAGGCCCATTGATCATATCTATTTTAACATTCATGGGTTTAGTAATCGTTATAAATATTTAAGAAATAAGCATTTTGCATCATATTGGAATATATATAAATAAATTGTGACCAGTATTATGTCACATTGTCTTGTTCCTTGCCTTTTAATTAATCGTCTGGGATTGAATATAAACGCCAGATCTTTTCAATTTAACCCGTTTTACGTATTCCTTGTCGCTTGTGGCATAAATGAAACTTCAGAAGCTGGGATGCGCAAACATTAAGAAATAACTTAAACAGCGTTACTTAAACAACTTTTTTTATTAGCAGCATTTACATCTTTGTACTTTTTATGTCAATGATTTAACACAATAACAACACTTCACAAACACATTCAATTAAACCCGAAGACGATAAACATCTCCGATATACGCTAGATATCCGGAAGTGGTTTTCTCCCACTCGGGCCAGGTCCATTCGTTGAGTGCTCCGATAAGACTGTTATTCATATTGGGTTTTATAAACATGGATTTTATACAGAATACATGTCTTTTTCCCATGTTTTTCGTTACATACATTTTTTTTTTATTTCACTGTTTTCCGTACATTAGCCAGTTTAGCCGGTTGTTCGAATACTTCAAGTTGGTTATTCGCGAAATCCAACTACCAACCACGGATTCAGACTTTGTCTTGTTTTATGATTTAAGGTACCCGAATAACTAATTATAACAGTGATAATGTGTCTTTACGTTTCATATCCGCCATCTTTTTTCAGTCATCGTTTGCATGTTTTCGATGTCGGATTTTTCTGAATTTCTCCTAAGAATGATAACTGCCTGAATTGTATCTCAAAATTTAATTCTTATTGATTTTTTAAGCAAAACAATGTTAAGCGTTAATCTCAGGAGGTTTGAACCTCTTTAAAACCTTGTCAAAACGGTAATGTCAGGTCTTAGTTGCGTACAGTCATACGCCGCTCTAAGACTAAGGAACCGACGAAAATACCTCGAGCCTCGGCAAAATCGAGCCAAGCGGGAATGCTTAACTTCAATATCAAGAAATCGGTCCTTTACGAGCTAGGCAAGTTCGAGCAAGTTGTGAGCCTTTAGATCTCCACCTCAACAGCCACAAACAACGAGCAAATACCTTTGTAATTTGTGTGTACATCCCGATCTTCGCCAGGAGAGTGTCGAAATAGCGAAAGGTAAGTGAGACTTTTGTACAATCTTGTATTGATACATATGAATTTGTTCGACCTCACTTTCATTTTCCTCGACCAACAGTATCAAGCTTTTATTAATACATTTCCGCTAATGCGAACAATGTTCTTAGGTAACACGTACTGTAGGCAAATCTGTTTTCCCTAAAAAACGTGTTCGTTTTACAATGTGTTTCGATCTTTATCAGCCGTAACATCCATCTAAACGTTTTGATGCGTATAAAAAACCAAATCAATACTATTTTAGTAATTACCACCCGAAATTCACCACGTATTCGCCCGATGTAGATGTACCAGAACCATCAGCTCGATGGCACGCGGTGGATACGGTGACATAGCGAGAATCATAGCCAAAATCTGTTTTCTTGTGATTTTATCCTACGTTGTATAACATCTAAAATTAAGTTTTAAAAACTGTTAGACAACTGTATACCTCTGAAACACTGCGTCCTACAAACAATTATAATCGGTGCTACAATTACTGCGTCATTTTATATTTTCATATTTATTTGGTTATAAGGTTACGTCGTACCAATCTTCGATTGCAATGTTCAGCTGCTTTGTCCTTGTACTCTGGAAATAGCAGCAAGACCAGCATTGTGCTGGTTAGTATTGACCACGTCGCCACCCTTGCAATATAAACCAACATTTAATTAAGGAATGAATTGCGGGGTTGATGTCATTATCGGGGTATGAACGCAATTGGGCTGGTCTAAGTGTGTGGAGTCCGAATGCGTTCAACCCCGCAATGCATTCCTTATATTTACACCAATAGTTCTTTATTTTATTCAACAAACGTTAAAAAAATACTTCATTTCATTTCGGATTACCTTTCAGTAATCTTTTCTTTTCTATAAATAGGACGACCCGACTGTTACCGGAATTTTTTTTTTTCAAATGACGTCACAATAACGCGGGAAAAGGTCAACCACTTGAAATCACTTTTAAACGTAAAATTGAAACACTTTTGGCAACAAAGCGTTTACAATATAATAACTTAACACTTTCTAAAATGTTGATTTATATTTTACTGGACCTGCTGACACGATACAAACAATAACAAGATCAATAGTTTTCATGTATATTGTTATGCGATAAATTGCGATCCGAACATATCCGAAGATGTTGCGTTCACCGAAAGGCAATTCATTTAAGGAATGGAAGTTGAGGTGTAAATATTCAATAATTATCATATTAATCACACTTGATGCAAGTGAAAACACAACAAATGACACGTCACATACACCGTGTATATTTATGATAAATACTGTTTGCAAATGAACTGTGTTATTAAAGTATTGAATGATCGTGGCTACATTTACGGTGAAATAAATTTCAAATATAGCCTGTCGATTGCCTACGCATATCAAAGAAACTGACTGCCGTCAGGCTCATAATTACGTGAAGTATAAATACGTACATGCACATATTGCATTGGTGTAGTGGCGGATTCGTGGTCTAGTTGTAACACACTTGACTGTCAATCCAGAGGTCGCAGGCTCGATCCCCGCCGCACCACTAAAATACCAATCATCTTCCGTGACATTGAATGGGGATCCTGTTGGACAATGCTATATACTGGCGCTCGTTAAAGAACCAGGGCAGCCTTAACCTGTCGGTTACATTCTGGCTAAGCACTTATGCTCCGAAAACCTAAAATGACTAACAATCCTATCGGAACACTCGCCGAATGGGCCTTGCCCGAGTGCGAGTATGAATAAGATTACACTCAAACGGATCGTTGAATTGTATCTTATCCATTAAATAACACCCGTAAGAATAGTGACAAACGAAATTCTTTGAAGTGTTAATACAGACTGTTCGGGGCCGATGTTTGAGCGGTACGAATTGACAACCTTTCCGTGTAAAATGATTTTGATATTGTGTTTTGTCTAACCGGATAACGAGCACGATTATTTGAAAACAGTTGTACCTTTAAGTGAAGGAATGTTTGTCATTATGATTCAAAAATTCTTAAGAACCTTGACAAAATAAGCAACGTTATAAATATTTACCTGCAGCAATGGCCTCCAGAACGGGGTCAGTTCCTGATCATGTAACAACGCGTCGATACTCTCTGCAGTCGCCCGGGTGTTCTCGTGCTTTGCAACATGTAATACCAACTTAAAATGTTTCTTTAATGTAATTACCAATGAACATGTGCGTTCTTTTTAATCATTTTTAAAAGAGGAGGGTCCTGTTCATAGCGATACAAAATTGACAAAAACAGCAAGCCACTTGACGAAGGTGGTCCGATATAGGTATTTCTGTGGTCAGCTTTGAAGGTCAGAGAACACCTACCACGGAAGCCACAATTAAGCTTACACTTATTCCGGCCTGAAAAGCGAAAGGAAACAGTTGTTCCTCGATGTTTCATTTTAATATACATCATTGTCGTCATTCTCTATGTGCCAAAAGTCAGTCAAAACGACCTAAAACAGATATGACGGGTGACGCCTCCTTGGCCTTAACTACCATCTCTGAAACGCAACCAATTACCCGGCTATTATCTAATATGTTCAACTTCATCCAAAATGTGGAAGACATGTACAATTTAGTAATTTCCCTTTGACGTATAATGTAGCGTTCGATTACTCGATCTGTACTATACTATTGTATAAACGAAAAAAAAAATCAGGCATGGGGCGCAAAAAAGGAAAAGTTATCTTCAGCGAGTCTTTTAATGATTCTAGAAAGAAATTGACGCCGTCCACGATTAATTTCTACTGAAAACTGGAGTGAATAACTTTTACTAATATATTTGATACACAAATAACAACTTTACCCATACACAAGGTCGAAGGTCAAAAGACTTACGTAGGGGTCATAAGTCAGATTGACTGGATTTGTTGTTTTTACTGCATAATTCCTTGACCACTTGAATATAAAAGTCATTTTATATCACTTAAACACAGATTTTGACACTTAAAATTCAATTCCAAAATCAGAGAAATAACTGTAACTGACTCAAACACCAGCATGGGCAGCCACGGGGCATACTACGATATTTTAAAAGCAACAGTTATGGGTATAACTACATGTGTGCTTGTCATGACTAAACACATGTGTCTTATGTGGATATCTTGAATATTTGTTTAGTTATATTTCTTTTTTCTTCAAACAATCAAGGACCAAAACTCAACAATTATTAAAGTTGAATAATGTGTTTTACACGCCTAGTTACACATGTACGTATTGTAACTGGTAGCCTGTGTACAGTCTCATTTGAATATCTTGAATGGTGAAGTTTTGGCATACCACCATCCCCGAAAACACCATGGCTATGAAAATGCTTCAACTTTTTATATCTTTGCAAGTTCGAAAGGGGTAAATTGGAGTCACATACAGTCGATCGGTGGAACATGTTTGTGGAGCAAACTTCTCCCACAGTTTTCACTATGATACTAACACATTATCATAATTATGGATAAAAGTGCCTTGTGTATTTTTCCTGACCTACGTCCATTTTCTCTTAAGAGTTATGTGTCCTTAAATATGATTTTCAAACTTTCTTGGCTCTATTGGTGATTGTGGAGCGAACTTCTCACCCAATTTATTAGGTTATCACACTGACACTTGGTACACATGACTACCATGGTAGGTAGAAGTACCTGGCATATATGTCATGACCTACAGCCATGTTGTCTTACGTGTTTTGTGCCCTTGAATACGAATTTTACACTTTGGGTTGTTTTGAGTTTGTGGTGTTGATAATTACTTCCATAGTTTTAGAGGTATCACAAAATCTAGTTACGCACTGTCACCAAGATGGTTAACATGGTACTTGGCATATTTTCTTTATCTAGGCCATCTTGTTTTCATTGACACTGGCCAACTATTTCGAGTTATAAGCTCATGAAGACAGTGGATACATATTCAAGATTTAGATTTGCCATTGTGGCAATAAAGAATAATTTTCCTTCATAAAATCTTGAAATATTTATATCGATTCCTATTTCAATATTTACCTGAGTCAATCAATAACATCCTGTGTAAAGGCCACATGTGGGGCTAGTGATCGCGTCTGTGAAAGCTCAAAAAAGACAAACTAAAAAGTACAACCTGCCATTTTGGTCATATAACATTTGGGAGCCGTATGGCTAACATACCACATACTTGAATGTGTTGAAAGGTGGAATCTTCTTAAACGTAAATACTATAAGTAATTCATTACTTCATAAACGTAAAAAAAACTTGTATGCTTTATTTTTATTGTGATACACAAGAAATAAAAAAACAAGAACAAAGCACCAATGATAATAATAAGCTGATAATAATTATGCATAGCAAATGAGCACCAAATTCATTCCCCATACAATACATGTATATAATAATAATGTTTTGTCAAAGAAAATAGGTACATTTAAGTATCTTTTTAACGGTACTATGATTATAAACTTTGATTACGTTGTTATATTGGTATATTATCATCCCACAGTATTGCACATTCATTAAGGTTAACAGCATACAAATTTATAGATTATGTCCCTTTGTTTAAACTACCTTGCAAAATTTCTGCTATTCAAGAGCACCACAAGCAAATGTCATCCCTCATCTGTGTGCTTTTCAGTCATAAAGGGACATAACTCAACAACATTTTAATCAAGAGTTACAGGCTTTGTTCTAAGTTTCATAAAAATATCATCAAACATTTTTTATGACAAAGGCTTTAATAGTTTTTTGTACGACAATGCTGACAGTAAAACCAAGGCTATCAAAATACCCAGTCTTTTTTTCTTAAATAAAACAAAATGAGCTAACAAAATTTCAGTCGTAACAAAATGTTTTACATTATCAAAACCATTCTCTTGAACAATCTAGCTGGAACACTCAGCAGTATTGATACTTGTACATAATAAAACAACTACATAAAACTAGAATCAAATTGCATGCTGAAAATAAAACAATACATGTACATGTATTTCAAAATGATATTCATGCTTTATGGAATAAATTTGAAAAATAAAAATCTCTTATCATTTTAAGATCCATGTAACGGAATGTAAAACTAAAAACAAAGATATGTTCAATATGTAGAGATTCGTAATTTTATTATAACGAGCAATTTTTCCGCATGATACCCGTAGGTCACATCAATATCCTGTTTGGCTCGACGGATTTTGGTAGAAAAAAACAAATAAACCAAGCATGCAAAATAAAAGTACAATTTTTTCACTTCTGTAAAAACAGAAATGAGCGGAAGTGAAACTATTTTTCCCTGTATGGTTTTACATCTATAAACAAATGTAAAACAATAAACAAAATTATGACTTTAATCCCAACTCTACATGTAATTTACAAAAATGCACTCATGCAAAAACATTCATTTTGTATTACTGTTCCAATATTCCCGGGAATGACTAGAGACATATAAACCCCTTTTTGTATCATTGACTTATTACATGC
This sequence comes from Mya arenaria, assembly GCF_026914265.1. NCBI lineage: Eukaryota > Metazoa > Mollusca > Bivalvia > Myida > Myidae > Mya > Mya arenaria. The sequence goes on from NC_069123.1 coordinate 17,928,578, forward strand.
AATATTACTGTACAAGAAAGCGTTTTGAGATTCAATTTCAGGCCCCAATTTCCCTTATAACAGGATTAAATTATAAAGCTAACTTTTCTTTATTTTCAATTATTAGCAGAATATATACTTCTTTAACAGTTTTTATACCTTAGATAGGAATCATGGTTATGATAATCACAATAGACCATTTTTCATATATCAAAATTCAATTTAAGTGTGTACTTTGGCCAAATGAAAATTAGCAACTTAAGCCTCAAACAAAGTTTCAAGAAAATGGTGCCAGGAGTTAATAAAAATGCTGTTCATTATGACTTTCTTAACTCTGAATGAAGCATTAAAAAATATTCACAATTTCTGAAATATATTATCTATTATTCTGACAATAAAAAAATCAATATAATTGATAGGAGAGTAACATTAGTGACCATATTTCTTGCTATATTTATTTAAGTAATTACTAATTAATCATCTACTCTATAAATTGTGCACAGCAAAAACACTTAACACCAGCAATGAAATAAAGCTCCTTGAAAACATTCCACATGAAGTAGCTGTTCAGGTGACTTTTTATAGATACAGCAAGCTTTTGAAACCTTAGTTTTAACTTAGAAAATATCTATGGTTAGCTCATAGCACAGAAACAATGTGCATAAGGTGTATAGAATTGAGAAATCAAGAAAATAATTACAGGGATGTAATGAAATCATCTTAAAATTTGATAAAATAATAAAAGTGTGTGTTTATACAATCATGTACATGTAATGAAGATTACCATATCAAACTACCCATGTACATGTATAAAAAATAGTATGAACAAATTTATAAACTGCTCAATTATAAGTATAGGATATAGTTTATATATTACAAACACAACAAATTACTCAAAATGAGCAATAATGTCCATAATAATAATTTGTTTCATTTTAATATATAAACAATAACTGGCTGATAGTTTGTCTATGAAACTCCAATAAGTAGATCATTAAGTATGATGTTACATCCCAATATGAATATATGAATCAACTTCACAAACACCAGTAACCAAAATAGAGTGCACAAAATAGTTTGCACTGAATTGTTCTGTTTGAAGCAATGAACTACATGTATACAGCATGTTCCAAACTCTATTTTGAAGTTTTACATGAAAATGAAAACTTACTAACAATCAACATGAAAACTAAAAAGAAGTAAAATGCAACAAGGCAGGCAGAAAATGGGAGATATGTCTTAGGGCCAAACCATCCAAAATGTAAGACAAAAAATAGCGATTAATTACAAAGCCAGAAATCATAGTTTTGAAATAGCCTAATTATCTTCACACAAATCATGAAATGTGTAATTAGATAGATCAAAAAGGCAACAAATAATTTAACAAATAATTTCACAATAAAACACACAAATAAAACATAATTATAAGTGACATGTATTAGGTTTGACAACAACTGAAGCATCAGTCTCATTATACAAGTAATTCTACAACACCACATTTGAGATATTAGGTTTGTCAGATCTTGTAAAAGGTAGCTTACAGGCATGTAAATACATGGGGAAAATCAAACTTCAACATTTGCATAAGTCATACAACATAATTAATTTCCAGTGAAAAGATTAACATATTGCACACAATTGGCAATGATGAAATTCATAACACATGACAATGTCATTCAACAAACACTATTGCACAGTATAGAAAACCTTGTCCAATTTTGTTCTGAACACATGTAACAAGTAGAGGATAGTTTCCGTGTCATATTGTCATATCTCACCAAGTGACCACCAAAAGCTATATTTACAAGTGACGTAGCCACGAGTTAAATATTCACTTCTGGTGTTCACAAGTTGAAATATATCAATTTTATGTCAGATTCCCATGCGCACTGACATTTGATTTGGAATTGTCAGTGGGCTAAAATATCCAAACAGTGAAAAATATTAAAATGTTATTGCACTGTTTGAAGCACACTTTATTTAAACACAGCCCTATGAATCCATTACTTTAAAACATATGAAAACAGCCGTTGTTTACAATTTTTCTATTAGATCAATGGTAATAACTCTAGCATGTGTTATACAATTTGCATCACATGCCAAGTGTCATTAAATTAATTGCTCATTTCAGCATATTACCAAGTTTCATTTAAATATTTTGAAAGTTTTAAGTCTTATCATCATTTTAAGTACATCATTTTTGCTTTAAAAATGGACAACCCAAAGAGACTAAGTAATGCACCAGTCAATTGTAACCACGCCCCCCCCCCCAATAGGTCCAGCAGGGGTATACCCGGGATAGCCAGGGAAATTGGCCGTGGTTTTACCTTTCAGGTGGCCCCGCAGTGCCGGGTGAATGCGGTGGTTTTGTCTTCGCGCAAAATATAGCGGGGAATGGGCCTTACCTAGGGTCCCTTGGGTGCGGGGCATTTGGCGGGGATTTTGCAACAGCTTATGGATTTTACCCGAGGTTGGCTGGACGAAAAGTCAAAGTCCCCACTATTCCCCGGACCTGGGGGGGGGCGTGTTTACAATTGACTGGTGCATAACATACTTTTCCATTCAAATGTTCATTATAAACTATATTGAATGAAAAAAAATCAAGACATAAAACTTCAAATTGGAAAAAAATATTTTACATCCATGCTTAAGTAGAATCAATTCTCAGAGACTCATCCCGTATTAACGGTTTTATAATTTCCTTCATCACGCCATATCTGTTCATGGGAAGGTGCTGTTTTGATTCCTCATAGTCACGTTTCAGCTTCACAAGACGGTTGTACAATCTTAGAAATTTCAGCTCAACCTTATCTTTCCGCTTTTTCTTTTCTTCGATGTCTTTGATTATCTCGGCTTTATGAAGGCCCGAGACCTCTGAAAACAGAAAAAAACATTTTGTGGGCTGTCTTAGTTGTGCAAAGCATATGCCTGGACTTCTTCATAAGTACATGAATCTCTTACACACATAACCTGAATATAAATCGTGAAAGAGATCCCCAAAATGTTCAAGGAATTTTATAGAGTTAAGTCAAAGGTTTTCATGATTGTTTTATCAGAGCTTTAAGTTGAAAAGATGGAATTATCAACTAAATGAGACATTAAGGTCAATAACAAACAGAAATTGGCAGTCCTTAAATTTAAACCCATATCTACTGATGTATACAATGCACTTACATGGATATGTATTGCATTTCGTTAAAATCAACCCTGCTTCAAAACAATATCCATAGTGGCTGGGTTAAACCTTACCATCCCTGGCAGAGACTTCAGAGAAACCTTTAGCAGCCTGGAGCAGTTTCGTGGCCTTGCCAGTCTCCTGTGGTTGATTGGTGGCGGAGTACTTGGCTGCACTTCCCATCACTTCATCTGTGATACAGGCCTTTATCATGTCCTTCAGCTCTTCATATCTGGAGGTGATGGCAGGTTTATCATTAAGTCTAGCCATACATGTTGTATAACAATGTTAAGTGTAAAATATGTAACAGTACTAATAGGCAGTACAGTAATATAATAATTAAAATTCGAAGAATTACAGTAAGATCACCACACAGCCAATCCCCCACTTATGGTGACTATGTACACATACCTTAGGCGAGACATATTGTCTAAAAGTCAGCAATGCACAATATATAATGATGTTTATGGTAAACCAGGTTTGAAGTCTTTGATTATTCAGTTTAAAACTTGCTTGATTTTGATTTTGTACTCAGCTTAAAGGTAAATATGGATTGAAGGAATCACCAAAGCAGTGGCACACAAATACCTCCGCAGTGCAAAGTGCTCCTTGCAAGACTGGTAGGCGACGTCAAGCTGGTGCACAAACTTGTATACATCCTGATAACACTTCTCAATTTCCTTAACCTGCTTTGTCAGAGCTACATCCTCTTCTTTGAGTGTCTCCTTTGTCTTAAAGCCCACTGAAGAAAGATAATCATGTATTTTTCAACTTAAAATAAAACATGCTTTTGACCTATCTTTCACTATCAAAATTGTACTTGTAAAAGGATTTTAATGTAACACATTTAAAGTAAATTTGTTATGTGGAAAGGAAAATGTTACGCTCAAAAGATATATCACCACATTTTTAGTTAACTAGCACTCATGTCGTTGTTTAGCGAACCCATGAGATTTTGATGAATCTTAATAAATAAATGCCCATTATGAACAAAAAAAATTAAAAAAAATACATATTCAATGGAAGTTTTTTTAAGGTCAAGGTTATATAGGTACCAATATCCACTGGTTTTTTTGTATCTTTTTTGTCTTTCCCCATGATCAGCTATGTTTGGTTGTAAAATCAGGCATGTCTTGGAACTCTTGAACTTTAACTGTAAATTGAAATGAAACTTTGAAGCAACTTTAAGACTTTGCTAGTCCATTTCAAATCAATACACAATAAATATATCAGAACGTATATATCTATCTAGCTCTGAATAATGCCAAGTCCTCTTCCGAGTGTTACTGACATGAACGGTGAGCGCGGGCTTGTTAGTGACATAGCTACAATAATGAGCGATCAGGGATACTTTTTTTATTATTTTGACATTTCTTATGTATCCCTGTAACGCTACAACTCTATACCATTTAACAACGGGCGAAATGATATACTGTAATAATATGCATTGATGTTGAATAATAATGACAAAGTTGTTCAATTTTTATCCAACAGTGATCTGAACTGGATTTAATTTGTCATTAGAGTTGTTATTTTCTCATTAATATATTATGAGTCACGACTACTCATATACGTGTACACAACCAGTCAGATTTGTCCCAGATTTACCGATATCGGGATACTTGATTAACAATCGACACTTGTAAGTGTTATATGATAACTTAACATGTTTTTTGGGCATACTGACATAACTTAATATGTGTTTAATAGTGGGCAATAATATTTTCGTAGAAATTTGAATTTATAACGGGGATAATTTCAAAATTGTGGCCGCGAGGATTCTCTGCGCAAGGACCGCTTGCTACTTTTTGCTGGGATGGTGGACGTCACAAGTCTGCCATGTTAAAAAAAATCGTCAAAAGACTCGTTGACGGCCATTTAGGTGGACTAGTTAGTGACACACTGATACGTATTGTTTATTGGAACACATTTTATTATTTACATTAGTTTCCAACAAACATAGCTCTGAGCTTCCCTGTCGGAGTCAGGACGTTGACTAGATGTATAGGTGTATATGACTAGGCCATGTGAATTGGTTACAATTCTTCATCAAACGATCAGCACTGAGCAACTATACATCCGAAAATTCATGTCCGGAAATATTACCAAACTTCTCAATAAAGTTACTGAAAGAATGAGCAAAAACATTTCAACGATAGTATATGACATAAATAAGATTTAAAATAAGTTTCTTATTAGTAAGTACAATATTACTTTTTGTTTGAAGAACCATCTAAATATTACTTCTTCTTATTACTTCATAACAAGTTTTCTGCAAATTTCTTGTTGTCTCCCTTGAATCATTAACACGCACGTTTCTGGAAAGAAAACGTCTTCCTGACTGTGATGGAATTTATTGCCACTTTGTTTAAAGTGACATTACCTAATTATTTACAACGTTTGCCCATTCCGACAAGTTTGATGGGAATCACAAATATGACAGGTACGGTTTGAGCGGCTTTTTGTAAACTGCCACGCGCAATTAAAAATAATTAAGGTTTTTGATCTGTACAACTCTGATTCATCAGTGTGTTTGTTAGTTCTGGCTTCCATAACTTTAATGTTGATATTTATTTTTTTGATGTTTACAACACATTAAACACATCCAAAAAGGTAACATATAACGTGTTCGCTGAAGTTCTTTAGCTATGTGTTTGTCAACTTTACTTGATATTCTACAGCTATGAACACATGCACTTGAAGTTAAAGTGTTATTTTCCATCCATTGTTGGAAACATTTGAGTGTTAATTCCTGACTCCATCTTTGCTGTAGTAGAGCCTTATAGTAAAATAAAAGTTTGCTTATGACCACCTTAATGTTCACCTAATGCTAGTTCAACTTCATGCATGTATATTTTGAGAATAGCTTGCAGCACCCGTTTGTTCTCTATCTAGAATTCTCAAATGCTTCATGTTAAGTGTGTTTTTTTTATTCAGGTCATTGCATTTAAAATTGAGAGTGTTCAAAACCACATGGACTTTCTGTTGGAGGGCTTTAAACTTTCCTGACCCGGTATTCATAAAACATATTTTAGTCATTTCCTGTCTTAAGTCAATTTCCTAAGTTAATTATATCACTGATCATATGATATATTAACTTAATATTATCTAATGTACTTTATCTTCATTGATTTTATTGAATGTAGATGCTTTATAAAACAAACAACCTTAAACATTTCTTATAATGTGACTATGAAAATGTTATGAAATGACTTCCACTGTTTTATTAATACCAGCCCTGCTTCTCTTTTTCTTTCGATTAAATTTATCTTATTTAGCTGAAAGCACTTTTTAATTTTAATTGAGGTTGATGCTATGGTCATAGGACGCTACTGTTGTACCATTACATGGCGCTTTCCTTAAGTATTTCAACCGAGCCTGTTCTGAATATTTACTTTTTAAAAAGCCCTGGAAAGGCATAAGTGACTTAGTTTCATGAGTATAATGCAAACAATTGGAATAATATTCCTTAGAATGGTTGGTGTGAGATAATAAAAAAAAATGTATTATATTCCTGGTGTTGAGTAAATGTGTTTGTCTGATTCATGGTTATTTTTGTACAATATTTTGAAAATATATAAACCCTGGTATATCTGAAATGTTAATTCATTTGCGTAAAGTTCAAGCTTGCATAAATAATTATGTTCATTTCATTGATAGTCATGAATTTTCTGAAAGAATGTTTAAATGTTATCTTCATAATTCTGATGATGTATACATTATTATAACAATTTCTTCATCCAACACACCTTTTTGCAAAAACGCTTTACCTGTACACATTATAATAAAATTGAATATATCTTGTTTCTTTTTTGTAAACATGTTTTTTTAAGTGGGGGACATGTTCATTGCGTAAACAAAATGGCAGATTCTTTGGGTATTTTTGTATGTACGAAGGATATTTTGAACTGGTTTGTAGGTTTATATCACTGATATTGTAATATAAATATACCTACTCAGAGGCCAGACGTTTAAGCTCTTGTTTTTTAAACCTATGTTTCTTTAGGCATTAACAAAAAAGTTATTGTGTGTATAGGCTGAAATTTTGTATGTTTATAAAGTGAAAATAGTAAATTGCATGAGTTGAAATATTAGTCAATTAGTCAAAATATACCATTTTTGGAACTATTTCTGCTAAACAATTTTCTATTTTCGCATCTATTTCTTTATGACGACTTGTCCACTTAATATGAGTACTAAATGGCCATTGTTTTACATTTAAACACCTTTAATGTTTGCCATTTTGTTCCGCAGTGAACATGGCCATCACTTAAAATTATGCAAAAATAATTTATATTGATCCCCTAAATAACAGTCATTTAAAAAATACAACAATACAACAAGTGTTTTTCTTTGGTTTAGATTTTGTACTTACTTTAACTTAGTCACAAACTTGCGCACAATTATTGATGATTAATAAATAAATGTATGCTGGATGAAAGTTGTTGTCATTCCTTTATTCCATACACTGAGTGAAAAAATGTATGATACATTGTCATGACAATAATACAGGTTTATACAGAAGGCAACAGATGTGCGATAATCTACTGATGGTCTTACAAATGTCCATTATCTTGATTGTGTACTCTTTTACTGTAGATTGGTTTAATTATGTGAGCAACCTTTTTCAGGATTAAAATGAAACATTGCTTAATACTGAAATTTCACTGTGTTTTAAATATGTGTTCTGATCAATATTCGAAAACTAAGATATTAAACCTTAGCAAAATTTAAGCAATGTACTGTAAACACTGCACATATTTATGCCCCCCTTCAAAGAAGAGGGGTATATTACTTTGCACATGTTGATCGGTAGGTCAGACAGTCCGTCGGTGGACCAAAGCTTGTCCGAGTGATAACAATTCCGGGACGTATGGTCATCAAACATGACATGAAGGTTGGGCCTGACCAGTAGATGACCCCTATTGATTTTAGGGCTCATTGGGTCAAAGGTCAGATCGCAGTGACCTTTAATAGTAAATTAATTTTAAAGCTTGTCGGAGTGATAACTCATCAGTGCTTAGACCTATGGTCATCAAACTTGATATGAAAGTTGGGCCTGACCAGTAGATGACCCCTATTGTTTTTGGGAATCATCGGGCCTAAGGTCAAAGTCACAGTGACCTTGAATGATGAAAGCTTGTCCGAGTGATAACTCGACAATGCCTGCAACCATGACCCTCTTACTTGACTTGGAGGTTAGGCCTGGCCAGTAGATGACCCCTATTGTTTTTGGGGATCATTGGGCCAAAGGTCAAGGTCACAGTGTCTTGAATGGTAAAAGGTTATCCAAGTGATACCTCAACAATGCCTGCACCCATGGCCCTCAAACTTGACATGGAGGTTGGGCCTGACCAGTAGATGACACCTATAGTTTTTGGAGGTCATTGGGCCAAAGGTCAAGGTCACAGTGACCTTGAATGGTAAAAGGTTTTCTGTGTGATAACTTGACAATGCCTGCACCCAGGGCCCTCAAACTTGATTTGGAGGTTGGGCCTGACCAGTATATGACCCCTATTGTTTTTGGGGGTCATTGGGCCAAAGGTCAAGGTCACAGTGACCTTGAATGGTAAAAGGTTGTCCGTGTGATAACTCGACAATGCCTGCACCCAAGGCCCTCAAACTTGACTTGGAGGTTGGGCCTGACCAGTAGATGGCTTATTGATTTTAGGGGTCATTGGGCAAAAGGTCAAGGTCACAGTGACCTTGAATGATAAAAGGTTGTCCGAGTGATTACTCAAAAATGTCTGCACCCATGGCCCTCGATCTTGACTTGGAGGTTTGGCCTGACCAGTAGATGACCCCTATTAATTTTAGGGGTCAAAGGTTAAGGTCACAGTGATCTTGAAAGCAAATTCGACAATTCCTGGACCTATGGTCATCAAACTTGACATGAAGGTTGGGCCTGACCAGTAGATGACCCCTTTTGACTTTGGGGGTCATTGGGCCAAGGTCAAGGTCACAGTAACCTTTAACGCAAAAAAGTTTACAAATCTTCTCCCAGTGATATCTCAACAATGCTTGAACCTATGATCATCAAACTTGACATGGAATTTGGGCCTGACCAGGAGATGACCCCTATTGATTTAAGGAGTCATTGGGTCAAAGGTCAAGTTCAAAGTGACCTTGAATGGAAAATGTTTCGAGTGATAACCCAGCAATGCCTGCACCCATGGCCCTCAAACCTGACTTGGGGTTGTGTCTGACCTGTAGATGACCCCTTATGATTTTAGGTGTTGAAGGTCAAGGTCACAGTGACCTTGAACGAAAAAAGCTTGTCTGTATGATAACTTGTTGATGCCTGCACCCATGGCCCTCAGACTCCTATGGATTTTGATGTCTTAGAGTCAAAGGTCATGGTCATAACATACTCTGTCCTCACACTTTGAATGGTCATAATCTTAAAACTGCCTCACGGCATCCAATGTCAGTGACAAATCAGCTGTGATTTCAGTCCATGCATATTTCATTCAATTGTCCTTATAATCCTGACAACATGGCGCTCATGGGGGGGGGGGGCATAATGTTTGACAAACATCTCTTGTTTAATCAGTATTGAATTTAGATATTTCTTACTTACTATGCATGCTCTTCAGTACTTACTTACTTAATAATTATTAATTGAGTTGTATAATATTCATAGTCGGATACCCCTTATACACTACTACGCTATGCTTAGTGTGGGCGATTTGGCAAGGAAAATCTCATTATTATGAATTATTCATTTGGCAGTTTTAGTGGTTTCACGGGGTACCAGATGCTCTCTTGTAGTACAATATTCTTGTGAGGGTCAGTATTGAACTGAGTCTGTCTTTTCAGTACAATAGTATTTGACAGTAGTCAAGACCATTCGGCCATGATTTTGACTGTAACATGCAAATCATTGAAAGAAGAGTTGTCTCCCTTGCCTCATTGTAACATGCAAAATCTTTTAAAGAAGAGTTGTCTCCCCTGCCTCATTCATGAAAACGAGATTTTGTCAGTCAATTGTTCCACTGTATTTATGAAGTATAACAGAATAAAGTACTGTGGTTGCTGAAGATGTAATATATCAGTACTTTTGCCGGATTTCAAAAAAGAAAGGTTGCTGCAGAATAGGGACAAGATGCTGAGAGAGAGAAGAGCAGATTGAATCACTCTGTGAAATATTTGAACATTACGAATTTTTAGATATTGTGATTACTTGAAGTAGTACTAGGTTTCAACTGCCATATAATTTTTTTTTTTTAATAAAACAAAATAAAATATTTTATTATTGGTAAGTATTTAATTCTATGAAGGCCTGATTGTGCCCATGCTGGTCTCCATGAGAGAAGAAAGGTGCAACCATAAAAGGACAGGGTGCAGCACCCTTCCATAGTTCTTCAGATTTAAGCCTAAAATACATTCTAAATTGAGACCATGTATATCTTCAAAGTCTGAGAGAAAAAAACTAAAAATTGTGAAGAAGAAAATACTGCATCAGAACTTACTTTTAGAATCCAGTATTTATGCATATTGTATCCAGATATTGTTTGAATATGCATAAATACTGTACAAATTGAAATAAAGCTCTTTAGAATTTAAAGCTTTGAAATAAATGTACTGAAGTAATCTCAATAACTGTAGTTGACTAATCAGTATGAACAAATTGAATTATGAGGTTCAATAAGGGTCATATTGGATTGATTGTGGTTTGTGTACTTTAATAGGGACCCCTTTTCATTTCAAACTGGTGTTTTTCATTGAATAACCTAAGAAATACTAAATAATTTTCAATGAAATTTTTCAGGAAAAAAGTTAAGCCCCTGATTTTACCCCATATGATAAAATTATTATGAATGCTTATTTTGCAAACAAATTCATGTGCAAAACATACTCATTAAATCCACTGAAATGAAAGTGTAGTGAACCAATAGTATGTCCACTTTAGAAAAAAAATTAAAAATTATCAAAATTATTTGATAAATATTAAAAGAAATATGCCTGATTGACAACAGAATTTTGTATTTCTGTCTAGTTTCTATAAAACTGGACATGTTGCTCTGTTTTAGTGAGTGTTTTGGGGTAAAACATTTGGCATTTTGTTGAGGGGTAAAATACTGATACCCCACTGCTGGAAGAAATACTATACTATATTACCTGGTGCAATTTCAGTACTGCTGATACTTTCCTATTTTTATGTCACATTGAGTATAACTCAAAAATTTGCAGTAGAAATTCAGCCACTGTAGCTAGGTCCTCGGTCCATTGTCATAACCACTACACCAATCCAACAGCATCATATTCCCTGCTAAATTTAGACTTAGTGACTGTTGGCTAGAGCTTTTTTAATGCAGTCTTTAATTTGCCCATCGCTATGACATTCTATTTATAGATTACTACCTTGTATTTTATAACCATGCTTGCTGTCATTGGCGGTTTTTAGTAATCATGTTCCATACCTGGCATCTCAGTCAATGACCGGTTGTTTTTAGCTCTACTGGCCAAAGGCTAGAAGAGCTTATGTGATGGTAATGTGTACATAGCATGTGCATCCGTGCGTTCGTGCGTCTGTAAACAATTGCTTGTGAACACGATACAGTTTTGATTGTATCTCGATGAAACTTGTACATTATCTAAATATCTAGAGCTTGGTTCCTTTCGAAAACCAGCCAGATCCGCCCATGCATGCCTAGATTATGGCCCTTGATAGTATAAAAAAATGCTATTGTGTAAACAATTGGTTGTGAACACAATACAGTCTCCATTTTTGATTGGATCTCAATGAAACTTGTACAGTATCAAGATATCCATTAGAGCATGGTTCCTTTCGAAAACCAGCCAGATCTGCCCATGCATGCCTAGATTATGGCCCTTGATAGTATAAAAAATGCTATTGTGTAAACACTAGCTTGTGAACATGATACAGTCTTCAGTTTTAATTGTATCTCGATGAAACATGTACAGTATTTAGATATCCATTAGAGCTCAGTTCCTTTCGAAAACCAGCCAGATCCGACCATGCATGCCTAGATTATGGGCCTTGAAAGTATTAAAAAAACAGTTCGTCTGTAAACAATTGCTTGTGAACATGATACAGTCTTCAGTTTTGATTGTATCTCGATGAAACTTGTACAGTATTTAGATATCCATTAGAACTTGGTTCCTTTTGAAAACCAGCCAGATCTGCCCATGCATGCCTGGATTATGGGTCTTGAAAGTATAAAAAATGCTATTTTAAGCTAAGTCTATTTTTAGCCAAGTCTACATGAGCAAAGTCTATTTTAGCCAAGTTTACATGTAAAGTCACAATTGCTTGTGAAGGTTTGTTCAAATTATGCCCCTGGGGTCATTACTGCCCCCCCCCCCCCCCCCCCCCCCCGCCACCGAGATTGTCCCGCAAGGGACCAGTGCAGCAAATGCAAACGACCTCTGTGGCATTGGCGGAGGCCCAGGGAAAAGTTAACTTTCCTTTGTAAGGGACGGACTCCCCCCCCCCCCCCCCCCCCCACACCTTACATTGGGAAATATTAAAAACCTTTTTGTCTGAAACCACTATGCAAATCCTTGCTGTTTTGAACAAGGCTTTATTTAGTGGTCCACTACCATGGTTGTTCAAATTATGCCCCTTGGGTCAAAACTGGCACTGCCCTGGGTGTCACAATTTTCCTAGAGACTTATTTAAGAAATATTTTCAAAATCTTCTTGTTTTAAACCACAAGGACCAAACCTTTGATATTTGTTGTGGAGCATCATAAGTATGGTGCAATTAAAAACATTTGACATAATGCCACTTGGGCAAAAGCTGGCCCCACCCCTTTTGACTTATTTAAAGTATATAAACCCACTTTGATGGTAAATATGCGGACAGATGAGTAACATTCATTGTTCACATCCCAGGAAAAACCCCATAGAATATATATGTATTGAAAAAAGGAGAATTATCTGAATCATTGATTTCCTGTCATGTTTGTTTGCATACAGTTCTTAAACTTCCTCTAAAACTATGACTTGAACTTGACATAATCACATCAATTATAGTTGTATACCGATATTTTTAAATACAAAAGAATATTACAAACAAAATGTTAATGATACGCAATTAAATTTAAATTCATTGCAAATTACATCTCTTTAGTGACATGTAAAACAATTTGAAATACAGTATTGAGTGTCAATAAGCCAGTACTTTCACAGTATATTAAAACCCTTCTGTTTTGCCAGTCTAAAATACAAGCCATTTCTGTGTCAACATTTTATATAGAAGTTACAGTACAAGAGTATTTAAATAACACTTAAACTAAATACAGCATTTAACATTTTCTGTTTGATTAAATGTTTTTTCACCCTTTAAAGGGCCTCTTTAACAACTTACATGACCTTCAAGATAAATAGACATGTTTGAATTTGAATGAAGAGATTAAGCATGATTATTGAGTACTACAATATATAACAGAGTACATGTAGTAGTATTCAATTTTATAACTTGTGTTGCCATTTATGAAATTGTATTATTTGAATTGGAAATATGTTATCTTCAAGTGAGTTTTTGCTTCTGTTCATTATTATCATGATATTTAACAGATAAAACCATGCCATGGCAAGGTTTCCAAAGTGTTATTATGGTTTACACAATTGTATAAATTTCTTTGTATTTTAATTCAAGTATATAAAGAAATAAAAATGTACCTTTAAAACAACTTAAAACACCATTTGTTTTTAAAATGATATTAACTGTGTAAGAAATAAGGACAGTCTCGTTCATTAGAGTCTTCACACATTACTCTTAGTTGATTTATTAAGATCTTTTTGTATTAATCAATTGGCAAAGAATTCATAACTTTCAAACAGATGCCACATCATGCCCCTGATGCACCTCAGTCTAAATCAGCTTTAGGTACATGTTTATATATATGTACTTTAATTTTTACATAAAAATAGTCTTCATTTTTCTTTTCCAGGACAAGACTTGTTACAGCTGTTACCCGTAGTGGGTACCCTGTCACTTCTTGCCTATGTGACGTACCAGGCCTTCAAGCCTAAACCTGCACCCAAGGACACGAAGGTAAACCTGCGAATACAGAAGGAGAGCTCCAAGGTTGTCAACATGGTGGATATTGAGGAGTTGGGTGATAAAGTCTCGTACTGCAGGTGTTGGCGATCAAAGAAGGTGAGTTCAATGGCATTTCAATGGGTTTTAAGCCTGTCAATATTCCAGGTAAAAAGTCTATGTAATGTGTATTGTCACAGCCCTTGTGCTTGGCATCATGCTGAACTATAGTTATAGTTGGCCATAACATTCTTTTTTAGGATTTTATAAGATACATAATGGTTCATAGTTTTTTGGACCAATGATAAGGCAGGTTGTTTTTTTTTCAAATTATTTGAATGAGTTAAATTTTCGTATTGATCAATGTTTTATTTGGCCTACTTATTGGTTAAATTGCCGGCATATTGGTTGTTCATACTAATGTTGTAATATTATAGTTTGTCGAGTATTAAATATCATATTACTAGACCAGGCACTTTTAATAAATTTAATAGTGGTGTAAGAGTATACAGAAATTGTTTAAAAGGAGATTACAATGTAAAAGAGCGGTAAAGTGTAATCGTCAAAATACAAATATCTACATTCTATATTGATTTGTTTCCCGTTTCTTATGCTTTCACTTTTTAAGGGGTTGGGGTGAAAGATGAAAATAAGGCCTAAAAAAAAAAATACATTTGGTTCGGGTTTCCCGACCCTACCTACGGAATAGGCGCCGACCCTACCGTTTTTATAGTCAGTTTGAAAAAAAAAAAAAAAAACTAAAAAAAAAAAAAAAAAAAAATCTTTTTTTTTAATTGCTTTTCAATATGTAGTTTAAAACCTTAAATGCTTATACAGAAGATAACTTTAACACCATTCCCCAATGATGAAAATAACATTCTTATATAAAGCCTAATAAAAAAAAAAAAAAAAAAAAGAATAAAAAGCCTACCTATCCTACCTATTTTAGAAAAGGATGTAACCCTAACCAAACATTTTTTTTTTTAGGCCTAATTGTTTGTCTGGCTGCGCCTGACTTGAACGAATAATTTTTATATAATCTTACCAATTCTTATTAACCTTCATGTATACTTACATGAATTAATAATAAAATATGATACACTAGCAATGCAAGATACATTCTAGTAACTTAGTAAAGCTTGGCATCCCCTTTAGTTCTCTTGTTCAATGTCATATCTTTGGTTTTGGCTTTGTGCTTAACTTATGTTGGCATTACATTATGATTAAGATTACTCAAGGAATAATTTTTTTTAAAGATGACTCAATTCTGTTTTAGGATCTTTAAAACTGAGAGTTTAATCAATTTTGAAAATGGCGAAAAATAATGAAGTAACCCTAAGTATCATATTTGCTGTCATGTTTTAAATAATCATGATGAACAACATGTTATCACAGAATGTTTGAAAATCATTGAAAATTGTTTAAAGGGGCTGTACTCCGTATGATAAAATAGCGAAGAAAAAAAATTTGTCGAAAACTGTCATAAACTTGGCATTGATGTGTACAATTCCTGGACGTATGGTCATCAAACTTGACATGAATGTTGGGCCTGACCAGTAAATGACCCCTATTGATTTTAGGGCTCATCGGGTCAAAGGTCAAGGTTACAGTGACCTTTAATGGTAAAATAATTTTAAAGCTTGTCCGAGTGATAACTCAAGAATGCCTATGGTCATCAAACTTGATATGGAAGTTGGGCCTGACCAGTAGATGACCCCTATTGTTTTTGGGGGTCATCGGGCCAAAGGTCAAGGTCACAGTGACCTTGAATGGTTAAAGGTTGTCCATGTGATAACTCGACAATGCCTGCACCCATGGCCCTCAAACTTGACTTTCAGGTTGGGCCTAACCAGTAGATGACCCCTATTGTTTTTGGGGGTCATCGGGCCAAAGGTCAAGGTCACAGTGACCTTGAATGGTAAAAGGTTGTCCGTGTGATTACTCGACAATGCCTGCACCTATGGCCCTCAAACTTGACTTGGAGGTTGGGCCTGACCAGTATATGGCCCCTATTGATTTTAGGGGTCATTGGGCCAAAGGTCAAGGTAACAGTGACTTTGAACGATAAAAGGTTGCCCAAGTGATAACTCAACAATGCTTGCGCCCATGGCCCTCAAACTTGACTTGGAGGTTGGGCCTGACCAGTAGATGACCCCTATTGATTTAAGGGGTCAAAGGTCAAGGTCACAGTGACCTTGAAAGCAAACTCGACAATTCCTGGACCTTTGGTCATCAAACTTGACATGAAGGTTGGGCTTGACCAGTAGATGACCCCTCTTGACTTTGGGGGTCAAGGTCACAGTAACCTTTAACGCAAAAAAGTTAACAAATCTTCTCCCAGTGATATCTCAACAATGCCTGAATCTATGATCATCAAACTTGACATGTAAGTTGGGCCTGACCAGGAGATGACCCTTATTGATTTCAGGAGTCATTGGGTCAAAGGTCAGGTTCACAGTGACCTTGAATGCGAAAATGTTTCAAGTGATAATTGGACAATGCCTGCACCCATGGCCCTCAAACTTGACTTGGAGTTGTGTCTGACCTGTAGATGACCCCTTATGATTTAAGGGGTCATTGGGTCAAATGTCAAGGTTACAGTGACCTTGAACGAAAAATGCTTGTCTGTGTGATAACTTGTCAATGCCTGCACCCATGGCCCTCAAACTTAACATTTAGATTTTTGGTGACCAGCTGATGACTACTATGGAGTTTGAGGTCATAGAGTCAAAGGTCATGGTCATAACACACTCAATCCTCAAACTTTGAATGGTCATAATCTTAAAACTGCCTTAACGGCATACAATGTTAGCGACAAATCAGCTGTCATTTCGGTCCATGCATATTTCATTCAATTGTCCATATAATCCTGACAACATGGCGCTCAGGGGGGGCATAATGTATGACAAACATCTCTTGTTCTATTAAAAAAGATTACTGGTATGTCTACCAGGTAGATATCATTCCTTATGCGTGATTGGCTAGTCGGTGTTATCACCTGATATTACCGAGGTAGGTATATAGCTTAATTAGAGTAAGCTGTTGTAGCTCAGTGGATACGACGCTTGACTGCAATTTGACTGCAGTTTTGGCCACATGGGTTCGAACCCGATCTCCGACACAATTTTTTTTTTTTACATTTTGGTACCGTACTTTTTTTACAATTATGATATCAAAGCGTAACACATTCTATTAGATAATTGTCCTGGGATTTCTTACAGAAAAAAAACATTTTTTGGTGCCAATCTGATGTACAGTCCCTTTAAAACAATTAACTTATTGTCCACAGTGACTTTTTCCTCTAGTAAATCAACGAGAAACTTGTTTATAATATAAGCTTTGGCATCTGCATTAGCAGGTTTGCTCTTATTATAATGTTGGCTATTTTAAATCAGATGGAATATAAGGCATTATGATGTATATGTAGACACAGAAGCTCTCTTCTCTCAGCATTTTTTCTTATCATTTCACTATTTGTGAAACAGACTGTA
Organism: Mya arenaria; assembly: GCF_026914265.1. Classification (NCBI taxonomy): domain Eukaryota; kingdom Metazoa; phylum Mollusca; class Bivalvia; order Myida; family Myidae; genus Mya; species Mya arenaria. Next base: position 17,946,234 of record NC_069123.1, read on the forward strand.
TGAAGTGCTACGTGCATCTGGCGGGGCCCTTATTTTGCAAGCGGACTGTTAACGGTATTGCTAAAAAAGCTAGATCTATAATAATATAGTATATTAGTGTAGCTACATACTTGAATAGCTGGTTAAAATTGTTATACACTGTTATTCAGTACTATTAATCTCTTTATCTGATTGCTGTCTTTCAGTTTCCTATCTGTGATGGCAGCCACAACAAACACAATGAGGAGACTGGGGATAATGTTGGCCCTCTTGTTCTCAAGAGAAAGGAACCCCTGTCTATGCCGAAATAACCTCTGCAACTTTTTATAACGCAACAGCTTTAGTGTTTGGTGCTTTGTGACAAATGTGTGCGAGTGAGAGAGTTGTATTGTAACTGCCGACATGCTTGTTGCTGTGTTATGAATGTGCGGTGATATTATGAGTGAACAAATACAATTGTTGTCTGAGGAAATATTCTTTCAGTAATGTTAGTGCTGATTTCTAATAGTTATATTACTATATATTATAAAGGGTGGATGAATTTCCTACATGTGGACCAAGTTTGTTAGCTAGGTAGTGTTTCTATGGAAAGATAGGGAGTCATAAATTATTGAGCTTTTTCATATTAGCTCCTCTCTTGTCATATTATACCTATACTGTGAAATTACCCTCTTGCATAGTGCTATATTTTTGTTGCCAATTTTTGCTTGCATATTGAGCATATACTGTAACATTTTCAATGATACTAATTTTAAGGCATAATTATCTATTCCTAAAACAGGGGAAGTTTTGTCCGTAGCTCTTCAAAAATATATAAAAACAACAACACTGGATAAACATTTGTTTTGGTCACTAAACTGCCCAATGTTGTGCTTTTTATTATCTACTTTTTAAATTGCAAGTTAAACACCTGCAGGATATTATTAAACGGTTTTGCAGAACATGTTATGATACAAATTATGAGCTTTGCAGCATGCCATGTGCATAACTTCGTACATTTTCTTGGATTATTTACATGTTTTGTTTTTAGCATACAACTTGCATTTCATTTTGTTTGATTCTTATTTTTTTTTAATTCTTGTAATTTTTCTGTGATCAATATCTTTTTCTTCACATACCTTAGAAATGGTGCAGGAGAATATTATCACTACTGTTTGTTTATGTTGACGGTTTACAATCTCTGTAAAATATTGTGTTCCTGCAATTGGAGGAAACAATTGTTTTTTGTTATTCTGTCTTACATTCAATAAGACAAACAATGCTTTTGATGGAGGGTGAATTTGTTCAGCACTTACATGTATTTTATAATGAATAAAATGTACAAAATTAAAGGGTTTTAGTGTTACTCTACACGTACATGTACACAGATGTTGAAAATGCAACAACATTGTGTCCCTGTTTTGCCCAACAGGGGCGGCAGGCATAGGCGATTTTGGACAGTGGGGGACTACGGACAAGCTAGATGAGACTGCCAACTGGGAAGCAGACTTCACTGGAATATTTTTCAAAGGGATTACGATGTAAGGAACAATTGACAAGTTGACAAATTTCACCTCATCAAACGTTGGATTAAGACAACAACTTTTGCAGTGCTTAAATCCCATGCGTATGCTCCCAATGTGTCCCTAGAAGAATAATCAGTTAGAGCCAAATGAGTATAGTCAACAATACAGCAATGACCTTGTCTTACCATGCTTTAAACCAAATTTTAAATGTTATAGCAATGTCGATAGATTGTTGAAATAAGTGAGCAAGCACAAATTAACGGGTTAGGAACATTTCTTTTAAAACCCTTGGATGTAATGAATCGGGTGCCATAGCTTTGGAAATGTTCAGTCCTTTAAGTAGTTTTTTAAAGCATTTAAGTGTTATGACGATGCTATTTTTGTCCTTGTTCATGACTTTGGTTTAAATTTTAGGATTCCGTGCTGGTCTCTGTTGTCCCCATTGTTTTATTGATAATTTCTGGAAATGACACTTTGGAATCAAATATAACATCCAAGAACTAACGGCTGCTTTACGGTCTCCCTATCAACACCATTGTCTAAAGGGGTATTCTATTTTTCAGTGATTCTGAAAGATCGTAATGAAACAGAAAACATCTACTACGAGTCACACTGTTGACGATTCGGACTTGGAAAATTCTTGTTTTGGTCTTGTTCGTGTTGACGTATTATCTTGGTACCCTGGAGCGAAGTCTGTGATATTTACACTTTTGCTTCTAAGTTTGTTCATATATTTCACTTTAAATTAGATTAATCCTGGTCGGGATTAAATTACAGCCATAGAACATGGGACTGGTCTGGTGGAAGTTGAGATCAACTAAATTATGATAAACCAAAACATTAATTTGATACAGTGTTCCCTTTGCAATAATACAATGAACATAACAAGGACAAGCCCAATTGCCATTTATTAAACGAAGTGTTTACCTACGAGTCACATTGTTGACGATTCGGGCTTGGAAACTGCTTGTTTTGGTCTTGTTCGTCTTGACGTATTATCTTGGTACCCTGAAGCGAAGTCTGTGATGTTTACACTATTGCTTCTAAGCTTGTTCACATATTTCAATTTAAATTAAATTAATCCTGACCTCGATTATATTACCGCCATAGAACACGGGACGGGTCTGGTGGAAGTTTAGATAAACTAAATTATTATAAACCGAAACATTAATTCGATACAGTGTTCCTTTTGCAACAATACAATGAACATAACAGGGACAAGCCCAATAGCCAGTTATTTAGACCCTGGTTACCTTACAGACACTGAACGAGAGAAACACAAGGAACATTTAACAAATGCATCAAAATGCATTTATCAATATATGTTGGGACAGTCAGCGAAACAGAAATACATATTGGTTTCCTCGCATTAATGTAAATGTTTATAAACATGTATAATCTAACATTAATATGTTTATGTTTTATATCCGAACAACATTCTTTCTTTCCTCCTTGATCCGAATACCGTATACGTCCTCTACGCCTGCCGACCCTTTATGTTACGGTTTATCAAACGGTTTCCTTTCTGCGTTAGTGAGTTTCTGGTGAGTTGTGCACATTGATTCACATATCTTGCTTCTTAACCTAACTTCGCTGTCATCTGGGACATGCCATTTCGTTGTTTGATAAGTTTTGCTTAGTAAGTAGCAATGTCAGAAGAAAATGTCAAGGTGTAGGCAAAGTTTTTGGTCTTCGCATGTCACCAAATTATTTGACTCTTACGCCGAATCTTTAAATTACCATTAATTATTATTACCCTACATTGGTTGGGTGAACACAAAATTGACATTGTTCATTCTCCGTGTATATAAATATGTGGATGAAGAAATGGAATACCCAATTTAGATGTATCATACCTACCATAAACACCAAACATTAAAACATGTTGTCAAAAGTGGGATTACAAAGGTTCTTTCGCATTTGAGTTTCTATGCTCTAAGCTAAGAAATTCGAGGCCTGGACCAATACATCGTATGCCCCTTTCAAGCTTGTCACTTCACTTGTCTATACCAAAATAACCTACATAGACTCTGTTTTTGTATAACAACCTTGTTTCCCTTTAGAATGATTCCATCAACTACTGTAAGCTCATCAGTCAAGTATTTCTGACCTACTTTATTTCTCTTGTTAGGCCTACCTTGCAAAATACTTGCTTTAATGGAATAAGATGTGAGCCTTTGTCCCTCTCTGTCCTAATTTATGTAATTTTCCAATCACTAATCCGCAGACCAATCATAGCCAGACTGACATGTATGTCAATGTCTTCAGTCAGACTTGGGCATGTTTCATTTGTAAAAGCATGCGCTCTACCCTTACTTGTGCAGTATTGAATTTGTGTTTTTGCTTAAATATCGGTTGAAGTGGTGTATAGTCAGTTTCTACTATGACATAACGTCCATAAACACAATCACGGTGACGTTTGAGGCTAAATAATATACCTAAACATTTCAGATATATCATTGCTTATGATGCAACTTAAATTTTCGGCCAATGAATTTGCTCTTAGGCAATGATTAATAAGTACAACGCTTAATCATTAAGAATTTCAACTTCCAAGGGTGTTTAAAGGTCCGCATACTGCCAATGACCCAATACACACTTCCTGTGTCAGATATTGCGTTAACACTGTGTCAGCCGATGAGGTAGAACTCTAAGACAGTAAGATGACCTGAAGTAATATTTTAATGATTGAAATGTTACTTCATGTACTATTACATAATTCGTTTGATTTTGTTGCCAATGAAATCGATGCATGTGTTAATGGTTGACTTTTTTGCAACGTGTAACAACCTAGTCATGTTCGACTACTGTCTGTCTGCAATATCAAAGGCTTTTTGGGTCGTAGTACTTAACTAAAGACCTGGTCTTGTGATAATTTTGTTTACCTTTTGAAATGACTCATGTTGTGGTTTCTGTAATGGAATCAATTGTTCACACAAAAAAAGAGCAAAAGGACTAGTAACCTCGGACAATTTTGGCGCCTACCTTGAAATATTCCTAAGAAAGTTTTTTTACTCCAGCTTTGTTTGTCGGTAGCGGCATATTGCTTATAGCATACATCTTGTCTGGATTTGGTTTAAGTCCATCAAAAGTAATCAAATGGGCAAAGGATTGGTTATGAATCAGTCATACTTCCATTTTGTCATCATTCAATATTACGCTTTTCTGTGCACATCGCTCAAGGACTGCCCTAAGATTTCGGTCATGTTCTTGTGTGCGGCCATATACACACACGTCAACGATTGCAAAGACGCCGTTTAGACCTTCTAAACATTCGTCAATGGCGCGAATGAATACGAACAACTTCTTTTAAATTATTTTATGCCTATATTTATATCCATTATGTTGAAGGTTTTCAGATATGATGACCCTTCATCAATGCTGATTGCGCAATAATTGATATTGCGTTCAGTTTTGTAAAATATGTTGACCCACTTGGTACTAGCAGCACTTTGTCCAGTGTCCTTGTCGGATAGTGTGGTATAAAAAGCAGGGTACTGCTTTAAAATGTTCTTTCTTTGTTATACCAATTTTAATATGCATTAACTTTTCACAACATGTGAATCTTAATAGCCCAAATCTATTGATGAGTTTATAAGGTGTACACTGTGTATTGACTACATGCAGATTTTTGTTTGGAGAATGATCCGTGCTTTTGCAAATACAGTGGAAGTTAATAATACTTTTTGCTTTTAATGGAAAAGTAGCGTAGGTACAGATTTTATATTTTGAAGGTTGAGAGCACTTCGTAGCTCGATTATTCGAAGAATAAAAAGGGCTATACTATTCGCCCTAGCGTCGGCCATTGCGTCGATGTAAGCGTCGGCATCCAGTTAAAGTAAGTTTAAGGGCAAGTTGGCATTTTCACTTATCCATTTCACCTTATACATCAAACAGTTGTTTAGGACCATCACACAATTCGGGTACATGGCTCCATATCATCCTTTCTATAAATTTTGGTCCCTGATTGACTTGGGAACTTAGGGTTAGGGCACTTTACGTCAGGTTAAATGTTTAGGGCAAGTTGGGATTTGCACGAATAACTCCAATACCCTTCATTTAATTCACTTCATACTACATGTACCTACAATTGTTTACGGCCATCATTCTATTAGGTTACATAACTCCATGTTATCATAAATACAAGTTATGGCCCTTCATCGACTTAGAAAGTTTGGTTAAAGTTTTAGGGCAACTTGGCATTTTCACTTATAAATCCAATTGTGTTCATTCAATGGACTCCATAATTCATAAAGTTGTCCAAGGTCATCACAAAATTAGGTCACACAACTCCATATTATTCTCTATACAAATTATGGCCCTTGATTGATTTAGAAAGTTTGGTTAAATGTTTAGGGCAAGTTTGGCTATTCACTTAAAACATATATACCATGAATTCAATGGGCTTCGTACTAATAATATGATATATCTACACATAATTGTTGACGACCATAATACGAAAAGGATAGATACTCCATGCATTCTAGATACATATTGTGGCTCTTGACCGGCTTCGAAAGTATGGTTAAGGTTTTAGGGCAAGTCGGGGCTTTAACTCCGATCTCAAATAAGGTTGAATAACTCCATATTATCTTAAATACAATTACAATCATATTGTGGCCCTTGATCGACTAAGAACATTTGGTTAAAATTATAGGGCAGCTTGGGTTTTTAACTCTGAGCTGAGTACTCAAATAATGTTCATTCAATGGCCTTAAATCTTCCCACAGTAACTGTTGTTCACGGCCATCACACAATTAAGCTACGTAATTCTAGACTAACCTAAATACAAATCATGGCCCTTTTTATGGCTTTGGACAGGCACATGAAATTATTTCTAGGACAAAACGTCAGACATTGCTTTTTCCCTGTATGCCGTTGTATTCGCCCATCTGTCACTTGCGAATCTCGAGGGTCGTACTACGGCTCTGTTTCCTTTGTGGCTACCTTTTGCTGTTAATGTGTTAAAGAGTTCACGGCATTTGCATTCTTTCCACATACGCATTCTTATTAAGAGTATGGAGTAATCTGGTTCTATGATATAATTCCTTGTTTCAGACAAAAACATGGATTTCAAAATAACGTTGTATTATAGCTTCCATTAACACACCAAAACACCGGTTGAGGCGGTACTACACCGATTGACGCGGTACTACACCGGTTGAGGCGGTACTACACCGATCGACGCGATATTTTACTTTCAGAACGATCAATGATCCCAACTGACAGAAAATATGAAGTACTTGTTTCGTTTCAACATTGGTGTCATATATATTAATCTGAAGTACTTGTTTCGTTTCAACATTGGTGTCATATATATTAATCTGAAGTACTTGTTTCGTTTCAACATTGGTGTCATATATATTAATCTGAAGTACTTGTTTCGTTTCAACATTGGTGTCATATATATTAATCTGAAGTACTTGTTTCGTTTCAACATTGGTGTCATATATATTAATCTGAAGTACTTGTTTCGTTTCAACATTGGTGTCATATATATTAATCTATCTATTATAAAGTGTTTGATGCAAAAATAATGCTACTCTTCTGTATGGTTCAGACTCTGAATTCCTCAAGTTCCTAACGGTTAGAGGGACTGAAATATATGCCATGTTTTGAAACTGTACTGTACTGTTTATCCTTGTAAGAGATATCTGAAAGTTCCACTGAGCGCTTGTAATTGATGCAGCGTAAGCTGATTTAGATATATCATTTTGTATATCATGTCAGCTAGGCTTTGTATAATATATTTCATCAGAATTTTAAGTATGCATACTGATATTGATACTGATATGAGAGATATTTTAAGAAAAGTTGTAATATGCTTTTGTACTATGATAATACAGGGTTTGAATTCTGGGTGTCCAACATTAACATGAATAGTTAACAAATGGGTTTGGATATATATGGGAAAGATAAAACGTTGGTATTTAAAAGCTCTTTTATACCGATATGTTCAATGGCACAGACCAGTATATACAAAACTTGAGGAATTCTTTTCTCAAGAAGCACATTGTTAATACATTATGTTAACTTTAAATGGGGCCATTAAACGGGGTTTATGTTTAAACTTTTGGCTACTGAGCTTGTTGCTGTAGTTTTTCATATAAATATTTAAGAATAACTATGCAGTTGGAAGAATACATATCTTTAATAGATTTAGAGACTCATGTCTTAACCTTATGGTTAAAGGGATATCGTTATTGTCCACGTAGTAAATGTATTGTAGATGACGAGTTTTACTTGTGTTTCCCATGTATTTGAGTCTACGGGTTAACTATTGAATATAAAAACAAAACAAAAACGCTTTATTTATTTACGATGCAGTTTATTTGCAAAATGAGTATACATCTGACTAATATTATACAGTTTATGAATGACATATAATATGAGCTCCAAATATATATATATATAAAGGTTTCAATATTATCCTATAACAGTACGTGTATGTATGTTATGTCGTCGTACATTATTTTGAAAATATCGGACATTCTATACCTGTTATAATAATACATATTTGATGTATATAAATGATTGGGCCGGTGGTCATATATCATTGTAATAAACGTAAATTCATACACGGGATAAAACATGCTATGAAACAAACAAGAATCATACATACTCAAACAGTAAACGTTAATTGCGATATAATGATATCATCATTGGCAAGGATTAAATAAACATATGGAATGGTATTCATTTAAATCAAATAGGTTTGGAGTTTAGTATTCCTATGCTTATAAATAATTAGCATGAGACGTGTTTGTCTGGACTTAACTATGCTTAAAGCAATTGAATTGTGGTTCGGATCACTTGAACAGTACTTCGACATATTTGTATGTTACTAAAGTGAAGCTAATGACGGTGATGTAAGACCATTTGAGTAACTTCTATTAGACATTAAGAACATTTACTTAAGAACACACCAACAACTAAAAGTGTCTATTCAATACGCAGCAAATATTATTAATAATGTCGATTATACATAAATAACATAGAAATGGAGTGTAACATGGACGATGGTAGTAAATAGCGATCACTCTTTTACTGCAAATATACAACTATCGCATACTTTCTCTGTTCTATGATATATGCATTTCTCATGCACCATATTTCCATAAACCACCAGTATCCATTTATTGTAAATAAAGATACTTCCTTTTATTGGAAATGTCCGAATGTCTATGCTGTATAATATTGAAACATTCCCTCAAATGTTGTAATGTTTCCTTCTTTGACAGCGGCACTGACATTAAACTGGTATCCTTTGTCTCCCGTTTTTATTTTCCCCTTGAAAGATGACCCCTCCTTTTGTAACATCTGCTTGTTGATGCTGACCATTTCAAGATGTGGAGCAAGAACCTCAAAGTCGACGATGCTGTTGGATGGAAGCATAGCATTTTTTGGTTTTATCATTTTGCATCCTTGAACGTGACTTGAAGAATAAACTGTTGGAAAGGCAAACTCGCTTTCTTTGACAGACTTACATCTCAAATAGTAGACTGCCACTTGTTGAAGAGAGTTTCCATCGTCGCTTCTTTTCTTCGCAAATATGTTCAGTTCGTATTTTCCAGTTTGGGGCGGGTGAATAGTTATTGTGCAGACGCCATTTACAATACTCGCCAATGTCTTATCCCTGATTGTTCGGATCATGTTCCCTTCAATGTGACGTAGATCGGCAGAAAATTGTAGTGGTTCTTTCTTCCACTTAAATGTAAGCTCTGCTTCATCACTCACCTCAAAGAACCCTTTCTTGTGGCTGATAGGCACGACTCCTAGGCTGAAGGCATGAGACTTTAGATGAACATTCTTGTTGAACTCTTCAAGAGATATCGGATTCTTTAAAAGCTGCCACTTCAAGCTTTCTTCCATGTTATTGTTCATGTAAGGGAAATGATCATTCGCAAACTCAGCAGGGTCAGTAAGAAAGTAAAATTCGCAAAATTCTTTGACATAATTGTGCCCGTCAGCATGCCCAGCGCCCCATGTACTGTCAAGAAGGTACCATTTTCCTTCGAGTTTTACTGCGTTCCATGCATGATCAGTTGATTGAGACGATGTGATAGGTTCCTCGCCGCTATAACCAAATCCCTTTGAATACCCGGACAGCTTCTTAACCTCTATCCCTGCAACCCTGATAAGTCGAAATTAAACTTATTTGTTGAACAAAATGTATCTTACTGGTAAATATATGAGTTAGAAAAATGGCTCTTGAAAAGTTTACTAAACTTCTTTTTATATTTAAATTTGTAAAAGTAACACAATTATGTTGTGGTGTGTATTTTGGTTCCATTTTAATTTACAGAACATAAAAGTAAAACAACGGTATGTCCAATAAAAAACCCCAACATGTTTGTACTTGCAAAGAGCCTCCATAACGCTTGCATACCCCTCACACACACTCAACCCGTTTTTCATAACAGACACTACGTCGTTCGGAGCCCGGGCCTGTCTGCCGAGCAACCCATCTAGATCGTATCTGTAAAAACATAGATTTCATACAATGATTTGTGTTTATTGATCGAAATCTTCTTTAAATTCACTGTGTACACATGTCCACATGTATCAGACATCATTTGCGATGTGCAGCACGTCGAACAACTCATGGTTTGGCAAAACTTTAAACATTTAAGAATCAGAATTTTCACATACCTTATATTTTCTGCGATCCATATAAAGAACCCTCTGGAGAGTAAACGATGGTCTTTCGTATATCTCATCATGTACTGGACGAGCTCGTCTACCGAGTTCCTCAAACTGTTTGGCGCCTGCAAGAAAGGTAAAAGGTACATAAAAATTATTAATGTAATTTTGCATCACCTTGATGATTTGATATTACTGAAAAACAAGTATTAGTTTAAAATATCTACCATGTGTTACCGGTCCGGATAGAAAAATCCGACCCGAGGCCAAGCAGCTAAGCTGAGGATGGGAGTTTTTTTATCCGGACTGGTAAAACGTGATTGATATTTTTTTCTTGCATACCTAAAATTATAGATTCATGTATGTGGAAAAAATCACGTTTTTGACGATTATTTATTTTCATTTCCACTTATAATTCTTACATTATATATTTAATTCCGCTTTTTTGGAATGACAATAATGTACTTTGCATTTACCATAATTATAATAAAAGAAATAATAAATAGCGCGTTTTTGCGCGTGACCAATCTGGCATTGGAAGTGCCAGATGGGATTTTTAATCACGGCTAAATTCATCGAAAATGCCTATCCTTGTGTAAGAAAGTATATTCGTAATGCAAAATTAAATATCATATTCTATATAATCCATCACTTGTGTGAACAGTGTAGAACATGTCATCATCACAAGTGTTATTTATCGTGAAAATCCCGGACAAAAACAGTATGGCAGTACGTTAGTATAAAAATATTACCCTTTTTGCATGTTGGTCGATGTCCTGATATTGCTTCTTATGTGTTTCATCTCCTTCTCTGTGCTCTTTTTGTTCGATCCGCTTATTTTCTTCCTTAACTTTAGCTGGTGGCTTTTCAGCAGAACTTGACCCGCATCCCATGTTTCCTTTTAAAAACTCAAGTTATAGGCTTTGACTACTGCGACCGATACAGCATTTTATTCTCTCACTAAAGCGAGAATGCAATTATTGATAATAGATATTTCAAGTGTACTTGAACTGATAAATTGTATGTCCTTACCTTGACAAGAACTATAGAACTATAAAACAAAACTCTTTAGATCTCTTCAAACACAAGGTGGTCGTTTCGCACATGTGGAAAAGATCTTCCTTGTTTGGGGTTATTTGATTTTCTCATTAATTAGAACCATTAACTGCTGATTAAATGTATTAAGTTACGAACTTCTTTTGTTTTGGAAGTAACAATGTATACTAGTACCATAAGTATACAGTGGTCTTTGACTTGAAACCAATCATGAGTATCTAGCTTCTAACACACGAGTTGTAAAAGTCTAAAAGAGCGACAGGTAATAGAAAGCTAAAATAGTGTGAACTAGAGCTGAAGAGCCTTAAATTTTATTTTAAAAGATTTTTGATGTCAATAAAGAAATCAAACATATCGTGGACGCGGTGTTCAAACAACCTAATCACATCTCATCTATGCCGTCATTTATTTTCATGAGTGGTCATTTATCAGTGTGTGTATACCAGTTGATAAATTGCGTCATAAATGCTACGTCGGACGGCAATATTTTGATTTGAAAAAAAGACTTTAAACAAAGATTTCTTCGCTATTTCTTCACCATTTTAAATGAAACACAGCGCAGTTTACGCCGCTTACGGAGCCCTGCCTTCGGTCTTTTACAAGAGTTTGACTGAGAGATTAGTTTCTTAAACACCACGACAAACCTTTTCACAATACGGCCGTCTGACGGAGCACTGTCAAAACATTATTTTGGAAACAGGTTTGTCGAAGTGTTTGATGAAACTAATGATCTTATCAATTTTCGGTAATAAAACAAATGCGGGGCTCTTTAAGCGGCATAGACTGCCTTTTGTTTTATTAAAAATGGTGTTGTAAAGGAAAAGTTATTTCTAAGAGATTTCTAAAATTGATTAAAGCGACCCTTGGCGAGTTTTTATCAATTTTAGTAAACGAGTTGATTAATTCTCGTATTGAATCACACCGAACGGGATATTACGTCTATACCATAAATACTATGTTGATTATTTGCAGCTAAATATATAACATGGCGCTATAAAGCGAGCATACTTCTAAAGCTAACCGTTTAGCGTAACGTTACAAAGTCAAAACATATTTTAAAGTAATATATCAAAAATAAAAAATAAAAATTCATGATGGCGACGTTATTTATTATATTAATAATGTCTGTCATATGTTCCCGTTCCGGATAGAAAAATCCAACCCGAGGGTACCTGCGTTGCCAGGTAACGAGGCTTGCCGAGTTACCGGCTACGCAGCGTGCCCGAGGGTCGGATTTTTCTATCCGGAACGGATACACATGATAGATATTTTTTCTAGGATACATTAAATTACATTTTTTTGTGAAGAAAATACATTGAAAAAAGCGCGTTTTTGAACGTATCACCAAAAAGCGCGTGCGATGATGTTTACTGACGTCATGACGCGCAGTAATTTGTATTCACTGCATACGTCAATAAGTTCCTTCGACATCACGTCTTTTAAAGGTTATTTTGTTTTGTTTTTTAAAAAAAAAATTGTAAAGTTAATTTTAATGGAACTCATCTATTTAAATCTCATAATTATGATTACATAAAGTGTATTATAAAAAGAAAGGAAATTATTAAGTCACAGCGCGTGACTCATCTGGCATGGGGGGATGCCGGATGGAGTTTTCCAGCACGGCTAAATTCACCGAAAATGCCTATCCGGTGTGCTAGAAAATAATATCTGTCATGTGTTAACGTTCCGGATAGAAACATCCGACCCGAGGGCACTGCGTTGCCAGGTAACGAGGCTTGCCGAGTTACCGGCTACGCAGCGTGCCCGAGGGTCGGATTTTTCGGTCCGGAACGGACACACATGACAGATACTTTTTCTAGCATACCTTAAATTACATTTTTATGAGAAGAAAATACATAAGAAAGCGCGTTTTGTACATTTCACCAAAAAGCACATGCGATGATGTTTACTGACGCCATGACGCGCAGTAATTTGTATTCATTGCATACGTCAATAAGTCCCTTCGCTATCACGTCTTTTAAGGGTTATTTTGTTTTGTTTTTAAGGAAATCTTTTGTAAAGTTAATTTTAATGGAACTCATCTATTGAAATCTCATAACTATGGTTACATTAAGTGTTTAATAAAAGAAATTGAAGTTATTACGTCACAGCGCGCGACTCATCTGGCATTGCGGGATGCCAGATGGAGTTTTCCAGCACGGCTGAATTTACCGGAAATGCCTATCCGGTGTGCTAGAAAGATTTGTATTATAGTTATAGATTTTACATTATTAATCAAGCATGGGGAAATAGCATGGACGATGGAAGTAAATACTGTTAAATCTCTTTTTACTGCATATATGGAACGATCTTTTTTTCGTATATGATATAGATAGATTTATTTCAGTAAGGAATGCACTTACATGGACATTTAAAACAAAACAACATGTAAAGTAAATAAAACATAATACATACATGACAGGCACACCGAACCAAGGACTACACAAAAAAAGAGGAAAGTTTTATTTCCATTGTGGTCCTTTGTTTTCGCGGCATGACATAAAGAGGCATTGCATAATTGATATAATTATATGGATTTCATTAAAATTGCACACGTATATTAAAAGTAAATCCTAATGCATTAAAATAAATAGTGTAGTAGTTGTATCACAGTAACTTTACATAATACGTTATAAGTTTTGCAATATATATATATTTAATTATCACATTATAGTATGGATATTGTAGTATCTAGTACTAATAAATTGCGAGCTTTAGTTGAAATAGTTTCGATACTGAACATCTTTGAACAAATAAATGAAAAAAATAATATATATATTATCAATTCATTATATAAAAATACCGGCAATTTTTCATTAAAAGTCTAACATTTTAATTTGTTCTGTAGGGAATTACCAGAAAAAAGAAGGACTTTAACCCAAAACCTTTGACTGTTGCAACAGAAAAAGCTCCTTTCTGATTTAGCTTTGTCCTCTGTGTGTGTACAGTGCCTTGGGAGATAAAATTGTCTCCCATGTAGTCCGGGACTATGCCATATTTTATTACATATACATATACATGACCCAGAATAATTTGGTCTTCACGTTTGTTGTATATATTGAAACTATGTTATGTCTTATATTCGTAAATATCATTCACAGTACATTTATTTTCAAAAAGATCCGTTTTATTGAAAAAACATGCAAATGTCCGAATGTCTATGCTGTATAATATTGAAACATTCCCTCAAATGTAGTAGTGTTTCCTTCTGTAACAGCGGCACTGACATTAAACTGGTATCCTTTGTCTCCCGTTTTTATTTTCCCTTTGAAGGTTGACCCCTGCTTTTGCAACATTTGCTCGTTGACGCTGACCATTTCAAGATGTGGAGCAAGGATCTCAAAGTCGACCATGCTGTTGGCTGGAAGCTTGGCATTCTTTGGTTTTATCATTTTGCATCCGTGCATGTGCCTTGAAGAATAAACTTTTGGAAAGGCAAACTCGCTTTCTTTGACAGACTTACATCTCAAATAGTAGACTGCCACTTGTTGAAGAGAGTTTCCATCATCACTTCTTTTCTTCGCAAATATGTTCAGTTCGTATTTTCCAGTTTGTGGCGGGTGAATAGTTATTGTGCAGACACCGTTTTCAACCGTCGCTAAAGTCTTATCCTTAATTATTCGAATGATGTTTTCTTCAATGTGGTGAAGATCGGCAGAAAAATGTAGTGGTTCTTTCTTCCACTTGAATTTTAGCTTTGTTTCACCACTCATCTCAAAGAACCCTTTCTTGTGGCTGATCGGCACGACTCCTAGGCTGAAGGCAGGAGACTTTAGATGAACATTCTTGTTGAACTCTTCAAGAGATATCGGATTCTTTAAGAGCTGCCACTTCATGCTTTCTTCCATGTTATTGTCCATGTAAGGGAAATGATCATTCGCAAACTGAGCGGGGTCAGTAAGAAAGTAGAGTTCGTTGAATTGTTTGACATAAGTTTGCCCTTTAGTTTGCCCAGCGCCCCATGTACTGTCAAGGAGGTACCACTTCCCTGCGAGGTTTACTGCATTCCATGCATGACTGGTGGATTGGGAGGTCGTGATAGGTACATCACCACTATATCCAACTCCCTTTGAATAACCGGACAGCTTTTTAACCTCTATCCTTGCAACCCTGATAAATGGATAGTTTTATCTAACTGGTCAATTATTGAAGTAGAAAATGGCTATGTAATAGTTTTATTATATTGTTATTTAGATCTTATACAGTCACAGTCAATTATATGCAATTTGTAGTACATGTAAAGTTTATAAAATGATATCATTTAATATTCAAAGTATTAAAGTTCAAGATACATGTATATCTAAAATTTATAAAAATGAGCCTTTGCGCGATGCTATAAATTTCATTAAGCGAATTTAATAATGTTCGTATGGCAACGAATGTGATATTATATTTATATCGTTAATACTAATTTGATATGCAGCGCAGATTACATATTACATAAAATATCGGTACAAAACGCTTACACTTTCTAAGCTAATCATTTATGACGTCACGTCAAAAGTTACACTAACTATATATCAAAGAATTTACAATGGCGTCGTCATTTATAATATAAGTGAAACAGAGGAATATTGAACAAAATGGATACTCGTACTTGCAAAGAGCCTCCATGACGTTTGCATACCCTTCACACACACTCAAGCCGGTTCTCATTACAGACGCTACGTCGTTCGGAGCCCGGGCCTGTCTGCCCAACAACCCATCAAGATCATATCTGTTTTGAATTAACTTTTAAACATAAGAACATTGATGGAAATACCATATGTTATTGCTCAATAACTGGTGTCCAAACAATCCATCCCCCCCCCCCCCCCGCCCCAACACAAACATCATGCACGTACACACAAACTCAAACACAAGCACGAACTTGGTAACCCCAACAAGAAAGATTATAAAAGGTTTTGCGTGCATATCACTTATCATACAGTAGCCTCCCGTGCGCGTGAGGTTCTACAATACGAGCTGGTATCGCGCGCATATCTCAGTATCAATCAATGCGACTTAATTGAACTTTCATAATAAATTGCATTCGGTGGTATCAAACCATCAAGTTACACAAATATTTGTTGAATATATCGAAAGCTTAGCTCATCTTGGATATAATTATGAGGTGCTGCATGTGAACTAGTGCTTGTTAGCTAAAATGTTTAGCGTACTAACCTATACGCTATTCTTAATAAAAACCAAAATACGTTTTACTATAAAGTTAAACGGCATTTGTTGTGTTTCAATGTAGGTATGTAATAAAGACACTTAAATATTTACTACATTTATTCTACAAGTATATAACATGTGAGTACATCAATAGTCTGAATCATACTGCCCCTCTGATACTTCTAGGGGTTCCACCTTGGTGCCTTAGCAGGGCGGTTACTAATTTGCATATAGAGGCGGAGCTTCTATGCTCACAACATTACAGCATTGTCAGACACATTTAAATATAAAGTATATATCTTAATTTATTTGCACACATGTGTTAACGTGTGCGTGCAACCCAACATTCATGGTTTGCCTACAAGCCATTAGCCTGAGTATGTCTCAGCAGCCACCTCATCTGCATCAGTGTCCTCACGGGTAAGAAGCAATTGAGGAGCAACACTTTTACAAATCATGCTTTGGCATCAGTTTAAGAATCAGAATTATCATATACCTTATATTTTCTGCAATCCATACAAAGAACCCTCTGGTCAGTAAGCGATGATCTTTTGTTTGTCTCATCATATACTGGACCAGTTCGTCTACCGAGTTCCTCGCTCGGCTCGGTGCCTTGGGGAAAACGAAAAGTACTTTTGTGATTTTGCATCAGCTTTGAAATAATTGGATAATTTATCACTGAGATTAAAATAAAATTGATATTACCGACAACTTTTGATTTCACATATTTGACTTGCATGTTGGTTTATTTCCTCATACGGCTTCCTGGTTGTCTTTATTTTTTCTTCCCTATGTGCTTCCAGATTATTCGGTAGTATTTCTTCATAAGCATTAACTGATGACTTTTCTGGAGAACCTGACAAGCATCCAAATTTCTTTTTATTGAAAGTTCAATAACTATTATGTTCACATTACCTTTTTTGCATGTTGGTCGATTTCCTCATACTCCTTCCCGGTTGTCTCTTCTATATTATTCGTTATTATTTCTTCATTGTCTTTAGCTGCGTACTTTTCTAGAGAACTTGACACACATCCCATTTTCCTAATAAAACCTCAGTAAACAGGTTCTTTGACTACTGCAACCGATGAAACGATGTTACCTCTCTCCTTTGTCAGTATACCTCTATAGATAACGAAACCAGGTACGTGTTTAATGATTGACAGAAAAACTTAAGCCTGTGTCAATAGCCCTAGATTGGTTGGAATATATACTTCCTTATTACATTCCTCAGTAGAAAACGTGTTCCTATTTAACGAATACATTTAGTTACAAAGTTTAGTCATAATAAATTAACTGTAACTAAATATATTCAGTTGCAACTATTACAGTGTTATTTTTTTTAACAATGACATTGATCTTGACCCTTGTGACCCCAAGCGCATGAATGGTCTTTATAAACACACATAACAGTGGACTTGACTTTGACCTTAGGCCCCCAAACGCAATCCCATGAAAGGTCTCTGTAAATTCTTCCTATTTACCGTGTGTAGTAGAAATATGTCAACCCTTACGTAGGTTATTCAGTTTCACAAGTGAAAGGTGTTCATTTTCGACTGCTTTTCTTCCTTTTATAACAGTGACAATGACCTTAACCCTAGAGACTCTAAGCGCAATTCAAAACTCATTAAACACCCCCCACTTTCCAAGTTCGGTGACAATATGTCAAACTTACTAAACATTATCAGTTTCAACAGGTTTTTTTTTTCAAATTTTAGTAGCAGGGACCTTGACCTTTACCAAGGGGGCCCCAAACGAAGTCCCGTGAAAGACCTCCATAAAGTCTTCCTTGGGCCAAGTTTGGTCACAATATGTCACCATATGCCAACCCTGACTTTTCATTTTGTGAAAAAGTGGTTAATGACAAATATGTTCTTTCATAGCATCTTCATATTTAGGCCTGATTGTTCATACATGCATGCTGAGGAAGGCTCTTTCTTGTGTTTTTGTTATTTTCAACTGTTTATTATTTGGAGCCATCACCTGTTGGCATAACACATTATTTGACGAGCTTATTTTGTTTCGGAAGTATACTAGTTAAATGAAGGTTCTGCACCAGTTAGTGCAACCCTCCCACCTGGGAAAGTTTTCTTCACCTATATTTTCTGAAAGTGTTATGTCTACTGAACCTGTTTCTGTTTCTGCCCCTTGACCGTTGGTGGTTTAATGAGATGTAACATGTATTACAGGTTACCTCTTAATCTAAAAACAATATTTTGCCATTGAAATTTGTTTTAGAAATATATGCTAAAACATCAATGTGTAGCCTTGTTGGTGAAATCGAGCATCAGTTAAACTTTTGAGCAGACAATAAACAAACCTTGTTTGAACTAGAAATGTGTACCTGATAACGTATTGTATAAAACTGTGCGTCACAATTCACTAAAAGCACAACTGTAATCACTTTCATCGTTATTACTGGAAAATATCATTATAATAAAGTAATTTGTGTTTTTCAATTATTTCAGTCTTGAGGTTTTTTCGTTTGTTTTAGTGTTACAACATGTCAGGTACATAGCCCCATATTTCATTATTTTTAGTAAAATTGTTATGCTTTAGAACGTCCATTTGTCAACATAAAGTCTTGAATAAAGTAGTTTCCATTAACATAACCATTAAAGATTTTAACAGACATATCTTCAGTCAGAAGGATGTTTATTGAAATTAGTTTACGTAGCTTTACCATAAATCAAACGGACGCCATATAAGTGCACCCATGTTTGATAGGTATGCAATTGCAATATTAGGTAAGGACTTATGTGTTTTCCTTATCTTAAGCACAATACAAACATGAATGCACAATGTTTTTTTAAACCTCAATGAGTTAAGACAAAAGTTTTTAAATGACAAAACAGCATTTATTTCAAATTGAATTACATTTGATACAAAAGATGTTTAACATGTCTTCCTTTTAGATTAATAATTTGGACGTTAAAAGGAATAAAGACTAGCCATTGGTTTTAATAGTTAATTATTATTTGAATTCAGTGTTAGAAACTAAGCCATTCTGAACGCCATCGGGGTCAACCAGTTCAATTTCAAACGTATCTGTACAATTGTAATTTCTGATAGTTATTCTGCATTAATATAGTATTCAAGAAGTTTATGACATTTTTTTCTCTATAAGTGTGAAAATGATTCATCTGAAATCTGTTTATGTTTGAATATTTTTGTTCTGGTGTACTTTTTTAATATGATTATTTAAAGTTACCGGAAACCAAAATGTACATGACAAATGAAAACAGTCAAGATTGATTAGTTTGTTTATTTCAATATAAAGTTACAAATATAGAAACTCCCAGATATAACAAGCACTTGAAAGGATAAAATATATGTTCTTTCTTTTAACGGTCTGATCTATCTTGTGGTCTGCTCTTGCACTAATTTGTCTAGTTTAACTATTAAAAGTGATACTCGTATTTAAAGTCAATACATACACATGTATAACAAATATATGATTTGCACGATAAACCTTTAACTACTTACTTAATAACGCATTTATGGAAATTATTAATTACTGATAACAAGATTGTAACAGTGTATTTAATAGCTGAAAACGCACAGATATTAAATGACTGGTGGATCCTAAAATATTTACAGTGATCAACTGTTGTCTCATAAGGTAGAAGTACCGCGTTTTTTTCTGCACTTTTTTCTTTCCAATTAAACACGGTATCCTTCATAAGAACCATTGTTTTCGATATTATTAATCCTTTTCGGTATATTAAAACAATTACATTTCTTATACTGCTTAATTGGGAGTAAGAATGCATCTTTAACTGGCAGTAGTACAGTTGTTGCTGTAATAATAATAAAGTATTGTAACAATGATAACTATATCTGGCTTCTGTAATTAGTGTAATGGTCTATGTGTCTATATCGCTTATGCTTATTAAACTCAAGCCATAATTTAATCGCAAAATTGTCACTGTTATGACGAATGAAGTGGGAGTACTTTCTATTTAAATAAACCTTGTGAGGCTTAAAAATATGCATTGAACATTTAAAATAAAATCTGAACAAGATTTGTTAAGATCGTTTAACCAAAAAGTAGAGAGTTTTCTAATTAACTAAGTTTACTTGCTACAGATGTTTAATAAAATAAAATCCCTTTATAGATAGTTGATATAATATTGTAGACATTTGAAATAAAGGACCAGTAGTAGTTATCGTTGTGAAATTATCTGAAATGAATAGACAGTTGGGTAAACATAATAATTAAACGATTCTTAATTTTTAAGATCAGGCACAGTTTATCGAAAATACTCAATAAGTTCTTCGACGCTTCATCTATTGTGGTCTCAGCAAGAAGTTAAAACCATGTGGCACAAAATAAAATTGTTCGAATTATTAACAATGTAGAACCTCGCTCTTAGTGGCAAGTCTTACTTAACTTGTTTATTTAAGTGTCGAGTAGAGATGCAGGCGACTTAAATTAAAGCATGTCCATAAATGTCCAAGTTATAGGAAGGATAGTTTTACTAGTGTAACGGTCCGCTGTAGGCGGCGGATTAGTGTAACGGTCCGCTGTAGTTCATAACGGATGTAAACTTGGTTGGTAATATGCAAATTAGCAAAGCCCGGGCTCTGTAGGAATAGAGAAGTTATTGTATATAAAGACCAGTGGACCCCTTTAGGGTCGAGCATGCTTTTCCCTGAAGGGATCTGTTGGTGTTTGTTTCATTACGCCAGAAAGCGCGGCTATCTGGCGTTTGTTTGTTTGACGGTGCACGTTACACTAGTGATGTAGGAAGTGATAACTAGACACTAGATGTACTGTATGTTTTATGAGCTATGTTAATGCACGAAGCAGTCCTTCTGCGTGTCACTACTCAGTCTGCCTGCCTGCCTGCCTGTCTGCCTGCCTGCCTTCCTGCCTGCCTGCCTGCCTGCAACCGTTCATAAAATAGACGTTTTGTCTTACTAATAAATTGCGCATGCGTATCCGGATGTTTAGAAATCCCGAACTAGACATCTTATAGCGCGTTTACAGGCGAACAATTCATAAGGTAGCCATTATTATACAATGACAACCCGTTTTGCATGATGAAATCATTATATTTCAATTGAACTGACCAACATTTGTAATGCATTTAATAATTACACGAAGAAAATTGTCGGTAAAGTCGGCGTGATTTACCCCACCCACCATCAATCTGATAGAGTATCACGAAAGTTGTTTGCATTTACATGTTTCCATTTGCAGTATTATGTCAATTATATAGATAATACAGGCCTGTATGTTAAAGGCAAGAATCGAAAACTAAGGTCATTTTGGCCCAGTAACCCAGTTCATGTTTAGTCCACCTAAATGTCCGCCAACGAGTCTTTTGACGATTTTTTTAATATGGCAGACTCGTGAATTTTGAAATTATCTCCGTTATAAATTCAAATTTCTACGAAAATATTATTGCCTACTATTAAACACATATTAAGTTATGTCAGTATGCCCAAAAATCATGTTAAGTTATCATAAAACACTTACAAGTGTCGATTGTTTATCAAGTATCCCGATATGGGTAAATCTTGGACAAATCTGACTGGTTGTGTACATGTATAACGGTATTTGTGACCCATAATATATTAATGTGAAAATAACAACTCTAATGACAAATTTAATCCATTTCAGATCACTGTCGGAAAAAAAATTGAATAACTTTGTCATTATTTTTCAACATCAATGCATATTATTTCAGTATATCATTTCGCCCGTTGTTAAATGGTAGAGAGTTGTAGCGTTACAGGGATACATAAGAAATGTCAAAATAATAAAAAAAAGTATCCCTGATCGCTCATTATTGTAGCTAAGTTCATGTTCTGCCTCAGAGTGACAATAAATTAATGTTATTTTTGATAAAGATGTTAAATGTAAATTGTAATCATGATCAAAAAAATAATTTTACTATAGTGAATTATTATTTAAAATGGCATTTGTACATCATACAATAAGCTTTTAATGAGTAAAGTTTAGAAAGAAGACAATCTTGGACCGTTACTGTAGAAAGCATGCATTTCAACACTAATTTCCCTCAACAACTCACTTGATCTACTTACCAAGACATAATTTAGTTTCAAGAAACAAAACAAGTTTGAAAACAGCTTTTCATTATTATTTTGATTGTCTCATTCTGCCTCATGAGTAGAAGTTCTAAATAATATCAAATATGTACATATATTTTGGGCATTATTTGTTATATATTAAGTTGCATCAAGAGGAATTCTGCTTTCATGACATTTTTTTACTAAATTGATATTTTTACATATTCAGAACAAGGAATTAATACTGAGCTAAGCCACTTAAGTTTGTTTTTCATGTGCTGATTATTTCTAACAAAAACGCCTTCAAATGAATCAAATGTATAGCATTTTCAAGAACATTTTCTGTTCTACAAAAGTCGAGCTAACGGCAGTAGATACTCTTTTTATTTCTTATTATCAGACAGATAAACAAATAAATGTAGACAGATAAACAAATAAATGTGTTGATCTAACTTTTAATTACTTCTGTCAAAGAAGTTTATATTTAGTTGAGGTTCGATACTTTCAGTATGAAGTCACTTTGGATGCTGTTCAACTGAAATCGTTCTTATGTATTTCAACCTTCGTCCTATGTTGTGAGCTGTTAACATGGGCAGTGTGACAGTCAAAAAATGTAATATATTTGATACCAAGCATACATGTACACAGTAAAATGTAATATCCTGTATCAGGTATCTGTTTTAGATGTTATATTTCTATCGATGTTTTTCGTTTTATAAGTGCCTCATACATGTGAACTCTACCTGCGGTAGATAAAATATACCGCTTTTGAGACCCTTCTAACGCCATACCGCTTTCCCGTCAAAATCTACCGATATTTTAAGCTTTTAAAAAACCTCAAAATTATATGAAGTTGGCCTTAAATTTTCTTTTAAAAACTTCAAAATTCTATCAACCATGCTAAAATACCATATTCATCTGTCACTTTAAAAAACATGATGCAATAAACAACTTGTCAAAACACTTCGGCTGAGATCGTTGCTAGGTTACCAGTACGGTACAAAAGACCAATAATCAGCATTCTTTGTTAATTGGCATTGTACTAATCAGGATTTTTGTAAATATCAAAGATATTATAAAACTGTCAAAACACTAAAGAAAACAACATTTCCAAGGTGTTATTAATTATCTACAGTGAATAAAATTTTATGACATTTTGGCGGGAAAATTGACATACACAATTCTGCAGTCGTCTGCACTTACACTCCAACCTGTTTTGGCAGTCTGATTTGATATTTTAGCAGCTCTTCTGAATATAAACTTGTTTTTACAAGTCAGAGGTAATTTCTCAATCAAAAACAGTAACATACATGTATGACGAGTCTTTTAAGCATGACATATTTTATGCGTATTTTCCATAAATCTAAAAATAGTAACAAATGTCAAGTTTTTGTTCAAATTGTTTACATCATTGTTTTTGACTGAAAATTAAAGGAATTAGTAATTCGACCGCTTTTGAACCCAAACTACCACTTTTGAGACCTAAATCTACCTCTCTGTCATTGCCTAAGATTCATATTTATTCATAACAAAAAAATTAATATGATTAATAAATTAATAAAATGTCACTTAAATACTACCACTACATATAATGTGAAAGGTCTTTAAGATGCAAATCCCGTGCAAAACTGTTCCCATTTCCCATTGAATTGCAGACCCTCAGACGGAGATAATCCTTCCAAAGATATGAACTTTTCATAGAGAAAGGAAAAATATTGGGCCCATCTGTCAACTGTAGTTGGGGAGTCTAATGCACTGACTGAAGTCAAATGTCTGGTTCCATCTTGGCCCTCCCTACACAAACATTAAATACATCCCTTTCCTATAATGTAAAAACATGTATGCAAGGTTAATTGTTGCACTGCATATGTTATGATATTTTGTAACTCTGTAGTCACAGCTGTATGGCATATAGCCTGCATAATTCAATATGCTTACTTTGTATTTAAAACAATTAATGTGAATAAAAAAATCAATTAATGTGAATAAAAATACCATCAATTTATATACCATAAACAACATGTGGTATAGTATTATTCCTTAAAATAATATAAGTAAAACGTGAAAATCTTAATAGTAACATCATCTTTTTTTTTAGAGTTATATATTAATAAATGTTGATTCAACACAAAAATGCATTTGTTATGAAAAAAAGCAACATATATATTAAAAAGAAATTTGATTTTTTCGTCTCAATGAAAATTTTGTGTTTATTGTCCAGTAGGTAAAAAGGTTAAAAACGGTTTGTAGTTTTGATTTTTAGCTCGACTATTCGAAGAATAGGTGGGCTATACTACTCGCCATAGCATCGGCGTCTGGTTAAAGTTTTAGGGCAAGTTGGGATTTTCACTAATAAGTCCAACACCTTTCATTCAAATGAGTTAATACTTCACACAGTTGTTCAGGGCCATCACATTATGAGGTTAGATAACTCCATATTATTCTTTACACTGATTATGGCCCCTGATTGACTATGAAACTTAGGTTAAAGTTTTAGGGCAGGTTAGGATATTTATAAATAACTTCTATACCCTTTGTTCAATTGACTTAATACTTCACACAGTTGTTCAGGACCGTAACACAATGAGGTTACATAACTCCATATTATCCTTTATACGAGCTATGGCCCCTGATTGACTTAGGTTAAAGTTTTAGGGCAGGTTAAAGTTTTAGGGCAAGTTGGAATTTTCACTTAAAACTCCAATAATATTCATTCAATTGACTTAATACTTCACACAGTTGTTAAGAGCCATCACATAATGAGGTTAGATAACTCCATATTATCTTTTATACAAATTATGGCCCCTGATTGACTATGGAACTAAGGTTAAAGTTTTAGTGCAGGTTGGGATATTTATTAATAACTTCTATACCCTTCATTCAATTGACTTAATACTTCACACGATTGTTCAGGACCAACACCCAATGAGGTTACATAACTCCATATCCTTAATACAAGTTATGGGCCCTGATTGACTTAGGTTAAAGTTTGAGGCAAGTAAAAGTTCAGGGCCAGTTGGGATTATAATATAAAAACTTCTATACCTTTCATTCAATGCACTTAATAAAATTCAAAATTATTAACGACCATCTTACATCAAGAAACATAACTCCATTTTTTTACATTCTTAACCAGTTTGTTTACCAAGGGAAAACAAGGAGCGCTATACTATATGGCCCTTGAATTTTTTTTTAAATTTTATTTTAATTTCTTTTGAAAGGCATATTTGTATATTCTTTACCACATTTTCATATTGGGAAATCAAGTTATTTGAATGACTTGCGTCGATTTTGGGGTGGTGGGAGGGCAGCATCAAAGTCGCCTTATGTATTTTATATATGTATTATGTATTTAGTTAGTTTGACATAAACTTGGTAATATTACATTGTTATTGTATTCACTTCTAAGTCAAAGCGGCGAGGTCGAGCGCGCTGTCTTACGACAGCTCATGTTTTAATTGTTATCTTAATAATGTTATATATTAAATCATAATCAACATGATTTTTTGTTTATATTTTCAGGACAGAATAAAGTGCACAAATGATACATGTATGTAAACATTTATACAGTCATGGCAAATTGAGACTTTGTTGACTGCAGTAAACAAGATTTGACGCAAGTACACACAGCACACAATGACAGATGAGAACCCTCCCCCTTTACCCCCCAGGGTGAGGCACATTCCAGGCCACACTGACCACAACATACAACAGCAGGAGATGCAGCTATGGCCACATCTCTCCCTCTCCCAGGCCCAGCCTGCGCCAGGAGTCCAGGCTGTACCAGTTGGTATAGGCTTCAATAGCCGGCCCCAGCAGCAGATCTGGCAGGAGCCCAGCTCAGCTTTTTCACAGAGGGGATGGCAGCCATTCCCTCAAGCACACACTCAGCAGAGCCCTCAAGAATCACAAGAGTTGAATCCCCAAGTTGTCCGGTCTCAGCCCCAGAACTGGCCCACTGGTGAAATGAACCCCATCCAGCTACAGCAGTTGCAACATTTGCTAATGCTTCAGCAACAGCAACAGCAGGCTATGCAGATGCAGCAGCAGCAGCAGCACCATCCTCAGGACCAAGGTCTTCATCACCTCGATCCAATTGGTCATCATGAAGATAGACAACAAGAAAAATTTGCTAAGTCACCCTCACCACAAATAGAGGAAAACAGAAACTCACCAGCTGTAGGAAGACATTTTATGCACAATGTAACAAGTCCCCAGCAACAAGTTTGGCAGCCAGTGATGCACCAATATGATCTCTCTCACGGTGATCCCCAACAGTCACAGGCCTTTCAACACACACCGGTCTCTCATCACCAGCCGCTGTTTGCACAACAGCAGTATGTCCATCACCAGCCGGTGTGGCAGCACCACACGCCTTACAGCCAGGTAAAGTGTTGTTTTAAGAGATCAATCGTTGTTGTAAAAAATATGTTGGCATTAAATACATGCCTTTGCCCATTAAAACATAAAAACGTTCTTGCAAAAATCCAAATAAACAGGAAATTATTTTGTAAAACACATACAAACAAGAAGATAATTGTGATAGAAACATTGTTATGATATAAGAAACAATGACATTAGAAGTATTGTTATTACATCAGAAACACTGTTTTGACATGAGAATCATTGTCATAACATCAGACCCATTGTTATGACATCAGAGCATTATCTCCACATTGCACAGCTTATTTTGTATATTTTGCAACCTTGCTTAATATATTATAGATATTTTTCTTGATATAATTATTTTAAACATAATTTTACGCAGTTGGTATTGATTTAATGTTGCAAATGTAATCTCTTCTTACATGTATTCTATAACATAATACAATTTTTTTCTCTATAACATTTGCATTTTAACATAAATTAATTAGCTAGTTTACAGCATATTGTTAAATTCTGCTTTGTACTACACGTTTGTGAATGTGAAGCATACATGATCTGAGTATAATGGTACAAAGATGTTTGTTTGTTTTATTTAGAGTGATAATGCTTACTGTTTTATTTTATTTTGAAAGTTTTGAAAGTTTCTAGACTGTCTTTAATAAAAGCTGTTGTTATTCTTTGACCAATGTTGAACATTTTTTTTGTCTCACATGACTTCAGGTCCAAGTTCAGCATCTTCGGCAGACCACACCTCCAATACAGCAGCATGTCCTCTGGCAGCAGCAGCAGCAGCAGCAGCAGCAGCAACAACAACAACAACAAATTCAACAGCAACAATTGCAACCACAGCACCATCAACAGCAGCATCAACCTGCCCATCAGCAGCATTCAGACCCTCCACCCCCGTATTCACCCCCGTCATCATCCAGCAGTTTTGCTGATAAGCCCTCAAGTTTGGATAAAAAAGAATCAGAGCTGCATAGCAATCATCCTAGTCTTTTTAACAATAACAGACTGCCAAGTTCAGAGCCTGCAATGATGAATAGAAATGATCACAGGTCACATCAGGTAGACACTTTTGTGACAACAGTGAATAGTGTTCCTACTCCTTCAGCACCACCATTGTCGATGAACACAAATGTTCCTAAACCTCAAATTAGAATTTTGAGTAAATCCCATCAGAACAATGATGAAACATCAGTTTTTGGACACATTCAAAAACCTCCAGAAAGTGTGATACCCCAAAGTTCACTACCACAGAGTGTCATACAGAGACCTGTGCATGGAATTGGGAATTTTACCAACAATAGCACCAGTTTTCAGAATATTCCTACTGCGTCAAAACCTCAGAACTTTAACCCAAATCCAAGCATGAGCCCATATAGTCAGAATTTAAGTTCCCCAAACATGGTGAGTAAAGGACTACAGGGACTGTATGGCAGCCAGCCAACGACCCCTCGCTACCCGTCGCCCATTAAGGACCGGGCACCAGGGCCAAGCCCGACATTGAACCAGTTCCGTGCCAGCTCCCCAGGTGCAGTGATGCGGAATCACACACCACAGGGTGTGGTCATCAACAATGTCTACCAGAGAAATGTGCCACCTCCACCCCAAGGTAATACTCCGACTTTCCCCTCAAATTACTGCTGTTTACATACTGCCCCTTCATTCAAAAAGATATTCCTTTGTCCTTTGAGTTCATTATTACATATCCCCAAATTGCCTGTGTGTCATTTTGGGCAAGTTGAGAGGGTGAGAGATGTTAAGTTGTCTGCCTCACACCCCAAGAGGTCGTGTTTTTGATCGCCAGGTGGAGAACTCACTCTGGGCTTCTCAAAATGAGTTCCTGTTCTGGCCCCAATTTCTCGAAACTTCTTAAGCTTAACAGGCTTAAGTCGCTTATTTCAATTAGCCAAAATACATACTGAAAATGGATTTTGATTAAAGAAAAATGGTTTATTCTGATAATCATACAGATTATTCCTACATATGTTCTAAAACTTCTTGAAGAAGTAAATATAACACATTTTATAGTACAACAAAAATAGTGAGATTAGCTTAATCCTGTTATAAGGGACTTAAAGAAGTTTCGAGAAATTGGGGCCTGGTCATAAAACAGACTCAAGCATAATGCTAAACTTAGCCTATAAAAGCTATCAGCTAACTAAATGTTCATTTATATACAGCTGCATTTTGCCTGTTTCAACTAAAACAATTCAACAAAATTAAATGATTTTATCTTAAATATAAATACCCAGGCACAAGCTTCACATTTTCAAAGTGTGATTGGTTATGATTGATAATAAGTTTCTTTATCATTTTCTGTTGTCTAATGTATTGCCACCATCTAAAAATATCTCATTGTTATAATTATACTGCAAATAGATATTGGAATTCCAAAGTCT
This sequence comes from Mya arenaria, assembly GCF_026914265.1. Classification (NCBI taxonomy): domain Eukaryota; kingdom Metazoa; phylum Mollusca; class Bivalvia; order Myida; family Myidae; genus Mya; species Mya arenaria. Next base: position 17,975,402 of record NC_069123.1, read on the forward strand.
TTAATATAACCTTGCCATAAGGCATGGGTGGATCCACTTTTGGTTTTTAACTGTTAAGTTCAAGGAGGTTTGGAATTTATAAATCTTTTATTAAAGATAAAACAAAATTAAAGGAGCATGAGTGTAGTTGAAATTGGTATGTACCTGGTATATGATTGAAATATCCAACTATATATAGGTGTTTTATGGGATAAAAAACCCCATTTGATTTGAAATTTGTTTAGAGGTAATTAACAATTCACTGTACAATAAATGATCTATAAAGTACATCTACTCATTTGTGAGCATGTTCTGTTTGAAGGTGGTATGCATAAAATAAGTATATACAGATAAGGACATCTGTTTTTTAAAGGTACACTAATTGTCTAGTATTATAGTCATTAAACATATGGGTAAATATTTCTATTCTATTAATGATTTATTTGGCATGATGAAGTAGATAAAAGATAAAGTTGTGTTTCATTGTGATATATACATGAATACTCATTAAGACTCATTCAAGTTAGGAAGCACATTACACCTGGTAAGTTTTAAATTCTTTTATCAAAAATCTTGTTTTGATTTACTTCCTCAATTGAATATAAGCTGTGCCATACCTATGTGTTCTCTTATGGTATGACCATAGGCTTGGTGGTTTAGGTGTAGGAGTCTATGTTTGCCATAAGAAAAAGACGAACCTGATATTTCACATTAAAACTGGTACACCTGATACACACATTGACAGTAGTGATTGTGTAGATCCCTCATTTTACATTTTTAATTACACATAATGCGCCTCTATTAATGGAAAAATAGAGTACAATTCTTGAATGTTATGTCTCTTTTGACTTGCAGGAATGAATGTGCACGTTGTTGAAAATGTGGAGTTGAACATGTTCGTTCAGGGCTTAAATCCCCGCACGCGACCAGACAGCATACAGAACTATTTTGAGGCTGTGGGCAAGCCCGCCTGTGTGAAGGAACAAATCCTCTTCAACATGGAGCACACAGAGGCTCTCATTGTCTTTCAACAGAAACCGGGTAAGAATCAGGTCTTTTAAACATTAATTGATATTATCGATTATCAGATCATGAATGTGCTCTCTTGTGAATATTACTGTAATTGATTATTTTGTTAACTTGCAATACTAGTTTGACATTTGGCCTCAATTATATTGGGTCAATAGTTTACTTACTAATGTATTTGTATTTTGCATTATATGTGTTCGTGGCTGAAGGCCTGATTCACAAATATAAGAAGTTGAATTGAGTTGTGTTAAGCATGTTAACATGGTTATATATTAAACATCTGAATCAAATTTGTAATTCATGTCATGTGCCTATTTAGCGGATAAGAATGACCTGTTTCTTTTTGGTGACTGATGAATGTTTTGCAGGCACACTTTGGGGATGACATATTTGTTGTTCAAAAAATCTGCCCCTGGCACAAGGTTTTGTAAAAAAAAAAACCCAGTGTTTAGAATTCTGGGTGTAGAACCTTGCAGAGTTTATTTCCCAGGCTGTGTCACTTGCCCAAATTTTATTATGCATTTTTTAACAAATCGATGATTATTTCAATCTTATAGCAGTCTTACTTACATAATTTTGATATTTTTAATCCCCTGAAGGTGCCGTCTGTCTGTCAATGTGTCCAGGCTAAATTTCTTTCTCTTGTATGGACAGATTTTAAAATAATTTGCCACATATGTTTGACATACGAAGACGACATGTCTTGGCAAGAACGGTGTCCCTATCACTAAGGTCAAGGTCACGCTTAGTGTTAATTTTTAAAATGGAATGCCGCATATAAGGACATAAAGTAAAGGTGGGTGTGTCTCGGCTGTATTTTTCTCTTTTATGGACAGATTTTAAAATAACTTGCCACATGTGTTTGACACACCAAGACAATGTGCTGCATGTACAACCCATGTCCTAACCTCTAAGGTCAAGGACACACTTAGTGTTTGTTCACAATGGAATGCTGCCTATAAGGGCATTGAGTATATCTGGTCTGGCCTTTTTCATGTTCTGAGCTTGTTCATAGCTCAATGTCAAATTTGGGGGCATTTGTCACATCTGTTACAGCTCTTGTTTTATCTAAATTGTAATATTTACCACAGGTTTCTGCCTGTCTGCAAATATCCATTGTCTATAAGTACCCTATATGCCTGAATAGTTATATTGATAAGTGCATCAAAGTCTTAATATTTACAGACATGATGAAACTGAAGCAAAATGTGAAGACCCGTAAGTTGGACGGGTTTAACCTTGAGATTTGTGATGTTCCCCCACCCCGTTGTATAGTGGTGAGCAGTGAATCCCCAATACGCAGCACAGAGGCAGTCATGCTCTACTTTGAGCGGGAACAGATCGGGGGTGGGCCACTGAAGAAGGGCAAGATGGATGAAACTGAGGATGGTTGTCTGCTGTTGGAGTTTGAGGACCCAAGAGGTACATGTAGGCTTGGAACATGATGAAAAACATTCATATTATAACAAAAATACATTGTATTATAAAATCATATACCTTGATACAGACATTGCAACAACTGCCAGCTGTAACTAGGTTGGTTGAGAAATGACTGAAAAAAATTGCTTTGTCTGCTGTAAACATATTTCACCAGTTCCAACCAATTTTGCTTGGCTGCTATGTCAAACAATCTGCTTATAAATGAGGATTGAGTATTTAACTTTTAGAAGATCACTTTAAACTTGGTGGAATGGGTTGAAAGAATGATGTTTAGACAATGAAATCCTGTTAGTGATGGGGTCATGCTGAAAATCTGAAAAAGTTGGTTTTCATAGACCTAACTATGAAACTTATTTTTTCTTGACCTCAAGGTGCTGCTTTTCAGCTCACCTTAGCCGTAGGCTGAGGATGAGCTTTTAGGATCGATGATTGTCCATTGTCTGTCGTCCGTCCACACTTAGTTTGTTTACACTCTAGGGGTCACATTTTTAGCTTGACTATTCGAAGAATAGATGGGCTATACTACTCGCCCCAGTGTCGGCGTTGGCGTCCGGTTTAAGTTTTAGGGCAAGTTGGGATTTTCACTTATAAGTCCATTACCATACATTCAATTGACTAAATTCTTCACACAGTTGTTCAGGGCCATCACATGATGAGGTTAGATAACTCCATATTATTCTTTACACAGATTATGGCCCCTGATTGACAATTGAACTTGGGTTAAAGTTTTAGGGCAGGTTGGGATATTGTTTAATAACTTCTATACCCCTCATTCAATTGACTTAATACTTCACACAATTGTTCAGGACCATCACCCAATGAGGTTACATAACTCCATATCCTTAACCCTTTAGCATATAGACAAGTGGCCAGATTACACCTCCCACTCAATAGCCATCTTACTGATAAGCAGTCCTTATCTGTATAGGTACTTTTCAGGATATTCGAAAATGTGCAAATGAATACAGCAGCATGACCTTAAAATCAATATTACTCCAAATAATTGTTTCCAAATCTTTTTTATGTAAATACATTTTTTATAGGTAATTAATTTATCTAATAAATGGTGTCAATGATGAAATATAAAATTCTTTTATTTCATCTGTGAATGCATTTCCAAGATGGAATTGTAACATTTCATTGAAATGTCATAATTGCATTAAATCAAAGGGTAATAATATGCTGGGATCGATCTAAATTTTATTACCCCTATCATAAAAAAGACACATCTGGATTAAAAAGCAATTGATGTTCTTGTGTATAACATACACAGAAATGTGGCAGGAATATCCGGTGTCATCCAGCTGAGAGATCCAGTCCAGAGTGTCTGTTTAACTTTATTACCCCCTCATAAAATTCTTTACAAAAAGAAAGCCAATAAATGTTTTCCAAGTAATGAATAAAAAGATCTAAATCATCAAACGCTTGCACAAATGTTGTTTACTTGACCTATTTTACGACCGGAACCATGCTGGCCATCGATTAGCTCAGCAGAAAATTTACTCATCATTTTCTCAGCTACTTATTGTTTCTATTGTTTGTAACACAAAATATTATCTACAAATAATTATTATCTTTATTGATTTCAATGGTAAATTAATCTGACATAATAATTTCATTGATTTACGCATCAATGTTTTGGGGGAAATTCCATACTGTACAGTACTGCCATTCCTCGAGGTTTTATTACGTCACAGTAGGATCTCACACCTGTGATTGGCAGTATAAATAATGACCTTCAAGTTTTAGCAGACGACATTTTTGAGGGAAAATCAATACACAAAAGGTTAATCTTCAGCTTTATAAACATCCGGGATATTGTTTACAAAAAGAAAGATGCAATATTGAAGTATTGAAATGACCCTATTGAAATATGCAGGAGATGCGTTTACATCCAGTAGTGTATAGGGTCGGCCAGATGCGTTTACATCTGCTAATGAGCTATGTCGGCCTATCTCGTATACATGCGCTAAAGGGTTAATACAAGTTATGGCCCCTGATTGACTTAGGTTAAAGTTTTAGTTTGATTGACTTAGGTTAAAGTTTTAGTTTGATATAAAGAGACCAAACTTGGTATTATTACATCGTTATTGTATTCTAAGTCAAAACGGCGTAGTCGAGCGCGCTGTCTTACGACGGCTCTTGTTGCCTCAATTGTCACGAAACTTGGTCAGGATGTTTGTCCCAGTAATTACTCGGACGAGTTCGAATATTGGTCATCTGGGGTCAAAAACTAGGTCACAGAGCCCCAATATGGAAATACCTTGTTAACACTCTCGAGGTAACAATTTCATACATCAGGGAAGCCAAATCCCTGTTATTGCCCTTTAATTATCAACAAGTCTATAGCACAAAGTTTTACTGAGGTGAGCGATATAGGGCCATCTTGGCCCTCTTGTTTACAAATACTGGTGTTCCTATCCAGGCCTTTTTCTAGGCATCCCATGATATTTGGATCCATACCCAATGGCAAAAAGTCTCTCAATTCATGCAGAATTCCCACTTTCATAGGCGATAACTTTTTCTATTTTTGGAGGCAAATTCTTCTACTAAGAAAAACATAGCTATCATAAGGGAACCATACGCCCTTTGGCCTATTATAAAAAGCTGTGTTTTTGACAATTTCTCTTATTTTATATATTGATAGTAACTCTCATTCAATTTCAGTCGTACAAAGGCTTTGTTCCATCCAGCGTACCCACAAAGTTGATGGTGTGTTTCTGCGCATCTCTCCCTACTACCAGTGTGAGAACGGAGCAATCTGGGATATGAACATGCACGTGGTCCCTGTGCCAAAACCTGTCAACATACAGATACTGCCTGATCAACTGGAGTTTGTGAAAAAGTAAGGCACTATTCAAGAATAAAACAGAAGGGTTATTTATTGAATTATTTTTCATGATGAAAAGAAATCACCTCATAATGTTGAATTATGAAGATTGGAAATTAGACCATGGATAAAAATATAAATGTTGAGTGAAGCCTTGCTTTCATAAGCACACCACCCCTTTATGAGAATATGGTAGAATTTACATATTAGATCATTATTGTCTTAAATTTTGTTTGTAAAAGTGGGGTCTTTATAAGTTTGTCTGTTTTTGTCTTAGCCTTTGATTCATAGTGTGAAAAATCTGTTACCTTGGCCACAAACAAAAGAAGCAATATTCAATGCAACTGGGTACATATGTACAGCAAGGCCCATATCAAAGACTGGCTTAAGTAATTATTGCCCGCTTAATTTAATTACATACTTGACTACATGAATCTCTGTTTGCAGTGTTTTCCATGTTCAAACATGCTGTACATGCATCACTGATTTTCATTTTCCTGCAGATACAGTCAACCCCAGTTTACCTCCAGACTTCGTGACAAGTATGCAGACGTCTCATTCTCTAAAGATCATGTGACTGTCAAGTGTATGTTACGTCAGGCAATGCCTCAGTATCGCCAGCTGGCAAAGGGATGGGACTCTGCCGTGCAGGAAGCTGTCGCAAACTTCTTGGCGGAAAATATCGATCAAACTGACATACGGGTGCCGGAAAACATCTGGGATAAAATTTGTGACTTTCTTAATTCAGGTGCCTGAAGTTTAATATTTTTTTTATTATTTTTTTGGTTAAATCACTTTTGTGGACAGCCAATTTATGAACATTTTATTTTCTAACATGGGTCAGTAAACACAAGAGTTATTGCCCTCTAATTAATGGAACAAATACTCAAATGTGCATTGGAAGCATTTATATATAACATTTGGAAAGAAATTACTGAAACTTACATGATGTGTGTACCACTATAGTGCTGTAGTGCATGCACAAGGGTTGTCTACATTGTATCATGACCATCAGCCAATGAAACTATCATACTGGAGTTTGTCCATTTGAAGCAATTACTAATGTTTTTGCTGTCAGAATATCTCTTTATAAAGCATAGATCAATCCATTCTATTTAGGAATTGTGTTTTTTTCCAATTTATATTCATAATTGCACACGTGTACCTTTAATTAAACAAATTAGTTTGTCCCTATGCGACAGAGACTGTAACATTCCCTTTATATAGTGCATGAGACAAGTTTCTATTTATTGCATGAGCACATATGCCTATTGTTAGTTACATGTAAAACATTTATCATTTTCACTTATACTTATGTATTGGTAGATTACAGGTCATTTTGTATAACTGAGCTCATTTGCTAGTGTTGTAATGAATCACAATGTTGATTTGTAAGCAGCCGTGTTATAAGCCGTTACTCTCATTTTCTTCAGGGAGACAAGAACTAAAAGATATGCTCATAAAACCAAACAGGGAAAGAAAATCTCTCAAGTTAGTTGGCTTCAAGAAAAAGGAAAATGTGAAAAACGCGCAGAAAATCATAGAGGAACAAGTGGAAACTTTCTCAAGAGCTGCTAGAAGAAAAACTGAAACAAGGAAAGTGAAATCTGCCGAGCATTTAGCTATCTTAGACTTTCAGGAAAGTTTTCAAAATATCTGTAAAAAATTCACGGATCTAGTCATACATGTAGAGGAAAATGAAGTAACCATTGAAGGTGACCCAGCGGACATTCCAAATGCTTTTATAGATATTTATGCGGAATGTGACAATGTTGAGCCTATCACATACAAGCATGGCAAGTCAAGAGAATGGGTTCAGTTTGTCAAGAAGGAATCAACCAGGTCGTATATTGAAAAGAAATTAGAAGAAAGCAAAATCAAAGGTTGTTATACTGTGAACGGAACAGAAATCAGTGTCTTTGTCCCGAGTGCAACAAAAAGTGATGATATCAGGGATGTGATTGTCAAATCAGTGTTAGAAGAAAGTGTTGCAGTGGAACAATCATCGAGAGATTTGTTGAATTCAGAAGTGTGGGGAGACTTTTTAATTGATCTCAAAAGTCGTGTGAAGGATACTGTGGATGTTTTTACCAAAAAGCTTGAAACTGTTGTTGTGCTGGGTTTAGACAATAGTGTTCCTAGTGTAGTAAAACAAATTGAAGAGTTTCTCTATGCAAAGACTGAGAAAGCAGTGACAGTTCAATGTGATTCGGTCAAGATGGATTTTATCTCAGAGTGTTGGACGGAACAGGACTTTAAGGAAATAGAACAGCATAACGTGGTAGTAAAGAAAAAAGGTGAGTGTCCTTTAAAATTGTTTATATATTTTCTTTCTGTAACCTCAGAATGAGTATCAATTGATTTCAGCAGTTTGTTAGTTGGAAATACAAGCACCTTGTCTGTACATCCTTTCCAATGCCAGCAGCCATACTGGTGTGATTGAGTAACAAGATTAGGTTTGTGTTTGCGTTAATTCTGATTTTCAAACAATGTTGTCACACCATTTGGCTAAGGGTAAAAGAAAAAATAGCTATTGTTGAAAATCAGTCATTTGCCTCCAAAGTTGACGACAATTGATTCTGGTTTTTAAAATTGAAGGTCTTTTACAGTGAAAAATATAAGATATATATTTTAATACTAGTAGAATGAGTGTTAGTTTATTGTACAACTAGTTGGACTCAATAAATAACAAAAACAGTTTGAAATGCGCCTTAGAGGGGATTCATGATCAGCACTGTGGAAACACAATTTAGCATACATAATAAGACATGAATTCAAATAAAAAATCCAAATAATAGTTCTGAAAAGGATGTCTAAATTACAATTAGGTGATGTTTTTAGTTTGGAACTGGTAAACATGTTGCCATTAATAATACAGGCAGTTTATGTATATATAGCAAGACCCATAACAGTGACTTGAATAATTGTCGAGGAATGCCCTTTTTCGAAAACAACAAACAGACAATCGGTGTTCTTGTTTATAATTCAAAGCAAACCTATTATAGATTTATGTACTATTCCATAGTTTCTACATGATTCAGTTTCAATTATAAAATGAATTATTGATCTATATGAAGACTTTGATTATTGCCAATGGTTTTAGACGAATTTTCAATCCCTAATGTTGGAATATAGACATGAACAATTTAAGACTTATAATGTTTCTGTATTTCAAGTAAAAACAATTCTTTTTCAGCAAATGGCATAGAATTAACTGGCCTTTCAGACAATCTTATAGCAGGGAAACAAAAGTTGGATGCAAAACTGAAGAAAATGTGCAACAAGAAACATACTCTCCGTAAAATTGGCATCCATTCTGTCCTCAGAACAGCCAAGTTGTCCGGGACGATCACTTCCCTGGAGAAGGAGTGTAAATGTGTGGTAAGACTACCTGCAGCTTTGGAAGAAGATACAACATACATGCTCAGTGACTATGAAGTGGTGGAGCCAGAGTTCATCGCAGGTAAGATTTTTTTTTAGAGGGTTTGGAGAATTAGGATATCTTGAAATAAAAATCTTCTGAAAATGATTCATTTGGTATACATGTTCATTGTAGGTTGATTGTATTTGTTCTCGATTAAGATGTTATAATAAAGAAGACATGAAATTGTGATAGCTTTGGTGTTGACTCCAGCATTTAAAAACTTCAACATTAAAGGGTTAATACCGGTACACCTTTTTGAGGTCATTATCATCTGCAAAGGCCAGCAAAATGGTTTACAGCCCGAGTGCGAAGTTTGCATCATTAGCTTACTTTTGGTTAGAAAACAGGTTGCTCAGGGTCCAATGTTGTGATGCGGGCCCTGATACCACTTATGTAAAACCAAAAGCCGGTCATTAACGGCATGTAAATTCACTGAATAATGCACGTTTTCTACCGATAACGTCCATGTTTTTGCATTTTAACACACCAGGATAACGGACTGAAAACACACATTTTGTGCAATAATTAAGCAAATTTTCATGATGTTTAAATGAAACTTAGCACAGATGTTGCTTGAGACAATGTACACAATCTGGCATTTATAATTGTCGTGTCAAGCCCCTCTAGGACTGAGAAAGAACTAACAACAGATTCTGGCATTTGCTTGCAGTGCACATGTTTCACTGACAAGCACTGTTTTAAAAACTTAGTGTCGTATTTAATGGCATGAAGACAAGATTGCATACATGACAGAAGACAACTATGTGCTTATGAAATATTTTCACCTTTATTGTATTGTATACTTTTGCCAATAGGAAAATCTGAAGGCCTATAAAGCGTTGTAGTTTGAAACACCCTTATGCCTGTAGCACTGCAATTTGTTTAGACCAATAATAACCAGCAAATTACTATTACTAGTCTTCTAACAAAATTTACTCTCTTCGTTTTCAAATAAAATCAACATGTTTTTTTTTCAGGAGACTTGAATGCCTTGTCCTCAGGACCAAAGTACTTCCAGACCAAAAAACTAAAGATCAAAATTCAGCTCAGTCAGAAGGAACTTCACCAAATCAAGGTTTGCTAGATATTGACTCTGAAAAAGTTTTTCTGAGATATGGTGTTTTGATCCTCATACGCCTTTCATTCATTAACTGATTAAAAAAAATATTTTATTGCAATTAAATTATTTACAAATGATATATACAATGTGATTTTAAGATCATTTCCATTTAAAAATAAAGGTTAAAAACATGTGAATTTCCTTCTGCCATTACCCACTTTTAAGGTTAAAACCATAGTTAATATTAAATTTTGCTAGACGGACATCATAGTATGCAGCGCATCCCGGAATCTTAACCTGCGCAGTGGTGCAGCCTCCTACGCGCTTGTGAAGGCAGGAGGAAGTCAGGTCCAGGACGACCTGACTCGCATGTATCCTGAGGGGATAAAAGACGGGGAACTGGCGATTGTGGATGGCGGGAAACTCCACTGTGACAAAATCTACCTCTCCTCCTTACCTGCATGGAAAGAGGCTAGTGGGAATGGCGGAAAGGTAGGAATAGTACATTTAGCAAAGCACAGATTAAGATACTCATAGTCTAATAAGTATACATGTATATTTATAACATTGGGAATTATATATTAAGTGATTCTTAAACTTCTCTGGGTTTTTTTTGAAGAGAGAAAGGCTGAGTAATTGTCATAGTGTCTATGTCATAGTGCTAAAATCTTAGACCTTGACCATAATGCGAAAATCATTCAAGATATCCAAATGAAAGTTGGAACACATTAACAACAGACAGGTGCTGGCAATTGCTCCACGGCAGTTTTCTTGCATAATTTCATTATGTATCTCCTTCGACTGTTTTGTGAGAGGCTGCCCCGAGTAAGTGCAGAGTTATGGCCTTTTGTTAAACAATAAGTCTGTAGCGCATGCAACTTTATGTCAAACATATCTCAAAAAGAATTTGCCCTACAGCAATGCATATTTACAAGAATGTTGATGAGAATGTTAAGAGGTCCACCTGAGGTTCTGTTTGGGTTGAAGCCCAGCTGCAGCAGAGTAATGGGCCTTTACTAAGTCAAAAACATTATAAAGATTTGTGAATTTTGTGGTCTGCAATTTTTGATGAAATCATTTCAATTGTTAATGATTACGGTATATGCAGTTTCAATAACAGCTAAAGCCACATGGTATTCTGTTTATACAATAGTTTTGTAAATATGGATAATACGAGGGGAGATATCAGAATTGATTGAATGCTTGGAATATTTCATATGAAGTTAAGTCTTGTTTATTTCGTGATATTGAAGTATAGCTGCAAAGGCATGATCATTTTATATACACTTTTAACTCCTGTCTTTCAAATCCATTCACCTTTGTAGTATGCCTCAATTTCAAGGTGTTATACACATATTGGCAGGTTTTCCGAGACTTCATGCGAGAATGCCTCAGGAAAGCTGACAGACATTCCAAAAAATCTGTGGCATTTGTGAGCATGGGAACTGGGGGGTATCTAGGCTACCCTCACGAGGTTGTGGCCAGCATCATGTATGGGGCCCTGGTCGAGTTTGACAAGTGTTACCCCAAGTCCAGTCTCCGGGAGGTCTGGTTTGCCCTCTATAGCAAAGACACAGAGACCATCAAGGTAGGTGGTTTGAAGTGAGGGAAAATTTATTGAAATTGTATGAAACTTAAAGGGATTTTAAGTTTGACATGTAATTATGTAAATATTGTTTGTGGTATTGGTAGGAATCAAAGGAATATACTTGTTTAGGGTTGATTAGTTTTTTGCACAGGGCCTTAGGGCCTGTAGGATAATCAAGTTTTTTAGGCGCTAAGGAAAAACTGAAAGCAAACATTATGCAATGTAAGAAAAGACCTCTGGCATGTTATTGCACAGAGATTTTTTATTAGCAGTTTACATGTATTTGCTGAAGCTTTTATGATGTACCGTTATTTGTAGGCTTTTGAAGACCATGAGCGCATGCGACTGTATGGCACTGCCAGTCTTGGGAACTTGTCAACAGGTAAAACCACAACACATTTGTAAGCAATCATCATTGTGGCATAATACTGTTCAGTTAAACCAGTTTACTATCAGAATAAAAGTAAGTAAAAATGCATGTGTTATTTTCATTTTGCAAGAAACCAAATGTTGTTGTTTTGCATGTTTCAAATTTGTTGATTTTGCATCAAAACATAGATAAAGATTGCTTTACTTCGTATGATAACCATCATTTTCATGCACTCAAAACGCACCTGATTTGAAAGACTCAAAGTAAATAATTTCACAGTATCATACTTTAATTGAAGTATAATTGTCAGAATGATTATATTTCTACTTCAGATTTTGTGAACGGGAAGATCAAGATTGACCTTGTTACAGAGGACCTGTCCAAACAAAGTGTAAGTTGACGATGATACTGGAATGAATATATCTGTATAGGTGCACAATGTAGGTTTACACTTGATAGTGAAAACGTTGTTTTATTTTATTTTTATGAATTATTATGTTGAAATCATTTGACTCATATGATCAAAACAAAAATACTTAAAAGGACTGGAATGGTTGACGTACCATATTCATGTATGATTCAACAAATTTGTTTTCAAGTTTGGCGATTTGGTCTTCCGTTGAGACTCATCTGCTATCAAAATGTTGTGCTAAACCTTTTAAATACATTTAATACAAAGCTATCACAATCTTACTTCTTAAGCTGATACTTCAAGTCATCAATTTTTAACACTCTTTTTAATCTAAATTTGTTTTTAGAATAAAACAAACATGAACAGGACAGTCTACTGGTTAAGTTTGTAAATCTGAACAGTTTATAAATACCAAACACCTGTTAAATCACGCGTTTGTTTACCTTGAACAATAATTCGCTGATCTAGATCGATACAGACCCTTGCCTTAGCAACAAATGCGAATTTTCGTCAAGTTTAGGTGAGTATTTTTCTTATAAATCCCTGTCAAACTCCTAATCAGGTGAATTGTAAACATACAGCACGCAGGGGAATGACGTCACAGATTTTCATTCGCACTGTAATCAATATCATGGGTAAGGAATGTTCTTAAATTTTCGAAGCAAGGGACACAATTCAATTTTCTAAGATTAGATTCTGTTCGGGTTGATTTCCATTCCCATTGTGTGTTTGATTAGAAATGAAAACAACTTATGACGGAATAGCAATCTATTTTTAGATAAAATATAATTTTAAAAGCGATCGGGATTTACATACTCCATTTCACCGATTAAATGGTGATTTACTGTGCTTGAAATGAATGTTTTGCGTTTATGAATCAAACTATTTTGTGAATGTGTACTTCAGCAGAGGCTGAGGTTTGAACCAAGCATTATTAATGCCAAGTTTGAAGTTACTAGAACCAAAACTCGCAAAGATATTGTTAAAAAACTGTCAAAACTGTTGGGATTTACAAACTCAACCAGTAATTGTTTCCTGACAGTTTGATAATATTATTTTTAAGACACACAGATTTCGTTCCCTAGTTTACTGCATCAAAATATCTCTTAAGTAAATAGGAGTGCTATTAAATAAAGAAATGTATATCATCATTATATCTAATTTACTTTTCAACACAAACTATTGGCATCTAAAAATAGTTATTTTTCTCATTGCCATATAAACAAGCCCAAAAATACACCTGGGCAAGTGTTCAGCATATAAACGCAGCATAACACTTCAGTTTTGTGTTAATAAATATTTAGCTTTAAGCATATTACTTTCATTTTCAGCCAATAACAACTCTTCAGTTTTCAATAGTTACCATCCTCTCATTAAGACATTACATCAAAATATGGCTCCTAGCTTTCAGAAAAAATGTTTTATTATTATGTTCCAGGCTCTGCCTTTTTTAATCCTTTATATTAAAGATTGATATTTCAAGATGTTTTAAATGGTTATTTGTTTGGAGACTAAAATTATATAGAATCAAATAAAATCTAATTATGTATTATATTGTTGCAGGTAGATGCGTTGCTGTGCAGTGTGTCCTCGGATATGAACCTGACAAGAAGCCCCATCTGCAAGTCCCTCGTGCAGAATGGCGGCAACTCGCTACAGGTAAGTGAAGTTTTGGTTAAAAAAGATATATGCATATACATACATGAGTATGCTGATGATTATGGAGTTAATGATGGTTATATTTACACCTCAACTACCATTCCTTAAATGAACTGCCTTTCGGCAATTGCGTTCATCAATCAATGAATGCAACATCTTCGGATATGTTCAGATCACAATTCAGTGCCTAACAATATACATGGAAAATATTGATACTGTTATTGTTTGTATTGTGTCAGCAGGTCCAGTAAAATATAAATCAAAATTTCAGAAAGTGCTTGGTTATTATATTTTAAACGTTTTGTTGCCAAAAGTGTTTCAATTTTACATTTAAAAGTGATTTCAAGTGGTTGATCTTTTTCCGCATTATTGTGACGTCATTTGAAAAAAATGTTTCTGGTAACAGTCGGGTCGTCCTATTTACAGAATGGGTAAGAAAGGTAATCCAAAATGATATGAAGTATTTTTTCAACCTTTCTTGAATAAAATAATGAACTATTGGTGTAAATATAAGGAATGAATTGCTGGGTTGATGTCATTATTTATATCATGCGAAATAAAAACTAACAAAACGTGGGTATATGTTTACTTTTATTGATGGAAACCTTTAGACATATACATATGTACATATGTATGAACCATATTTATCAAAAACCTAAGTAGTGGCAAGTTTTGGCCGCAGCGTGACGTAAAATCCCGTCGGTCGTAAGACCGCCGGTTGAAGCATCCTAAATGCTTGTAAATGTAAAATAAGAAAAACTGTTCACAGATGTTAAACCTAACAGTTGTACACGAGCTGGCACTAGCTCAAACTAATATTTATGCGAGCTGGCACTAGCTCGGGAGCCGGCACTGGCTCTGACAAAACAACGTTAGCCTTGACACATGGTACAATATCAGGAATGACCTTCCCGATGGCCATGCAAGACTAAACTAACTTGTACAACATGTTTCCTAACTATATTTAAAAATTGGTGGACTGTAACCTCTAAACCATTGTAAAGGACATGAGACCGGAGCCACGCTAAACGTTGGTAGAGGTCAAAAATCCAGTAGTCATTATTTTATAGTCAATAAATGATTTATTATATTAAACTTATTAATATTTATGTGCCATCGGTCAACCAACCGACAGAATTTTACGCCACTTACGACAGACTTTTTGAGTCAAATTGCAATATAATCAGTTATATAGACACACATTTGAAATACATTTAAGACTATCGAATGATTCGCACACACACTGTCAGTGCACACCCTGTACTTGCGACGGTACTTCTGCATGGACAAGTTCTTAGCTATTTTAACGAATAATGGCGAGTCCCTTTTGCGTATTTAGCCATCCTTCCAAAGCTAACGTCTTGGGCCAACACTTGCGGTAGGGCGACTTGTACTAGACACATGCAGCCATCCAGGTTTTTTGTTGGTTGTGGTGTACAATGACAGGTGGACTATCCCCATGAGGTTCCAACTGAAACGATAAACTATAACGGCAGTATCGAGGCATTTAATGGTATCGTTCGAGTATAACATAACACATATATTAACGTTTGATGGGATGTGGTGGGCGGGAGAGTTTTTTAATTGTAGCGGCCGCTACAGTATCGCCAAAGAGAAAGAACTATCGCGAGATCTCGTCACGTGATGAATAAAATCACGTGACCTTGATAATGGTGACATGCAAATGTATCCGAATGCCTTAGAAACGGCATCATGTAGCTAAGTAAAACTATTTCTTAGCAAATAATTTGAATTATATTTATGCAAACATAATTGCTATTATTGGGGATATGAATGCAATTGGGCTGGTCAAAGTACGCATGGAGTCCTTCGGACTCCACTCACTTAGACCAGCCCAATTGCGTTCATACCCCGATAATGACAACAACCCCGCAATTCATTCCTTAAATGAAGTAAAAATGAACCTAAAAGGGAGTGCCACCACCAATTCTCTTGGCAATTTATGTATTAATAACATTTTCATAAGAATTCTCATTAACCCAGCTGTACTAAAGGATTTATTACTTTATGTCGTTTTATTGAATGTATTCTTAAAAATGCCTCATACTGCATTGTCATGGTAGAATATAATGTGTATAAACTGGTTTGAAAAACCTTAATGTACTGAAGCTTATTATACACCGAAAATCTGGAGACTTTATGGGAGTTGCGTTTGTTGCGTCCCGGTACAAAAAATGTTGTGTTGTATGTTGCTCCAAAAGAATTGCACCTATTCACAAGTCATGAAACTTCATAAGTATGTTGGTCAGCACGGGATATTGTTCACCTGCCATTTTTGTCACATTAACATATTATGGCCCCATGACATTGTAAAAATTATCTGAAAAAACTGTGTTATGTATTGCACTTTCACTCCTGAAACTTCATATGAATGTTGGTCAGCATGGGCTGCTGCCCACCTGCCATTTCTTTGACATTTCACTAGGTCTTTCCAGAGGTATGGCCCTTGACGTTGTACAAAATGGTCTGAATAGCTTTTCATTGCATGTAGCACTAAAAGTATTGTACTAGTGTAGAATGCCTCAAATTATCATGAACATTTATAGAAATGTGGGTTTGCATAGGCTGTGGTACACCTGCCATTAAAATGTTCGTTAATTTCACAACTCATTATTAACCATTCTTGTGTCAAGATGGCTCACACATCTGGCCCCCATTTCTCGAAACTTCTTAAGCTTAACAGGCTTAAGTCGCTTATTTCAATTAGCCAAAATACATACTAATAATGGATTTTGATAAATGAAAAATGGTTTATTTTGATAATCATACAGATTATTCCTACATAATTTTTAAAAAATCTTGAAGAAGTAAATATAACACATTTTATATAACAACCAAAATAGTGAGATTAGCTTAATCCTGTTATAAGGGACTTAAGAAGTTTCGAGAAATTGGGGCCTGGGGTTTTGTCATGATTGTGCTAGTTAAATCATTTGATTTCAGGGTGAATGTAAGCAGAAATACAACAATGAACTCCAAGTCGGGAAGGTTGCGGAAATATCAGGGGGCAAGTTGCCATGTAAAACCATCTTTCTCACCCATCTACCCACATATGAGGAGTCCAGCACTGCTGAACAGGTATAAACAATTTTATATGATGTAATTCACTTTGCAAAGGGCTTTTGATTAAATTAAAGGATTTAAGTTTTATTGCATATTGAAAACAAGTAAATTTGAATTTAAGTGTTTAAATTTTTTGTTTGACTTTGGACTAAAATATTTCATAAAAGAGCTACAAACCATGAATTTCTCAACTTTTTAAAATATGAATACTTACATGTATGATAAAATTGCTGAACATAACACACACATTTCTCCATTTCAGAGTCTTATAGACATCCTACAGCAGGTTTTCCAGCTGGCCAACTTAAAGAACTTGCGCTCCCTGGCCATCCCTGCTTTGGGGACTGGCTACCTAAACTACCCCAAGACGATAGCTGCGCGTTGCATGTATGACGCAGTGCTGGACTGGGCTGCTAAAAACCCAAAGGCATCACTGAAATCCGTCCGGTTTGTGATGTATAACAAGGACACAGAAGCACAGCAGGTGACAGCATTTTTTCAACTTGATTTTAATAAAAAAAATAGGGATCTGTTTAAATTTATGCCGCATCAAATCATACCTTTTCTTCAAAGTTTATCAGTTGTGACTAACATTATACAATTGTCAGTGATACTAAATGCTTTCTTATTTTAGGACATGTTTGTAAACACAACTTACAGTGTCCAACAAACCTGACCCTTTGTTAAAGTTTAAATAATAAAAAGGAATTTCCATGTCAGGCTTACAGGATCTGTCACCTGCGTTGCCAGGGTCGTGAGGCAAGACTACAGCGACATTTCCTCGGTGACGGGACAGTGATGGCCACACCAAATTCTGGGACCAAATATAGGATGGTTAAAGATGGTAGGTGGCTATTGCTTAAGAAATGTTGTAAAATAGAATGCATGTTACATATAAGTGATATAAGTGAATAATCTTATTAAGGACAGACATTTCTTGGAGATGGGACAGTGGTGACCACACCCATCGGGACCAAGTTGAGCAATAGGCGATGGTGGGTTGCCATTGCTCTGTTGCCCATTGTGAGTATACATGAAGATGTACATGTAGGTTATCTGTTAGGGGACTGACATGTACCTGACAGTCACCCAAGCATTACAAATTAACCATTTTATCTTTTAATTAATATTCAGAACTGTTTTCAGTAGCCATTTTAAGCCAACACATCTGAAGGTAAATCTTTTTAATAATATTAAACTTTTTATCATAGAGGTATGTTTTTGCATTTCACAAAGTTTTAGAATATATAGGTATATTTATTTGTCCACTGTTTGCTGAAGGTTCCAAGAGTCAAGGTAATTTATGCCAATATTCCACATGGAACAGCCTTTCTACCAATCTCCTAACCCCTACCCAGGCAGTTTACATGTTCAGTCAGGGAAAATACACTGCTTTTAAAACTGCATTCACATCTATTTATTTAACACTTCTGTTGTTCATGGTTGTAATTTTTTGAGGGGTTTATTTTAACTCTTGTGCATCAATAAGGTCTCAACTGCAATCCTAGTCAAACATTGAATTTAAAGTACCGGTAGTTTTTGGATGATCAAATATTGCTAATGTTAAACCTTGCAGAGTTGGTCAAATAAAAATTCCATAAAATAAATGCAATTTTCCATACTTGCGTCAATAACTTTTTCTTTGCTTACTTAGTTTTTAATTCTTTAGCTTTAATATGTCTTCTAATTTTAATAGAAAACTCTGTGTATTTCAAGACTCAATTACATCTAAACTATGGTTAGATAACATTCTTTTGTCTAGAAGTTGAAACTGGCTTGATGAGATTTATCATGCCATTACATACATGCCATATCCCCCGGCGGGGGGGAAAATCCCCCGGAATTTTGATCCATCCACCGATCTCCCGCATAAAAATCCCCCAGAATTAAAAAAAAAAAAAAAAAAAAAATTACATCAGGCAATAATGACAAAGTGAAACCACAGTATGTGAGTGAAACTCTCCAAAAGGAAACTTTTACAACAAGTGATCAATTAATTTGTAGTAATTATCAAAGGCAAAGAAATATTACTCTTTTGGAAGGAAGAAATTACTAATATTTATTCTATTCTCTTATTGTCTGAAAGTCATCAAAGCTGATAGAATAAAGCACAATTTTTTAAAGACTTTGGAGGAAGGTAAATTTAATTTAATTGCCTCGAAAACATATTTTTCCAATGACGTATTTTGTTCTGCAAGTGCATTATAGTATGACATGACAGTGTATCATAAAAATATGATAAATCATGACATAAAATAATTCTGTATAATGAAAAAGTTAAGAGGTTTTCAAAGCAAACTATATGTGAATACATTTTTAGCTCTACTGGCCAAAGGCCAGAAGAGCTTATGCGATGGTAATGTGTACGTAGTATGTGCGGTCGTGCGTTCGTGCGTCTGTAAACAATTGCTTGTGAACACGATACAGTCTTCAGTTTTGATTGTATCTCGATGAAACTTGTACAGTATATAGATATCCATTAGAGCTCGGTTCCTTTCGAAAACCAGCCAGATCCGCCCATAAATGCCTAGATTATGAGCCATGAAAGTTTTAAAGAAATGCTTTCTAGGTCTGCATGAGCGAATTCTGTAAGTCTAGGATTTTGAGAGACAATTTGCTTTTTGCAGCTGATTTTGTGAATTACTCTGCCTTGTTCTTGTTGAAAGCCCAAAGGCCATTTTTTAGCTTTATGTTCTGTAGTTTGCACATTCATCTTATCAAAATTGGTTGTGAATGTTTAAGTTATGCACCTGGTGTCATTACTGGCCACACCCAGGGTTCACAGTTTGGTAAACATAAATCTGGAAAGGTTTGAAAATCTTTTTGTGTGTTCGTGCATCCATCTCAGCACAATTGATTGTGAATGTTTGTTCAAATTGATCAATGTTGTCCTAGGATGCCCTTGACTTTGACCTTTTGACCAACTTTTTTTAACTTTTAAAACTACAGAAATTTTTACTGAGTACAGTTTTGAAAGCATTTTTTTTTTTTGGCACATATTAAAATAGTTCATGCAACTAATCTGCTTACAATACTTCTGGGCTCAGTTGTTGAACGTGCTACGTTTTCAGGTAACCCAAACACAAAACATAAAGTATATGTCTGTTGCCTTTTACCCATACATACATGCTCTGGATTGATATGACCACAAAAGCCATGCCAGTAGAGCATAGGCCCTTTTGGGCCTCTTGTTTCATACTTGCGTCTAAAAATCCCTTAAAATTTCGCCAACTTAGACTTGCTAAAAAAATCCCTCTGAATACAACCAAAATAACCCTGAATTTTCAGCCTTTTGAACAAATCCCCCTGAATGGTCTCCAGAAAATATGGCATGTATGCCATTATAACTTTTGGTCTGATGATAGAAGATGTTCATTTCACAAGGTGCTTTATAAAATGAATGTGAGTGGAAGTGGTCTATTGGAATAAATGTGCAGTTGTCCTGACTCTCACCCAGGGGTTGTTAGTTCGAGCCCAACCAGGATTTCTGCCCAGGAAACGGACTATGATGTTGAGCAAATGGAGCAAAATCAAATAAATGTAAACTAGTACCATACCAAAAGCTTGCTGCAGTTCCCCATTAGCACATGGTTCTTCATTATTTGTCATAAGTTTACATAATTCATTGATCAGATATACCAGATAATTGGCTATCATAAAACAAATATAATACAACATTGAGTATAAATTAGGGATGGCAACGAGTAGTAAAATTAATACTCGAGTACTCTGACGATCGTTCGATCAAGTACTCGGGTACTCGATTACTCGGAAAAATTGAATATGTGTTCGGAAAGACAAGATTGTGTATACATGTATCATTAATGACGTATATTGTGCGTTGGTCGTATTATTGGTCATTTTCACCTTTAAAGTAAACTTTCGTTACGTATTATAACAAAAAATGATATAAAAAGAAAACAAATATTGTTTCAGGCTTTTAATTTGTCATATTCGTTTCATTTTATACAAGTATGCACTGCTGAAATGAACAACAATTAGAATTACAATGAAGGAAAATTAATAGCATACATAAATATAGTGAACGAAATTCAATACTAAGTTCAGTTGTTCAGTTGTTTACTCTACAATTTTTATTTTTTTTAAATGATAGTTTTTCGTACTGTGTAATTGTTGTTTACTTCATTAATATTCATAATTCTTGATTTGAAATATCAACCAATCAATTGTGATCTTTTTCGTACTGTGTAATTGTTGTTTACCTCATTAATATTCATAATTCTTGATATGAAATATCAACCAATCAATTGTGATAATCATTGCAAAAATAGTTAAAATACGCCCATTAAGAAATTCATTCTCGAAACAGTCGATTCTCTTTCGCTCTTTAGCGTCCATTGTTTGGTGAAAGGTCTCTATTTGGTATACAATAGAATTGTGTAGGTGAAAGTACCGCTATCAAAACTACGCTAATTGACATCAGTGCTAATTTGAAATAGGGGTCCTTTGTTGACAGTTTGCAACTGTCACAACAACTGTCAACTAATTGATTGAGGTCAATTGTGTACACAGCGGAGATTAGAGGGACCGTAAATTGTCCTCTTGGCAACTAACCAGATCTGATATTTTGTCTGTAAATCGTGTATTTGGTGATTTTTATAGATTTTTTTTTTTTTTCGAGTACTCAAGTAGTGATTTGGTACTCGGGTACTTGTTGCCATCCCTAGTATAAATGGAGGAAACTATTAATTTTGTTAATCATCATAACATTTAAGAAATAGCCTGCTGACCAGGTGGGTATGGGAATTTCAATATGTAATTAATATAAGCTTTGATAAAGTTTGATACGCAAAACTAAAATGAATGGAACTTCGTTTATTCCACCAGGATGTGTGCTGGGGCCAATACAGCTTAACGTCAGCATTGGAGACATACTGACAACGAAGGCAGAAGCCATTGTGAATGGGGTTGGTTCTGGGTTCGAGATGAATGGAGCCATTGCTCAAGCTTTGCTCAAGAAATGCCCTAACATCCTGCCTGAATGCCAGCAGAAGAGTAAGATCTGTCAGGAATATTTTACTGTTACCTGTTTGCAACATATTGTTTAAGTAAGATTTTATAATAGCTTGTGTATTAAAAATGTTGTTTTTTTATGTCAATGTTGTGTTGCATTTTTGCTTAAGAATTTCACGTTAAGCAACTGTCTAAGATATACCGTAAATGACTGGGTATAAGACGATAGGGGGTATTAGACGCAGGGGAAAAAATGTGTGAAAAGTCCGAGAAAAAAACTTTTAATCTATGTTTTTGGTTAAAAGACGCATAGAAAAAATGTCAAAATCGTCCGGCATTTTCTACCACCATGTTTGTTGACAGTGACAAAAAAAAATTCGTGAAAATGGTGATGGTTATCTTTAAAACCATACAACCATACTGTCGAGAATGAAGTTATGTTATGCAAAAAATATTTTGACAGTGCCCACTTTTGCTTTTTTATATGTAAGTTTGATTATTGTTTAATTCAATTTATTATTCAAAATAATATTGAATACCGTAATTCACAAGAGGTCGGACACCATAAATTAATTATTTTTTTCGCTCTCCGAATACATAGAAAATTATCATTTTCACATTTTATTTACATGTTTGTTTAACCTGCCTTTTTTCTTCATGTTTGCTTTTTACCACTTATTAATTTATCCGTAGTAATCAATGGTCATAAACTTATTTATTACGCCTATAAGTGTAAATCCTTCATCAAGTTAATTAAAACACCATTTTATACATGCACTGAACTGAATAAACACATTCTATCGGCTTCAGATCAAAGAGTCACACTGTGTGACGTCACATAACTTACAGTTATACCCACGAGGATCTCGTGGAGAGCATGGACATTGCTATGCAGGATTAATGTATAAATGTACGATTATTGCTTCATATAGTCTATAACAGGGGTTTTCCTAATGATTTGACTTTCACTTGCCCCAGGGGCAAGTCAATTTGAACATCTACTTGCCCCCTGTAAAATTTTGTTGCCCGATCTTTGCAAATGTTTATATGTATACAATTTTAATAAATCTTTATTAAAGGCATTGATATCTATTAATAAACACAAAGAATAACTTTTACAGATCTTAACTGCTACATTTTGTTTTCAAACGAGCATCATGGCCTCACTGTCACTTCTGGTTTTTTGCATTTTCTATCTTTTCATTTTTACAATGACCTTGCGATTCTTCATGAGCCTTTAAAGAGTCTTTTCGAAAGAAGTTTGAACCCGTAACAAAAGAACCAACATCATCATATTTCGTACAAACTTTACATTTCATGAGATGATTTTCGTATTCTAACCATATATATTCGTTTAACCAGGAAGATTGAAAGATTCTCTTTGTACAATCTTTTTCATATTTACTTTCTCTTTCATTATCGGTAGTTTTCGGCTTAGGTTTTGGTTTACTTTTAGAGAAAATTGAGAAAAAAGTGTTCAGTTTCGCCCAGTTCATCTCTGTCCGCCATCTTGCCAAGGCTGACGAACGCTATACGTTACGATTCATTTGATTGGCGTTTTAAAATCCAATAACCAATCAAAATTGGTTTAACTTATGCTTGTTAGGTAATATTTTAACCCAAAGAAAAATAAACTAAAACTACCGGAAAGCGTTCACTACGAAAGCTCACTTGCCCAGCGGGCTACCTGCTTTGAAAAATCACTTGCCCGCGGCGATTTTAACACGGCGCGGGCAAGCGGGCGTCCGCTTAAGAAAACCCCTGTATAAGTGTGGTACAAGTTTGAAAGCTTATTGGCAGATCGTTTTACAAACATGCCATGTCGATGTTTTCTTAATCCCTTGATTGCCCTTGTTGTTTGTTTAATCCTCAAATAAATATATCACACTTCCTTTTCAACAGGCAATAAATCGTTTAGGATGGGTAGTAACTATTTAAATTGTCACAGTGGTGTATACGGTTAGGTAATCTAGCCATGCATTGTAAAGATAAAAATCAATAATTTTCGTCTGTGAAACTTGGTAACTATGAAAGTTATGATTGATGTCCTTTGGGTGTCCGAAAATTAGGTACGCAAAATAAATTATTTTGGGAAATAATTATGGGTGTCCAAATATTTAGAGTGTCCGACCTCTTAGGTGAATTACGGTAACCTTAATCGAAAAATATTTTTGTTGAAATTATAAACGTCTTACGATATACCGTATCCCGATCTTCAACTGCCGTTTGAACCCGTATATAGTCGATCAATATGACGCGAGTAACATCCCTTTCTACATAAATCTAAACAAACTCTCGGCTTGAAATTGACCTAAAAAAAAAAAAGTTCAAAAAATTGTTACTGCCATTGGGTATTATACGCAGGCATTTTTTTGCATCAAAATCTAATACCCAGTGATTTACGGTAAACATGAAACTTGGTACACATATTCACTAAGACAATATGCATTTATGTACCAAATCTCATTACTATTGCTAAAATATTTATTAGCTATGTCCTTTGATCAGCTTAGAAAAACAGGAGTGTTGGTATGCCGCTGTATGCTCATGTTCAGATCAATCTAAATAAAAATAACAAACCCACACTATGACATGTTTTTCAGAGGATGATCTGAAAAAGAATGGAGTTGTGATGACCAAAGTGGACGGTCTGTCTGCTTCCTGTGTGATCCATGTGGTGTGGCAGGTCTCGCTCTCTAACTGGAGGTCCAAGATGACTGACTGTCTGGAGGAGGCTCATAAACACAGCCTCAAGAGTGTGGCCTTCCCAGTGTTGGGTTCAGGTGGGTGATTTTGTCCTGTGTGGGGTGGCTGGTGGCTCTCTCTCTCTCTAACTGGAGGTCCAAGATGACCCCTTTCTGGAGGAGGCTAATAAACACAGCCTCAAGAGTGTGGCCTTACCAGTGTTGGGTTCAGGTGGGTAATTTTGTCCTGTGTGGGGTGGCTGGTGGCACTCCCTAACTGGAGGTCCAAGATGACTGCCTGTCTGGAGGAGGCTCATAAACACAGCCTCAAGAGTGTGGCCTTCCCAGTGTTGGGTTCAGGTGGGTAATTTTGTCCTGTGTGGGGTGGCTGGTGGCACTCTCTAACTGGAGGTCCAAGATGACCGCCTGTCTGGAGGAGGCTCATAAACACAGCCTCAAGAGTGTGGCCTTCCCAGTGTTGGGTTCAGGTGGGTAATTTTGTCCTGTGTGGGGTGGCTGGTGGCACTCTCTAACTGGAGGTCCAAGATGACTGCCTGTCTGGAGGAGGCTCATAAACACAGCCTCAAGAGTGTGGCTTTCCCAGTGTTGGGTTCAGGTGGGTAATTTTGTCCTGTGTGGGGTGGCTGGTGGCTCTCTCTCTAACTAACTGGATGTCCAAGATTGCTGCAGAGTGAGAGTTATCTAGTTGTATGGGACTCCACCTCTCACCCAAGAGGACGAGGGTTCGAGCCCCACAAGGGGTACTTTCTCATGGCCTCTCAAAAATGACACAGTACTGGTTTCTGCCCAGGAAACGAACCAGAGAGGGATTTATATCAGCTTTCAGCTGTCTACAATAACGCAAAAATTAATTTGTATAAACAAAAAGTGCTGCCATTTAAATCATCCTTGCAAACTAAATCTTGCCCATACTGGTAAATCTCAGACCAATCTGAATAAAAAATGCATAGGGTTGCACAGTCAGACTACTTTCTTCATATTTAATCAGAAAAATCACCGCATTGTTTACATTTTACATGCTGAATAATGTAGGTCTCTCATCTCATTTAAATCTCACTATTGCAGGCTCTGGTCCCAAGCAATTTACCTCAGAGAGCATAGCTGAATGCCTGTTCACTGCCATAGATGACTTCCTATCCTCGCACCCAAACACCTCACTGACCGAGGTCCGGCTTCTGGTCCATATCAGTAAGATATCCAGCCAGCCGGGCATCCTGTCAGCTCTACAGGGGAAAACTTCGGCAGCAAATGCGCAGTCCAGTTTGTTGGGGCAGGCGGTGAAAGAAAAACTAGGTAGTGTTGTGTGAAGATAATCCTCTCTGGAAAATTAAATAAAATATGGTTTATATTGCAGATGCAGTGTTTAATCTTTAATCGCTTGTTAAAAACAGTATTTTCAACATCAGTCATGTCAGCTTTCTAGTATTTCTCATCAAGCTTTTACAAACTTGGTCACAATGATTATGGGCATTAATTCTCAACCAATTTGATAAACAGCCAAATAGATCTATTCACTCAGGAATTATGGCACTGGAAATTTGATCAATATTTTTACGGTATATATTCAAATTCGCAAAACTTTAGTGTTTTTTAGCTCTACTGGCCAAAAGCCAGAAGAGCTTATGCGATGGTAATGTGTACGTAGTATGTGCGTTCTGCGTCTGTAAACAATTGCTTGTGAACACCATACAGTCTTCAGTATTGATTGTATCTCGATGAAACTTGTACAGTATTTAGATATCCATTAGAGCTCGGTTCCTTTCGAAAACCAGCCAGATCCACCCATGCATGTACAGATTATGGGCCTTGAAAGTGTTAAAAAATCTGTGCGTCTGTAAACAATTGCTTGTGAACACGATGCAGTCTCAAGTTTTGAATGTATCCGGATGAAACTTGTACAGTATTTAGATATCCATTAAAGCTCAGCTCCTTTTGAAAACCAGCCAGATCCACCCATGCATGTACAGATTATGGGTCTTGAAAGTATAAAAAATGCTATTTTTAGCTCAGTCTATTTTTAGCCAAGTCTACATGACCGAAGTGTATTTAAAGCCAAGCTCACATGGAAAGTCACTATTGGTTGTGAATGTTTGTTCAAATTATACCCCTGGGGTCATTACTGACCACGCCCCAGGGTTCACAGGTTTGGTATACTTAAATTGGGAAATGTTAAACACCTTTTTGTCTGAAACAGCTATGCAGATCCTTGCTATTTTGAACAAGACTTAATTTAGTGGTTCACTACCATGGTTGTTCAAATTATGCCCCTTTGGCACTGCCCCGGGGGTCACAAGTTTCCTTGGGACTTATTTAAAAAATATTCTCAAAATCTTCTTGTTTCATACCACAAGGCCCATACCTTTGATATTTGTTGTGGAGCATCATATGAGCAAAACATTTGAAATTATGCCCCTTTTGATTTACTTTTTGTGTCGCCTGAAAAGACGACATATAGGGGTTACTTTTGTCGGCGGCGGCGTCCGCGTCCCATTTTCGCTTGTCCGGGGTATATCTCCTAAACTATTAGTGGTATCAACTTGAAACTTCATATGTACATAGATCTAATTGAGGGCAAGTGCAGTGCACAAGTACTGTTACTCTTGCTTCCATATTTTTAGAGTTATTGCCCTTTGTTATTTTTCATGCTTAAAGTTTTGTCCGGGACATATCTTGTAGAATATAAGAGTTATCAACTTGAAACTTCATATGTAGATAGATCTCATGGAGGGCAAGTGCAGTGCACAATAACAGTAACTCTTGCTTTCTTAGTTTTAAATTTATTGCCCTTTGTTAATTTTCATGCTTAAAGTTTTATCCGGGGCATATCTTGAAGAATATAAGAGGTATCAACTTGAAACTTCATAGCTAGATAGATCTCATGGAGGGCAAGTGCAGTGCACAATAACAGTAACTCTTGCTTTCTTAGTTTTAAAATTATTGCCCTTTCTTAATTTTCATGCTTAAAGTTTTGTCCGGGGCATATCTTGTAGAATATAAGAGGTATCAACTTGAAACTTCATAGCTAGATAGATCTCATTGAGGGCAAGTGCAGTGCACAAGAACTGTTACTTTTGCTGCCATATTTTTAGAGTTATTGCCCTATGTTAATTTTCTTGCTTAGGTTTTGTCCGTGGCATATCTCATAAACTACAGCAGGTTTCAACCTGAAACTTATTCCGTAGGTATATCTGATTGAGGGTTCAAATGCCACCTACACTTGAAAGTTAAATCATTGTCTATAAATGAATAAAATGCCAATCTAACAGCTATAATGTCGACAGTAAATAATTCGTCAGGCGACACATCCAACTCGCGGAGTTCTAGTTATTTTTAAAGCTACAGCAATGAAATTTTTGAAAGCAAATATTTTTTAACCTCAGATTACTTTTACTTGGCACATATTAAAATAGTTCATGCAACTTATCTGCTAACAACACTTTCAGTTCTCAGAAGTTGAACGTGCAGCATTTTCAGCTAAACCAAAAACAAAAAGTGAACTATGTATTTGTGGCCTATTACTGATATGTACATGCTCTGGATTGAAAATGACCACAAGAGCCATGCCAGTAGAGCATAGGCCCTTTTGGGCCTCTTGTTTCTTTAAATCTCAAATTTACACTTAATTCATTTGCATGATATACATCCTTAATGTGCTTCAGGAGCAATTGCTGAGAAGCTTGGACTAGGAGGGAGCAAGAACAATGGGCGACAAGTTGTGGTGAAATCCCCCAAGCCTTCAGTGGACTCTGTCCTGGTCATGCTGTACTCAGACTCCATGGACAATATTGACCGGTGCATAAAGGCCCTCGAAGACAAGATTGGCCTAGGATACAGTAAGAAGACTGTCACCGCTGATATGGATGTGATCAAAGGGATGTCCGATAGTGAGGTTTGTATTGTACACAGAATTAGGTAATGAGTGTGTTTTTCTGGCAGGGTAAGTCAAGAACGATATGTGTGATCTGGCACATAAAGAGCAAAGATGGATTTCCCTATTTGGCTTAAGATTTAAGTCATAAGTTTATGAAGTGCAGTGGGGGGTTTTCCCCACTTTTAAGGGAATAGTGGCAGGGCCCTTTAATAGGGGAAAAGTAAATAGCTGCAATAAATGGCTAAATAAAAAGAAATATTATTCTATTTTGTCAATGCTCTTGTATATAATTCAAGATATCTCTGTTTTCAGATTGACAACATGGTAGATCCGAGAATCCTTGTGGATGTTAAATTTGACAAAAATTCAGGCATCTTCACCTTAAATGGCCCTTCAAACCAGGTTAGCGCAGCGATTGACTGCATCCACAACAAGATGCGACAATACAAGCGCCAAGAGAGCACACAAGAGCTCGCAAAGCTCCTATATTCTCGAATCCAGTGGCATTGGCTTTGTGAGGATAGGACGGCGCAGGAAACAAAGGAGAAAGCCTATAGTGAGCTGCCAAATTATGCAATAGAGATGGCCTACAAAGACAATAAAGATACTGTGGAATTGACATCAAAGGATGGGAAGGTGTACATTATTGACTTCAAGAAACTTGTGGAGTATCAGAAACTGAACAAAGGGGACACTGTGCATGTGGTCAGGAAGGATGTACTCAAAGGTATGGTATTATGTGAAACTTGGATGTGGAATTAATGGTTACAATGAAGAATATTGTAATAAGTTAGGTAAAAGCTTGCTTTAGTAAATTTCCTTATCGTAAGGAGTTAAACATAATGTCAGATGACACCCATAGAAATGTTATATAGGTGATTAAAGCTGCACTCTCACAGTTTTACCATTTTTACAACTTTTTGATTTTTTGTCTTAGAAAAGGCAAATTTTTGCGTAGATATCTGCAAACCAATGATTTAAGATTGCTGACAAAAAATCAGATCGTAGATTTTCATATTTCCGTTCGAAAATTAATGTTTTATGTCTTAAACTGTAACTACCGTAAATGACTGGGTATAAGACGATAGGGGGTATTAGACGCAGGGAAAAAATGTGTGAAAAGTCCAAGAAAAAAACTTTTAATCTATGTTTTTGGTTAAAAGACGCATAGAAAAAATGTCAAAATCGTCCAGCATTTTCAGCCACCATGTTTGTTGACAGTGACAAAAAAATTTTTTTTCGTGAAAATGGTGATGGTTATCTTTAAAACCATACAACCATACAACCATACTGTCGAGAAAGAAAAGTTGTTATGCAAAAAAATATTTTGACAGTGCCAAACTTTGCATTTTTATATGTAAGTTTGATTATTGTTTAATTCAATTTATTATTCAAAATAATATTGAATACCGTAATTCACAAAAGTTTGGACACCATAAATTAATTATTTTTTTCGCTCTCCGAATACATAGAAAATTATCATTTTTACATTTTATTTACATGTTTGTTTAACCTGCCTTTTTTCTTCATGTTTGCTTTTTACCACTTATTAATTTATCCGTAGTAATCAATGGTCATAAACTTATTTATTACGCCTATATTTGTGTAAATCCTTCATCAAGTTAATTAAAACACCATTTTATACATGCACTGAACTGAATTTATATATAAACACATTCTATCGGCTTCAGATCAAAGAGTCACACTGTGTGATGTTATATAACTTACAGTTATACCCACAAGGATCTCGTGGAGAGCATGGACATTGCTATGCAGGATTAATGTATAACTGTACAAATAAATATATCACACTTCCTTTTCAACAGGCAATAAATCGTTTAGGATGGGTAGTAACTAATTAAATTGTCACAGTGGTGTATACAGTAAGGTAATCTAGCCAGGCATTGTAAAGATAAAAATCAATAATCTTCGTCTGTGAAACTTGGTAACTATGAAAGTTATGATTAATGTCCTTTGGGTGTCCGAAAATTAGGTACACAAAATAAATTATTTTGAGAAATAATTATGGGTGTCCAAATATTTAGAGTGTCCGACCTCTTAGGTGAATTACAGTAACCTTAATCGAAAAATATTTTTGTTGAAATTATAAACGTCTTACGATATACCGTATCCCGATCTTCAACTGCCGTTTTAACCCGTATATACTCGATCAATGTGACGCGAGTAACATCCCTTTCTACATAAATCTCAACAAACTCTCGGCTTGAAATTGACCTCAGAAAAAAAGTTCAAAAAATTGTTACTAGGTATTGTACGCATGCATTTTTTTGCATCAAAATCTGAGGGAAAAAAGTGTGTCTAATACACAGTCATTTACGGTAACAGTTTAAGAAAAATGCATAAAACATCAATTTTTGAACCTAAATATAAAAATCTGTCATGTTATGTTTTGTCAGCAGTCTTATATAAATGGTTGTCATGGATTTTCGCAAAAATTGGCATGTTCCAAGACAAAAAAATTAAAAAGTCGTAAAAATGGTAAATCTGTGAGAGTGCAGCTTTAAGATGAGCACCTGGGGTTTTGTCTCAAGCTGAACTTAGTAAAACAAGAGTTATGGCCCATTCATTAGCAAAATTGGCATTTCTGGACTTTGGTCGCTCAAAACTCCAACACTAAATAAACAAGTGACATGAAAGTTTAAGGGAATGTTGTTGGGGTGATGAAGTTGTGTACCTGGGGTTTTAACCTTGGACAAACAAGAAGTCATGGTTGCATAATCCTTGAATGTTCTTCACCAGTGTATTTTGACCCATTGCAGCTAATTGGAATTTTTCACTGCTCTAAAAGAGATCAACATATTTATTTATGTTGCGACTGCTGGGATTTAATATTTGTATTTTTGTTTGTGAATAGACAAGATTGCGAAATTAAAAATCTAGCAAAATAATGAATTATATGGGTTATCCAATTATTAAATAATGAAGTCGCAAAATTAGAAGACTGCTCATCAATGTGACCAATCTACAGTATTTGGCACTTTGTTAATTGTATAATTCCCTCTCAGCTGAGCAGGTCCAGCTCCCCACCTCATGGATGACTATGAGCAATAATGAGAATGTGAAGAAGGTTGCATTGCCACGGGGGAAGGAGTACTCAGAGGTGGAACGAGAATTTATCCAGCAGGCGCGTAACGGGGCGTACTCCGGGAAGAACAAGAACAGTCAGAATATACAGGTTGTTAAGGTAAGTTGATGATGGGTATAAGTTGTCAGAAAGTGTGATCTTAAATTAGTTTGAGGTCAGGACCAGCCTTGTCAAATAATTCTGAAAAATATATTGAAAATGGCAACATTGATCTATGGTTTTCATATGCTCATGAAGTCTTCATGGTAATTAAAGAAATTTTAATTGTAAGTACATTTGAAAACCCTTGGCTCGATATTCTAGGGACCAGCAGAAATACTTCTAGCCTTATTTGTAAGTTTTCTACCTTGTCTCTGCAAGGGAAGAGTATTCATTGGACATAGTTACGTTACACAGATGGTTATTTACGCAATAAAAATATAAACGCATATATGCAAAACAATAAACAAACAATCTTTATACAGTGAGTTACAAATACGTCTAGCTCTTAAGATATAAACATATGATATGAAAATCTAGATAGCACAAGAATAAAACATTAAGCACATTTTACAATTAAAAGGTAATTGCACTACAATAAAAATGCATGTCACATGTTATACAGCTTATAAAAATGAGGTAATCCGTCTAAGATATAAAAGTGATGTCATGTTTGCTCAAACTGTTAAACCATTTACATTTGATAATAATTATGGTACCAAGCAGTAAAATCGAATCAGTTAGCGCCTTGTGCTGAAAGAAGTCAAGCAAACAAATCAAGGTGTGAAATTATTACCTGAGACCACGAAAATGATAGCGAGCCAAGCAAACAAAACAAAGAGTGAAATTCTTACTAGGGACCGCAAAAATGAAATCAAGCGTGGAGAAATATCAGCCCTTGAAAAATCAAGCCATCAGATTGAATTTTATATGAACATACAGTAAAACAAAATTTTAATTAAGTTCAAGCCAACGAGGATATCAAGCCAAGCCATATCAAGCCACAGAGTTTTGACTTTAATCTTTGTCTTGATTGATAAAGCTTTGAATATTGAAAAACCTGGTTTCATCGTGTTGTGGCTTTTCTTGTTTACTTTTTAATTTGACTTTTTTATTGCTTTGACAGTCACATATTACATTATAATTGTAATCATTTCTTAGACAAAGTGGCATATAGTCAGACGTGCTGTTCTACGACAGCTTGTATACTTGTCTATTTAATTGTGCTTTATTGAAATGACATAATGTGATTATCACTTTATTATTTTAAGAAGCGGCTCATGAATGTGTGTGACTTGCCTGGTATGTCAGGTGGATTTTTTCCAGCACGCCTAAATTTTCCGGCAAAAGTGTTTATGATAAAAATGATCTTGCAGTTTCAATAAAAATAATAAAAAAACAAAAAAAACGTGTATCTTGCACATTTTACAGATTGAGCGTATTCAGAACCGGTTACTGTACAAGCAGTACATGGCCAAGAAGAAACAGATGGAGCAGAAACTGGGCTCGGGGACGAAGATCGAGCGCAAAGTGTGGCACGGGACCACAGCGGACGTAATACCCAGCATCATCAACAATGGATTCAACAGGAGCTACTGTGGCCTCCATGGTAGGGGTGGAGTATTACTGTTGTTATCACAAGCTATTTGTGAAAAATATTATTAAGTATTAGATCAGAGTTTCTTCTTGGCTTTGTTGCTGATCAAACTTCTATATTTGGCCTTTCTTAATTGTCAGTCATCTTCTTTTAACCTTAATTGGATTGTTTAGGTGTTGTTCATGTGTAAGACTGATCTTATTTTAAGCATCACACAAGTTTTGGCCCAAACTCAGAGGATATAACCAGTGTTGTACTAAGTAAGAAATGTATCTTTTATAATGAATCAATGACTTAGTTTCCCGAATGTGATGCTACACAAGATATTATCTTGTATTTGCAACCCAAAAAGACAAATCCTAGTAACAAGGCCTGCTGAGTGTATACTTTCTGCTGAAATTAATAGTTGCCTCTCCATTTGTATACATGTATAATATGATTGTTTGATGCTACGGCTAAATGTGTGTCTTCCATTTCCAGGAACGTGGTATGGACAGGGTGTATACTTTGCCGCAGATGCCTCCTACTCGTGCCAATCCTACCTTCAGGGTGGGAAACATAGCCACATGTTCCTCGCCAAAGTACTCGCTGGCAAGTTCTGTAAAGGGAAACCCGAGATGCGGGTTCTGCCTGCAATCAATCCCGCAAAGCCTGAAGATGTTTATGACAGCGCTGTCGACGACACGAACAAGCCAATGGAGTTTGTTATATTCCATGACACTCAGGCCTACCCAGAGTATTTGATCACATTCATGTGATGTGTCTTTAGTTTATTTCAGATGTGTTCAGATTCAAGTATCAGCCATAGTGATCGAGATATGTCATATATATATACATATATACATGTAGGTTATGTAATTGCTTAAAACCATAGAGTATTGTTAATTTCATACATTCATTACCGTTACTGATATACTTCTTGTGTACACATCACTTAAATACATTAGAAATTATCCATATTCTGATGCCCAGCATTATACTTTGAATATAAAATATTCATTGTAGTTAATTTTCTGCTAAAGTGACATAGGATAAGGTTTAATTCAAGTCTCCATGATACAATAAACATAAGCTTTCAGAGCTTTCAAAACTGACTACATACTTCCTATGTGTACAGGATGTAATTGTTACAACTGCAATTCAAAGATTTATACATACTTTACAGAGTTTATACAATTCCGTTAAGAAGACTTTTAAATTGCCAATGTACTTATTTAATTGTAATTCAGAAAAAAAACAGGTCTTTTTGGAGCCGGAATTTAGGTCCCATTTTCCTGCTGAAAAAAAGTATATATTTTTCCCCACCCCAGGTAAAAAAATCCTTCTTTTTTTTAGGAGCATTGACCTTTTAAAATTTAGCAAATGTAGCCATTAAGTGCCATTTTATAATTATATATATAGGTTTGTTGAATAAAAAGTTTGAAAACAAGTTTAACATTATATGAATCATGGTAATTTTTCCCACCTTTTTGTCAAAATGATGCTATTAAAGGGCCTTGCCACCACTCCCTTTTAAGTGGAAAAAACACTAATTTAGAAGAAATATTTGCTGTAACTGTCAAAGATTAGTTAAATTTCATTAAATAATACAGTAGTTAAGACATGTAAGAAACAACTAAAAAAAAACAACTTGATACTGTCTGTAGTTATAGAATATCATAAATGATAATTGTGTGTGTTTGTATTGGAACTTGAACGTTTCCCTGTACAATCGCTCCTGTTATTATACTGTGCTGCTTTGTCTAGCAGTAAGGCTACAACTTCACAACCAAGTCTAGGGACATTTTGACACGCCATTCATGGAATTAATCTTCTCATTCTCCCAATAAAAAAGAGATGTATGTTCAAAATGCCGTAACTCAATATTCAGTGTGTTATTGTGTCGCCTGAAGACGACATATAGGGGTTACTTTTGTCGGCAGCATCGGCAGCGGCGGCGGCGTCCGCGTCCCATTTTAACTTGTCCGGGGTATATCTCCTAAACTATTAGTGGTATCAACTTGAAACTTAATATGTACATAGATCTAATTGAGGGCAAGTGCAGTGCACAAGAACTGTTACTCTTGCTTCCATATTTTTAGAGTTTTGCCCTTTGTTATTTTTCATGCTTAAAGTTTTGTCCGGGGCATATCTTGAAGAATATAAGAGTTTTCAACTTGAAACTTCATATGTAGATAGATCTCATGGAGGGCAAGTGCAGTGCACAATAACAGTAACTCTTGCTTTCTTAGTTTTAAAATTATTGCCCTTTGTTAATTTTCATGCTTAAAGTTTTGTCCGGGGCGTATCTTGAAGAATATAAGAGGTATCAACTTGAAACTTCATAGCTAGACAGATCTCATTGAGGGCAAGTGCAGTGCACAATAACAGTAACTCTTGCTTTCTTAGTTTTAAAGTTATTGCCCTTTGTTAATTTTCATGCTTAAAATTTTGTCCGGGGCATATCTTGAAGAATATAAGAGGTATCAACTTGAAACTTCATACCTAGATATATCTCATTGAGGGCAAGTGCAGTGCACAATAACAGTAACTCTTGCTTTCTTAGTTTTAAAGTTATTGCCCTTTGTTAATTTGCTTGCTTAGGTTTTGTCCGTGGCATAAACTATAGGAGGTTTCAACCTGAAACTTATTCTGTAGGTATATCTGATTGAGGGTTCAAATGCCACCTACACTTGAAAGTTAAATGGCAATATCATTGTCTATAAATGAATAAAATGCCAATCTAACAGCTATAATGTCGACAGTAAAAAATTCGTCAGGCGACACATCCGACTCGCGGAGTTCTAGTTCATGTTTATAAATTTAGTAAAAGCTTTCAGGTGATACATTAATCTTTTAAAAAAAAATCATAGTCCATAAACTATTTGAATACTTGTATAAATGTATATATAATCTTTACTTTGAGGGCATCTCCGTTGTTAAGTCTCGTGTATAAAGCTGTTTTCATGATTTACCAAGTGTTTGTGATATTTTTCATGGTGTAATCCATTTGTACTTGTAAATACTAGTTTTACCATGCATGTATATGTCAACTCAGTGCTACAAATTGTATATAACTAAAATCACAGCTGATCTTGTACAAAGTGAGGGGATGTGTACATTTCATTTATACCCCTGTTGTTGATTGCTACAGTATTAGTGTTAAAGCAGTTGTGAAATGTTTCTGCAACCTAGTTAACATGATAACTAGTAACAGGGACTACAAGATGGTCGGAAGAAACTATTTCTGGGGGGGAGTTGGCTTCTTCATATAAAATATGTGCATTCAGTGACAAACATTATTACAAGTGTGTACTGCGTTAATTACATGTTTATATGTACATGAGATAGAGTTATGAAATTAAACTGAAGGATAATTGGTTTTAGGAACTTGAATTTCCTGTGGTACTTGGGAATAATAATGATGTTTATATTGATAAAGAAAACTATGATGAAATCTTAATTTTGTATTAAGATCTTAAATGTTTGAAATCCGATATTTGTAGTGGTTTAATGGGTTATATTCTGTCTGATACAGTAGTTTGAAACAAATTAACTGATTAAGTTCAATATATTGGGTTAAAGATTCTTAATGTATCAGGTTGACTATTAACAAAATGTCATGATACCTGGGTTAATTAATTACTTTTGTGTTAGATTTGTTAATGATGTTTATTTGTGTACAACTTCAATGCCTATTGTATACGGTCATTAGGCAA
This sequence comes from Mya arenaria, assembly GCF_026914265.1. NCBI lineage: Eukaryota > Metazoa > Mollusca > Bivalvia > Myida > Myidae > Mya > Mya arenaria. The sequence goes on from NC_069123.1 coordinate 18,012,207, forward strand.
ACCATTTTGAGCCATTTGTGGAGCTTCAGAAATATAACAAAACCATATTGTGTACTAGATGTTCTTACCTATATTGCAATTGTTCCTGAGAATAATTTTCTGTATTTACACGAACAGAAACTAAGAAAATGGACAAGAATACCTGGTTTTGTTATATAATTTAAAGGAAATTGCAATTGCTTAAAAACATTTCTGTAACTTCACATTTGGCTTATAGGGAAGACGGTCTTCCCAACAGCATGTTTTCACAGAAATGGGTAAAGCTTGTTTAAGCAAGCTACATGTACTTTTCAACCATATAAGTATAGGGCATTTGTTGTTAAAGGAAAAATACCAATTACTCTAGCTTTGAAACAAAAATATTTGCCAATTTTGGAGTTGTTGTTTTGTTAATTTGCATTAATTCATATTTTGTATGACCATTGACCCTTTTTAGATGTTTTCCTTGCAACAGTTTAAGTAACAAAACTCAAATTGTGTTTCTTATAAATTACTGTCAAATAACATTGCTTTGTTAGTTGCATGATGGAAAAAAGAACAAAGAAGCATAACAGGTTTTACACATTTCTGTGGGGACCAGGGACGAGCACATCTGTACATGTGTTTTGTTACGTCCTAACAAATCATGAGAACACACCACTCGCATTCAGATGTCAAACGGGAATGACACCTGGCTGTGGGTGGAGTGCTTTTACAAGAAAGCGGGATTATCGGGGGCAAGTACAAGAATTGCTGGTTAAAGTTTAAAAAGCAAAAACTAAACTATTAAGTTTGCAGCTGTTTTTCTGCTTGCTTTTGATGGTCAGGAATATTAACACAGGCATACAATGCCACAGTGTTAGTATTAGTGCAAGGGAATTTTACAACTGTTTTTGATATCTGATAGAACATTTGGTTAAAGGTTATAATGTTAATCTATAATTGTTAGGCAGTATTTTTTATGAGGTATTTGTTGAGATGGAACAAAGTTAAAATTGAAGTTATTTTAAAACAACCTCTCCATATAATATGCTTAATCTGTTGTGAAATTTCTTTGTGCTGGTAGGTATTATAGTGTTCAGTTGATGAGACAACTCGAGTAAAACTAAGATTGATGGGTTAAAAAATGATTATGGAGTCTATAAATGCTGAAGGAGTAGAGCATCCCTGATAGTGAAAGGGATTTATACATTTTAAAGTTTGGATGCATTTCATTTGGATAAGAATGTAAGAATCATGTTTGGATAAAAAACAACACCCTTTTATGTAAGATTATAAGATATCTGAGAAATGATCTACCGAGATTTTATGGTGATCATATTTTGACGTAAAGAAAGAACGTTCATTTTATTAGAGTGGTCAAGTTTAGGGCAGAATTTTCTGTTTCAATGAAAAATGAAGAAGTTGTCCTAGTTCTTTGCTTCAAATCAATTTCATGTCAAACAAATATGCTGTCTTCGTTTGTGTTCCCTTTATAAGACACTTAAAATTGATTACATTTGCTTATGAACATGGCGTTCATGAGAAGAAGACAACTTTGAGAAAGGTTTTTGAAACTTGTAGTATAATTGTTACTAATCAAAAGAACTTAAGTTGACATACTATTTTATTAAAACAAGTATAAGAGACACGCATCTAGTGTCTGTAAGATAAATCATCTGGTTTCCTAATTTCTATATTTTAATTCAATGAAGCAGTTAATACCTTTGCTAAATTGAAAATATGTAGGCTTACAGTACCTCAGTATTCTTGCTAAATTGATGTAGAATTAAGACTTTTTCACCTCATTGAATTTGACCACACTAATATTATGTCCATGAATCAGTGTTAAATCTACATCTGCTTATAGATAAATATAATAATGTCATATACATGTATATCATTTAGCCCCATTCTGAGGTTCACTAGTTCACATTATATCATACGATAGAATTTGCGTGTGTTTTGTAGTTCTTATTACTGATGTTGATCTTTATTGTTTAATGAGCAGCTTAGGAACAGAACAGGCATTTCTATTATTCTATTATGATTAAATTGAGTTCTGATATAGACAATTATAAAGCAAATACCAGTAACTGAAACCATTTCTTATTTTACATGTTTTTTTCTTGTAAACTTGAAAAGAAGCTATTAATAATATTATACAATTAAAGGCTGTTCATGTAGTGTTTATAGGACATATAGATGCTGAAGCATAGTCAATAAAACTGTATTGACATCAGCATCATGTAATTATCTACAGAAGAAATTCATTTTTTTTGATACATTTTGATAGTATTGAAATGATGTACATTAATGTTAGCTTACAAAAAAAACCTACTTGAAATTTGAATTTAAGGCAAAATGTGATTACCTTTAAATGCTTGGCTTGTTTGTTTTCAAAGAGACAAAATTGCCTGGGGCATAATTCACAACCTGTTGAAGATATTCACATGAAACTAAGTACACATGTTGCCGGACACAGTATGCACATGTGTATGAAGGCCAGTAACTCTGGCTTTAATAATTGTTGAGTTATGCCACTCATTGACTGAAAAACACACGAAACAAGTTTCCCTGCACTCTTGTTGGGAACAAGAAGCAATATGTAATGGCTTACAGTATTACACATGTAAGTCGATGGATGTGTAAAAAATTTTTAATCGAATATGTCAAACATAGTTAATTAGTTAACCAAATATAGATAGAATTAGATATTATCTTAGAAACCTTATCTGAGATGAAATACGATTAAGATTCTGGTTATTACCGGTATGCATGCTTTTCAAAGATAATGCAATGACCTTGTTGTGGCGCGATGTTTGTAAATGCCTGTTCTGTTCTTGGAGAAATCTGTTGGTTTGTATGTATGCATATATATCTATTCTTACATTGAATGTACAGGTATTTTTAATTTAACCAGAGTTTAACAGAATCAGCATAATTCCATTTTAAAGGTAATCTTTTCTGGTATATGTCTAAAGTAGTAACGACCTGTTTTTATTCAGAACTAAAGCATTCTAGTGCACTATTCAAAGTCAAATATTTGCCTGTTTGCTTCTTTAAGCTTTTAGGACTTTTTTATTCCCCAAAAAAAGTTTAAACTCAATTTGATATAAATAGAGAAATTGTAAAATTTATCTTGCTGTGGTTTTTATTTCTTGAAAAGAAAGCGTTGTGCTTCTACATGAATATATATTCAAACTAGATAATGAAAATGATGAAAAATCATGTTTTCTTTAATTAAATGAGGGTTATTCCAATGGTGCCTTTTGCTTGTTTACCCATTGTGCTAGATCATATACATGCCTCTGTGTTATAAGTCACATGATAATGTACTGTGGTAAATTGGAATAGAATTCTAATATTGTTTATAAGATGAGTTGCCATACAACTACATATATGCTCATACATTACAACAGATTTTGGTTCTTGTTTATAATGTTGTACCAGAAAATAATGACTCATTAATGATTTATGTGGCATATACATGATTTATGTGGCATGTGGCAAGTATATAATCTATGTGCCACATACAAGATCTATGTGTAACATACATGATCTATGTGCCACATACATGATCTATGTGCCACATACATGATCTGTGTATGATTCCCAAACATAATGAAAAAGTTGCTCCAAATGAGGTTAAGTTGCATGAAACTGCTATATATTAATTGTTTTACTGCTTTCATGTAACTGAAAGTACTGGAAGACTGTATATTGTTCTGGAAGTTTCTCTGGTACTCCGTAGGAAATTGCTGCAACACCAATCTGGTGGTAGAACCAAAAATAGCTATATTACTGACCATGATATGAAAAGGCTGAACTGGGAGTCATATATTTTACATAAATTTTACTGGAAGATTGTTTAAATGATAGCTTTTGATGGAGGTAATCTAAACAATATATGTAATACAGGATGTAATCTAAATAATAAACAGTTTAGTAAATGTAATGTAAAACAAGACATTTTACTGGAAGATTCTTAAAACTATAGATTTTACTGGAAGATATCTATACAGTGTGGGGTCTCTAAAAGTAATCAATATTATTTTACTGCATATTTTAGTGAAATGAAGATTTTAATATATTAATTTGATACTAAAATACGAAATTAACTTATATGACAATTTAGGTAGCAGTTCCATTATAAGGAATAAATAAAGGAGCATTAAACTGGTCATTATTTTCTTGGTACGGTATAAATAAGGGCTCTGCCCTTTCATATGATTATAATTAGTCATGTCAATATATTTTCTCTTTTGTTTTGTACTATTTCATGGGACTGTTTGCAAATGAAAACTCTTTTTATGATAAACTAATATAACATATATAAATATATATTTGTTCATAACATTATATTAATAAATTTGTCAGACTAATTGTTTTTGCAGTAATTGTTTTGTTTAATACATTTGAATATGATACTGCAACACTATATGAATTCCATCATTTGTCAACTCAAGGTTTGAAACTAATTGCATACTGGGATGGATTCCATGTGGTACTTAGTTATAAAATGTTTTTGTTGGAATTAAGATTTTTGATTGAAAAGAAATGAGCCACTTGTTCATTCCTGCAACACTTCAACTTTAAAATCTGGAACCAATACTGAAAAACTGAAATAGTTAGTATATTTAGTGAAACATTCAGATATATTTTGTGCTTCGCTTCAAGCAAAACTATCATAGAAGTACTGCTACAATTCTTTATGTATAATTTGCTCTTTTTTCACAAAATATTTGTTTTGAATGCACACCAATGCATATGTATCACTAAACTGTTATTGTTCGTCTTTTTTGTCTCCAAGAAATGAGATTTAGCGTTATCAACTTAACACTAAAGTTCATTTGCAAGCAGTCCAGTGTCCATCCTTGGGAAGTTTGTTAATTCTCAAACAAATCATTATTTGTGATTACTTTATTGTCTTCGAGTTTGCGAGGACTTAATAAAGAAAATAAATGATAACTGTTTTTCGTTATTAATGGTTGGACCAAAACTTTGGCCGCTAAACATTATCATTGCTAGCTTTCGTGACTAGCCTCTCAATTGATGTAGCTTGCATAGCATGATAGCCTAACGAAGATCCTATTTTTCTGCATCAGTGTTGTCCACTCGTCACTGCCTTGTCCTCGCTTGGATGCCAACGTTCTGTATCCAAACCTTACCAAAGTTGGTGACAGTAATTATGTCCATAATATGAGCAGTTTGATAACTAGCCGGCTATAACTTTTGAATGATACGTTTGACCATTGTCAGGTTTTTCAACAATGCAAAAATGTGCAAAATGCAATAACTGATGATATATAGATATATCTCAGACCCACATGTCATATTGCAACAGTCGCTCCGGAGTTATTGCCGTTGAAAATTGGTGTCAATGCAAGTATGTATTATTGGCCTTGTCAATACTTGAACTAGATCCTCTCGGTCAAGGTCCACTTGTAAAGCGACCCGCACTCTAACTTGAACAGTTGTGTGGTGATCATGCGGCGTGAGACCGACATACACATGTACATTACCAGTGTACAACTCGTGTACGGGGTGCTGGAAGATTATCACAAACAGGACTGCTTCGAGATGAATTTTAGATATTTATTTTATTTTTTTAAAAGTGCTCTAAATCACTTTAAACATGACGAGTTGTTCTGAACAAAAGAGTTAGCCATGCTTGTCCTACATGTATACCATGCTTTGCCCGTGCTGTTTGTGATAATCGGACCATAGTGGTCTCAGCTGATAAAAGGGTTATCAATTACATATATATGAATATCAAAGGTGTTAATTTCATATCACTGATACCCCATATGATAGAAACAAATACAGTTAAAACTCAGTTATGGGTGCATGTTCAATTTTTAACTTACAATCATTGTCTAAATGTAGATAATGCATACTGAAAATCATCATTGCATGCATTCTTATTATATTCTTATCGACCTAACTAGATGATAACCGGGTCATACAATTAGAGATAACCATGGACACGCAGGGGATTTTGACCCCCCCCCCCCCCTCCTTCCCTGTTCACCCTGTTGGAGCAAACATTGTTATCATGGAATACATTACTCAATCACCTTTACTACATTCACACATTTCATCTTCACTTAAGATAATCACTGACAATAGAGGATTTATTAAAAAGATATTGTGATTAGATATCGTGTGAATATGTCAACATAGAGTGTGCACATTTTGATCTCATTTTGTTTTAACTCGGTCGTTCGCCAACACACGCGCGCATGTGTTAGCTGTTCGGTATAAACTGTTCATGACATTTCAAGCAGATTGTCTAGATATACTAATTAATTTTCGACATTGAGTGTGATCATAATTCTTGAATTCGTTGACGGCGCTTAAACAAGCAATATATCATCCTTTTTCGGATGCCAGGGCAATTTGGGAATCGAGCCAATGCCCTCTTGGGGGGAAACGCGGACACCCGCACCATTGTTAAAAGTAGAAAATGTCGGAATGGAACTGCGACCGCTTTCAATATCAATTTTATCGCGACAATGTGTGTCTCCATGGTTGTTTTCCTTATTGACATTGAGCAGGTCAAACCAGCTCTGACCCTCTGGTATTAATATGAAATATGAAATCACCTCCTGGATGTATTAGGGGTGATGCTATTACGAATCCTTTTTGCAGAATGTTCTTGGTCCTTTTCGGAGAGCAACATATCCAGCAGAATACTGCCAGTAATAAACTTTGCGAAATTTGAATTTGATACGTGTCCGACGTATTGTGTATTGTTCATCTAGTATGGTAGAACTGACAGATTTATGTTTCGGCATCGATGATCCCATTCTGTCATTATCGATCAGTCCCAGTCCTGCTCATTATCTGATTTCAGGGCGTGTTTACTAAGTCTAGGTATTTCGGTCTATGTTTCATTTACCAAAAAATAGCGGGCCCACCTAAGTGCATAATCAATGGATATAGATGATGATGACTTGCTGCAACCAGAACTATTTCTGCTTTACTGCACTATTGCTGACTCAACTTGTCGATATTCTTTAAGGGGAACATATGCCGCCTTTTCGCAGCCAAGTTCCCTGTGGGAAATGCTCACAGTAACACAGACAACTATCTCATTAACTCAGACATCATCAATAATTAACACTGAAAGCTGTAAAAAGGTCAGTAAGAGTCAATACATCGACTGTAAATCAGTCTTTTTAACTGGTATTCATACTTTTTGAAATTGACTTTTCTTCTCTTCGCTCGCTTAAAACACACTTTGCATACGCATGTTTCTACTGTTAAGCCTAATGAACGCACGAAAGACACGGACTTCCCTACAACACGTCTTAGTTGAGACGATAATTTACGCTCGTATGCGTGGTCGTGCATTGTGCACAAGATGCTTGGCCGAAGGCGCCTCTCGGAATCAAAGCTCGTATGCGTGGTCGTGCATTGTGCACGAGATGCTTGGCCGAAGGCGCCTCTCGCAGCCACTGGTCTTACGCATGGCCGTGCTTTGTGCACAATATGCTTGGCCGAAGGCGCCTCTCGGAATCAAAGCTCGTATGCGTGGTCGTGCACGAGATGCGTGGCCGAAGGCGCCTCTCGGAGCCAAAGCTCGTATGCGTGACCGTGCATTGTGCATGAGATGTTTGGCCGAATGCGCCTCTCGGAGCCACTGCTCTTACGCGTGGCCGTGCATTGTGCACGAGATGCTTGGCCGAAGACGCCTCTCGGAGCCAAAGCTCGTATGCGTGGTCGTGCATTGTGCACGAGATGCTTGGCCGAAGGCGCATTTCGGAGCCAAAGCTCGGATGCGTGGCTGTGAATGGGGCAAGAAGGCGCCTCTCTGAGCCACTGCTCTTACGCGTGGCCGTGCATGGGACAAGAAGCTTGGCCGAAGGCGCCTCTCGGAGCCACTCATTACCATACATGAACGGGAATGTAACAAGCACTGTCTTTTCTGCAGCAATCAAAGTAAATATGGACTCTGGTTGAAAATGAATTTCTGTTATATATGTTTTTACTATATATATAGTTATATTTAAAAAACGAACATCGAGTTGTTTAAATTGTAAGATAACTAATAGTTCACATTGTTACCGCTTTCTTATGACACCATTTGCATTGTAGAAAAATTCAAAAACCAAAAACAGAAACCCCTTTGCAACTGACAATGACATGTCACGACTCTACTGTGGCACTACATATAGGAATATAGTTATATTGTCTCTCCTCGAATGATTGTATATGATTTATGTGAACATAAGCTTCACGTATCAATATCATCGGTTGTTATGGAATGCATCCATGTTGATTTCAGTTTAGAAAGCCATAGAGATCTGAAAGACACTCGTGTCCGTAGTTGGTGTCGATACTCCAAAGGATGGCATGACGCCATTCACCATTTAACAGGTCTAGACGAAATTGCAAGTGTGTACATGCGTGTACGTCTGGGCTACAATCTGACCAGTGACCAGCTTTGATAAATTGCATTGTCCGGCGGTCAGTAACTAAGTCAGTCAACAGATAAAGCTGCGACGACTGACTTATAAATGGACATCACTAGCGGATGTACACCCCCACCCCTTTAACGTTCAAGTTTACTATTTAAGTCAATATCGGAGAAAAAAAGTACTAGCATACGCTCAAAATGCACCATGCCGGACTATCTTCTCCGGGAAGTAACCCCAACCACCATGCAAAAAATGTTATGCCATATACAGTGAGGTTCCTAGGGAGGGGCGCATGTCAAAAGATTGCGCCGTTACGTCCCCCCTCTAACGTCAATTCTTGGATCCGCCCTTGAATCATACTGCCAGACTTTACACGCTTCTAATATGGCCTGTGTGTCAGAAGAAAATGATCTGTTTTATTCTCCAATTATTCCGTCTGTTGTGCCTCTGAAATAAAGGCAATCGATTCAAAGCTATCAAATACAAAGATCGTCGATTTAATAAATTGCACCATGAATAAACAGAATACGCGTTGCAAATTTGAACTTCTAGACTATACGAGCGCTTAGTCATTCAAATGAAACGTGTGTCAGCACATTTTAGTAGTTCGTCGTATATAAAAATGATCGTAATCTAGTAAGCCAAATTAATGTTCTCAAATAAGGTTCGATCGATCCAACTAAAAGCATTGGTATTAGGAAAATTACGCCTTGTATTATCAAGCGCATAAAATAGCCCCTCCATCGTTAATAATTCAAAATGGAATCTAATAAAAAAGTTCACCATCCCGTCTCGCCCCAAGACATTTTTTAAAGCACATTTTAACTCTAGCGACCATCGGGCACTTGCGGAGCATAATTATATATGCACTCGATTGCGGGAGAAAGTGTGCATTTTTTCTTCATGCAATGTTTTATTTTTACCAGAAATACGATGATGTTCGGTACAAGTATCGAACTTTAGAACAAATTCTTGTCGATTGTATGTGCATTTTGATATTGAAATTAATGCAAAGTGTGTGTGTGTTTTTGCAAACGAAGGTAACATTGGGGTAAAATTGAAAGTTTCAAACTGCTTCAACAAGTTAAAGAATGTTCAAATGTTTTTGAAGTTGTAAGAGTGATGTCTGTTTAATATCGTATAACATCTGCTGTAAATGGTCGCTCATGCACCGAACGCAAATCAAATGTTAATTGTTCTAGTTTTGGATGAGAGTATTTTCAAAGTTGGTAATACCTCCTCTTGACCTCATCCTGCAGAGCCCACCAGAGCCTCAGCGCAAACACGTCATGCCCACTGCAAACGAGCAGACTCAGAAAAACATTTTTTTTTTTAAATTGCCATGAATCATCTTTAATTATTCCGTTCGTTTTGCAAAAATAAATGTGAATAATTGTACAATTTCGAATTGTAATAAAAGTCAGCAAATTCCATTATCAATACGTAACTCGGAGGAACGTTGGAATGAAATGAAGATTTGCAGTTTGTATAGTTTGAGTCTGAACTCATCCTTGACAGTGACGGACCAGGAATTCATAACTGGTGAGGGAGGCAATTGGCAAACCCAGTCAAAACTGGGGTATTTAAATGACAAGCATAAGATCGTTGATATATTTCAACCCTTCATTCAAGAAGACTTTTGTGCATCTTGTAAAGTGGACATATTAATGAAAAACTATATACCGGTATACATTTATATCTAAGCGTTTAAGTTGTTTACAGCTATCAATTAATGGTTTAAGTTATTTGTTTGAGGGTCGATTTGCCAGTCAATTGTAAACATGTATACCAAGTTGCATTTTGTCATTGTTAACATGTGTACCAAGAAGTTGCATCTTGCCACTGTAAACATTTGTACTAAGCTGCATCTTATCACTGAAAACATTTGTACCAAGTTGCATCTTGTTTTGGTTAACACGTGTACTTAGTTGCATCTTGTCATTGTTTACATGTATACCAAGTTGCATCTTGTCTTAGTTAACTTGTGTACCAAGTTGCATCATGTTGTTATTAACATGTGTACCAAGGTGCATCTTGTCATTATTAACATGTGTACCAAGTTGCATCTTGTCGTTATTAACATGACATGTTGTGTAGCAAGTTGCATCTTGTCACTATAAGCATGTGTACCAAGTTAAATCTCGTCTTTGTTAAGATGTGTACCAAATTGCATCTTGTCATTGTTAACATGTGTACCAAGTTGAATATTGTCATTGTTAACATGTGTACCAAGTTGTATATTGTCATTGTTAATATATGTACCAAGTTGTATATTGTCATTGTTAACATATGTACCAAGTTGTATATTGTCATTGTTAACATATGTACCAAGTTGTATATTGTCATTGTTAACATATGTACCAAGTTACATCTTGTCTTTGTTAACATGTGTACCAAGTTACATCTTGTCTTTGTTAACATGTGTACCAAGTTGAATATTTTCATTGTTAACATGTGTACCAAGTTGAATATTTTCATTGTTAACATATGTACCAAGTTGAATATTGTCATTGTTAACATGTGTACCAAGTTGTATATTGTCATTGTTAACATGTGTACCAAGTTACATCTTGTCTTTGTTAACATATGTACCAAGTTGTATATTGTCATTGTTAACATGTGTACCAAGTTACATCTCGTCTTTGTTAACATGTGTACCAAGTTGTATGTTGGCATTGTTAACATATGTATCAAGTTGAATATTGTCATTGTTAACATGTGTACCAAGTTGCATCTTGTCATCATAAGCATGTGTACCAAGTTAAATCTCGTCTTTGTTAAGATGTGTACCAAGTTGCATCTTGTCATTATAAGCATATGTACCAAGTTAAATCTCGTCTTTGTTTAGATGTGTACCAAGTTGCATCTTGTCTTGTTAACATGTGTACCAAGTTACATCTCGTCTTTGTTAACATGTGTACCAAGTTGTATATTGGCATTGTTAACATATGTATCAAGTTGAATATTGTCATTGTTAACATGTGTACCAAGTTGCATCTTGTCATTATAAGCATGTGTACCAAGTTAAATCTCGTCTTTGTTAAGATGTGTACCAAGTTGCATCTTGTCATTATAAGCATGTGTACCAAGTTAAATCTCGTCTTTGTTAAGATGTGTACCAAGTTGCATCTTGTCTTGTTAACATGTGTACCAAGTTAAATCTCGTCTTTGTTAAGATGTGTACCAAGTTGCATCTTGTCTTTGTTAACATGTGTACCAAGTTAAATCTCCTCTTTGTTAAGATGTGTACCAAGTTGCATCTTGTCTTTGTTAACCTGTGTACCAAGTTGAATATTGTCATTGTTAACATGTGTACCAAGTTGCATCTTGTCATTATAAGCATGTGTACCAAGTTGAATCTCGTCTTTGTTAAGATGTGTACCAAGTTGCATCTTATCTTTGTTAGCATGTGTACCAAGTTGTATATTATCATTGTTAACATGTGTACCAAGTTGTATATTGTCTTTGTTAACATGTGTACCAAGTTGCATCTTGTTATTGTTAACATGTGTACCAAGTTACATCTTGTCATTATTAACATGTGTACCAAGTTGCATCTTGTTATTGTTAACATGTGTACCAAGTTGTATATTGTCATTGTTAACATGTGTACCAAGTTGTATATTGTCTTTGTTAAAATGTGTACCAAGTTGCATCTTGTTATTGTTAACATGTGTACCAAGTAACATCTTGTCATTATTAACATGAATACCAAATTGCATCTTGTCGTTGTTAACATGAATACCACGTTGCATCATGTTGTTATTAACATGTGTACGAAGTTGCATCTTGTCATTATTAGCATTCATACGAAGCTGCATATTTTCTTTATTAACATGGACTAAGTTGCATCTTGTCGTTTTAACAAGTGTACCAAATTTTATATTGTCATTGTTAACATGTGTACAAAGTTGCATCTTGTCATTTGTTAACATGTATACCAAGAAGTTGCATCTCGTCATTATGAACATATTAAAGAAGTTGCATCTTGTCTTTTATATTTCATATTGTTATTGTTAAAATGTGAACTAGGTTGCATATTGTCATTGTAACAAGAGGCACATCAGTGCCTGTGCTCCACTGGCCAAAAGGTTCAAGCAAAGACCACCTAACGAACATTTTCGTCAAGTTTCATAGAAATACAATCATCAATTTTTGAGGAGAAGTTATTTAATTATTTTTTTTACTTTAATAGCTCTGGCTGCCATGTTGTGCAGTGGACCGAAATGATTTGGGCAATTTGAGTAAAGGAGCACCAAACAAACATTTCTGTCAAGTTTTATCGAAAAAAGGTCATCGGTTTCGACGACAAGTCGTATAAAGTTTATTTTTTTATTTTTAGCTCTGGCAGCCATGGTGTGCAGTGGACTGGAACCATTTAACAAATTTTGGTTAATGACCACCCAAGGAACATTTCTGTCAAGTTTCATCAAAATCTGATCATCGGTTTCTGAGGAGAAGTGGTGTAAAGGTTTTTCCTATTTTTAGCTCTGGCTGCCATGTTGTGCAGCGGAACGGAACCATTTGGGCCATTTTGTCAAAGATTTTGTTGAGATGACCCTTGTTATTAAGTCTCATAAAGATTATGTCAAAATTGTGACGCAGGCAATTTGTGGACTGACGATTGACTAACATGTAATCTTGTCTTGTCATATGACAGGCGAGCTAAAAATTACAAACCATTGTTTTCCAAATGGAAATGGAGACGTTTATTATTGTTTTTTTGCGACTTTTAATGGCGACACGTCTTTTAAATAACCCGTTACCGAGTCATTTTCACGTTTTCTTTTCGCAGCCATGCTTGTTTTTCCGCGGGAAATTATCTGGAAATCGACGAGACGTTCCGAATAATCGCTGTCACTAAAAACCGACAAGAACCAACAACAACAGAAAAGAACCCTCAACCTGAAGTAATATAAGCATTTACTGTCTTTTAGTTTTTAACTTAAGTGATATCGATTTTAATCACTAGTTACTGATTATCAAAATATATTTATACAAGCAGCATTCAACACGCATCCACTTAGTCCTGCATAAGACCATCTTTTTTTCACTTCTGATGTGATGTCGGGTCTTTTGCCACTCGCGACACGTTGTCGCTGTTTAAGATATAAGTTTTTCCTTTAAACTATAAATATCGACCCAAAATAATGCTTAAAAGTTAAACAATTAATAAACATTTAATCTAAATAGATTATAAAGCAAATATCTAACCTGAACAAGAACTGACGAGATAGAATCGACTTGGTGTTTCACTTACACTTTTCGGCCATTTAAGTTACTAAAAATAGCTGTTTCATAAACTTTCAGAATGTCACTTAAACGAAAATTAATGTTCAGTCTATATATACTTTCCTATGTATAAATGTAAGGTTTTTAAATTGATCTTTTTGTGAGAACTTTATGCTTATATGTTTACTCATAAATTATTATTGTTTAAAAATTATTTAAAGATGCTATACGTGAAAAATTAAGACATTATTTTTTTTTCTATTAAAGGGAGGTAATTCAGTAGTAAAATGTAATCAAAGCTATTAGAGCATGGCATTTCTTTTCTAACCATGTTGATATTATTACAGTCTATTCAAGCAAGATGCCTTTTGTTTTTACATAGTACCCATAGGTTCTGAAGAACAAGGAGCACTATTCTCAACAGAAGGATGTCACTCCCTATCACTGCATGAGCATCATAATAAAGAAATGTTTACTCAAACTGCAAGCTGCTCAATTGAAATAGGTATTTACCTCAAGCATACAGTTTTATAATGTGGCAAAATAGTCGGACTACTAGATTGTCATTCGGACTAGTAAAATATGCCATTATGCTAGTCCAACTGGCTAGTAGGTTAAACTGTTTTTCGTGAAGACTGCGGACGAGAAGTCCTTAAAGGTTTTTCTATTTTTAACTCTCGCAGCCATGTTGTGCAGCGGACCGGAACCATTTGGGCAATTTTGGTTAAAGGGCATCCCGATGAACATTTATGTAAAGTTTCATCAAAATCTGATAATCGGTTTCTGAGAAGATGTAGTTTAACGTTTTTTTCTATTCTTAGCTCTGGTGCCCATGTTGTGCAGCAGACCAGAACTGTTTGGGCTATTTTGGTTAAGGACTACCCAAGTAACATTTCTATCAAGTTTCATTGCAATACGATCATCGGTTTCTGAGGAGAAGTCGTTTAAAGGTTTTTCTATTTTTACCTCTGGGGGCCATCTTGTGCAGTGGACCGAAACCATTGAAGCAAATTTGATAAAGGACCATCCAAGGAACATTTCTGTTAAGTTTCATCAAAATCTGATCATCGGTTTCTGAGAAGATGTTCTTTAAAGGTTTTTCTATTTTTTTGCCCTGGCAGCCATGTTGTGCAACGGACCGGAACCATTTGAGCAATTTTGGTTAAGGACCACCCAAGGAACAATTCTGTCAAGTTTCATCAAAATCTGCCCATCCGTTTCAGAGGAGATGTCGTTTAAAGATTTTGCTATTTTTAGCTGTGGCGGCCATATTGTGCAATGGACCAGAACCATTTGAGCAATTTTAATAAAGGACCACCCAAGGAACATTACTGTCAAGTTTCATCAAAATCTGCCGAACCGTTTCAGAGGAGATGTCGTTTAAAGATTTTGCTATTTTTAGCTCTGGCGGCCATATTGTGCAATGGACCGGAACCATTTGAGCAATTTTGGTAAAGGACCACCAAAGGAACATTCCTGTGAAGTTTTGTCAAAATCCGCTTATCAGTTTCAGAGGAGATGTCGTTTAAAGTAAAAGTTTACGCACGCACGCACGCACGCACGACGGACAATCTGTGACGACATAAGCTAAAAATGAAAAACAAAGTGCCATTGTTAACATGTGTACCACATTGCATCTAGCCTTTGTTAATATGTGTATGAGGTTGTATCATGTCGTTATTAACATGTGTACCAGGTTGAATTTTCGTTGTTAACATGTGTACCAGGTTGAATATTGTCTTTGTTAACATGTGTACCAGGTTGAATATTGTCTTTGTTAACATGTGTACCAGGTTGAATATTATCATTGTTAACATGTGTACCAGGTTGAATATTGTCTTTGTTAACATGTGTTTCAGGTTGCATCTTGTCATTGTTAACATGAAAACCACGTTGTATCTGGTCATTATTGACATGAACACCCAAGTTGTATTTTGTCATTGTTAACATAAATACCAAGTCGTATATTGCCATTGTTGACATACCTATGTGGTTGTTAATTGTCATTGTTAACAAGAAAACCAAGTTATATTTGGTCATTGTGAACATGAAAACCAAGTTGTATCTAGTCATTGTTAACATGAATACCAAGTCGTATATTGCCATTGTTGACATACCTATGTGGTTGTTAATTATCATTGTTAACAAGAAAACCAAGTTATATTTGGTCATTGTGAACATGAAAACCAAGTTGTATCTAGTCATTGTTAACATGAAAACCAAGTTATATATTTGGTCATTGTGAACATGAAAACCAAGTTGTATCTAGTCATTGTTAACATGAAAACCAAGTTGTATCTAGTCATTGTTAACATGAAAACCAAGTTGTATATAGTCATTGTTAACATGAAAAACAAGTTGTATATTGTCATTGTTAACATGAAAACCAAGTTGTATCTTGTCATTGTTAACATGAAAACCAAGCTGTATATTGTCATTGTTAACATGAAAACCAAGCTGTATCTAGTCATTGTTAACATGAAAACCAAGTTGTATCTTGTCATTGTTAACATGAATTTGAAAACCAAGCTGTATCTTGTTATTGTTAACATGAAAACCAAGCTGTATCTTGTCATTGTTTACATTGATACCAAAGCATTTCTTGTCATTGTTAACATTGATACCAAAGCGTATCTTGTCATTGTTTACATGTATACACAGGTTCATGTATAATCACAAGATATAACTGTTACTATGCGGAGGATACCTAAGATATGAAAGTACTTGGACCCATTTCTTACAATTTAAATCAAAAGCAAAATCAACAACCAGTTAATAATTGTACTTGCAATTTATTTGTACTCATACCCATGTGTACAGTGTTAGGAAATAAATCACTATACATCAGTACAAGACGTAATAAAGATACAATAACAAATATAAAACATGTTAACCGTGGTACAATCCTGAACAAAGTATTCAACAATACTTTAGCAACAGGTTACATACAAGCTATAGTAATACCCTTAAAACATTGTTCAAGTTTAAAGGTTTATTCAGTCATGGCATATTACAGTCAAGTTATTATGACATGAACAGAAGTAAACCAACAAGAACACACAGTCTACTTGAATTTGACAATGGTAAACATCATAGGACATAAACATTGATTATACAGGAGCCATTCTGTAAGTCTGTCATTTATTGTTTAAATCATGCAGCACTTGTGGGTAACACATACAATTTACATGTGAGCCAAATGTGATTACAGGACACACACATACAATGTACATAATTATGAGTCAATGTGATTACAGGACACCCACATACATTGTATACGTGATTAAATGTGTTTACAGGACACACACATACAATGCACATGTGAGTCAATATGATTACAGAACACAGACATACAATGTTTATATGAGCCAATGTGATTGCAGGACACACACATACAATGCACATGTGAGTCAATGTGATTACAGGACACACACATACAATGCACATGTGAATCAATGTGACTTTGGATTTCAATAATGCACCTTACATCATCTGGCCTTATAAAATATTAACCAAACATTTAACAAATCTGCAACAAAAAATGCATGCACCAAAACAAAAGCTTAATAACTTTGCATCAAACCTCAAATGTTTCAAAGACATTTTTATCTATTTATATAAATTGATGGAACAACTGGATTTCAGACAAATGTGTTATAAAACATATGTCCGTAATCAAGTTACTTGGTTTAAATCTGACTGTATGGAATTAAATAACAAAAGACAGTTCAGTGTTTAACCATGGTCATGATTAATCTTACAACTACATAATACTGGTATAATCTGGCTTAACTTACTTAATTGAACATGCATGAATGACTCAGAACATATGCAGGGAACTGTCAGAAAAAATATCACAACCAATAACTATCACACAATCTAAATCTGTTAAATATTTTCCATAATAGATATATCACAAACGGTGTCTATATTATGTTACATAGTGTATGTAGCTGATCACATGAATGGAAGATGTCATTGATCTAACTGAAGCAAGAACAGTCCCAGACAGATGAACATCAAATGATTCTTTTTTCTATCCTAATGTCAGATGAACAGACAAGTTTCAATAAAATTGCCAATTCAGCTTAAACAAAAGAGGAAATTTGTACTGCATTTTTGGTTTAAATCGGATTGAGATATTAAAAAGCTTCTTTTCTACTTGCTGGGTTCAACAAATTTTGTTTATGCGAAAATTTTAACACTTTGTGACACAAAATATTTCTATAACATGTTGTGTAATTCAAAATATTTGCAGAAAGACTTTGGTTAAAACAATACAGAATCAAGTATGTACTGGCCAATGTTTAACAATTCTTCTAAAACAGCATAAAAATTATGTGTGTTTTTCTATCATATGTTCATTTAGAATTTTAAAAGTATTCTATTTCCTGTAATTTAAAAATTAGTTTAATAGCCAGGAGCATGTTTAAATAAATTTATTAGTTGATATAAGTCACCTGAAGTCATGGAAAATATTTGAGTGTCATAGTTTTATCATTTTGCAACATGTTTGTGCAAATTGAAATTTATCCGATATTAAAAGCGCACAAAGTTAAGAATAAATAAAAATGTTGACAATTTACAGATATAAAATTGTTGAAATCATGACTAAAATCCTGTATTGAAACAGGCCTATGGACAGTAAGATTATACTCTAACACAGTATCATTTTATTGTCACCATCAAATCATCTTAGCCATTTATTTATTCAACATAAACCATAGGTGGCAGTATCCGTCGGGAATGGTGAACAAATAAATATATTTCTTTGCATTATTACTTGACATCAATATTTGTTCACCATAATCAATACTTCCATACATACTTTGCCATTAATTTTCTAAAACAT
The DNA here is from genome assembly GCF_026914265.1 of Mya arenaria. Lineage (NCBI taxonomy): Eukaryota > Metazoa > Mollusca > Bivalvia > Myida > Myidae > Mya > Mya arenaria. The sequence goes on from NC_069123.1 coordinate 18,030,675, forward strand.
CCACATGTACTAGGTGTACAGTACAGTCCCAAAAGATGTCTTCATATTGATCAAGCCTAGTCTAGCAAACCTTAACAATCAATAAGAACATATGAAAATACAAAAACCTGATAAGGAACTGGTCAGTCAATAATACAAACATTCCAATCATCTCCCTATAAAACCTGGTGGAAAGATTAGAAAAAGGAAGTATAAGAAAAATAAGATAGCACTTAAAACATGTAAAATAAAACCAGCACAATAAAGACCAGAAACGATCACAATTGCAAAATGTTTAAAAAAACAGTTCTTCACCTTGGTAAAATAAAATGGAATTGAAACTGTGCACGAAATGATATCAAACTAAAATAGACAATTATAGAGACATTTCCATGACCTGATAAGAATATACGTGCACTGGCTTGTGTCGTGAAACTTTCACACACCATAACATGTATACAAATTGTTTCTAGTGCAGTTTCAAAATGCATGGAAACCCCATGATAAATATCATTCATTTTGAAAATGTGGAGTGATATCAGTGGTATCAACTTAAGATTTAACCTTCAAAATCTAATTTTTCGTTTTTATGCTCACACCACCCAACAATCTGATAATGATTTCAAACATTTATCATAAAGACATACACCAGTCGTGTGAATAATTACTAAGAGATATGCCAATGACTCTGATATAGTTAATGATACAAACATACATGACTGTGCTTTCAATACCAATCAAATGGTATCTTACAGAATATTAATAGTGCAAACAGTTGCAAATACACACAACGATATTAAATACATAAATACATCCAATTGACTAAAAACCTTTCATTATTAAAACACTTTCTGGTGGATTTGTTTAATTGCATTTTCTAAACATTTTTTTTTTTTCAAAATGCATTCTAAGTAACAACACTCCACCATTGGCATTTTACACTCCACCATTGGGATTTTATACTCCACCATTGGCATTTTACACTCCACCATCAGGATTTTACACTCCACCATTGGCATTTTACACTCCACCATTGGCATTTTACACTCCACCATTGGCATTTAAAAAAAACTGTAAAATGTTAAAATCAAACCAGTCTAAATGTCTGATTTAATAAAACAAAAAAATAAAATGAAATGGTCCCAGGTCCACACATGTTCAATCTTACAGATAGCTACTGTAACTATTTGAGTGATGAAAAAACTTTTAAGTTGAATGATAGGCTATTTTGATTTTTTTGGTATGACATACAGCATTAACGGTAGTGGAAAAAAGCTTTGATTTGTACATGATTATCATGTCATTCTCAAAATTATTTTCATAATATAATAATAAATGTGAAGAAAAGCATTGAAAACCTTAATTGACTTCGAATTGAAGGCTTCAATTCGAAGTCAATTTATACCTATTTAACTTAAAACACATCTGTGTTCATCAGTAACATCTACAATTAATAAAGCAATGTCATGCACAGATTACCTGCAGTTAAACATGTACAAGTGCACAATAGAAGCGAGTCCAAAGTGAAAGGCTTTATCACCGAGTGCCTCTTGCATGATATTATATGATCCATGCGTAAATCATGAAATGAGATTTAAAATTACCATACACAGTGACCTGGGTCAACAATACGGTCACAATTTGACTTCATTTCGGGACAATCTTGTTCTACTAAATAACCTCATTACATCATAAAGGACAAATACTATACTCGAAAAATTGTATAACCAGGCAGTTAATTAAAAACCTTTTTAGGATCAAAATTTCAGCAAAACAGTGATAAAATTTACAATTCTTTAACCTCTTTTTGTATACAAGCATAAGGAAGTGAAATATTGGTACAACAGTAACCTTTTACATAAAATGTCTAATCTAACCTAACTTTAGAAATTCAAAAATGAACATGTATACCAGTAACTTAACATTGTGTGCACTATGATTGACCTTAGGTACATGTACATACATGTATGTATTATACCCTGTTATCTTGCTGCGGTACTCAATCCTAATTCAAACCAGAACACTTATCTATGAAATATTTCAACAAAATCTCATCCCTTGAACAATATTTTAATGATAAAAATTATTTCTTTGTGGATTTCTTAAGGGCTGCTGAAATACAATTACAAGCCATGAATTGATACATTAGGACACCTGCCTGCATCTGAAGATTTACTACCAGTAATACTGTTGGGCTATAGTGACACAATCAAACACAAAAATTGAATATTGAAATGCTCATGCAATGAAAAAATAACATTGATATCATTGTGTATACTTGTTAATAAATATCATGAAATTCATATATACAAATGAAACTTGGCTCACAAAATAACATTTACAGGATTAAATATGTTCATTCCGTAATCTGTGTGAAATAGTGCTAATTTTTTTCATCTAGCAAGTGCATATCCTACATGTGTTATAATCATTCAATTATCAAAAATCAACATCAAATCTGAATCTTTGCAAATTATGAGAAATAGATATTAAATTTCATGTGCACATCAAATCCACTGAAAAGTACTCATTCTCTATACTAAATAGGTGTTTAAAGATGCTAGCTCAATTATCATTTAATTGGATATCTTTGTGTCAACTATTTAAAATATTGGTTTCACAAAAGATAATTGGTACAAGATCCTTTGGAATGACACAAGTATAATGTCTTCTTTTCCTGTCCAGTTTGAAGATGAGAAAAAAGTTGTCATTCATTCTCAGTCTCAACCTTGATACAAGACATCTTGATTATAGTCCCTTACTTCAATTAGGCCCAAAAAAATAAATTGTTTGTTTAGGGTAACCTTCCCAAAATTTCTAGGTAGGGTAGGTAGGGATTTTTTTTGATTTTTTAATTATTTTTTATTTTTTTTTTTCAAAATCTGTCGTAATTTCAGAGTGTTTTCTTGCACATGGCAGTCTTTTCTACATTACTGTCATTGCCTGACTTTGTTTCATTATATAAACAATAATTCTGATTAAATTCTGCATTTATCCGCCCTTTGTAACTCTCTATTCGCTAACGAAGTTTTTTTTGCTCAGAAACGGGAAAAAATAGTTAGGGTCGGCACATTTTTATAAGTAGGGTCGGGTTACCCGAAACGAACATATTTTTTTTTTAAGCCTTACTGGTATTCCGTCTTGCACAATTCCATTGTCATAACTGGGTAATGGGATTTCATTTTTCTTTTTACACGAATCCTGAGCACATTCAATTAATTGGAATATAAGTCATTCTAAATTTAACCTTCATCAATGCTTTTTTTGTTTGTCAGTTGTGGTATGGTGATGGTGTCCTGCTGGCTTTTTCACTACGTAGCTTGTATAGAAAAAGTGTGCAAACAGAATAAAGTAACTGAAATACATCATCAACGCATACTTGATGTTATCGTAGTTTTGGTCACACTCTCTGCCCTCATTTAAAATTTGGTATGAAACAACGTTGACGCAGATTCCAACCAACATCTGGAGGAGTTGGAGAGATGTTATGAACATGTTGACCCATTTGGGGAACGAATATTTCATCGCTCTGAAGCAGTAGTAGGAGTACATGAACGAATGAACGACAAAGTTCATCACCATGAACCAGCGACCAGCTGCGACATGCTGACTGTAGGTAAACCAGGTGTACATCAAAACTGTTACGTGATGATACCAGTGAAGAAATATCAGGGGCTGCTTACGAAGAACTATAAATACTGTATCTCCGAGTTCTAGAACCTTAGAAAGAGTGAACATGCAGGTCCAAACACTGGTGATAGATCCTTGAAGTACAAATGAATTGTTGCACAGCGAGTACTCAAACCCATGCACTTTCAGGCCAATAATAAGTTCCGGCATGGTGCGAATCGAGCCGAGGATGCTAAATATTGCCAACAGTCCACTCCAGAAAGCTAAGAATGGTCTTAGTTCCAGTTTTTTTCTTGAATGCATGTAAAACTGAGTCCCAAACACGACAATGATGTACACAGTGGCGTATATCACACTGTCAGCCCAGTGCTCCTTCATGTAAGTATTGAAAGCACCTTCGTCGAAAGTTTTTTCGAATTTAAACACGTAAGACATGTTGAACTTATCTATTTCAGCCTTAGTTTCCATTTTGATAAAGGAAATGTAAGTACTTTTCTTGAACAAAAATATTTAGAAGTCCAATTTTCTGACAGGACCAAGCGGTGACTCCTTGCACATGTGTTTGGTTGTCAAAACCAAAACCCACAAACCTTCATTCCGATTGGTCACTGGCATGAACTGATATTTGACAGCTAATCAACTCTCTCGTTACAAACTGCTGATAGGCTTCACATCAAAGATGGTGGCCAAAGTTATTGAAATGCGGAAGCCTAAACTACTTTTCTTGTCTTTATGTATGTAACTGGCGTTTTTCATTCAATCACATAGTGTCTAAAAAAATTTTAGCGTTATTAGCCGATACACATGTACTGCTGTTTACGATACGTCTCCTTTAATGATGCTGGATTATCGGTTATGATAATTCGATATTTGTGTAGATTTCACAGAGTTATCTCCCTTTGTCTTGCATTGACTATATCTGTCAAAATTAGATACTGTTCAATTTTGCTAATATGTAATCCCAGCTTCTAAGATTCTTCTTCGCTCATGAGGCTCCATTTGAGTCAAAGACTGATTTTCCTTAAATCACAACACATTCATATCCAAATTTAGGCCAAGCTGGCTTTTTTTCACGATTGTTGATATTGGCAGGCAGGTAGGTTGGGTATAAAATACTGGTCGGACCGGACCAACGGAAATCTCTGAACTGTTATGGAATTCTTTTGGAATTTTCCTAATTTTGTGTTTGTGTAAAAGACTGGCCGTACCGGACAAAATTAAATACTACATGCATGTTTTATAGATATTTTATTTATTAAAATTATATTTTATTATGTCTGTCTGTGCGCTTGTAGTGCATCTGTATGTGTGGCTGTACATTCGTCCATATGTATGTCTGTCTGTGTGTATGTCTGTGCAGCTGTCTGTGCGTCTGTATGAATGTACGTCTGTCTGTTTGTGCATCTGTATGTATGTCTGTCTGTATGTCTACATGCGTTTGTATGTATGTATGTATGTGAGTTTATTGCTCACACAGAATCATTTTCTAAGATTAAATAAACTTATGTATGTATTTAAAAATACTATGTAATAAGCTGTTAATTTTTGTTTTTATTATAATTATTAATAATTTTATTATTATTATCATTATTATTATAATTTTTGTTACCTGACATAATAAAATATATTAATTAATAAATAAAATATCTATGAAACATAGCAATGCCTATTTTGTTTTGGTCCGGATATTAGGTAAACTTCCGAACAATTTCTGTAACAGTTAGGAGATTTCAGTTGGTCCGGATTTGGTCTGATCCGGCCAGTCATTTATACCCAACCGGCTGGTATCAACTAGCATCCATACCTCCTTTTGTTCCTTCAATGGTTTTTAAATACCATTATTTTTAGTAAAATGAATTGATATGACACAGTTTATTGACCACTGTCTTAATGTACCTTCATTCAAAACCAAAATAAAGGAATGTTACACATGTAACATATACAAATGATTCTAAATGCCATATATTTTTCTTCAGGTATTTATGCTGTGTTTTCCACACTGGAGTGTCATCAGTTAGATACAGACAACACAACAGAGAAAATCTCTGCAGAAAAAATAGACATTCAGCACAATGTTGAAAAAGATGTTCATTCTGACACTACATATGACAGTGAATTGAAAGTGGTTGCTGCTGACACTAGGTATGACAGTGAAGTGAAAGTGGTTGCTGATGAACCCGAAACAAAACCTGGTGCAAAAGCTGGCGTAGTGAATGAAAATGAAGAACCAGTGAAAGATGGTTCAAATCAAATCGTAGATCAGGATGTACACATACAATCTGACATTGCTCGTGATGGCTATGAAACTACAGAGGGAGATAAAACAGACTCTTTAGCAGAGACTGATAAAGTAGACTTATCTACCGAGGCTGATATTCAGCAGTTAATTTCTGATAAAGCTGATATTTCCTTAAATGTGAATGAATCTAATGCATCAGCCTCAAGTAATGCAGAAGACATTCCAGCAAATACCACATCAGAATCAAATTCAACTATAGTTCAGTGGCTTAAGTACTTGTTTGACCCTATTTTTGATGAATTTAGGGAAGGAGTATCTTCAAATAAATCTAATAGTTCATCAGAAAATGAAATAAGCAGTAACTATTCACAAGGTAATGAATCAGTAACTGTTAACCTCAATGTTTCACAGTCAGCAGAAATAGTGAATACAACTGAAGAAAGTTCAACAAATACGACAGATAATGCAAAGAAAGTTAAATTTCAATGCACTGGAAGAAATGTTACTGATAATACAAATGCAACTGTAAATCTCATTACAACTGCTCAACTTTTACAGTTGCTAAATTTTGAGAAGAACAGCACAGAAGAAAATGTGACAGATTGTTTGCTAGTGATGTTTTATGCTCCTTGGTGTCATTTTTGTGCTAAAACAGCCCCACATTATAATGCACTTGCGAGGGCATTCCCTCAACTAGACTTTGTTGCAGTTGACACGGCTCAGTTTAGCAAGTAAGCATCAAATTTCTTTTTATATACTTATTTGTTGCAGTATACCATAATATGTTGCATTATTTTATTAAGAATGAAACATGCCTTAAAGATATGGTGACAGCTGCTGCTCGCTTATTATATATTGAAAAGGTAAATAAAGCTTAGAATTCTAGGCTGTTATATTAAAAAATGGTTATTGTGAAGAAAGAAAAAACCCATTTTACATGGTATAAACACAGAAATGATTTCAAAAATGCCACTGTGGTTTTCAATGTTAATGGATTCCTGATAGATATATATAGAACTCTCATATGTCGCTTCAGAAAAAGCATACAAAAAAATAAACAACCTTGAATGACAATGTCAGTGTCGTAGCGCGGTTTGTTTTTAAGTTTACTATATAAAACATTTATTTTAAACTTAAATAAGTACATGTAGGTATGCAGCTATTAGAAAGCTTCATATAATACCTAAATGTTATGTGAAACCTGACAGATTTTGATTAGAATTTGTTAATATATTTTATACATTCTCTTCCGTATGAGAGCATTAATTAAAAACGTTTTTAGTGTGCTTTCCCATCCAAAGGACAAAGTGTTTTTTTGGCATCCCTAAAGATTAAAGTTTATAATAAATGTTTTATATAGAACACAAACATACTTCGCTATGACTATCACTGACACTGTCTATCAAGGTGCTTGTTTATTTTGTATTGCAGAAAAAAATAAACTTTAAATTCTTAAAGAACTATGGGACAAGTGGATCTGACACATTGTGTTCATTCTTTCTCAATGCACTGCTCTATTAAAAAAGATTGATGGCTTTAGTATTGTTTTAGCATTTTATAACGTTGCATCAAAATGTTTGTAGTTTACTGGCGAGGTTTGGAACCGTGTCTGTGCCGAATATCTTGGTGTTCCATCAGTCGAGGGCTGCAGTAAAGTTCAACCAAACTGAGAGGACACTGGAAAACTTCATCACCTTCGTCACCAATACCACAGGTATCAATTACTGTTATTTCAGTTGAAATCTAGAGTTTAGGGTTCATACATCCTTCGTGTGCAAGAAACAAATGTGTCAAGAGTATGAAAAAAATAATTCTATGCCCATCATATGATAGGCAGCTGGGTGGTGTGCTCGAAGATGTTCATTTGTCAGCTTATTGAAAGAAGCATTGTTTAACAAGCCTGAACCAAACTTGGTCCTTTTATAGCTATCGCTCAAGATCAACAGGCAAAAACTTACATGTTGGCCATCATTAAACTTGAAAAGATTTACAGTACATGTGATAACATTAAGCTTGGTACACACTTGTTTAATGACAATTGTTATAAATGTAGCAAAAGCACATTATTTTTGCTGCAATATTTCTTGAGATATGGTCCTTGAATAACAGAACAATAATGGTTGTTATAACTATAACATGTGTCAAACTCTGGCACAGAGTGTACTAAGTTTGATTGCTTCGCAAAGTTTTGTCATTGATTATTTGTATGTCTATCACACTGTTTGTCACCAAGAAATGGTGAAAAGAAATTACTCACATGTTATATGAATATAGCATTGTTTTAACTGCAATGCACAGTTTAAATATTTGTTTTTAGCTCAATTCTTCATAAAAAATCAACAGGTTCTAGACTAGAGTTAAGGCGGCTTTCAGGTGATCTGATGTTGTAAACAATTTTGCATTGAAAATTTTATTTCCTGTCTTAAGTATAACAGCTATTATCAGACTTTCATGAAACTTGCTAAGAATATTAGTCAGCATGATATTTAAGACCAGTGTGAATATGGGTCATCTATGGTTGAAATTTAGGTCATTAGGTAAAATATTATGACAAAAATGTGTGTTAAAATTTCTTATTCCTTTCACAAATAATGAAATTCATCAGTGTTCATCCAGTCCTCCGTTATAATATTTCACTGCATGAGTTTTAGGACCAGAGTGAATATGGGTCATCACGGGTCAAAAATAGGTCACCAGGTTAAATCAAGATCAAACTTGCACTCATTTATTCAGTAGTGTTTATGCAATCTTCATGAAGCTCTTGTCAGAATATTTCTCCACACATTATTTAAGACCAGTGGTAATATGGGTCATCTTGGTAAAAAAAAAGGTCACAAGGTCAAGAACTCGTACAAAATTTTGTGTTAAAGTTTCTTATACCTTTCATAAATTCTCCATTATCCAATTCCAGAATTTATCTCAGCATTATATTTTATTTCCAATGTGATAATGGGTCATCTTGAGTCAAAATTAAGGTTTGACCAATGTGAATATGGGTCCGCAGCATTTACTTTTTCCCCTATAAACATACATCATGATGCAAACTTGTCAAAATAAAGTATCAAGCTTTTAAGGGTTTCTCTATTAACCCCTTGTTTATTTAAGTTTTTTCGGCCTTACTTTACCGTAGTTTATGTGTTCATAATTTCTATATATTGTTGTTATTTATTTTCTGGTCGTTTAGGATAATTAAATTCAACTTTATATGACTCAGTCTAAAACCAGGGCATGAGCAAGTGTTACACCTTCCATTGCTTTCAGGGAACCATTAGCAACCAGACTGCTGTTATATAAATTGGAGATTCTTTGTGCTACTTAAAGGTCTCTCTTCCTGAATGGTATGACCTTTACATGTCCATTTCAGGCCTGGAAGCTAATGCAACTGTGAACATCACCGAGGCGGATCACATGGGTCCGGTCCCAAGTACGCCAACAAACGAGCCTGATAACCTCCTCCTGATCTCATGGATGTTTGTGATTGTGTGTAGCTCATACATGTTCATAAAGTCACACAAGGGCCAACAGTGGATCAACAGGGTGTGCATTCTGTGGCAGGAGCACCAGCATATAGACTGAGGAAAATTCACGTTGGTCAGAGAAAATATGTTGGGTTTTAGTTTGTAAAAAAAAAAATGGAAAGAGAAAAAGAACATTTGAAAAAATGGTTTGGCAAGAGCACCAGCACATAGACTGAGGGATCCTTTGTGATTGTTGTTGGTGGGGGGAAATAAGTTGAAAAGGTAAAATAATTAAGTTGAAAAGGTAAAATAAAAAAAATCAATACGAAGGAAAGAAAAGTTGTTCTGAGGAAATGGCTCAGCAGGACACTTGCATACAGACAGGGATTAACAGATTATGTGTTTACGATAGAACAAAATGGGGATGGGATGGTGGATGATTAGTGCATTTAAAAAATATCTTTCAATTTGAATTATAGAGGTTTGTTTGAAAAGGGGAGGAGAAGAAATAACATTCATTTAAGAAAGATTGTATTGCCTAAATGTGTGTATGGATGATTTGAATTGTTTTATGGTTGTGACAGTTAAAGAGCTTATTATGAGAGTGAGAGTGGTCCAGTGGAATAAATGTCTACCTTTTACTCATGAGGTTGTGGGTTTGATCTCCCCCCAGGGTACTTTCTCATGGTCTGTCAAAATCGACACCATCACTGGTTTTAACTCTGCTTTCGTCGCAATCAAGCAAAACAATATTTCTTTAAACAAAAACAGAGTTTCAGGTCAGTCATAAGCAAAGCCGAAAAATAAGAATTAGATTTCAATTTTTGGAAAGTATTCATGAACGTATGAAAATATTAAATATTGTTTATTTTTGTATGTGCACTATTTAATGCAATGTATCATATATGACAATTCTATATAATTTGTGTGAAATTAGCGGTAATGTGTACAAAAAATGATGATAAAACTCTTCATGAGATTAAGGAGAGTAAAAAGTTAAACATTGAAATGTAAATGCCCAATAGAAATCAACAAGAACATAATAATTAATGTAAGAATGAATTCCAAATGGTTCTTTTAGAATGAATGTTCATGCATGCATATCTTGATTTGCCAGGACTTGGCTCAAATTCAATGCTGGCAGTGATAATGTATATTTATATTTGTCCTTGTTCTAATTTTATCCTTTTTCAAATGTTTTTCCATGTATGTGCAATAAAAAGCAAGAGTCAGGAGTCATTTGTTTTATTATTTTTTCTACTGTATTTTCAACATCTATCTTATTTACTAACTTTACCTTATTTACTAACATCCGCCATATTTACTAATATTTTTTGTATTTATTAACATCTTTCGTATTGACTAACATCGACTTTATTAACTTACATCTAACATCTACTGTTATTTACTAACATCTACTGTTATCGACTAACATCTACCATATTTACTAACATCTACAGTTATCGACTAACATCTTCTGTATTTACTAACATCTACCATATTGACCAACATCTACCATATTGACTTACATCTATCATATTTACTAACATCTGCCATATTAACTTAAATCTACCATATTGACCAACAACTATCATATTGACTAATGCACCAGTCAATTGTAACCACGCCCCCCCCCCCCCCCACCGGGGAAATGGGCCATGTTTTTACCATATGTACTTGCATCTAGCATATTTACAAACATTTACATTATTAACTAACATCTTAAGTGTTGTACATAAACTCCTTTATGTATATACCATAAAAACAACAACAATTACTTGGTAGAATTACAAATGAAGTATAACTTGTTTTATTTAATTAATCAAGATATTTTGACCGTCGTAGTGATGTCAGCATCATTTGCGTCATCAGTGGCGAAGACGTTCAATGGCCATAACTCAAAATCCTAAAAATATATTATCATGTAACATAGTATGCATATATATATATACACATGTTGCGATCAACAATAAGCTCATATGTAGCAAGGCCTATTACTTTTGCATTAATAATTGAGGAATACCCCATTTATGGAATATGAATAGATACAAATACACATGCCAAAGCAGACATGCATGACATAGGTCAAGTGCTGATTTAAGAATCAATGAGACTTGCACGTTGAAATAGGATTTCTGGATTTTAGGTAAGATTTATTGATAAAAGGCTTTTAGTCCACTCATAACTCATTTATCTTTAAAAAATATTTCTTTTTGTTGAACAAATAATTGAAAAGGCTTCATAATAGGTTTATATTTCAAATTTTATTCAAATTGATCCAAAAATAAGGAAGTTGTAGACATATTTTGAAAAAAGATCGAAATCGAAATGAAATCCAGTTTTCGAGACATGAAATCCACTCATAACTCATTTATTATGTCTCCCCCATTAATGGGGGAGACATATTGTTTTCGCCCTGTCTGTCAGTCAGTCCGTACGTCACACTTCGTTTCCGCTCAATAACTAAAGAACGCTTGCACCCAGGAACTTCATACTTGGTATGCTAGTTGGTCATGACTAGTAGATGTCCCGTACTGACTTTGAGATCACTAGGTCAAAGGTCAAGGTCGCCGTGACCTTGAGGTGAAAAAAACGGTTTCCGCTCAATAACTAAAGATCCTTTGGGTCCAGTAACTTCATACTTGATATGCTAGTTGGTCATGACTAGTAGATGACCCCTATTGATTTTGAGATCAAAAGGTCAAAGGTCAAGGTTACCTTTAGGTAAAAAAAGATATGTTGGCGGTGACCTTAAGCTTAAAGATGGTTTCTGCTCAATAACGAAAGAACCCTTGTACCCAGGATCTTCATACTTGGTATGCTAGTTGGTCATGACTAGTAGATGACTCCTATTGATTTTTAGATCAGTAGGTCAAAGGTCAAGGTTGCCGTGACCTTAAGGTGAAGAAACGGTTTCTGCTCAATAACTAAAGATCCTTTTGGTCCAGGAACTTCATACTTGGTATACTAGTTTTTCATGACTAGTAGATGACCCCTTTTGATTTTGAGATCAAAAGGTCAAAGGTCAAGGTTACCTTCAGGCAAAAAACGATATGTTGGCAGTGACCTTAAGCTTAAAAATGGTTTCTGCTCAATAACCAAAAAAAAACCCACTTGTACCCAGGAACTTCATACTTGCTATGCTAGATGGTCATGACTAGTAAATGACTCTTATTGATTTTGAGATCAGTAGGTCAAACGTCAAGGTCACTGTGACCTTGAGGTGAAAAAATGGTTTCTGCTCAATAACTAAAGAACGCTTGCACCCAGGAACTTCAAACTTGATATGCTAGTTGATCAGTAGGTCAAAGGTCAAGGTCACCAGGACCTTGAGGTGAAGAAACGGTTTCCGCTCAATAACCAAAGAATGCTTGCACTCAGGAACTTCATACTTGGTATTTTAGTTGGTCATGACTAGTAGATGAACGCTATTGATTTTGGTATGAGTAGGTCAAAGGTCAAGGTCACCGTGGCCATGAGGTGAAGAAAAAGTTTCCAAAAAAGTTTCAATAACTAAAGAACGCTTGCACCCAGGAACTTCATACTTGGTATGCTAGTTGGTCATGACTAATAGATGAACCCTATTGATTTTGAGATCAGTAGGTCAAAGGTCAAGGTCGCCTTGACCTTGAGGTGAAGAAACGGTTACTGCTCAGTAACTAAAGAACGCTTGCACCCAGGAACTTCAGACTTGGTATGCAAGTTGGTCATGACTAGTAGATGACTCCTATTGATGTTGTGATCAGTCCGTCTGTCAGTCGGTCAGTCTGTACGTTACACTTCGTTTCCGCTCAATGAATAAAGAAGGGTTGCACCTAGGAACTTCATACTTGGTATGGTATGCTAGTTGGTCATGACTTGTAGATGACCCCTATTGATTTTGAGATCAGTGGGTCAAAGGTCAAGGTCGCAGTAGATATTCACTATTTAATATGGGTGAATAAACCAAACTTCATTGTTTTTTGTTCGTCTCCAGTCCAAAATTACAAATTTCATGTCCATCATTTATTTTTTCTCAGATAAAACAATATAATAGGGGAGACAAGCGCTTTTTCACAAAAGCAATATCTAGTTTTTAACAAATATTTCATATTGTGATTGGATTTTGGCGCTTGAAATTGTGTAGTCTCATCGAAATATGCTATAAAGGGAGACACTTGTTACAGAAAGTTGGTTATTAGTGTAGTGTCTGTCTCCCTTTGCGTTTCGATTCATTTTAAATGTGCTGTTTCTAGTATGTACATGCTTTGGATATATGAATACTAAAAAAGTTCACCCAACAGTATCTGCTAACTACATTTTCTTCTTCTAATGAACCATACATGTACTTAAGTATGATGCATTGTACCAATATATGCATGCCCTGGTTTGAAAATGACCACACGAGCCATGTCAATTGAGGCTCTCATGGGCCTATTATTAACTTTATGACTAACATTGAAAATCTTCTTATCAGACACCACTCACACGATCATAAAGTAAAAATCACAGAAATTTTTCTTGTGTGATCCTATATCACGTCACCAAGATAAATGACACAACGCCATTGGTCCAGGACTGGTGAGGCGGTGACCCTATAGTTTTCCATATTGTGTCACCAAATTTATAAATGATACCAAAATGGCGTCTATTTTCCGATTCCGATGAATAAATGCAACATTTAAACATGTTTACAGGTTGTCGACGTGATAGATACGTTACGGGGTTAGTATGTGACCTCGCTCGAACCCGAATATTGTTTCCTGCGCCCATATCGGGTCACCTACTAACCCTTTAAAGCTGCACTCTCACAGATTGAACGTTTTGACAACTTTTTATTTTTTTGTCTTGGAACGAGCCAATTTTTGCGAAAAACCATGGAAACCAATTATACAAGACTGCTGACAAAAAATCAGATCGTAGATGTTTATATAAAAGTTCAAAAAATGATGTTTTATGCATTTTTCTTAAACCGTTGGTTTGCAGATATTTACGCAAAAATTTGCTCTTTCCAAGACAAAAAATAAAAAAAAGTTGTTAAAATGGTCAATCTGTGAGAATGCAGCTTTAACTTTTAATATACCAAATTCCATCAAGTGCCGTTAATTTGTTTATGTAGCATTGCCTAGTAGTTCTTTACCAAATTTGCTCAAATCATGATCATGACGCCGATGGTCACAAATATTTTTCTTCAAAACTGCAGTGCCCAAAGCTGAGATATTTACTATGTGGAATTGTCTAGCGGTTCTTTCCCAATGTGAATTTCTTTATGTAACCTAATATGATAACCATTGCAACCATCACTAGTTTCCTAAGCACCCTGTGACCTCCATAGTAACCATACATTTTCTTGGCAACATTTTTTTGTAAGTTACCTTGGATTGCTTCTCTAATGGCTTGCATCCCTACCCTTGTCGACCACCAACTTAGTAACAAATGGATTCCTTGGCAACCAATGACTTCGTTAGTTATAGCTTGCTAACCTGGTTTCTCCGGTGAGCGATATAGGGTCATATTGAACTTCTTGTTTTGTTTCTCTGACTTTTTGAAAAGACAGTTCTTTAATAACATAATAGAGGAAAAAGTGAAATAATTTGTGCGAGCTTATTTTACAAGTTCATTAAGTTTGAATTTAACTTTTTTTATATTTAAATAATATACAAATGATGTTTTATCATTTTTTTACGTTCTATAAATGTTCAGTCGAACGATATGAACGATTAAATAAAAAATAGTTCTTTAACAAAGGGATTGCACTTTTTGTTTTTTTGTACTGTTTGTTTTTGTTTCCATAAAGGACTCAAAGTTTGGAATGGTGGGTCCGAGTAACGAAAAATCAAAATATCTCGCCCAGAGTTTGTTTCTGTATGTTTATCAGATATCTGGCGTTATGTTCAGTCTCGAATCAAGTCACAATAGGTTCAAGTCGTCCATTAATCAGTCACCGAAATTGAGAATTCCTTAAACAATTCTGAATACTGAATAGTTTATGGCTCATAAAATTGTAAGATTTTCTTGAACCAGTCCAAATATACAAACATTTGTTAACAAAGCGAGCCCGGGGTTGATTGGGCATGCGGTTAAAAAATGAGCTTATTTTTGCATTAACAATAACATGTGTGGATTTGAAATATTTATATACCTGTAAATAATATCAAAACGTAATACATCTACGAGTATATTCAGATATCGATATATAGTTTGAAGTCTCTCCACAATCAATGTCATTTCGTAGAAATCATGAAATTGCTCAATGAAATTAGGCAAAGAAAATAATGATCCAGTTTTGCACGGACATTGAAATGAGAATATTAAATGAAAGATACTATGACGCATAAATAGCTACTTTGAACCTTTTAACTAATTACTTTGATGTTTTTTTTATGGAAATATTCTAAAAAATAATACAAGTTACAACATAAATACGCCCTGTCGTTACTATTGTTATTGCTGCCTACGAAAGCTATTGGAGTCATATCAATGTTGACAATATTATTTTGATTTAATTCCATTCACTCCATTGCATACACCATTGGACACATTGTCAGCTTTCTGATTTTTGGATTGATTTCTTGTTTTGATATAGGCTCTATAATAAAAATTACTAAATAAGCAAAACATACTTAAACCATAAAATATACCATATATACAGTACGTGTGGTATATATACCCATAGGTAGCATGCACCAAGTCAATGGCAAACTGAACTATCTGAAACTGGGTTAGAAACTTTTTCCACTCTGGTGGATTTTCAGGATAAAGAGCACTCAATCCATAGTACATATATAAAACCACATGAACGGCAGAATTCAAACCGAGGTATGACGTCATTGCCGGATACGGAAATAGATGGTAGGCGATATCGCTCAGCAACAACATGCTACCATGGTGATAAACGTGAAGCAGCGAAATTTGACGAGATTTGTGACGTAATATCATAAAGACGGTGTCCAGAAGTTCAAAAATCTTTGTTAGCCAGTAAATTCTGAACACAGGTCTCAGTTGTTCGTCGGAATACGCGCCAAACGAGGACTCGGCGTTGTATAAGCCGACGAAAAATCCGACAAGGGTATAGAGACTGATGGCGCTTGCAGTAAAGTTGTACACAACCAAGACCTGAAATAGAGGGACAAAAAATAATATTGAGCTCATCTAGGGGGTTTTATGAAAAAAAAAAACAGGTATAGTGTCATAAGGCTTGTTATTGTCGTCGATGTATTTACCGTGGCCGCTGCAATTGCACGGGCACTTTTGTCGGTCATAACTAAAAAGCCGTTAAAGATATTAACACGAAACTGTATGTATATGTAACGAGGACAATAATAAAAAAATGTGTAGCAAGTCCAATAACTCTGGCTAGGTTTTTAGTGATTACCCTGACGATGCATGATGCATTTGTTTTCAATTTCAAACTAATTTGCAATCGAACTACATGTTCAACCATATGCGTTTAAACAGAAAATAGAGTTCTATAATCGTAGTACGATAAACACTGATGTCATATGCAATCATGCATCTAATATGAACAATATATCTGTCTACAGTACATTAAGTATTAACTATACAATTAAAGGTTCGTTTAAATCAACAACATAGATCTATCATGTATCCCTTAGGCAAGATATCGAAGGAAATCTGTTTAAAACTGAATTAATGAATAGAAAGATAGATAGTGGATTCACTACAAGCTTACAACCCATGAGTAAAACAGGTTAGAACAGAATTAATGAATTCATTCATTGTCTTCAGCAAACCTTATCTTAAAATAAAACCCGGAAAACACTCTCTATAAAATTTATTGCGATCCAAATGAAATTGCGTACCTTCGAATTTAGATAGCACAAGTAATTCTAGATGCGCACACATTTGAATTATTTAAATTTGAAATTCATTTGTTATTACATTGAACATGTCTTAAAATGTGTATACATGCGTCTTACATGTGACAACCTCATTCAGTTCACTCTCAAACAAAATTGAAATAACCAGAGCATCCAGAAAACAGAGTTCGACATAACGAGTTAATTTAGACTGTATATAACATACCGGTCTAAGACTGAGAGGCTTTGAAAACTTCCTCCACTGGCCGCTGAGCACTATCATGGTGATGTACGCGGCGAAGAGAGGGAACGTCTGCAGATTGTAAACCACCGCCAACCCGGCCCATACACGCTCCAACGTCAGAGGACGCGCCATCGTAAGACGTTAAAACGGTATTGCTGTCGTTATTATTGGGGGTGCTGACTTAGAGGTATGACGTTAAGTGTCTTCAATGACTAGATCTGAAATGGAAAACAATGTCCATGAGTATTGAAGGTAATAAATCTTGTATTTAAAACACGTTTGACGTGTTGCTTTACATATCGATTGCAAATTTGTCCATTACATTGCATTCGTGAATATAACAATGCAATTAGATCATACACCATTGCACCTCCAAGCCTCCATGCAGGTGTCAACCAATTGGTCTAAACTGATATAGTACGGTCCGAAACCAGGCCTAAACATTATAATGAAAATGACATTAAATACGTTCCACGCAGTACCTGATTAACATCATTTTCCGCAAAAATATTTGGTCTGTGGGGATTTTTTATCGTACGGGCCCCAAAGAAAAAAAACTCCACGTAAGAAGATGGCTGCTAATCTACTTTGGGTATTACTAAACGCCCCTATCCCGCACCAATGGGGGGGGGGGGCATACCTTATAACGAAATGGAAGCCATCTTTAATGTACATCTTCATAACATCGAGTCTTTGTTATTGCTATATTATGGTGAACGACGTATATGGAACGATGCATTGTGAAACCTCATCGCCATGGTAATGCGGAACACCATATTGACTATTCTGTATAATAATCGGAATAGTAATGAGAGGATTCCGACGATGCCTGACTATATAAAACTAATACAACCATCTAAAATAGCTTTACATGTCAAGATAATGGCATTATATGGATACATATAATAGATATCTGATTGGAATCTCTTTATGCCGAGATAAATAACTAATTTGTATCTCTTTCGGTCGAGCACTAAACTATATACTATGTACTTAATTGATAGAAAACAAACGGTATTTGAATAAAAAAAATGTTGATAGTCTTCGTAAAGTTAGTCTTATTTTCAGTTTATATAATAAGTAAAGTATATATACCATGCATTACCTTGCATGTATTCGTTTAGATCCGTTCGTTTTGAAATGTAATACACATTCACTCAAACATTTTTATTATTAAAATTAATGGCCTAATCTATCCACATCCTGGTATTAAGTGTAGTTTGCGAATCACGGAAGTAGCAATAAATAAGTCTACCAATGCCAAGAACGTTATTTATGGCCATTTATGATCGTCTGTGTGCGCCATTTACATGTTCACACTCTTCCAATCAATTCAACCTTATTCATCGATTAATTGTATAGATTCAATACCGAGCTATATACAGCATTGTGCTAATCATTACAAGAAACATGCTAAGTTTATTAAAATTGTCTTAAATTACCTTTATCAATATTTGAACACATAAAGCACGGAACTTCGTGCTTTCAACCCAGTCGTGAGGGCCGTGCATATATACAACATACATATATTAATAAATACATGGTTTTCACGGATTTTTATCATTGAAATATGTACCAAGAACTTGCTTGCTACAATGTAGTACGTCTTTGCATGACTGGGCCAGTTTCCTTTGCTTTCTACACGTATTCACCTGACTGCGGCATATACCCTTACTTGCTACATAAAGTATGTACTCACCTGACTGGGCCAGTTTCCTTTGCTTTCTACACGTATTCACATGACTGTGGCATATACCCTTACTTGCTACATAAAGTATGTACTCACCTGACTGGGTCAGTTTCCTTTGCTTTCTACACGTATTCACCTGACTGCAGCATATACCCTTACTTGCTACATAAAGTATGTACTCACCTGACTGGGCCAGTTTCCTTTGCTTTCTACACGTATTCACCTGACTGCGGCATATACCCTTACTTGCTACATAAAGTATGTACTCACCTGACTGGGTCAGTTTCCTTTGCCTTCTACACGTATATTCACCTGACTGCAGCATATACCCTTACTTGCTACATAAAGTATGTACTCACCTGACTGGGCCAGTTTCCTTTGCTTTCTACACGTATTCACCTGACTGCGGCATATACCCTTACTTGCTACATAAAGTATGTACTCACCTGACTGGGCCAGTTTCCTTTGCTTTCTACACGTATTCACCTGACTGCAGCATATACCCTTACTTGCTACATAAAGTATGTACTCACCTGACTGGGTCAGTTTCCTTTGCTTTCTACACGTATTCACCTGACTGCAGCATATACCCTTACTTGCTACATAAAGTATGTACTCACCTGACTGGGCCAGTTTCCTTTGCTTTCTACACGTATTCACATGACTGTGGCATATACCCTTACTTGCTACATAAAGTATGTACTCACCTGACTGGGCCAGTTTCCTTTGCTTAATACACGTAGTATGTATTCACATGACTGCGCGAGTGTCCTATCCAGCACGGATACCTGTGATCATAATAATAGATACAAGTGCAACGTTTTGTTTAATTGTCAATCGGTATCTCAAACAATGCTTTTCCAGTATGTACGTTCATTTACAAACACGTGTTAATTATCAAAAAGTATTCAACTGATGTACCTGTCATCTTCCTGTTATGTAATTAATCCTTAATTCATACCACACTGCGAAACGCTTTCGAATTCATCTAATTCACAATTTATAAGTTCGCACTAATGATCGAATCCGTGGCGTACATACAATAATTGACTCGGTATTGATTGATCAGCACATCAATCCAGATTATCATTTCCTTCTCAACACCCTCCTCAGTTTCACATCCAATATCTGAATACCAGTATACCAAACAAAGCGTTTAAGTACAATTTATACTTAACGAATAGTACGGTAGTATGGGTCCATGTATACAGTGTACATGTATTGTGAGAGCGTTCCAGACGAATTGTTAACGAGTATGTCAGTAAGCTTTTGCCTTTTGTACAAATATGTAAATAACAAATATAGTTTCAATGTGCATCAATCCTTTAAGTGGATAACATTTATAAATTTAAGTTTCAGTGGGTGATTCATGTATTATACCTTTTCTAAACACTTACCATATTAACTCCGATTGAAACTAGATAGAAACATGCAATAAATAGTTTTGCCGGAGTTACAAACTACATTAAATACGCAGGGGTATTTTTATTGACAAGTTCCTGTTTCAGGTAACTGTACTGACATTTGACTCTAAATGCACCTTTCATATGTAGAGTATATGTACCATTTGTTATGATCTAAAAGCACTAGTAATTGTAGTTTGTAATTCTGCATTGTGCATATATAACTTGTCAACTTTTCATGTATTAATACCAATAAGTCCTTTGAGTATGCTCAAAGTACATTTAATTATTATTTAAAACAAAATTGCTAAGCCTGCTTAATACTGTGGTCGAGTATTAACGCTATTGTAGCCATTTTAAGTATACGCCATAACCAAATAATTCTTTTTCAGAAGCCAAAAACATTTTTATTTTATTCATTTTTTTCATTCGATGGACACTTTTTTAATTTAAAGGAAATTTAACACGTATCCGGGTTTTAAATTATGAAAGAGCACCATTAAGCCAGGGCTCTCCTAATTTAAAGCATTTAGTTGCCGAGGCAGCAGTTGGTGTTCTACATCATATGTGTCATATTGAAAATTATACGAAGACGCAGATTGAAACCATGTGTTTGGAAGAAAACAACGCATGGTTTCATAAAAGACACTGCAAGCAGGCTCCCGTTAATTTGTTATTTACCATGGGACCTGATTAATAACTCCACCGAAAATAAATATGCTAACTTAACTATCCCCGGTTCTGGAGATTGTAAACAATATCCTACTCCAAAAGTTAAATCTCGTAGACCGAACCTGCAGATTGCATTTAACTTCTCGTGTTTCCCGGCAGTTTATCTACATGCCGGACCCTTCACGTTTATGTACGCAGAACCTCAGAGTATGATGTTTATTCGTCCCAGAAAGTACACATAAATACAAAAAAATGTACATACTAGGCATGCTGTTGTTCTTAATTTTCGGCAGTACATGTGCGTAGCGGCGATTTCATGATTGGAGCGCGGCTTTCAGGGATCAGAGACCTGTCCGGGGAACCGAGAGTCAAGTTTTGTTTTCCTGTTGTTGTTTTTAAAAATAACATGGCCAAATAATTGTTGCAAGGACCTGCATACATCTTGGGTGATTTTGATAACGGATACTAATTCCCGTTATTCCTACCCCCAACGCTAAGACCGAGTTTATTATCGAAGAAGGGGGGTCATAAAATATAGCCTTTACTTGAAATACAAAATATACATTCTGGAACATGCATTTTGATTTTCATTTTGTTATGCATACATTTGCGTTCATAAGAATAAGGTAAGAAATAATCCCCTTTATAAATCTGTTACTAGTGTTAGTTGTACGTAACCCAATCGATCGCAAAAACGCCTGCATGTAGAAAGGTCGAAGATTAGCACATGAAATCAAGCGCCTGTTGATACGGTCAGTGCCACGTCGCTACGCATGCGTGACAGTTCACAAAATGGATTACTTCCGGAAATATCTGGCACCACAACAAGGAGAAAACCAGCCGACAGGTGCCGAGACTGTGAGTCTTTGAATAAAAATTACCATATAAATCATGGAAACCAACTATATTTAAGCTATTTATAAAGTTTCATAACGAACGCATTAGTAACAACGCAGAAGTACACTGCCGGTTTCATCTGTCAGTTTTCTGTTTTAACTTGGCAAGGATAGCCAGAGTTGCTGCATGCTTTTTTCGAAGACTGGCTGCCATCCAGACTGGCAGCATTTTTTAAGCCTGTGAAACCATTGAAACAAAAAGGTTGTCTACTACTACGCATTTTTCCTCACACGATTACTTTCCTGGTGGTGGTGGTAAACAGCAGAAGTGCCTCCGTCGGCCTTAAAGGTTAATGGGGGGAGGAGTGTAGTGTGTGTGGGTTAGAACCAGCCGCACGGTTAGCTCAGTTGGTTAGAGCACTGTGCTAGTGTTCCGGCGTACATTGGTTCGAGCCCCACACTGGGCGCACTTTTCCTCCCAGAATAACATTAAAGTTCAAGTTCAAACTGCAGGGGATCACTCCTTACAGGGTTGTCAATAAGTTTTTGTTGAACCGACTGAAACAGAAAAGTAGGCGGCCAGCAAGGAGGATCGGTTGGCATCCCCTCCCCCCTTGGAAATTTTGAAATTCAGCGCTTCATTTCCTGCATTCTGGGGCATTTTGGGAGTATTTAACCCTTTACTTCATAGGTACGCAATTTTACTTATCTATCCATAGCTTCATAGATACGGAGATCCACGCTTCATCAATAGCTTCATAGATACGTAATTCTACGTACTCACAATGCAGGGTAATTTATTTTCATATCTGTTGCTTGATTATTTGCTATAATTTCATTTCCACGAAGTATAAACATCGATAAATACAATGCATCAACAACACTATGTTACTATTTTAAGAATTTTGGAAAATCGCGAAATAAGGTTATTGGTATCAAAGATGCGTAAAATGTTGACTGCGCAGGTTTGTGGGCATTCCTGTCTCGTTTTCCTCGTGGAAATTTACACAATGCTGTAAGTTATAAGTAACTACCAATAATACAACTATATTTTATTGATCTATCGCCTGACGTCACAGGTCATGGTTCAGAATCGTGTTAACATGTCGGCAATGTTGGATAAACAAAATATTGTCTACTGCGTCTACAAATACGCCGAATCGTAAGATAATGATTCAGATTATCGGAAAATTTTAAACCAGTCAAGGTGATGCTCTAAATATCAAAAAGAGATGTTATAGGCGAAAAAAGCCCATTTTTAGCGGTAAGGGACATTTATTACCAAAAAAACTCACGATCAATTTTTTTTCTTCCGAATTTGAACCGGCCCAAACGCCATTTGAACCGTCCATTTCGGCCGGCGGCCGGTTCTTATTGACAACCCTGCCTTAAACTGTAAATTTAAAGTTTTACTTGCACAGCCTTGTCCTAAACGACACATGTATAGTTGACCAGCTTGGAGCCTACTCAACTTAAGGCTTTCAGTTTATTTTTAAATCTTTGAGCTTTTGTATATTGTCGGTAGAGCTTTTGTTGTCCAGGGTGTCAGATTCATCTATACAACAGTTGTTTAATAATAATACTGTGTGGTAATTGTTAGCAATATCTCAGACTTATGTTTACAAACAGAAACAAAATGTACACAATTTGCAAATTATAACCAGTGAAGAAAATTTATGAATTGACAGTGGCAACATGAAGACAGGAATAGTAACCTAAGTAATATAGCATATCATGTGTACTATGAAATAATATAGTATCAAAGTTCTATGGATTTCTGCATCTAAACAGTTTATTACAGTCCTCCCTTGTTGAATGAGATTGGCTGACTACAATCACATCGAATGTTAAATTGGTGTGATCAATCACTAGTCTCATCTCATTCATTTGACTCTAACATTAGTTTTGATTGGATGAGACATTATCATGTAGGAGTAAAGATGAAAGAACATAAAAATCAAAATGACAGAAATATACCCTGTGACAGCACTGAGTCTAAATTAAGTGATCAGGAGCAAACACGTTAACTTAAACAATAGTCTTCTAGGCATTTATTTCTTAATCTCATATACTTATGTCTTTATTTTAGGTTGAACGGCTGGTAGATAGAGCTTCATCTTCCACTCTACTCGATGACAGGCGAGATGCTGTGCGAGCCATCAAAGCTCTCTCCAGGGTATATTCGATTATTTATTTTTATACTCATATACATTATAGGCAATATTGAAAAATGATAGTCTAAACTGCATTTTATTAAATAATGTTATGGCTGTAGTGGTAGGTGCATGGAGAGTCCCTGGTTTGGTCTCCACTTTGAGCTTTGTTGTTAGAGTAAATGGTTCTTAATCACATGCCACAAGCAGTTGTTAAAAGTACATGTTTATTAATGTAAAAAGCTGTTCAGAGCTTTGGTTACTTGTTTATCAGTGCAATGTTAAAAATAAATCTTACAAAACTTATTTTATGGTTTATACTACCGATACATATTTTTAATATACCAGTCATCAAACATTCAATTGCTCAATAATAGGATTAATATGTGAATATTTTGTGAATACATACATGTAATGGCAAGTTGTTGCATTATCAAATGGATCAACTCATAAACTTTTCAAATGACCTTGACAATATCAATAATTGATTTGGCGACAGGTCAATTATAAGTGCTTGTTTTATAGTATCAGTCATATTTTTTAAAGCTACAACCTATTCCTGTGTGGTATAATCTATTAATGTCAAACCTGTCTTTTCTCTTCTCAGAAATTCCGACTGGAAGTTGGTACCCAGGCAATGGACACATTGCTCAATGTGCTGGAGATGGACCGATCAGACTCAGAGATTACTGGATATGCGCTAGATGCACTCTGCAATGTCATGTCAAATGAACCTATGGATGATGGTCAGTATTATTTAACTGTTTTATCAATTAAATCCTCAAATGCACGATAGTGATTTTGTTAATCTGAGTTTCATTAATGTTTTTGTTTTTATTGCTTTTGTATCGTAAGTTTTTATGACAACATAAGAATAATTGCTCTGCATAATATATTAACACATAACAGCATATCTTTGACTGATATATTTTAACAGATGATGATGATCATCAAGTTGGGCCAGATGATTTAGGAGCTCAGTTCACAGAGATTTTCATCAAGAAGGCAGATAATGTTGGACTTCTTCTGTCTCTATTGGAGGTTAAAACAGCTTGATTTTTTGTGCTTAACACATTTCAAGCATTTAAGCCACCACTTATATGTCGAATTATGATTATATAATTTGATCTAACATGTATTTTGAAACCTTCTTTGATATAAATAAAATAGTGAAAATCAGCATTTTTATCAGATGTCCATTTGTAAAAGGATTTTCGGTGTATTGCATAACTTAAACAGTCGTTCTTATTAGCTGGCTTGTGTAGATATATAGTAGAGTGTCTATCTGTGTTCTAAGGGTAATGGGTTGGAGTTCTACTAAACGCCTATTGCAATATAGTATTTTTTACAGTGAAAACACATAATAATAATGCCTTATTATTTGGGCTCTAACATTAAATGAATTATTTCTGTACTTGCCAGGAGTATGACTTCCATGTGCGTTGGCCCACAGTTCGCCTGTTGACCACACTGTTGAGTAACAAGTGTAAAGATGTACAGGAGTGCATTCTCGTTCATCCCATGGGCA
This sequence comes from Mya arenaria, assembly GCF_026914265.1. Lineage (NCBI taxonomy): Eukaryota > Metazoa > Mollusca > Bivalvia > Myida > Myidae > Mya > Mya arenaria. The sequence continues at coordinate 18,056,306 of NC_069123.1, forward strand.
TTTCCAAACTGATGGACCTACTGTCAGATAGTCGGGAGATCATCAGGAATGATGTTAGTATAGGACAGGCTTATGTTTGTTAGTACATGAACGCAAAGACTTGTAGACAAATGCTTTGTGTCGAACATTGTGAACAATCTTGTAACTCTTTGAAGGGAATTTTCATTTAGTGTGCTTGTTTTTATTTCCAAAACAATTGTGCCATCAGCATTTTTCACAAATGTGGCAAGACATCTAAATATATGTATATATCTAGAGATAAAGTGACATAATTCCTATATTAAGTTCTGCAGTTCTGTCTGACATACCGTAATTGAGATTCAGAATGGTTTCATGGTATGGTCTGGTTCAACTGTTTGTGTCTCATTTTCTATCACAGGCTCTTCTGTTACTGAACCAGCTTACAAAGGGCAATGCAAACATTCAGAAGATTGTGGCCTTTGAGAATGCCTTTGAACGACTTCTAGACATTGTGCAGGAGGAAGGGGCAATAGACGGAGGTAATGTCATTATAAGCATACCTGTTTTTGAAAAAAGTCAATGCAAAACATTGCCATAGCCCCAAAACGTGTTCAAAATAATTAAAGGGAACCAAGTACACATGTTGCCAGAGATATTTTACCTTTACATTGTTATGTATTAAAAGTATCAATACATAATCTGAATCAATAAATGACTTATTCTGTATTATATGACTTCAGCTCCCATTGTCAGCCGCAAAAATATGATTTGAAAATTCATTCATAAAATGTTCTAGTTTCAGTCCCCCTTCCCTTCTTTGACTGGATTTCAAACTATTTTAACCTCAGCATTTAAAAAAGGGATTCCTTCCTTTTACTTTGAGTAAAAATCCTCCTGAGACAATTCCCTGATTTTTGATAGTTATAATTCTAGAGTGCCTTAAGAATGAAATAGTTTTGTCTGGCATTTTCCACTTAAAAGGATGTTTCATGTAAGACTTCCATGTTTAGGAGAGTTAAGAGTTCATGGTCTTATTTCCCATTATAGGTATTGTGGTAGAAGACTGTCTACTTCTGCTTTTAAACCTGTTAAAGAACAACTCATCCAACCAGAACTTTTTCCGGGAGGGAAGCCACATCAAATATCTTAGTCCCTTCTTTGACCTGGACCAGGACCAGCACAGGCCTCAGGTCGGCTGGTCAGCACAGAAAGTCACCAACATACACCTACTGCTGCAGGTATGTAGTTTTTAAAATTAGATAATTTGCTGTATAATTATGTATGTTTTATTTTCAATACAAGTAAACAATTATTTCCTTGATATCAGAAAAAATGGGTCCCTTAATTTCTTTCAACATTATAATTGTGTTTGACATGTTTTGCTTCAGCTTGTGAGGGCTCTAGTCTCCCCCAGTAACCCTCAACAGCTGACAACCAACTGTCAGAAAACAATGTTCACATGTGGTAAGCCATCAATACTTGCTTCCATATTACAGTATACATGCATATTGACACTTAAAAACAGTCTGTATTTTTGCCCATTCAATATTCTTCATTAATTCACATTTTCTCATTCATGTTTGTATGGTTGCTTAAATGTATTGAGAAGATCAATTTATTTTGATTAATAACCTCTTTCAATGCATCACCAACAGTGATTCATTCTCTTTTCTCTAATTTTAATGTCGAAACATTAGATATGTGTATGTGACTTACATATTTTCAGGTCTAGTCCAGGAGCTGTGTAAGATACTAATGGCTAGTGGGGTACCTGCCGATGTCCTCACTGAGGTAAAACTACACTTTAGTTGTATGAAAAGGCAGGTATCATTTATGATAATTAACATTGTACGAGCATTGGAAATATCTTTATAAAGAAATATCCCTCATATTGATTGGAGGGAGAGATGAAATATTATGGTATTTAAAAACTACCCTGGCTCAAGTAGAGAACATTTGCCTGAAACACCATCACCATGTTTAAATGACTGAACGCTATGTTTGAAATGAAATTGATGTTTCATATTGATAAATCAAATGTCAGTGTGTAAAGGGCTGGTACACAAACACAGCTATGACATTTTGAAATGATGCTACGTTTTCATAACAATTTAGCACGCTTTTTAAAATTCTACAACTATTTGACATTTTATATCATAATATCTGTTTTGGGTATATTATCCTCTGCATTACTACCATATATATTTATTAAATTGAAATGTTAGTGTTTTTCAATTAACAGACAATAAACACCGTAGCAGAGGTGATCCGAGGCAATCTACATAACCAGGAGTACTTTGCGTCTGTCATGGCCCCCTCAAATCCCCCAAGGTATGTCAAACATAAAATAGTTTAATGACATAATGAAACCTGGTTTTATATTGTTCTAAGGTAAAAAAAATTAAGATAATGTCAAGGTATTGTCATTTGCGTGCAAAAACATATGGCCTTAACTAGAAAACATTCAAATGTAACTTATTAAAGATGTTGCCAGTGACAATAGGCATTGTGGAACACAGGGCACATAACTCTCCCTTTAATAGTTGTTGAGTTATGCCACTTGTTCAACTGAAAAACAACAGTCAAGCTTTTGTGTTTGCTCTGCTGTGTTCATTATTGAAATAATGTTGATATTTTGTAAACAACTTTATTCATTTAGAATACTCCTTGTGTCAGAACTATAATTTTTAATGGATTGTAACTTATTTTTTAAAATCATTTTTAAAAGCGTACCAGACCATTCGTAAGTATTGATATTTACTTAGACTGGTTTGGTTACCCTTGGTGTTAGCTGGTAGGCCGTTATGTTTTTGTTGTTTATGAAACATATATTTTTTGTGATGTGAATGTCATTTGTTAAAATAATTATGAAAAAAAACTTATATTTTATATGAAGAAAGGTAAAAAGTTTGTTGTGTTTTAATTTGATAAATTCAATCATTATTTATCATCTTCAACTTTCATATATTTTTCTAGAATTATAATATATAGATATGTTTAAATGCTTATGCCTTTGATATCTGACAATACATGTCATAAAGTGAAATACTGTGACTTGATATTCATATTTCAATGTCAAACATCTGCCCAATTAGTAGCGTTTTATTTTCTGATTGAGGATACCTGTGTAGCTACCTTCTCTAATGATGATGACAACAACAAAGACAACAACAGCAACAACAACAACAAAGATGATCATCTATATTCTACTACTTGTAATTCCACTGTAAATTGTTGAAGAAATCCTAAAGGTCACAACTTCATGTGTAAATCCCATGCGATTGTGTATTTCCAGACCAGCAATAGTGGTGTTACTGATGTCAATGGTAAACGAGAAGCAGCCATTCACTCTCCGCTGTGCTGTTCTCTACTGCTTCCAGTGCTTCGTGTACAAGAATGAGGTTGGACAGTCTCAGATCGTACAAACACTACTGCCAACATCTGCTGATTGTGAGTGTTATGAGTTACAGTGTTCTGCAAAACTGTATTAAGAAACAACTATGAATGTTTCCTGTTTCTTTGAAACGAAGTTTTCCTTCAATTTATTTCACACTTAGCGCACGAGATCATGAACTTGTTTTATGATATTAAGTCTATTTAAAAATTACTGTTATATCTTTTTTTTTAATTTTTGTATTCATTTAAATAAAGATATTGTATTACATACTTCATTGAAAATTGGAAGTAATAGATAAAACCAGAATTGAAAATGTTGGATGTTTTCATTTGCAGCCACAACAATATCAGCAGGCCAGCTTCTGTGTGGAGGCCTGTTCAGTGGTGACTCCTTGTCCAACTGGTTTGCATCTGTAGCCCTGCTAAATGCCATATGTGATAACCCCACACAGAAGGAACAGCTACTGAGAGTCCAGCTGGCTACCAGCCTGGGTAACCCCCCTGTCTCCCTTCTCCAACAGTGCTGTAACATTCTGGCCCAGGTGAGTGCTGCATTCAACAAAATGAACATTTTGCTCATGTTAACATGTTACTGCTGGCCTGTAATTGAACATACCACTGCAGGTCTGTAATTGAACATACCACTGCTGGTCTGTAATTGAACATACCACTGCTGGCCTGTAATTGAACATATTGCTGGCCTGTAATTGAACATACCACTGCTGGCCTGTAATTGAACATACCACTGCTGGCCTGTAATTGAACATACCACTGCCGGTCTGTAATTGAACATGTTACTGCTGGCCTGTAATTGAACATGTTACTGCTGGCCTGTAATTGAACATGTTACTGCTGGCCTGTAATTGAACATACCATTGCTGGCCTGTAATTGAACAGCCTGTAATTGAACATGTTACTGCTGGCCTGTAATTGAACATACCACTGCTGGCCTGTAATTGAACATACCATTGCTGGCCTATAATTGAACAGCCTGTAATTGAACATGTTACTGCTGGCCTGTAGTTGAACATGTTACTGCTGGCCTGTAATTGAACATGTTACTGCTGGCCTGTAATTGAACATACCACTCCTGGCCTGTAATTGAACATACCACTGCTGGCCTGTAATTGAACATACCATTGCTGGCCTATAATTGAACAGCCTGTAATTGAACATGTTACTGCTGGCCTGTAATTGAACATGTTACTGCTGGTCTGTAATTGAACATGTTACTGCTGGCCTGTAATTGAACATACCACTGCTGGTCTGTAATTGAACATGTTACTGCTGGCCTGTAATTGAACATACCACTGCTGGCCTGTAATTGAACAGCCTGTAATTGAACATGTTACTGCTGGCCTGTAATTGAACATACCACTGCTGGCCTGTAATTGAACATGTTACTGCTGGCCTGTAATTGAACATACCACTCCTGGCCTGTAATTGAACATACCATTGCTGGCCTGTAATTGAACATACCACTGCTGGCCTGTAATTGAACATGTTACTGCTGGCCTGTAATTGAACATGTTTCTGCTGGCCTGTAATTGAACATACCATTGCTGGCCTGTAATTGAACATACCATTGCTGGCTTGTAATTGAACATATTACTACTGACCTGAAATGTTTCTTTCTATATTTTCAGGGTGGTAGAGTACAGACCCGTATTGGGATCCTAATGCTACTGGCCACATGGATGGCCGACTGTCCAACTGCTGTTGCACACTTTCTATTCAACACAGCAAATGTGCCATATGTATCTTTCACTCAAAATAATCATGTACTGGAATGTATGACAGTGTCTGAGAGATAATTTAGTACATGTAAAAATGGAGAATTGCATCTTGTCAGTCCATCTCTAGGTCCCTGAACATATATGTGTATGTTTCCAGCAATCCAAATTAAAAATAAACTTGACTTCAACTACATTTAACTCTTATCAGATTGTTTTTGCTTAAAATCAGAATTTAACTCTTAGTTTATACTTATTTTCTTTAGCTCTATTCTGATGAAAGCTAATCGCTTATAGTATCACTGAGTGTCACTATCATTGGATGTTGATTTTGAGAGCCCATGAGATAGTACCCTTGGTGGGGGATCAAACAAAGAGCTTCTTGGGGTAGAGGCAGACACCTATACCACTAGACACTTCTCACCTCAATTCTTACAGTTGCCATCTCACACTAATGAAAATTCCATAGTCTTCATTTAAAAAGCATAATTATTGACCACTTTATAATTGATCTCTGAGGCTGGAATAAAGTCAGATAATAGCATGCAAGCTATCTCCCTTTAATTGTTTACAACACAAGTCTCTTTCAAAGGGGTCTCCCACGGCCAGGTATTGAAACTAATATGACTTTCCCTGCAAGAAAGTTTTTCTTAAACCTTTCCAACTGCAACATGGTATTAAATGTATGGTCCTTAACAGTTTGCCAGTTAATATCGCAGGTGTCCTCGTCTGACGGGGACGAGAATGAACTCAATGTTCATGGTATGTGTGCCTTCCTTCTGGGGATATGTGTGCTCTACAATGATGACCAGAATGAAACATTCACCACGTAAGTGCATTTATTATATATGTGCCATAAATCAGCAAGCAATTGTATCACAAAATACATTTTTCCATATTCCACCTAGCGCAATACAGCTGTATTCCACTCTCACTCATATTCCACCTAGTGCAATACAGCTGTATTCCACTCTCACTCATATTCCACCTAGTGCAATACAGCTGTATTCCACTCTCACTCATATTCCACCTAGTGCAATACAGCTGTATTCCACTCTCACTCATATTCCACCTAGTGCAGTATTCCACTCTCACTCATATTCCACCTAGTGCAATACAGCTGTATTCCACTCTCCACCTAGTGCAATACAGCTGTATTCCACTCTCACTCATATTCCACCTAGTGCAATACAGCTGTATTTCACTCTCCACCTAGTGCAATACAGCTGTATTCCACTCTCACTCATATTCCACCTAGTGCAATACAGCTGTATTCCACTCTCACTCATATTCCACCTAGTGCAATACAGCTGTATTCCACTCTCCACCTAGTGCAATACAGCTGTATTCCACTCTCACTCATATTCCACCTAGTGCAATACAGCTGTATTCCACTCTCACTCATCATAACAAGTGTCATGGCGTGTTGTTAAAATAACTTCATAAATTAAATAGTGTGTTAAGAATTTTTGTACGAAAATGTAAAAGAGCTTCTAAATGGTTTTAACCAGTATGGTATATACTAAAAGAGATGTTTGTACTGTCTTTTGATCTTGGAGGTCATATTCGACTCATGGAGTTTTGCTCGGCTAGCACCCTGTGAACTACACCTCCCAGATCAAAAATGCAGTACAAATAACATATATTTTGCTGGTTGTAAAGACTAAGATAAGATTCAGTCAAAATGAATGGCATTGAATGTGACATTTTAAATTGTAAGTTCATGAGTAAATAATGCAGTTAAGTTTTGTTACATTAAGTTTATAGACATTGAGGGAGTCTGATTAATTTTAAAACCAAGCAAAATAAAAAAAATATGAAGAAGATAATCAGGTCTTAATATTTGTTCACTGGTAACTGAATTTAGGGTTTGATTTTTCTCTAGAAAAAAGAAGAGTTATCTTTATAAGACTGGTTATAATGGTTCAAACCGGAAATTCTAACCCTCTACACTTCAGCTCCCTGGACTATCTTAATATCTTATTCATTGAATTATCTATTAGTTAAGGCATTGTCATAGCCTAAGTGTTGTTGTCGGCAATGTGGAAAATCTTTATGCATGCCCATCATTATTCAAGATCACTGTGAATGAGACTACACAATACGCACATGCATAGCAAGGCCCTTATAATGGTTTTAATATCATATGAGTTATACCCCTTTATTTTCTACAAAAACAGCAACAGGTGAGTGTGGAATTCTTGTTTTGGTTTATTTTAGCTTGATTTAGAAGACCTCTATTAGCTTATAAGAATCATTTTGGAGTCTGTATTCTGGGTAGCAACCAGCACTGGGTTCCTTTTTGATAGGCCAACAAAACATTGCTTTTGTGAGGTTAGAGCTCATGACCACTTTTGTGAGAGGCAGACATCTATACCACTAGACCTTTATATATTTCAGGGCATCAATACGACAGATCATAGAGAAGCGGATAGGCTTAGAAAGCTTCACGGACAAGTTATCCCATGTGACCAAGAGTGAGACATACACGCGTGCAATCAAGAGGCCTCACCTGAACTACAAACAGGCCTCAGAAGTGTTCTTTGACCACCAGTTTGCTATGCTGTTTAAGACTGTAGAACGTGAGTATAGTTACTAGTCAGTCTGATTTAATAGATACAAATTAGACATTTTGAAATGCATTTTAGACATTAAATCACCATGACATGATGAGATTTTAACGAATTTGAATCATTAGAATATTTGCATTACAAGCCAATCTAGTATGCTGATGTTTGCTGAAAAAATACTTGTTGCTGTTTTTACAGTTCAAAGTCTGATGCTTTATCATAGAAATGTTTAGGACTGTTATATTTTCATTTTCAAAAAAGTAAATGTATTTCTTATGTTGTTTAGATAAACTTATATCTTTTTATTGCAGATGACATTTTAAAAGCTCTTTCACCATCTAACAATATAAAAGATAACAAAAAGCAACTTGCCAACTTGAAAGAACATGAAAGTATAGTCTCACAGTACAAGGATTTGATACAGGAGCAGGTAAGTGTTCATCAGCTCATTTGTGTTTTAAAGAAAACTGTTTGTATCAGCATCATCATGCAAAATCTTACATAATGGCCATAACTAGCGCAGCTGCAGGGTTCCTATGTTGCCAGACAAAATGCACATGTTAAGCAAGACCCATAACACACTGTGTGAGTGTAATGTTAGCTGTGTCTCACATCTCTATGTGTGAACTTAGTCTATCATCTCAGTGTGTGAAATGTTACCTTGGTCTGACATCTCTGTGTGTGTAATGTTACCTTGGTCTGATATCTCTATGTGTGTAATGTTACCTTGGTCTGACATCAGTATGTGTGTAATGTTACCTTGGTCTGACATGTCTGTGTGTGTGATGTTAACCTTGGTCTGACATCTCTGTGTGTGTAATTTTACCTTGGTCTGACATCAGTATGTGTGTAATGTTACCTTGGTCTGACATGTCTGTGTGTGTAATGTTACCTTGGTCTGACATCTCTGTGTGTGTAATTTTACCTTGGCCTGACATCTCTGTGTGTGTAATGTTACACTGGTCTGACATCTCTGTGTTTGTAATGTTACCTCGGTCTGACGTCTTTGTGTGAGAAATGTTTCCAGGTTTAAAAAACAACAACACATTCTAACTGAAAATTAATCGGTTCAAATCAGGAATGAAAATAGTCATTCCTATTTTTAAGTCAGCAGGGATTTATATATATATATTTCCATGTGACTATTACCAGATGTTCATTCATACCAAGCATAATCCTATTAGCTATCAATTGTCTTCACTGTGGAACTTCAGTTAGCCAGGGCATACTTACTACTTTCCTGTTCCCTGTCTTACAGGATGAGAGATTACGAGAGACTACCGGTCAGTTGGAAAGTCTGCAGGCGGTACATTCGAGAGCTCAGAGACAACTAGATGAGTACAGTCAACAGATCCAGCAACTACGTGACCAGAATGCTCTACTCAAGGCCACCAAAGGTAGGGTACCATCTAAATTGAGGGGAATGGGGGGGTCAACTGAATTGATGAGGCAAACAATGAAGAATTGAGAGAGACAGCTGATTTTATTTGCTTAAGTCGAAAAAAGAAGATCCCTTAACAATTGGCATATAAGGGGCTCAAGAATTTGTCATTAAAACTTCTCTGCCATTTGCTGTTTTGTGTTTTCTGCTCAGAAATTGACAGATTATAAAAAGTTGATATTCATATGCTTTGAAGATATTATGTAATATGTCACAGGTTCCAAGTCTGCTGAAGGAGGTGTTGACAGAGAAGAAGAGGTGCGGGGTTTAAATGAGAGGCTGCAGACCCTTAATGTGCAATTGGCTGAAAAGGATGCCCACATAGATAAACTAGTAAGTGCCTCTGTAAAGTAGGGTGTTAAGGGAGCAGATCAGAGATTCAGGAGCTCAAAAGAAAGAAAGGCACTCATGTACTGGAACTAGTTTCTGTAAAGGGGTCAACCTTAATTCACAGAAAGCAATTGATAGTGTTTGGCTCTAGGATAGGCAGGGTAGTTATCAGTCAAATAATAGTTTGCTTTTATATGGCCATATCTTGCATACTATTTGCTCAGATAAATATTAGATTTATTTTATGAGGAGGGGAATTATTGATATGTTATCAAAATAATCCTTATTCCGAGATTCAAATGAAACCATTTTGTCTTTATTCCTTAAATTTTAATTCATGTGAGAGAAGCTAACAATCATGTTGCAAAGGTGGGCGCATATGTCATTGTTATCAGTTATAATGAACAAATGTTTCCACTTTCAGAAGACAGATCTCTCTGTAGCAGAGGCTCGTTTAGGTGCTCAAGAGCTCGGTGAGGAAGATAAGGAGAATAATCCTAGTGAAACGGCCGTGCTTCAACAGACTGTCACTAGATTAAATACCGACTTGCACGAACTAAACCTAGAAGTGACTAACAAAGATATGGAAATTAACCGGATAACGTCACAATGTACTCAGTTACAGTCACAGTTAGAAGATGCAGTGAGTAGCAAGCATTTAAGTCAATAACTTTCATAGGTTTGGGTGTAACAATGCGATTTTTTTTAGAAATTTTAATGCTCATATTAAAATAATTAAGGGTACAAATTGTTATAGACTGTGTTTTTTTCAACCTGTGGAATAAATAAAGCTTGTTTTCCAAATTTTTTATAGATTTTTCAATGTGTGACACTTAATAGCAACAAATGTAACAATTTCAAGAATTTGCCATTATTTCAAATGTTAACTTTCATTATTTTCATCCGTTATATTCAATTTTCATCCGTTAAATTCAAGAAACATGTATGTGTAGAAGAAAGTCAGAGTTTAGGATTCCTAGTGTGAAAGTATAATTGTATAACCAAAATGAATTAAATGGATACATATATATTCTGAAATTACAGGTAGTATCAGCCAATATGAACCAAAGTGCCGAGGTTAACACTTCCCGGGTGACTGACCTTGAAAGTGAAGTGACCAAGGTCACAGACGAGAGGAATAGTCTACAAGATCGTCTAAGGAAAGCTAATGAAGAAAACCTAAACCTCTGTGAGAAAATTAATGTAAGTGTTAATCTATCTAAATGAAGTATTATTTATTTACAATAAATTCAAAGATTGACCTGCATAGTCATGTGAATATTTTTTGAATTCATTTTAATGAAATGACTAAAACTACTACTGACTCTATTTTTATACTTTTTTGTAATAATAGAAAAAGAAAATATTTTATCAAGTTTCAGCTTTGTTTCTAATAGAAAAAAAGCTAATAGAAAAAAGGCTGAAGTTTACTATTCAGGATAAAATCCTGTGTGTCAAAAAGATCAGGAAGTATTTTGAAAATCAAAATCAAAATGTGTCTGTAATCTTCCTGTACTCTCAAACTGGTACATTTTTCCTGCATTTCTAAAGAGCATAAAAGTCGTTTTCTCATCGAGAATGTCTTGGGTTTTTTCCTTCAGAGATTAGAAGAAGAATGTAGCAAGAAGGACAGGGAGAAGGACGAGCTGAAAGACGAGTTGGAAACATTGAAGAAAGAGCAAGAGGATTTGCTGGTACTGCTGGCAGACCAGGACACAAAGATAGACAAATACAAGAGTCGACTTAGGGAACTAGGACAAGAGGTAAGGGGAGAGATGAGAGGGATAATTTAGGGGAGAGTTATTGAAGAGGGATAGGGCCTTCGAAACATTGAAAAATGAGCAAGAACATTTGCTGGTACTGGTTGCAGACCAGAGCTCTAGATTAAGAGGAGGAATGTGAAGTTTAGCAGGGTATCTCCTGAAGGCAAAGAAATGATAAGTTTAGAAGTGTTGGACCAGAAAGCAGAGAAATGTGAAATTCAGTGGGGTAGGACCAGAAAACAATAGACTCAGAAGTTTAATAGATAAGGACCGGAAAGCAGAGAAATGTGAAATTCAGTGGGGTAGGACCAAAAGGCATTAGGATCAGAAGTTTAGTAGATAAGGGACTGGAAGGCATGAGAATCAGAAGTTTAATAGATTAGGACCAGAAAGAAGAGAAATGTGAAATTCAGTGGTGTAGAACCAGAAGACTGTAGAACTGGAAGTTTAGTAGATAAGGGGCTGAAAGGCAGTAGAATCGGAAGTTTAGTAGGGTAGGGCCGGAAGGCAGAGAAATGGGAAGTTTAGTAGGGTAGGGCCGGAAGGCAGAGAAATGGGAAGTTTAGTAGGGTAGGACCGGAAGGCAGAGGAATGGGAAGTTTAGTAATGTAGGACCCAAAGGCAGAGGAATGGGAAGTTTAGTAATGTAGGACCCAAAGGCAGAGGAATGGGAAGTTCAGTGGTGTTGGACCAGAAGACTGTAGAACTGGAAGTTTAGTAGATAAGGGGCTGAAAGGCAGTAGAATCGGAAGTTTAGTAGATTAGGACCGGAAGGCAGAGGAATGGGAAGTTTAGTAGGGTAGGACCCGAAGGCAGAGGAATGGGAAGTTTAGTAATGTAGGACCCAAAGGCAGAGGAATGGGAAGTTTAGCAGGGTAGGACCCAAAGGCAAAGAAATGGGAAGTTTAGTAATGTAGGACCGGAAAGCAGAGGAATGGGAAGTTTAGTAATGTAGGACCGAAAGGCAGAGGAATGGGAAGTTAAGTAGGGTAGGACCTGAAGGCAGAGGAAAGGGAAGTTTAGTAATGTAGGACTGGACGGCAGAGGAATGGGAAGTTTAGTAGGGTAGGGCCGGAAGGCTGAGGAATGGGAAGTTTAGTAATGTAGGACCGGAAGGCAGAGGAATGGGAAGTTTAGTAATGTAGGACCGGAAGGCAGAGGAATGGGAAGTTTAGTAATGTAGGACCGGAAGGCAGAGGAATGGGAAGTTTAGTATGAAACATGTACAGGATTTAACCATGTTGTTCATTCACAAACACATTAATTCAAAATTATTATTTTATTTCCTTTGTGTAAACTGCAAGCTTACACTTCAATTAATTTGCCCTTCTTATTTTAGATGGATGAGGTAAATATTGCATTATAACCTACTTCACTTCCAAACTTATCCTAGCTTATTGTGATGTCTATCTATGCCATGTGAATTTTTCCATTTTGAAACTGGCCGAAACAAGTTTTACCCATTCACCTTTAGGAATAGATCACAAAGGTATAAATAACCTTGGCCTTTGTGGTATTGAGGATTGAAAGCCTATTTGAGGTGTATTTTAAGACTGTAACCAATAACTTTGCAAAAGCTGTTTTAAAATCAAAGTTAATTTATCATTTTTTTCATGAGCTTGATTAGGAAATCAAATTTTTAATGCATTGAAGCAAAAAGATTACAGTGTACATTGCATGATTTTTGGATATGAATTAAATATTATTTTATTGAATACAATGTTATTCTGAATTGTTCATCAACTGTTTATGCATTTTTGTTGCCTGTCCAATTATGCACTTTGGTCCTTGTATGCACTATTAAAATAATTTTTCATTAATTTATTATTCTATGAAGAATGGGGTGGAAGAATGTTTCATTCCTGGTATAGACGGCGGCTTGTTTCCGAGAGGATTGTCATAATGAGTAGTTTCTGTACTTGTGAACTGATCAAATTTACATGTAATTGAACAAGTAAAATATTTAAGATTTGCTCTGAGTAATTATATTGAATGTCTTTTAGAAATCAAACGAAAAGAAGAAGAAAATGAACGGAAACCTAAACTTGTGATATTGATGAGATTTGCTAATTTTGTATGTTCCAGGTTGAAGAGGATGATGATGACTTTGACGATGATGAAGATGTGGAGGACGAAAGCTAACATCCAGATAATCCTTTCTTCCAGACCTGTACAAAACCTCATCTATGAATAAACCAGCCAAATATTTTTAGAGGGCCCCAAAAGGATTTTACTAACTAAATCTGGGACTGAAATGTTTATCATTCCTCATATTGAGTACAAAACCCAATCAACCAGCAACCAGAATTGTGTTCCTTTTCCCTTTTCTCAGATTTTCTTTCAGATCACTATTCCAGGCCCTAATTTCTAGAAACTTCTTAAGCTTAACAGGCTTAAGTTGCTTATTTCAATTAGCCAAAATACATACTTATAGTGATTTTTTATCTATGAAAATGGTTTATTGTGAAAATCATAACGATAATTTCTATCTTAAGTATTAAAACATTTAAAGAAGTATATAAAATGCAAAATATTGAAAGACAAAAAGAATGGGTTTAGCTTAATCCAGTTATAAGAGATTTATGAAGTTTCACGAAAATGGGACTTGGTTTTGTTTACTTTTTTCATTAAATATAAATATCTGATCAGTTCAACACTTTTTTAGGTTGTAAGGTACAGTGGCAATGAAAGGGTTGTTTTTTTACTGCAAAAGAAATGTTAAATGGACAAATATGATTTTTTACATAGAAGGTTTTGTGAACAGTGAATCATATAAAACCGAATGTCCACAGTTTATGTATACAATAGGCTTAAAGCTAGTTTGCATATTTGAACGATTTGTTTTGTTAATAGTTATCACTGGAAAAATAATTACCAATCAATAATGAGTTTGATTATATTTGATGGAACCCCAAAATTAAAGTCTTATGCAATTACCTGCTCAACGAATTGTATTAATCTGTTCAAATACCTTGTTTATTTTGTAATATATTTCTTGCTCTGTGAACATCATTTAGTGATAAAATGGGAACCATTTGACTGCTGCAGATTTTTCCTGTAGTGCTATATGGGAAAAGTGCAAGAGAGGAAATGTAACCTTTTAGCCATTTGAAGTGCTTCACCTTATCATTTTAATTATTATGTCATATACTGTGAAATACTTTTGTACGTAATTGATAAAAATCAATATCAGTAAAATTGGGTGTATGTACACAAAGTAATGGTAATTTGTTATCCCAAGAAGTGGAAAAATCACCTGTTGTAAATTTGATGTCAACTGTAACTTGTTGTTTTTTGACTTCCGAGAATTATTTTAATATTTTGGTGGGTTTAATGGTAATGCTAGACATGTGTTATTAATTTATTATTGTCTTCATTTTTGAAAACACAGACTGAATGATCTTTAGAATAACAATATACTGAGAAAGGGAATGTATTTTCCCTTTCATCTTTGAACCGTTAGGAATTATGACATATTATATTTATGAAATAAATGCTATTGAAATATACAGTTTGTCCACTTTTTTCTCGGGACAATAATGAATGGGAAATGAGCTTATTTGCAATCGAGTTACATTCAAGATCTTGTCGAGGTCTTGGTAAAGGTGGAGTTATGTTAGTTATTACTTAACTGTTAATGGTCCGTTATAAACAATTGTGATGTTATAAATTATTAAACATATCTTTTATTTTAGAAACTCATTTATAGATGAGTAATGATAACAATAAAGAGTGGGCACGTTCCTGTCGACAGAAGGATTCAAACTCTTGTTCTCTGTATCCGCAGTCAAGTGTGAAAATTTGAATATTGGTATCAGTCAAGAAATAATTTGCTGCTATTGCCAATCTTTCTTGTGGTGCAATTGTAGAGAGCCTCACCATAGGGCTTGAAAAATGAAATCTTCGAACCTATATGCAACCCAATGTTTTTGTGACCTAATGGGATGTGATTAGCAACTCCAATATAGCCACTTATTAAGATATGCTTTTTATGCCCCCGAAGGTGGCCATATTAAAATCGCACCATCCGTCCGTCCGTCTGTCCGGCTCTGTAACTTTCCCTTGTATGGACTGATTTTAAAATAACTTGCCACATGTGTTCCACATACCAAGACGACATGTCGTGTGCAAGACCCGTGTCCCTACCTCAAAGGTCAAGGTCACACTTAGTGTTTATTCACAATGGAGTGCTGCATATAAGGACATAGAGTATAGGTTGTCGTGTCCGGGCTGTAACTTTCTCTTGTATGGACAGATTTTAAAATAACTTGCCACATGTGTTCCACATACCAAGACGACGTGTCGCATGCAAGACCTGTGTCCCTACCTCAAAGGTCAAGGTCACACTTCGTGTTTATTTACAATGGAGTTCTGCATATAAGGACATAGAGTATAGGTTGTCGTGTCCGGGCTGTAACTTTCTCTTGTATGGACAGATTTTAAAATAACTTGCCACATGTGTTCCACATACCAAGACAACGTGTCGCGTGCAAGACCTGTGTCCCTACCTCAAAGGTCAAGGTCACACTTAGTGTTTATTCACAATGGAGTGCTGCATATAAGGACATAGAGTATAGGTTGTCGTTTCCGGGCTGTAACTTTCCCTTGTATGGACAGATTTTAAAATAACTTGCCAAATGTGTTCCACATACCAAGACGACGTGTCGCGTGCAAGACCCGTGTCCCTACCTCAAAGGTCAAGGTCACACTTAGTGTTTATTTACAATGGAGTGCTGCATATAAGGACATAGAGTATAGGTTGTCGTGTCCGGGCTGTAACTTTCCCTTGTATGGACAGATTTTAAAATAACTTGCCACATGTGTTCCATATTCCAAGACGACGTGTCACGTGCAAGACCTGTGTCCCTACCTCAAAGGTCAAGGTCACACTTAGTGTTTATTCACAATGGAGTGCTGCATATAAGGACATAGAGTATAGGTTGTTGTGTCCGGGCTGTAACTTTCTCTTGTATGGACAGATTTTAAAATAACTTGCCACATGTGTTCCACATACCAAGACAACGTGTCGCGTGCAAGACCTGTGTCCCTACCTCAAAGGTCAAGGTCACACTTAGTGTTTATTCACAATGGAGTGCTGCATATAAGGACATAGAGTATAGGTTGTCGTTTCCGGGCTGTAACTTTCCCATGTATGGACAGATTTTAAAATCACTTGCTATTGTTTATTCGCAAGGGAATTCTGAAAATAAGGACATAACAGTGTAGGTTGTCAAGTATGAGTGGTATTTTTTTATGTTCAGAGGCAATTTAAAATAACTTGCCATATGTATTTGACACGTAAAGGCAAGATCAACTTTTGATGTACTGACCTTGTTCATATGTCAATGTCACATTCGGGGGCATTCGTCACATACTGTAACAGCTCTTGTCTAAATCATATATCAGTCATCGAAATTGGACTGATGGATGAACAAGCCCAAATCCTTATACTATTGCTTGGCATCAATTTTTTAGCACGACTATTCGAAGAATTAGGACAGCTATACTACCCGCCAAAGCGTCGGCGTCACACCTTGGTTAAGGTTTTGCATGTAAGCGCCTTAAAGTCATTATCTCAGTAAATACATCATGTATTGCATTGAAACTTTATATATGTATTCCCAACTATCTAACCTACTAAATTAATGAAGTGAGATAAATCTTTTTTTGAATTCAATGCAAATAATGGGCCTTTATTATTTGACTTAGAAATTCTGGTTAAGGTTTTGCATGTAAGCACACATGGGTTAATATCTCAGCAACTACTTGATGTATTGCATTGAAACTTTATACACAGGCTCCCAACCATTCAACCTTCTTAATTAATCTGTAAAGATATCTTTTATATTAAATCATTTTTGCCCCCTTTATTATGCGACTTAGAAATTCTGGTTAAAGTTTTGCATGTTAGCACACATAGGTTAATATCTCAGCAACTACTTCATGTTTTGCATGGAGACTTTATACAATGGTACTCAACAACCCAACCTACTTGAATGACCAAGTTAGATAACTGTATTTTGCAAATAATGGCCCTTTATTATTAGACTTAAACATTCTGGTTAAAATATTGCATCTAACCACATTCATAATATCTTAGCAAATACATCATGTATTGCGTTGAAATCTAATCTAATTTTACAGTTATCCATGTTTCGCCAAAACTTTCAATCCTTACACTGAAAAGTGCCGTAATAGTCGAGCGCTCTCTGTGACAGCTCTTGTTTAACAAGCCCTGCTATATAAAATTCAGAATTTTAGCAAGCCTGGAAGTCATTTTACCAGTGCATGGCTTGAGGGCTTGTGTTAATTTTGACCACTGAAGTATGTCTTGGACTATATCAAAGAATTATTCATACAAGAGATGCCCATGCAAGTACACTGTACTGACTTCCAATGGGGTCCATTGGTGCTTGATGTTCAAAGAGACGGTACACGATACGAGGGAGTCTGTGAAAACTCTAGCTCTTCATGTTAGTTTAACTTTTACTTTACCCTTTGTAATGCATCAACTTGCCTTAGCCGATACTGAATATACCAAGTGATGCAGTATAAACCTTTACAGGTAAATTGTCTGACGAGGAAGCTACTGGCGCTATTTTTTATCGTCTTTGGTATGACCTCTTTAGGGTTTTGACCGTTGAAACTGAAGCAGGGTCTCAAATTCTGAGCTATTGAGTCGGTTTATATCCAGTGAAGGGGTATGGTTTTGAATAAATAACAAATGCATTGTTTTTTATCTTTTCATTTCAAAAACTAAACTGAATTAAGGATCAAATAACAATACAAAATGCTTGTAGAATAAATAAAAAAAAAACTCGAACAAGGACTTGAATGATAACATTTCGCAATTAAAGGGATGTAGAAGACATTTCTACAAAATCAAGAAAATATACAAGGGCATGAATCAATCCAACAACTACTAGCATAGCAAAACTTAGAACTGTAAGGAATATGTGCAAGCTATCTTACATGGCAAGAAATTGGAATGGCAAAAACTTGCAACTGTAATCTTTAAACTTTACTAGCATATACAAAAATGAAAATGAGCTGACTAGAACCTACTGTGAACAGAATGTGAATAATGAGCTAAAATGTTTATGAAGAACAACTGTAAATGTAAGAAAATCAATGTGAAAAAAATCTTTGGGGGAAAACGAGGCAACTATTTTAGAGTTTTAATTAATAAAAAAGCTAAAAAGGAATGTGTATTTTTTTTACCCATAAACAATTGTATACATGTATATACAGCAAATAATCATCCTGTCATCAATATCAACCAAATATCACAGTTGCTTTCACCCTTGTCATTCACCTGCTAGCATTATAGAAGTAAAGTAAAAAAATTGTGTTATTCATCCCTCAATTAGTTGTAAGCTTTACTTCAATATCCAAGATACAATCATTCAATATATGAATTGGATGATTGCAAACCTTTTAGTGTTAACAGGTGTGGTGTATTTATACACCATTATGATATGCCATACAGAATGTCAAAATTGACATCAAAATAAAGTAAACAATTAACAAAAGTATGAACTCAGTGTTACAAAAGCATTATCAGTTACACATATTTTGAAAGACTTTGTACACCAGTAAATACAGGCAAGCACATATAATTACAATGTCATGACTTTGGTAATCGTTATGTAACAGCATAGCACTGGCAAGTTTAAAGAAGCATTCCCTCTCAGTCAACCTGAATACATTTTTGTACATTTGGTATAAAAACAGTCTATGCCTTTTTAGTTTGAAAGAATTGTGCTATCACTGTCACAATCTGTCAGGGAATATTATAAGTTTTATTTTACCAGTAATATTTAAATTTGTTCTGTTTTAAGTCTGCATTGACACTTTTGCATTACAGCTTTTATTAAAAACATTTTTCATTATTTACATGTGTATAAAAGACAATAAATAAAATACATTTTTAGAGTGAAATGTCAAGAAGCCATAACTGTTAGCCAGTCACTGTATGAATAACAAGTTAGATAATTTTAAACGTTTGCTTTTTAACCTTCTAAAAAACTGTATGTTAAATAATTTCTGGGCCCATTTAACACACAAAAGCAACCAATAATAAATACATCATTGGAACTTTTTCTGAGGCAGAAGACAAAGTTAGATGAAGAAATGAACATGGCAAAAAGTGGTGATTCTGAAAGATAAATTATTTAACTACACAAGTCATGAATGGAATTCTCTGAACACAGTCTAACATGGAATGATCAAGGATACATAATATGTTTTCCCTCAAGGAAAAATATACTTCCAGTTTCAAAGGTTAACAAATGCAGTTGTATCTCTAAAGAAAATTTGTTCTTCAGTTATAACCTCAAGAACGGTTCACCCAGGTACATGAATTTCACTTTTAGAACATCCCTCATACAAATTCTCAAGTACATAACTTTTAAAAATGTTTGAAACAGGAAGTACATTTTTGTTGGTAAGGAATAGATAAACACATAGATAATTAACAAGAAACATGTATGAGCAATAGGAATGACATAAGGCAACCTCCTGAACAGCTGATATCTCTGTCAAATTCACTCAAACAGCTAATGTCCCTATCCAACAGCTGTTATCCCTGGCTAATACACTCAAAATAGCTGATATCCCTGTCCAATACACTCAAATAGATGATATACCATGCTAATACGCTTAAACTTTAAAAAAAATTGTTAGTTCTTTCTCTTGTTTCATTGGAAATATTGTAGCACTAAAACAGTAAGAATAGAAATCTAGGTATATTGCAACCTCAACCAGTTCATTTAAGCGGAATTTTGTTCCATTTGTTCACTAGCAAAAACAACAACAAAACTTGCCATGATAAAAGGAACACAGAAGTGAACTGTTTCAAGGAAATGTCAACATTATAAAAAACTTGTTAAAACTATAAAACTGAACGTCTATTTAAACTTCCATCTTCACCTTTAACAATAACACTTTATTTTGATTTTTTTATCTAGCACTGTTTGATATGTGAACATCTATTTGTTATAACAGTAGCACCACTTCTTTACCAACTGTTAAAATCTTTGAAGACAGCTAAAAAATCTACCTGATATGTACAATTAAGTCAAAGTTCATAACTTAGGCAAGTATATACAAAGTATCACAATGTGTTCAATAGACTGACACACTCTTCAAGACTCCCCATCTAGATCTCTGTAGTAGGGAGTCCTTCAAAGTTGTCTGCCTTTGATTCAAGCCTGCCATTTGCATACACTGCTGTGCCATTTTCGTTTCCAGCAGTGCCGTTTTTCAACTTGGCTTTCTGGTGCTGTAGTAGAGCAGCGTTTAATATGGCGTCGCCGTTACCAAGTTTTGATTGTGGTACTTTGTTAAGATCATTATCTTCTGTGTAAAAATTCATGGACATGTGCTGTTCACTTGTAGCAGAAGGAGAGGTAGATTCAATAGCGTTGTTGTCCAGGGAGTCATCATCATCACTGAAAAAAACCACAAGGATTACATTGTGTCTTTACGTTTAATCATGCGTAATATTATGGCCCTTTAGAGCATAATATCTATTATATCATTATAAGCAATTAGTTATCCTCCTCCTCCTCTTCTTACTGCTCCTCTTTCTCCTCATTATCATCATCATCATCGGCATCATCATGATCATAATCATCATCATCATTACAAAAATAATCATCACCACGTATCATTATACCATGCACCCAAATGGACTTCTTAAGTGACTAGTTGGTGATGTTACAATAGTGCCATTTTTTAATACTTTGTCTAAGCAGGTATGCAAATAAAATTTAAATGATTTTCACACTTGTAACTTTACATGCCAGGTGTCATGTCTAATTTCAATGAAAGGCTAAATCAGTAAAATAGAGCTGTGATTGGTGTATTTACTGAAATAAAAGCAAATTTTGTAGCAGTGAAATTCTGTGAACACAATTTTCCTCTTACATATCTAGAGATCTGTACATCTTGGATGTTCACTGAAATTTGTAAATGCAGTATGTTGAGCTTGAAGTAGTTATAAGACCAAAAGTTGTTACATTGACTTTTAAAACAATGATACTTTCAACATAATAATCTAACACCTGATACTTTAGTCTGGTGTTAATTACTGATATTTTACATCAAGTGCCAATTACTGATGTTCTAAATCGACAGCCAAAAATGTCAGATTATTAAATTCAGACCCAATAGCTTACTTGTGCTCTCCTGCTTCCTCAAGAAGGACCTTCTCTATGTAGATTGGGTTGGCACTGAAACAATTATATTATAATACAAATTAGATACAAATTCAATTGTATGGAGTGTGGACTTAGTTGTCTAAATGTTACATAAATCCTGTGACACATGAACTACCACACACTTACAACATTGCAACATTATGAGGGTAGAGTATTGCAATTTTAAAATAAATAGTGAATAAATGTTTTAACATTAAAATTCTGTAATACTTTTTCTTTAAATCTTTATGCACACTTGTTCAAGATGCATGCACTATTTAAAACAATATCATACAAGAACATGCACTTAGCATGACATCATAAATTATCACGCAAACAGTATTACTTACTTAAAGTACTTTATTTGAAACTATTTATTAAGAATTCTTTTCATAATTGGATATTGTTATTGAATTGTTGTTCTGGAAACTGGCTTTTGTTACTGAGTGGTCAAAAGTGTGCACCTCAAAACTGGATACCGTTAGTGGATGGTTAAGAGATGTTCTGGAAATTGGGTTGTGTTACTGAGTGGTCAAAAGTGTGCACCTCAAAACTGGATACCGTTAGTGGATGGTTAAGAGATGTTCTGGAAATTGGGTTGTGTTACTGAGTGGTCAAAAGTGTACACCTCATAACGGGATACTTTTATTGAATGGTGAAGCGTTGTTCTCATACCTGGGTTTTGTTACTGAGTGGTCAAAAGTATGCACCTCATAACTGAATACTGTTATTGAATGGTTAACAGTTGCTCTCATACCTGGGTTTGTAACTGAGCAGTCAAAAGTGTGCACCTCATAACTGAATACTGTTATTGAATGGCTAAGAGTTGCTCTCATACCTGGGTTTGTAACTGAGCAGTCAAAAGTGTGCACCTCATGACTGAATACTGTTATTGAATGGTTAAGAGTTGTTCTCATACCTAGGTTTTGTTACTGAGTGGTCAAAAGTATGCACCTTATAACTGGATATTGTTATTGAATGGTTGTTCTGGAAACTGGGTTTTGTTACTGAGTGGTCAAAAGTGTGCACCTCATAACTGGATATTGTTATTGAATGGTTGTTCTGGAAACTGGGTTTTGTTACTGAGTGGTCAAAAGTGTGCACCTCATAACTGGATACTGTTATTAAATGGTTAAGAGTTGTTCTGGAAACTGGGTTTTGTTACTGAGTGGTCAAAAGTGTGCACCACATAACTTGATACTGTTATTAAATGGTTAAGAGTTGTTCTGGAAACTGGGTTTTGTTACTGAGTGGTCAAAAGTGTGCACCACATAACTTGATACTGTTATTAAATGGTTAAGAGTTGTTCTGGAAACTGGGTTTTGTTACTGAGTGGTCAAAAGTGTGCACCACATAACTGGACACTGTTATTAAATGGTTAAGAGTTGGTTTCAAAACTGGGAAATTGTAGCTGAGTGGTCAAAACTGTGCAGCTCATCACTGGATGTTGTTATTCAGAAGGTCAAAAGTGTTTACATCATAAATTGTATTGTAATTGAGTGGTCAAAAGTTCATCGTGTCAATCAATGACCACTCACCCATTTCACTTCATATTTAATATTTTAGCTACTTTGGCATTCATTTTAAACAAGCTCTTCATCAGTAACACAAAACACCAACCAAACACTACAAACAATACATGTCCTGCAATACAATACACATCCAACATACATGTAAACTAATTTCATTCAAAAGAAGATATTCTTTTTCTGCAACACATGCGATATCACAGAATGTTCAGAAAAACTGCACATTTCATTTTCACACAATACTTGAAGCAAATATCAATGTATTGAAGGGAGGAAAATAAAACATTTAGCTAGAAGTGTTAACATTCATAATTAGATTTGTTATCTTTATTTTCCGGTAAAAGGGACTTATAAGCCATATTCCAACTGGACAACATCAAGAAACAAAGCCTGGCACCATCCATTCATAATTATTGGTAATAACTTATAATTATATCACTTTTGGATCTGTTAGTTAACTTCTTCATGCAAATTGTTAGATATATTACAATGATTTTTGGTTAAAATAACAACGAAACAAATTAATAATAAATTTATTAGATAACATAGAATAAATATCTTCATGGTGCTTTTAGAGAAATATAACAAAGTGTGTGTTTTCCCTTACCTGTATGATTGTCATGATGTTGATTTCCGAAAGTAATTTCAGTGATAAAGCTTTAAGAGGAACGAAAAATGAATTTGAATCAAAAGAAGTAAAAAAATTCACAATGAAAATGGGCAAAAGGTAAAGCTAATGGTAGATTTTCTGTTATAGAATGTGGACACTTCTAGCTATTGTGTAGGACGAAGGAATACCCTAAAACCGTGTTTGTCCCTCTTGTGAATAAACTCTGAAGTTTGTAAGCAACAAATGTGAGCGAAAAGGTATTGTGTTAGAGCAACATGAGATTTTCTAAGGTAAAAAACTATCTTAAAGACCTTTTTCTGACCTTCTTTGGCCATGGGAAAATCTCATACAAGTATTGCACCATAAATCACTAAAAACAACACGATGTAAAAGGCCCTTCTTTTTTTGTATGAATAACAAAGAATAATGAAAAAGATGTTCGAATTTCATGATTGATTAATGCAAATTATATTGAATAAAGACAAAAACCCAAATCATCAGAAATAGGTCTTCTATATTGCTATAAATTTTAAGAAGATTTAAATACATATACTTCCAAGCAATTTTTTTTAAACCGGTTCCTAAACTCTCCTTGAAGGAAATCAGAGTTAATGTTATGCATCACTGATTTTTTTAACCAGTCAGAGGCTTTGATTAGAAAACAAATATAGCTTTACGTACTTGTAAATACTTACATATTTTACAATCTTTTAATCATTTTGGGGCCCAAAAATCATAATGCAACACAACAAATTATGTTCAAATATTATCTAGAACATGAATGTGACATTCTCCACACAAGGCTCTTTAATTTCTCGCCAATTAGACATACACAGAAAAAACAACAAAAACATGATAAATTATGGTAGTTGAATTATTCTAAATGATATTAAACACACTGTTGACAAATCAATAAAATATGTACATACTTCTCATAAGCATGGACATTCGTTCCAGGAAGTTCCAACTTGTGTAGGTCAGAGTTTGAACCTGGAAAAGGTTAACATACTTGAATTCATAAATTAGTATTCACAAAACATCATTTAACATGCTAGAATTGAACCTTACTCTATGGTTAACATGAGGCACAGAAAATGTGAGTTCTAGCAAGCCAAATATTGCTTTATTATCTAATTGATTCCATTATGGTAGTATTACACTTATGGTATTAACTTTCTGTTAAGATTATCTTGAATAATAATAAAGCAATCGGTGGCTGTATTGGTCAGTGATGACCATCTACCACTTTAAATACTGAATCGACTGATGAATAATTCATTTCCAGCTCAACCTCCTTGTTTTACAAAAATCGACAACACCATCTATGTCATGAACCAGTTATGGAACACAGTGTCAGTGAGCATAGCCACTGATGAAATGTTTACATTCGACGTTCATTATGTAAAACTTATTGTAAACCTCTACTGAAACAACATTTCTTTTCATAATTTGCCTTATATCGATACAAATTATTTAGTCATATTGGATCAGAAAAGCATGTCAAATCATATGTGAACATAACACCATTTCGGGAATGACGTGGTTGATATTATGCGCACTACCTTCTACTTTGGACAGACACCAGAATCTTAAAATTTTACAATTTATTTAAAAGTAATAACTAATCACACTACAATTATTAAATGAGGACAAATTGAGACAGACATAGTGACACAACAGCTGTTAAATGTTAGGTATTGGGCATGTACATATTATTTCAGGGTGTTTACATTTTGGGTTAATATTATCATTTCTAATCCATGATAATTATGAAAATCCCTCACAAATTATATTGTGTAATCATAAGTATATTAGTAAAATATACATAGAAAATAAAAAAATATACTACGTTTCAGCCATATTACTGACAAAAGTTACCTATTTTTCTTAAAGTGTCATACCAATCTTGAATATAAATGTAATTTAAAATTATAGAACATGGAGACTACTATATGTTCTACTGAAATAAATGATTGTATTCATGATTCGTATTGTAACACACAGAATAGTTTTTCAAAAGACAACTTCAGAATGGAACCAATATCTGCTGAACCAGTAACAACACTGCTAAGAATGGTTGTCATGACAACAGTTTAACAACAATAAGGACAAAAGCATGTGACGCCCACATATACATACACTGAGTTAAAATAGTGCCGGAGCCATTGTTAGCCGCTAGAATAAAACAAATCAATTATTAAACCCATTGTTCTGAGAAACAAGAAACTTCCTGATTACAGAAGAGCTATGTTAAAATTGTGTTACCGGTAACTTTCAATAAAAATGTGTTCAAGTTTAAAAGGTTTACCTAAATTGTTTGCCATATTTGGTATGGGAAACAGATTACCTAGATGTGTATACAAGATCATTTTGATTTACATACATGTACATACATGTACAATAAACATATAACCACATATTGGTGCATATTGTTCCTTCGTTTAAAGCATTACATGTGTGAAACAACAATGCATAACACCTAACATGGAAATTGTCACTTTATGTGACTAGATATATGTGACATTCTATATTTTTCACAAAAGGACAAAAGGGTATGCAAATTGGAGACAATTATGGATAATTTGGATCACATATAAAAAGAATAGTAAAAATATAAATATAGGCCTGTCAATTTCTTTCCCATATCCAACAGTAATGACACAGCATGCCGTATTTTAAAATCCGAATAAAAGTAGAGTCATTTTCCAGCATAGTCACATATGTTGAGTGCAAACTCTTATCAGATTGATGTTTATTCAAGTTCCTTTACAATATGAACTTACTATTCAGTAACATTTTTTTCAGGAACATACTATATTTCCTAAAGAAAATTATTTGAATTGTAAGGGTATTGAATTGCTTATTAGTTTTTAAATCATTAATACTATTGATTTATGATATAATTTTTGTTGTATTTCCGGAAAATGTCACGTAAAATTTAAGTGAAGTTTTAGCTGGTTTACACTTACAGCAGTGCATTTAAGCATGGAAATAATCAGAGGAGACATAATCATATCAAATAATAAGATAGGATGCTTTTCTAACGACCTGTATCAAGTCTTGTTCGGTGTATAAACATGCATCTTTCTCAACAGATACTCCTTCACACACACAATTCAATGTGATAGAGGACAACAGAAAAGTGTCCTGTCATAATATCTTCAATATATCTGCACATCTAAATAAAAAAATCTGCTTATAAAATTATAATTTGTGTGTATAACATTAAAATCATAATTATTCTGCCACATCAAATATACACAGCAACACGTTTCCAGCATTTAAATAGGACACAAAATGTTTCAGCATTGCATATGGACATTATTGAACTTCTTATTTTCAACTTGCTGTGCAATACAATGGGGGAGGATTTTTCTGGGAATCACAGGTGCAACAATTATACCTTCAGCAGGCATGTCATGCTTTCTTAAAACATTCCTGTTTTTGGAGTGTGAATGGGCAAAAAAGTTCCGCCAGACTTTACCCTCGACTCGTGACAAGGTTGTTGGGCGAGATATACCCTTGAATTCTAGCCCTGATTTGGTCAGATTTAAATGAGTAGTGTTGCATGCAGCATTTATAAATTATCATACAATATTTACCTTTGAACTATTTATTTTCATGCAGCAAAATTGAATGCACATGGTGAACAAGAGATTTAATGTTGGTAATGGTGTTATCAGAAAATGTTATAGTAGAAATACATATCAAAACTATGTCAACCTTCTTATTTCATGAGTTAACTGGTTATTAAAATGTTCCAGAAAAGATTACCCACCATATGCCAGGGCTGTTGCAGCTTTTAACTTCCTCTTATATCTGAAAGAAAGAGATATTGTATCATCACACCACTGACAAAGAAGACAAAGCAAGAGCACTGCTTGTAGATGCCAATGTGCCTGTGGATGCCAATGTGCTTGTGGATGCCAATTGTGGATGCCAAAGTGCTTGTGGATGCCAATGTGCCTGTGGATGCCAATGTGCTTGTGGATGCCAATGTGCATGTGGATGCCAATGTGCTTGTGGGTGCCAATTGTGGATACCAATGTGCTTGTGGATGCCAATTGTGGATGCCAATGTGCTTGTGGATGACAATGTGCCTGTGGATGACAATGTACTTGTGAATGCCAATGTGCTTGTGGATGACAATGTGCTTGTGGATGTCAATTGTGGATGCCAATGTGCTTGTGCTTGAGGATGCCAATGTGCTTGTGCTTGTGAATGCCAATGTGCTTGTGCTTATGAATGCCAATGTGCTTGTGCTTGTGAATGCCAATGTGCTTGTGCTTGGGGATGCCAATGTGCTTGTAAATGCCAATGTACTTGTGCTTGTGAATGCCAATGTACTTGTGCTTGAGGATGCCAATGTGCTTGTGCTTGTGAATGCCAATGTGCTTGTGCTTGTGAATGCCAATGTGCTTGTGCTTGTGAATGCCAATGTGCTTGTGCTTGTGAATGCCAATGTGCTTGTGCTTGAGGATGCCAATGTACTTGTGCTTGAGGATGCCAATGTGCTTGTGCTTGTGAATGCCAATGTGCTTGTGCTTGTGGATGCCAATGTGCTTGTGCTTGAGGATGCCAATGTGCTTGTGCTTGTGAATGCCAATGTGCTTGTGCTTGAGGATGCCAATGTGCTTGTGCTTGTGAATGCCAATGTACTTGTGCTTGTGAATGCCAATGTACTTGTGCTTGTGAATGCCAATGTACTTGTGCTTGAGGATGCCAATGTGCTTGTGCTTGTGAATGCCAATGTACTTGTGCATGCCAATGTGCTTGTGCTTGAGGATGCCAATGTGCTTGTGCTTGTGAATGCCAATGTGCTTGTGCTTATGAATGCCAATGTACTTGTGCTTGAGGATGCCAATGTGCTTGTGCTTGTGAATGCCAATGTGCGTGTGCTTATGAATGCCAATGTACTTGTGCTTGAGGATGCCAATGTGCATGTGCTTGTGAATGCCAATGTGATTGTGCTTGGGGATGCCAATGTGCTTGTGCTTGAGGATGCCAATGTACTTGTGCTTGAGGATGCCAATGTGCTTGTGCTTGTGAATGCCAATGTGCTTGTGGATGCCAATGTACTTGTGCTTGAGGATGCCAATGTGTTTGTGCTTGAGGATGCCAATGTGTTTGTGCTTATGAATGCCAATGTGCCTGTGCTTGTGAATGTCAATGTGCTTGTGCTTGAGGATGCCAATGTGCTTGTGCTTGTGAATGCCAATGTGCTTGTGCTTATGAATGCCAATGTGCTTGTGCTTGTGAATGCCAATGTGCTTGTGCTTATGAATGCCAATGTGCTTGTGCTTGTGAATGCCAATGTGCTTGTGCTTGTGAATGCCAATGTGCTTGTGCTTGAGGATGCCAATGTACTTGTGCTTGAGGATGCCAATGTACTTGTGATTGAGGATGCCAATGTACTTGTGCTTGAGGATGCCAATGTGCTTGTGATCGTGAATGCCAATGTACTTGTGCTTGAGGATGCCAATGTACTTGTGCTTGAGGATGCCAATGTGCTTGTGCTTGTGAATGCCAATGTGCTTGTGCTTGTGGATGCCAATGTGCTTGTGCTTGTGAATGCCAATGTGATTGTGCTTGGGGATGCCAATGTGCTTGTGCTTGAGGATGCCAATGTGCTTGTGAATGCCAATGTGCTTGTGCTTGTGAATGCCAATGTGCTTGTGCTTGTGAATGCCAATGTACTTGTGCTTGGGGATGCCAATGTACTTGTGCTTGGGGATGCCAATGTGCTTGTGCTTGTGAATGCCAATGTGCTTGTGCTTGTGAATGCCAATGTGCTTGTGCTTATGAATGCCAATAAGCTTGCAGATGCCAATTGTTGATGATGTGCTTGTGAACGCCAATAAGCTTGCAGATGCCAATTGTTGATGATGTGCTTGTGGATGCCAATGTGCTTGTGGATGCCAATGTGCTTGTGGATGCCAATGTGCTTGTGCTTGAGGATGTCAATGTACTTGTGCTTGGGGATGCCAATGTGCTTGTGCTTGTGAATGCCAATGTACTTGTGCTTGGGGATGCCAATGTACTTGTGCTTGTGAATGCCAATGTGCTTGTGCTTGTGAATGCCAATGTGCTTGTGCTTGTGGATGCCAATGTGCTTGTGCTTGTGAACGCCAATAAGCTTGCAGATGCCAATTGTTGATGATGTGCTTATGAATGCCAATGTGCTTGTGCTTGTGAATGCCAATGTGCTTGTGCTTGTGAATGCCAATATGATTGTGCTTATGAATGCCAATGTACTTGTGCTTGTGAATGCCAATGTACTTGTGCTTGAGGATGCCAATGTGCTTGTGCTTGTGCTTGTGAATGCCAATGTGCTTGTGCTTGTGGATGCCAATGTGCTTGTGCTTGTGAATGCCAATGTGATTGTGCTTGGGGATGCCAATGTGCTTGTGCTTGAGGATGCCAATGTGCTTGTGCTTGTGAATGCCAATGTGCTTGTGCTTGTGAATGCCAATGTGCTTGTGCTTGTGAATGCCAATGTACTTGTGCTTGGGGATGCCAATGTACTTGTGCTTGGGGATGCCAATGTGCTTGTGCTTGTGAATGCCAATGTGCTTGTGCTTGTGAATGCCAATGTGCTTGTGCTTATGAATGCCAATAAGCTTGCAGATGCCAATTGTTGATGATGTGCTTGTGAACGCCAATAAGCTTGCAGATGCCAATTGTTGATGATGTGCTTGTGGATGCCAATGTGCTTGTGCTTGTGAATGCCAATGTGCTTGTGCTTGTGAATGCCAATATGATTGTGCTTATGAATGCCAATGTACTTGTGCTTGTGAATGCCAATGTACTTGTGCTTGAGGATGCCAATGTGCTTGTGCTTGTGGATGCCAATGTGCTTGTGCTTGTGAACGCCAATAAGCTTGCAGATGCCAATTATTGATGATGTGCTTGTGGATGTCAATGTGCTTGTAGATGCCAATGTGTTTGTGCTTGTGAATGCCAATGTTTGTCTGTTCTTAATCAAGGGGAATGACCCAGTGAATATCATAATCAGACCTATTACACAAAAGTATCCAGCAGTAACTTTTAAGCATTAGTATACTGTATATAAGAGAGTGTTTTAACATAGCTAGTGTTATATTCTTACAAATTCATCATGTCACTAATTCCTAACTTCATTAAACAATATATTTTGCATACCAAAGCAATTCAGTTAGCCATCTTACTGTGAATACTAACTTTCAAGAATGGTGAAAACACAGGAAATAACAATTCATTAGAGAGCTCTGAATTTAAGCAATCAAAATCTTGGACAATTTCCCAGTTTCAGCAAATAAAACTCGACCTAAAATAGACAAATCTGAAATGGACTTACTGTCTGCGAGAAATGTAGAAGATGATACATATGGCGACACATAATAATGCAAGGATAACAGTGACGAGTATCAGCGCCATCTTGAATGTGTTCTCCAAAGATTTTTCCTCCACCTCGCTCGTCGTTAACTGTTAATGTAAAATACTTATATTTAGAAACAGCAGTGCAAATTTTACCCCAGAACAACAGATTCCTGAAATATGTACAGTTGTATAATTATACTAATAGTTTTGTTTTATCCAATATTCTTAAACCTTTTTTTTAGCATTTATTTTTCGTGAAATATAAGTCTTCCATGCATATGGTTTGAAAGTTACTTTTTTTGTTTGAATTTGTAGTACGAGTGTAACAACAAGAACATTTAATATGTTAAAGGAAATGCTAAGCTGTTAATTTTTTTTCTAAACATTCTTTATATTTCTACAACTACACTAATTGTTCAACAGAAGTATAAAACAAGAGCGCTGCTGAGGGAACACCAACGCTCGTCTGTAAATTTCAGACAAACAAACATAACTTGACAATAATGAAGGCTGAGAGCAATGTGCTTTACTATACATGTGTGTAATGTCTCTGGCAACATGTGTACCAAGTTTCAATTGAATATCATGAAGGTTTATAGTTATGGCCAAGGTAATAGTTTATCCACACATTCACTGCCAACAACTCCAACACCAAGGCCATGAAAATATCTCAACATTTTTTTATTGTAAAAAACAGATGAGCTATAAACGTTAATTAAATACGAAAAGCTACAAGCAATTAGTTTTGTTTTGGAAAGTTTAAGTATCAGTCGGAAATATCAAAATTATAGGTTAGTAAAAAATGTAAAAGACTAACATAGGTGTTTGTGGTTGTACTTATCCATACAGAGACATTCCATCCCTAAAACATGCATATCACGTACCAATCATATATTTGCCTGCCATTTCATTCAAACATTCATTTTCTACAATGAGTTATATATAATTACTAGTATTCCCTTTCAACAATATTCACTGATAGAAAAGTTTTAATTATAACAGTCCATTTACTGTTGCCTTTGTGTATTATAAAAGTAGTTGATAATGTTGCTTACCACAATTTCTGCAACTTTGTAGAAATACTTAAATTGGTATAATTCATCTGCTAATGAATCTATCGTTCTGAAACATAATAACAAAGAAGGAATAAGAGCCTACATAAAAGTGTAATGCTCAATGATAAGACCTTTGGAACAATACAAATGAATTAAACAATAATTTCCATGTATTGTTAAAAATGAAAAATTTGAAAATGGTGTTGAAAATTAGAGTTTAGAGCCCTCATCAATTCCTGACATAGCTAACAAGCGAGTGGGGTCAATCAATGATGCTGACTACAAGACAACATCTAACAGATGCCAACGCTCACGCTTCTCAGTTGTTCACGTGGCTCAACAACAACTAAAGTCAGAGATATGTGGCGTGCTACACATTAAACTACACATTATACTACACATAATACATATTGTCATGGACAGTTTCCATATTGATAATAGTATTAACATTTCTTAAGTGATTATCCAATAATTACCCTGGGACATCACATGATTATTGTTTGACCTATATTTCACACAAACACACAAAGCTCTGTTTGTTACATTTGTGAGCAATTGACCTAACAATGAAAAGAAAGTAATTACTATACAATAGGCACATTAGGGTATTCAGTATTGGCATCAAAAACTGACTGTCGGTAACGTGAACATGACCTTGGTCATGGTTATAGCAGAGGTCAAGACGAAGCCTCAAAAACCAAGGCTATGTGATCATGGCATTACTGCTCCTACATTAGCTAGCTGGAAGAAGACAACTCACCTGCGAAGTTCCACAGCAGAGATAGTTTCATTCGTCTTCATATCTTCACCATGTATGAACATGTCTGTCCTGGAATAGGTAATTCATTTTGTATGAATAGCAAGTTACCATTTCACGTTTTTCAAATCTTTCACAAACTTATGTCAAGAGAAATCACTGATTTAAATGAAAATTAATGTCATATTTTGAAAGTTAATGACAGAATCATGAGTGATAGAAGTGATAGAATGATTATCATGATAGAAAGGCTAGCAACCCTCCTTTAGTTCCTACTTATTTCATTTTAGCTCGATTTCTGTAACTAAAGCTGATAGCATACAATCACACATGAGTAAAGCCAGAACTGGTGTCCGTATTATCTTTAAAGAGTAAAGACTCTTGAAAGTGGCCATATTAAGTTAGAACTCACATGTTTTGGTTGACGTTGCCCTCTGTGTTGCCTGTATCATGAACCTGAATCTTGTCCACAACAATTCTGTATCCAGTAGCAGTTGTCAGCTTTCTGTGATTAAAAGAAATAATTGAATATTATTTTTGTATTGGTTTTAAGATAGTTCATAAAGATTGAACAAGAAATGATTACATCATGAAACCAACAGGGGAAGTGACAACATGGCTACTATCAGGAGAAAGTGTGAAAAGCTGGCTACTGCCAGTAGAAGAAAAGGCATAACAATGTGGCTACTATCAAGAGGAGAAAGTGTGACAATGTGGCTTCTATACAATAGGAGAAAGTATGACAATGTGGCTACTGTCACAAGAAAGAAAGTTTTATTACGTGGCTACGGTTAACAGACAAGAAAGTGTGACATGGTTTACAGTCAACATAGGAGAAAGTGTGAAAAGGTGGCTACTTACAATAGACAAGAATGTGTGACAGGGTAGCTACTATCAACAATGGAGAAAGTGTGACAAGGCAGTAACTG
The DNA here is from genome assembly GCF_026914265.1 of Mya arenaria. Taxonomy (NCBI): domain Eukaryota; kingdom Metazoa; phylum Mollusca; class Bivalvia; order Myida; family Myidae; genus Mya; species Mya arenaria. The sequence continues at coordinate 18,089,941 of NC_069123.1, forward strand.
TCAACAGACAAGGAATTATAACTATGTCAAGTGAGGACACTGATGGTGACACAAAAAGCATTGCTTTCATTTAATTGCCAATGAGTTGAGAAAAATAAATACATTTGTTTAACCTTGTTTCAAATGATTTTGATCCAGCGCTCTATAGCCTGAACACTAAGCAACTGTATGTTACATCAAAGGCCTTCTTATTCAAATAATTTTGCTGGCTCATGAAGAGCAATTTTGGGTAGTCATTTTGTATAAAAAAATCATTATATTGTTAAGTTAAAGTTTCAGCATAAAGCCCTTTCTATGCAACTTGCCAAAGAAATTGGAATAAAAACCCTATCAATACTTACCATCTAAATCAAGAGTACAATACAAGGTGATACATACTGTATAAACTCCACTTGAAAAGCTCGAACCGCCTCTGGACTTTGACGTATAATAACTTTCAGTCTCTGATCATCGTTAATCAGTGAGATCTACAAAACAAGAGAAAATGTATTAAAATTGTTATTAAAATAAAAATACTGAGTCATAGTCCCATTAAATTATTATGATGCCCTATTGCCCATCATAGTAAGAAATATAACATCATGAAGCATAGCTAATTTTTCCTTTTAAATGCATTAAGATTAAAACCAGTTTGAAGGCAACACATTTCATTTCCTAAACTTGTTTTACACAGATTATTGAACTCCTTTTTGAGTTTTTGCCTCAAAAGTATATTACTCCCGAAACTTCCTGCAAAAACAATTTGTTTTTGTATAACACTTACCCTGAGAGTGGCATTTGCGTAGAAAGGAGATCCACCTGTAACATTTTCCTTCGCTTGCACAAAGATGAGGAAATATCCATACATGTTCGCCTGGAAAAACACATTAGTTGCCACCGTGCCATTCTTGAACACCTCAAAGGGTTTGGTTGTTGTGAGTTTGCTGTTTTGAAGGTACTGTTCTGTGCGTAAAGCATGAAATTCTACACTCATTGTAGCATCTGCATCTGTCACCAGATCCTGAAAAAGACCAGTATGAAGTTTTCTAGGTTGATACCCTTCCTGGATAAAGTTTCCTGGGTTGATACCCTGTCTGGGTACAGTCATGCAAGTTTGAGAAAAGTAGAAAAATTGTGCCAATGGGATTGATTGAAAAAATGAATATAATCTAATATTCTAATGGACAGCAAGTCAAGATATGAGAGTTGTGTAGTGTCAATGAAACTCTTTCCTAAACACAACAAAATTAATGCTCTATCAAATGTTGCAGCATACCTGTAGGTTAGTTATGGAGGTTCTATATCCAGTATCCCTGGATACACCAATGGTCAACACGGACCGCTTGAACACCGGAGGGTTGTCGTTGATGTCCAATATCTCAACCTGTGCCATAAAGACACAAACAATACACACACTGTCAATGTGATGTTATTAACTATTTTCTTAAGCCCTGTTATATATTCTTCAATAAGAACACTTGTTTATATTTTTACAAAAGCTGGATAACATTCTGGTAGCTACGATTGAATAGCTATCTGTAAATAAAATCTGTATTATTTCATATTAGCTTGACTTCAAGAAACAACTTAATAGCAATATAAATCACTCTCAACTCAGTTAGTACTACAGTTCTCTTGGACGTGAACAGATCATCACCATAAACATCTTACTCAATAAGTTGTTATCATTCACTTCATAATACTTATTGCCTTACATTAATGAGGTCCTTTTTGTATTGCTTTGGTGTTTTGACTTTGCAACATGACAAATTGTGAAAATAAGCAGAATTGAAATTATCATAAAACAAAGCAATCTACAATATCAATGAAATATTCTTACCTGAACCCAGAGTGTTGTCCTATTGATGGCGTAGTTCTGTGGGGGATACACCTCTGGTCGAGAATAACCATCAAATTTCTCAAAGCACCTCGGAGTAGCAAAAATGACGAAGTTGATGTATGGGACATTCAGCGTCTCCCGATCTATCGGGGCTGTTAGTGTCAGGTTGCCAGACGTATGTAGGTTGAATTTCTCTTTCACTATAGGGTCTCCACCTTTAGAAAAAGGGTCAAATTGTTAATTAGGACTTGTATCAAATACAATGGTCAAATTTATAGTAAAAGCCAACAAGTCAGGTAGCAATAAGACATATGTCAGTCTTCTAATTTGTCGACCTGTATTTACATTTCAAAGTTTATTTTAACACAATATTTAGTACCATGTTTGAATAGTCTTTAAAGCTGCACTCTCACAGATTTACCAGTTTTACAACTTTTTTATTTTTTGTCTTGGAAAGAGCAAATTTTTGCATAAATATCTGCAAACCAATGATATAAGACTGCTGACAAAAGATCAGATCGCAGATTTTCATATTTCCATTCAAAAATTAATGTTTTATGGCTTAAACCATTACTAACGGTTTAAGAACACTGCATAAAACATCAATTTTTGAATTTAAATATAAAAATCTGTCATCTAATTTTTTGTCAGAAGTCTTATATAACTTGTTTCCATGGATTTTCGCAAAAATTGGCATGTTCCAAGACAAATAATAAAGAAGTTGTCAAAACGTTCAATCTGTGAGAGTGCAGCTTTAAAATGTTTATTTTAGTTCACCAATTTGGTTGAATACATACAACATTCACCAACATTATTACTATAAATAAAACTTACCGATAATGTAATAGCATATTATTGAGTTATTTCCAGCATCTTTATCGACTGCGATATTTAAATCGGTGGATGTCTGATCATGAACGCGTTCCTCCTCTATCTGTATGCGATGTGGTTGGATGCGGTATGGTGCAGAACGGTCATCCAGGAATTCTGGTAGTTCATCGTTAATGTCGAGGGTGACTATGGTGAGAGTGAGAATTGTGGAGTAATTCTTTGGTACACCATTGTCCTCTGCTTTTATCTTGATCTGTAGAGAAAACAAACATTTTAGTTGAATACGAATCTCTTTTTGTGGTTATTGGACGATTTGGGATCAAAATCTGTAACCAATTTTATTTCAACTTAACTTCCCATAATCAACCCATAACTGCAATTGTGATGCTATCTGCTAAGTGGTTTACTGAAGGAAATTCATAGTCGCATAACTATACATCATAAATCGATCATCTAAAGTTAAGTATCTTTTATGTGAACACACTGACCATTTGTTTAAAAAATTAGCACAACAAATGGCAAACAAATTCATTTATGCCAGAGACATTGTCAACATAATTATTATTTATAAATGTCTATATGAACGATTTTAAATCCAGCATTACGCAAAATACAAAAGGACTGTTATAACACAACACAGCCTACCAGGTATGTTGGGTGTGTCTCCCTGTCCAGAGGCCTTCTATTTTTCAGCTCACATCCCGTAAAGTTGCATGACTCGAGCTTGAAAAACTGCCAGTCATTTTCACGCAGGATTTCAAAGTAGATCTCCTTATTACGTCCAGAGTCAGCATCACTAGCTGTGAAGTTGAATATTGAACGGGGTTCCGTCTCATCATTTTGACTCTGCAAAATGATATACACAATATATTGTATATATACACTAAGAAGTCAAAAATGAATATTCACAAGTGTTCGCAAATTTTAATATGCTCTTAATATAATTACTTTCCATATTTGCACATAATCAGCAAATGTATTTACTTTAAAAATCTTAATAGTTTTACCTCCACTCGACCGGCTTCAAAGGTTATTTGCAGAACTTATAATGTGACAATGTGAAATAGGCAGTTTTAACATATGTTCACAATGAATAAAGCATTCTGACACCACAACACATAAGACCCACCTCGTCAGCTGTGATGGTAGCGTTGGTTCCGCTTGGCTTCACAAACACAGGGGGGTGAATGTTGACATCCTCGATAGTTATCTCCAGGTCAGTCTGTGTACTGAGCGGCATGATTCCATTATCAGTTACAGTCACAGTCATTGCATGCTTGCCCGATAACCCAATCAAGCTCTTAGCTACCCGGATTTCACCAAAATACTTTGGAATTGAGCTTATATTCCTTCTAATTGTAGTCATGGTTAATATGTTCAGTATTTCTTGTGGTCCAGCTAAGGTATATTTCAGTTCAGAATTAACGCCGTCGTCTGGATCTTCTGCAGAAGATGTGAAAACTAATCGCCCGGGGGACTCGTTCTCTAGTACAGTAGCTGTCTTTTCGACATTTGTGAAAACTGGCTTGTTGTCATTTATATCATCAACTAAGATCACAATGGGAACAGTCTGATTGGTACGCTGGTTGTCCGGATCCCTCGGGTTGTCATTGGCTCGCACGTACAGAGTGTAGGAACTTCTCTGTTCTCTGTCCAGGGTCCTCGCGACATATATCTCACCCTGTACGGCAAAAGTAATTGAACTTATTTTATCAGAGTTTATGTATTGATAATAAAACATGTCTTCAAACATGAAGTTGCATAGTAAAATACATCAAATTCATTTATATCAAAGAAAAGGCTGGGTTATGGTTGTGAGTGGAAATTGATTGGAAAGGATCACAAAATATAATTACATTTGGTTTGACTTTTGGTGAAAGGAAAATAATTGCTTTCTTGTTCGAAATTTCCGAAACATATTGTTAAAATTGTGAGTCTTTACCAACATCACAGAATTAGTTTGTAGCAGCTGAAAAATACTACAATGTTCATTTAGTTTAACAACATCCACACTGTAAACATGCTTTTTGTGAAGATTTCACACATGAAACACTTCTGTTAAAATACACATACGGATGTTTTGTTAATCTTCAGGTTGTCGTCATCGTTGCTGACTTCAAATCGGTACTCGACGCGGCCAAACTCCCCAAGGTCAGCATCCGTGGCTGATAATCTGCACACAATTGTACCCGCAGTAGCATTCTCTTTTACCTGAAAAATGATAGATGAGTTCACACTTAAAGCTACATAGAATACTATATATTTATATTACTTACATTGGGATATTGCATATAATATCATACACAGTAAAATGAGAAGGCTTTTAAGCTTTTATTTCACCCACATAAACATAATTCCCATGGCATAATGTATTACCCTCTACTTGTATAATATTCATGTTTAAAACCATTTTGTTATACATACAGAAAAAAACACATTTAGTCTCAGTGTGTGTGAAATAAACATAAAATCAAACACAGTCACAATTTGTTGGTCATTTAATGACTGACTCAAATACCTGCGACATGAAAGTTTTAAGCCTCTTGGGGTCCTTTTTTCCATTTCTTTTAGTACAGAATTAATAGGCTAGGTTGTGAAAAAAACAACAAATAAACCTACTTTCCAATTACACCATAAAATCTGGGCAGTGAAATGACAAACAAACTATTTATTACTTGTGGCTTCACAATCAGTAAATTTCAAATTCCCCCCATTTACCTTATATTGTGTTAGATATTCAGAGAAATATGGGCTGTTGTCGTTAATGTCCTGGACTGTCACAGAGACCGTTGCTGTTGATGTTATAGCTGGGATCCCGCTATCAATGGCCAGTACTTTAACCAGGAATACTTCATGTGTCTCCCGGTCAAGTTTGCTCTTCAGCTGTAGAATACCTGTAAGGAAGCAAAAAAATGGTTTCATTGACATGAATTTATTGTAGTTTCTCCCTAGCAAACAAGGGCCAATAGTAATCACAATACCTCCACTAATTTTTTAAAAGAAAAACAGACAAGCTTATAATTGGCAGAACAATTTTTGCTTGTTTTTACTGATATGCCCTAAAATATTTTTCGAAGTACATACCAGTACTTTGAGTGATATCAAAGTTGTTGTACGGATCTGACTCCATCTGATATGTAACTGTCTGCTGTTTATCCTTGTCTTCTGTCTCGAACCTCATCACAACAGACTGTAGTTCCAGGCCTTCCGATATCCGAACATTGTATGTGTCATCTGGTACAAACTCCGGACCATTGTCATTATAGTCAAGTAGAGTGACTGTTACCGTGCCTGGAAGAAATGGAAAATAACTTGTGTATCAATAAAACTTCAAGCCCTTTATATCAAAACAATGTATGAGTTGTCTTGTACAAACTCTGGACCACTGTTATTGTTGTCCAGCTGAAAATGATGGTTACTGTGCCAAGAGAAATAAATGAACCATGACCTTAAACCTGCACTCTAATTGATTTATCAATTTTACAACTTTTTTATTTTTTGCCATGGAAAGAGCAAATCTTTGCGTAAATATCTGCAAACCAATGATATAAGATTGCTGACAAAAGATCAAATACCAGATTTTCATATTTCTTTTCGAAAATTAATGTTTTATAGCTTAAACCGTTACTAACAGTTTTTAAGAAATATGCATAAATCATCAATTTTTTAACTTAAATATAAAAATCTGCAATCATTTTTTTTGTCAGCAGTCTTATTTAACTAGTTTTCATGGATTTTTGCAAAAATTGGCTTGTTCAAAGACAAATAATAAAAAAGTTGTCAAAACATTCAATCTGTGAGAGTGCAGCTTTAAAAGTTTAGATACTTGATCATTGTTTGTGTTGTCTGTCGTTAACTATGGACTGTTGTAATAACAATCCAGTTGAATGATGGTAACTCAGCTTAGAAGAACTGAAAATATCAGTTACATTAGATAAAACAATGGACACTACAGGGTAAAACCCAGAAGCCTAAACTTTAACCAAGATCCTGTTTTAAGGCCAAACAAGGACTAAATGAGAGACACACAACATCACACGAAAACAAACACATTACACAAATATACAAATACTGTTATTAGAAAATGCCTTGGCATGGTCATTGAAAACTACATATAAATGCACTGGGGGTTAAGACTGGTTTACAAGGTGGCTGGGATATATATTAAATTTTTAATGACACCCAATATTTTCTGTAACAGTTTTAATACTAACTATTTATCAGCCCCAGTGAGAATATTTGTCTAGTAAGATTATGGGGCATTGTGCAATCACAGAATGTGACCCCGATAACAGCTACCCTGGTTCTTTAATGACTGCAACAATGTATAGAACTGACTTTTGTGACACCCATTTATTTATTTTTAGTATTTCAAGTATTTCACCTCTAGACGACAGATCCACCACCTGTTTACCGGCACTCAACCTCACACTGATATCTTCTATACCAAGTATACCAAACATTGTACGTTAAAGTCTGCTTGTGAAAGCTCTAAGATATTGTCAGTAAAATCAAACGTTTAGCCCCACAGTAAGTAATACAAAGCATATTTTTCATTGCAACAGATTTTTTCTTTTAACATAAGGCAACAACACCATTTGAAGTGCCTACATGTTATACATATGATAATCTTTGCAAACAATCAGAATTATTTTACTGATTACCTGAATGTTATTAATGTGTCCTTTCTTCCACTTTGCCATAAATTCTATGCTGAAAAACCCCACCTTTCTCAGCTGATTTCAATCTTACCCGCATGCATTTATGACTGAAGCAAAGGCTACTTACCAGTGGCTGTCTGACTGCCAGTATCAGCCAATGTGTCAGTGACCAGGACCTTCAACACAACAGTTTCTACCATCTCCCTGTCCAGAGTAGATTGTACTTGTATACACCCTGTGCTTGGAACCATCTTGAAATAATTCTGAAATCAATATAAATATGTTCTTCCAGGGTTACAGGCCTTGCTGCAATTGATCATTGGTATATTTGGACAAAGTTTCATGTGATTATTTTGATGGACTTTTTCAAACCATTGGGAGGGCTAACTTAACAGTTGTTAAGCAAGTTTTATTCACATTGTACACATACCTTCATGGTCACTTATAACAAAGTTTGATCTGTCTACCTTAAACACTATTTGAGTTATGAACAAGGTTCATATTTTTGCACAATGACACTGATGCCGACTAAGACACCAAGGCTTTGACTATATCTTATTTTAACCTTTATTTCTCAAAACAGACAAGCTAAAATGTTTGGTTGTCATCCTTAAATGACACAGCACTTGCAAACCAATTCCTATACATGCATTTCTTAACCTACATGTATCTCAAACAATTCCATCACATGCATTGCTTGACCAACATATACTCCAAAAAGTTACTACACTTACATTGCTTGACCTACATTTATCCAAGCCACTTCCTATACTTACATTGGTAGATCTACATGCCAAACTCATCCCATACTTATACTTTAATGAATCTTTTGCAAAGTATAAGTGCAGAGATATAACCAAGACATCCGAGCCCACACCAACCTGTATTCCAGCACCGGTGACATTAACAGGTCTCTCATCTTCGTCAAAGCCGACTACTGAGTCAATCAGAAGGCTGAACTCGAGATTGTGTTGACCGTCCGGGTCCACAGCACTTACACACTTAACTTCCTCCCCTGTCCATAGAGAATTGGGTATGAATTCTAAAATATCTGCCACCAAACAGTTTTGTTTTCTACTACTAACACTAAAAGAACAAATGCAACTGTGTTGAGTCTTTTAACTGGTCTGCAATTAACCATTTTGTTTTTCTCTTATTAAAATGCTAAAGGAATGGTTTCAATTGGTAAAGAGGCAGAGAACTTAATAACTATTCACCCCAAAATGGTGTCAAAATAGCGCCTAAGAAATAACATTGTACAAAATTTACATTTTTTTGCCAAAACCTGCTCTACAGTCTAAACTAGGGCTCATTCATTACTGCTTTAAAAGATGTATGAAATGTTACATTTTTGGTCAAAACCTACCTAATGCAGCATTCTCCATAATCGTTGCCTGCATGTTCTCCTGCACAAATCTTGGAGGCTCATCATTTGCATCTTTAATAGTTATTTCAACAATACATTCACCAAACTGAGATATTGCACCTCGATCAGTAGCAGAAATATTCAGCAAATAGAGATCTTTTGTTTCCCGATCAAGCTGAGCACCAGTTTCCACAGTAATCTCCCCTGTTTGGAAGTTAATTCTGAACTTATCACTAGCTCCGCTGTCGATGCGGTACAAAAACTGGTTGCTAGGGGGCGTGGCATCGCTGTCAGATGCAAACACTTGAACCACTGATGTCCCAGCACTGACAGTTTCCAAGATGGTTGCAGTGTACACTGACTGGTTGAAAACTGGAGCATTGTCATTCACATCCTGGAATAAAAACAAAACAATATGAAGAAGCTCCTGTTTTTTATTTAAATAAAGTTGCTTCTTCTATTTCTTCATATGAATCCTAGTATAAATCAAAAATAAAAATAACAAATACGAAAAAGATTTCTACGATATTCATCAAATATCAAAGCCAAAATAAGGAAAAACTATAAAAAACCAACCTCAATTTCCACTGTGACATTTATACTAGAGGCAAGGCGAGGAGTACCCATATCATAGGCTTCAATCTCCAACTGTACCCGGCCTGAAAGCTCTGTCGGCAAGGCTTCATAATCTATCTTGGCCACCAGGGTTACTTCCCCTGATGTTTCATTGACGGAGAACTTATTTTGGAGACCCGCAGAGGCATGTATGATCTGGTATTTCACTTGGCTGTTCGGGGTATTAGGTGCATCATCATCAACTGCCTAGAAACAACATGCAGATTTGAATCCACTATAAATAATAATGAAGAACCATTTACCATCACTGTTGGTGTGATAACTTAAACTTGAACTTCAATTTCTGATTCAGAGTTAGACATGCTAGCAAACTGGTTGCAGCCAAGAATTTGTTTAGTATAACAATACAATGAAAACCATTATGCTGTTTAAAAGTAGCTGAATTTGCTGTGTTTTCATGCTTTGTTTACCAAAGTTTAATTGAGTGTCTAAATATGGTTGAATAGGAGGACATTAATGTCTTTGATAAATAGAGAAGTAAAACAGTTAATGCTCAAACTCCTATACCAGTACATGTATATGTAGGTTAATTGCACTCATCCCACAATCTATATGATCATATTACTTACTATTGAAACATTCAGAATTGGTTCTTTCACAATGTGTAACAGACATTTCCCTACCTTAACCACGAGGTTTCCTCTCAGAAAAGTGAGACTATCCTCACGCACAGTGACGTAATATTCCTCTCTCAGGAAAGTTGGTTTAACATCGTTAACATCCTGTACAGTAATATTGAGGTTTGTGAATGCTGTTCGACCACCACCATCAGTTGCCTCAGCTGTGAGAATATAGTGTGACACTGTCTCCCGATCTAGGGGACCATTCAGTGTAATCTCACCACTTGTCGGGTTAATCGTAAATCTGAAAAACAATCGCAATAAATGTACATTTCTAGTGAAAGGTTTAATTTTTATATATTTATTATTTACCTTTCTCTCGTCCTATGACATGTCTGACCATTATGACTTTGTAGAATCACCCCAAACCGGGGCAGTGGAATGTAATAATAACAAATATACAATATATGGTATTTTGCTTATAGCTTGTTTAAGAACTTACACGTTAGAGCCTCTTATGTTGTAGGTAATCTTTCCATTCTCTCCTGTATCCAAATCTGTAGCCTGCAAATAAATAAAACATAGAACTTAAGCTAACAGCCATGAATGTTCAAACTTTCAACAGCAGATAAAAATCCTTAATTCAAAATCGACAATAGCCTGTAATTAAGGCCATTTTCATATATAATTCCTTATTCTAAAATTGTGACAAAGGGGTTCCCTACTGTCAATGTCTCAATAAGGGTTCTTACATTCAATGTAACAATAGGGGTTCCCTACTGCCAATGTAACAATAGGGGTTCCCTACTGTCAATTTAACAATAGGGGTTCCCTACTGTCAATGTAACAATAGGGGTTCCATAATGTCAATGTAACAATAGAGGTTCCCTACTGTCAATGTAACAATAAGGGTTCTTACTGTCAATGTAACAATAGAGGTTTCCTACTGTCAATGTAACAATAGGGGTTTTCTACTGTCAATGTAACAATAGGGGTTCCCTACTGTCAATGTAACAATAGGGGTTCCCTACTGTCAATGTAACAATAGAGGTTCCCTACTGTCAATGTAACAATAGGGGTTCTCTACTGTCAATGTAACAATAGGGGTTCCCTACTGTCAATGTAACAATAGGGGTTCCCTACTGTCAATGTAACAATAGGGGTTCCCTACTGTCAATGTAACAATAGGGGTTCCCTACTGTCAATGTAACAATAGGGGTTCCCTACTGTCAATGTAACAATAGGGGTTCCCTACTGTCAATGTAGTAATAGGTGTTCCCTACTATCAATGTAACAATAGGGGTTCTGTACTGTCAATGTAACAATAGGGGTTCCCTACTGTCAATGTAACAATAGAGGTTCCCTACTGTCAATGTAACAATAGAGGTTCCCTACTGCCAATGTAGTAATAGGTGTTCCCTACTGTCAATGTAGTAATAGGTGTTCCCTACTGTCAATGTAACAATAGGGGTTCCCTACTGTCAATGTAACAATAGGGGTTCCCTACTGTCAATGCAACAATAGAGGTTCCCTACTGTCAATGTACCAATAGAGGTTCCCTACTGTCAATGTAACAATAGAGGTTCCCTACTGCCAATGTAGTAATAGGTGTTCCCTACTGTCAAGGTAGTAATAGGTGTTCCCTACTGTCATTGTAACAATAGAGGTTCCCTACTGTCAATGTAGTAATAGGTGTTCCCTACAGTCAATGTAACAATAGGGGCTCAATAACGTCAATGTAACAGTAGAGGTTCCCTACTGTCAATGTAACAATAGGGGTTCCCTACTGTCAATGTAACAATAGGGGTTCCCTACTGTCAATGTAACAATAGGGGTTCCCTACTGTCAATGTAACAATAGGGGTTCCCTACTGTCAATGTAACAATAGGGGTTCCCTACTGTCAATGTAACAATAGGGGTTCCCTACTGTCAATGTAACAATAGGGGTTCCCTACTGTCAATGTAACAATAGGGGTTCTCTACTGTCAATGTAACAATAGGGGTTCCCTACTGTCAATGTAACAATAGGGGTTCCCTACTGTCAATGTAACAATAGGGGTTCCCTACTGTCAATGTAACAATAGGGTTCCCTACTGTCAATGTAACAATAGGGGTTCCCTACTGTCAATGTGACAATAGTAGTTCCTTACAGCAATGTAAGAAAAAAGGGGTTCCTTATTTTCAATGGTACATATTGCCCATGTCACAAAAGGTGTTCTTATAGTCAATGTTACAATTGAGATTCCTTACCTTGTTTCAGTAAAGGTTCATTATTACCAATTTTATAAAAGGAGTTCCTTAATGTTAATGTTTTAGTAAAATTTTATTACCGTCTATGTTACAATTCGGGTTCCTTACCATCAGTGATGCAATAGGGGTTCCTTCCAAATCAATATTAAAATAGTCAATCCTTATTCCTTCTTATGTGACAATAGGAATTCCTTACCGTCAATGTTAAAATAGGGTTTCCTTGAACAAAATCTTCTGGAACAGATTTTCTTGTGGGAGTTTCTGGTACAAACTGCGGAGTGTTGTCATTCATGTCCTTAATTTTTACAACAACTGTAGCTGAACTTGATAGCCTCTCCGTAGTACCAATTTCTCTTGCAACAATCTGGCAGAGTGAAACATTCAGATTTTAAATTATCTTATTAATGTCAATGCTGAGTTATGTTTTATTATGTCTTATCAATAAGTCAAGGTAGCAGTGACAATATGAATTATCTAACCAAGCTTTTTCCTATTCCACCCACATATCAGATATTCTGACCCATCTTTCCAAATGAGAAAATTCTTTAAATCATGCATAATTCCCAATTTTGAGGACAATTTACTGCAAGTTCTTTTCCCAATTCCATAATTTAAGCGATAGATTTCCAGAATTTAGGTGCAAATACTTGTTCCCAAAGTACCTGCAGTTGTTGATAATTCATAAATATAAAGATTAAAATTTGTTTATACACTTTGTTAAAGCCACAGGAATGAATATATGATCAGTTTTGCATGCTTTATTGAAACTAAAATAAAAGAAGTTGATGTTAACTTTCTTTCAATTTTAATAGCAACTCCTGTAAGTCATGTCAGTATGAAACAATTTCTCTGGCTGAAAATGTTCTACAATGTCACTTACCTGGAATGTAATCTCTTGAACTTTCTCATAGTCAAGGGCCGACATGTTTTGTACCCGGATCAGGACAGATGACTCTGCATAAACTTCCAAGGGCAGGGGAGAGAAATCTGTATAGGGTTTTCCATCCTTCTCCAGGGTTAGGGCAAAATGGCTGTTTGCAGTCTGTGTAAGAGAAAAATCAAAAATAAGTTCCACAATAACACATTTAAACCAACAGCTTGAGACTTTTATTGATCTAGTTTCATGCTTCAAAACTGCTCCTTTTAGAAATACTTTTTATATCTATTTTAACCTTTAAACAATCTGACAGAATGCACCTTTATCATTAACATGACAACAAACCACTCTGATATGAATATTCATAACTGTTTAGCCAATGAGGAGATTAACAAGTCACATGGGTACACTAGACAAACCGATGCATAAGGACTTCGATTCAATCCACTCTATTGTTAATTACCACAGGCGATAATCAAGTGTGCTTATAATCTGAAGTTGTGGCAATGTTAATTGTACAGAACCCAGCTCACCTGATCAATATCGGACACATTCATAACAGCGGGGCTCGTGAATGTGACCGGCACGCCCTCCTGCATATTCTCCAGAATCTCAGCCTCGTATCGGCTCTTGTAGAATGTTGGGGTGTTGTCGTTCACGTCATCTACCTTGATTGTTACAAGTGTGGTCGCTGTTCTCATTGCCATGGGTTGACTCTCATCGTCCTCCACAGCCTACAAAAGTTCATAATAGGTGATCCGATCTTAAAGCTCGAGACCCGGGTCTTGCATGCACCAAATTTTTATGTTATGACAAAGTGACAGTACACTTACCAATATTTTACAATGCCACCCAACTATTCATGGGTGTCGGACCCAGTGAAGGTATCAGTCTTGTTAGGTTGTTTTGGAATGGTGAACAGACAGAATGTAACCAGAGTCAAAGCTACCCTCTTTTTAGTTTGCGCCAGTGTATAGCACTGTCAGCAGGATGCGCTTTTACCGTCCTTTCTACTAAACGGTTAGCAATTTAGCATTATGACGGGCTTCTCAAAGATATTTTTCAAAGTCAGTTACTAAACACTGTTTATGTAATGCAAATTTTGCCTCAAAGCCCCACCGACCTTGACATTGATGGCGTACACGCCGCCTTTCTCCTTTACTGCAGGACTGTCACGGTCCAGTTGATTCTTCACGGTTATTTCACCAGTTCCACTGTTTATATTGAAGTTGGCAAAATATCCTGTACAAATTTAATAATGGAATAAAATTCTTTCCTTAAAATATCCATGACAAAGTTTGCTTTTTCTTCAATGTTATTTAGCCAGTTTTATCTTAATAAGTTAATACCAACCTTTTTTCTTTTTATGATAAAATAATTTTACAAGTTATTTATATAGAAACATGTAGGCAATCATTCTTTCCATTAAATAATACATAATTTATTGTAATTTATTTATGAACTCCTTCATTTAAAACAACTAGTAAAAACTGAGAAAAAAAACAACAACCAAAACTTTCTAAATTCAAAAATATCTAAGACTAAGTTGACATGAGATTACAATAAAGGCTTTTATAACTGTCCTACTTTAATCTCTTACTTTTTCTTAAGGTTAGTCGGGGCACACAGATAAATATTTCAATCGAACGCTCCTTGATGGGACATACAGAGATTAAGTTAAAGCCTTTAGAATGTGCAAAACATGTTAACATAAACCTACCCCCTGCAAAACTGTATGACACAGAATTAGGAACATCTTTGTCACCATCAAGTGCTGATACTTGAATGACCAAGGCACCCTGTAATAAAACAACTTGAAATATATCATATGTTACATATAAATAATGATATCTCCAAAGAAACAGAAAAGTAACTCCCTTGAATATTCATTTTCTGCTAGGATTTATACGTTGTTTTTTTTAACCATTTACAGAGTATTGGAATGGTTTAATGTGTATCAAATTCATGACAGCGTTCTATTCGCATTTTATTTAATCAGCATCTTGTATCGATTGCTTCTGTTTAGAACTCTGCTTGATGACATTAAAGATGAAAGCTTGTGAATATGAGTAGTGATATACAGAATGATGTTGTATTGTAGATGTCATTATTAATCATACCAACTCAGCTCAGTTGATCAAGATGGATCAGTTTATCTATTCCAATGCTTGCCACATTAAAAAAGAATTTTCCTGCTATGGAAAAATTCAGAGGCTAATTTTGGGAACAAATCAGGGTCTATCACGGGAACCAGCTATGACAGAGAAGGGTTAAAAGCGAAAAATAATAGTTTACCTACTACCTTTAAAATATTCATTTTTGTATCAAAAGAATAACCAAATATTAATTTTGCCATTCATTTGCATCCTAATTATATTTCCCCATATAATTACACCCCATATTCTTCAAACATGAAGGTCCCTTTGGACACCTAGATAAACATTCCTAGGGAAAACCCTGAATTAAAGATATTCATGTATGGGAATTGTATTTGACTGTACAGTGTCAGTGTGAATACTGTGAATAGTTTACGCATTATGGCCAACAGTTAAGTTTTAGCATACGACAAAATGACAATACTAAATACATTTCTCTCTAAAAAAAATATTCAAAGATTTTTATATTACACAACTCAAAACAGCCCAGTACATTCTAAAGTAAAATTGATAAACTTGAGACGACAGATGCCATCAAATTGTGATTAAGCTTACAAGCACAGCTCATCTATATAGAGGTCGATTTTTGGTCCTGTATAAAAGCTGTTTAGTAACTTTAATTTACTGAGCTAACTGTATAAGACCGTACCACAGTGGCATTCTCCGGTACATTAGCACTGTATGGGAGGTTGGTGAAATATGGAGGCTTGTCTTGAATGTCGTTTATTCTGACCAGCAAGCTGGCCTCTCCAGTACGACCTCCTTCTTCTCCGCTATCCTGTTTAAAATATTACAGAAAGATTCAAACATGAATTTTTAGTATGTATATTTACAAAAACAAACAAGAGGGCCAAGTGGCCCTGAATTGCTCACCTGTCATATATTGCACAGATTTTTTAAGTTTTCTCTATAACACATAGAGAAAACCCATCAGCCCCGGGGTGTGGCCAATTTTGACCCAGGGCCATAATTTGTACAAACTTTGTAGAGGTCCACTAGACGATGAATCATGCTAAATATCTAAGCTCTAAGCCACGTAAGTTCTGAGGAGATGATTTTTGAAGTTTTAACTATAAACATATAGAGAATACCCTAACCCCCCAGGGGTCGGGGCCAATTTTGACCCCAAGGCCATAATTTTATCAATCTTTGTAGAGGTCCACTAGACAATGAATCATGCCAAATATCTAAGCTCTACGCAACGTAAGTTCAGAGGAGATTTTTGATTTTTTTTTACTATAAACATATAGAGAAAACCCATGACCCCCCCGGGGGCGGGACCAATTTTGACCCCAGGGCCATAATTTGAACAATCTTTGTAGAGGTACACTAGACAATGAATCATGCCAAATATCTAAGCTCTAGTCCAAGTAAGTTAAGAGGAGAAGATTTTTGAAGTTTTAACTATAAACATATCGAGTATACCCATGACCCCCCGGCCTTGGGGCCAATTTTGACCCCAAGGCCATAATTTGAACAATCTTTGTAGAGGTCCACTAGACGATATATCATGCCAAATATCTAAACTCTAGCCCAAGTAAGTTCAAAGGAGAAGATTTTTGAAGTTTTCACTATAAACATATAGAGAAAACCCATGACCCCCCAGGGGCGGGGCCAATTTTGACCCAAGGGCCATAATTTGAACAATCTTGGTAGAGGTCCACTAGACGATGAATCATGCCAAATATCTAAGCTCTAGTCCAAGTAAGTTCAGAGGAGAAGATTTTTGAAGTTTTAACTATAAACATATTGAAAATACCCATGACCCCCCGGCCTTGGGGCCAATTTTGACCCCAGGGTTATAATTTGAACAAACTTTGTAGAGGTCCACTAGACGATGAATCATGTCAAATATCTAAGCTCTAGGCCATGTAAGTTCAGAGGAGAAGATTTTTGAAGTTTGCACTATAAACATATAGAGAAAACCCATGACCCCCCGGGGCGGGGCCAATTTTGACCCAAGGGCCATAATTTGAACAATCTTGGTAGAGGATCATTTGGTGATCCTACCTACCAAATATCAACGGCCTAAGCCTTGTGGTTTGGGAGAAGAAGATTTTTAAAGTTTTTCCTTTTGGTTGCCATGGCAACCAGAGTTCTGCATGGAATTGAATTCTTTGAACAACTTTGATAGAAGACCACCCAAGGGACATCCCTATGAAGTTTTATTAATATTGGCCCAGCGGTTAAGGAGAAGATGTCTTTTAAGTAAATTGTTGACGGACGACGCACGACGGACGACGCACGCAGGACAAAAGGCGATCACAAAAGCTCACCTTGTCACAAAGTGACAGGTGAGCTAAATATGCCAAAGTTAAGCTTGCTAACTTGATCATTTCTAACAAGTAACATTACTATTAAACTTTAAGATTTTCAAAAGCGACAATAATCCCTTAAACAGTTGTATATAAGACTAATTTGAACCAATAATAATTGTAAAGAATGCAAATTTAACTCGTCAATTACGCACATTGACGTAGAGTTTGTACTCGTAGTAGTTGTATTTGTTGGCGTCCAGGGTCGTGTTCACCTTCACCTCACCGGACACAGCATCAACCTTGAAACTGTACCTGTAGTCGTCAGACACCGCCTGACCCACCGGCTGAAATGGTGGCCATTTTTTTTTTCAATTTATATTCATTGGTCAAGCTATAAATTAAATTTCCCCTGAATAATGGTATTTTTATTTATGTTAACCAACTTTTCCAGGAGCTTTAAGAACATACCTACCAACAATACAAACTTCTTAGAAAATTAATACACAAGAAAAAAAACAATAAAATCAATCTTAATACTAAAAACTATTTAGTTGTTCATCATTTTAATGACTCACAATTATAGTTACCATAGAATCGAGCCAATGTTTAGAATCTACGAAACTATCTTCCTCATTGCATACCTTCATTGAGTATCGTAGAATAGTACCAGTGTCCGGATCAGTAGCTTTGACCGTGGTCACCAGAAATCCATCACCGGAATTCTGAATTATACATGTGGTAAAATGAAAACACATATCTATTGTTCATGAGGCAGAGGCATTTATTTGGCTATTTCTTCAAAACTGATCATCATATTTTGAAAAATGAGGATGTGTTTCGACTTACTGAAAGTACTGCTTACATAAATTCAATCACTTCATTTTAAGACTGTACCTCAGCTCACTTTTCTTTCCCATGGGTTATGACATACATTTTGAATACTAAACATAAACTGTTAAAAGACACTTTACCTCATTAATGTTGAATTCATATCGATTCTGCTCAAACTTTGGGTCTTCATCATTCACATCAACGACAAATACATCAATTCCTTGTTGAATCTGAAAAGCAAAACAGATTCAACATGTTCACACTGATGACAAATGCATCAATTCCTTGTTGAATCTGGAAAACAAAACAGATTCAACATGTTCACACTGATGACAAAAACATCAATTCCTTGTTGAATCTGGAAAACAAAACCTGGAAAACAAAACAGATTCAACATGTTCACACTGATGACAGATACATCAATTCCTTGTTGAATCTGGAAAACAAAACAGATTCAACATGTTCACACTGATGACAAATACATCAATTCCTTGTTGAATCTGGAAAACAAAACAGATTTAACATGTCCACACTGATGACAGATACATCAATTCCTTGTTGAATCTGGAAAACAAAACCTGGAAAACAAAACAGATTCAACATGTTCACACTGATGACAGATACATCAATTCCTTGTTGAATCTGGAAAACAAAACAGATTCAACATGTTCACACTGATGACAGATACATCAATTCCTTGTTGAATCTGGAAAACAAAACAGATTCAACATGTTCATACTGATGACAAAAACATCAATTCCTTGTTGAATCTGGAAAACAAAACAGATTCAATATGTTCACACTGATGACAAAAACATCAATTCCTTGTTAAATCTGGAAAACAAAACCAACCTTAACTGCATTTTCAAGATAAAACTAATATGAGTGTTTTCAAATTGACCTTACGCCAAATGCAATACCAAAGCTTTCCCTAACAAATTATAAGCCCATTATTTTTTTTTAATTTGATAGTAAGCTACTCTTGAAGTAGATTTACTGTTATTTACCAAACATTAAACTAAAGAAATAAATTTTAAATTGTTTTTTTTGGCTTTTTAAAAATAGCATTAATTTTTCTGGGTCTGGTTCTCATCTCAGACTCAAGATGAGAGTGAATGAGAATATCTGCCCTAGAGAAACAAACAAACACCATGAATACATAGGCTACCACACATATCGTCAATGAACATGAGTTACACCCAAGATCTCGCATGAAATCGACATCAAGGCTATGACAATAACTCAATTTCATTTCTCAAAAAAACAAGATAAGATAATCAACTTAAAAAACAATGTTGAAAGTGGGCAAATTTAAGTACATGAATGTGTCAGACTTACATAATTGCCATCACCTGATGGGTTGTCTTCAACAGCAAACAACAGTTTCTTGAACGGACTTGCCTGTAACATAAAATTAAAGGTAAAAATATGGAGTGTTCTTTAAGTTAAATTTATGTGTTACAACCATTTACATAATATCTTGTAAACATTTTCCTGTAAATATTTTATTTATGTTGGACTTCTTTTTTTCTTCTTGTTCTCTGAACAGTAAATGTAAAAAATAATCATAAATACTGTAGTGCTACAAGTCTATGTTTAATTAACAATGCTGAACATCATACAGTATAATCCCTGTCGAGCTTTTGTTTAAGGACAACATCCACTATTCTTCCGTTGGTGTTATTTCCCCTCTCATTCCTCAATCCCACAATCTGATTGGTCTCATGATTTGTGGGAATGGAGAAATGCAAGTTCTGCGGGCCGTCACTGTCCGTTGCCGTAAGGGAAAATAAGATTGAACCTGAAAATTAAAGCAGTCTAAAATATGGTGGTTATGTTTCACATTTCCATGTATCCCTGTCCAATCAAATTTAAATTTCTTAACAATCGTGCAGTATTCCCAAAACTAAACCCATTAACAGCAATCATTGTCAAACCAGTGACAAACATTCAAAAGTAAAAAAGTTGTAACCGGTTTTATTTTCAATATCACATACAATGTTTTGCTTTCACACATCAAGCTGCACATCAATATACAAAGGGCCAAACCCAGTAGCTGCAAACTAAAAGATGACCACATAAGAAAAGAAGAGTGTTGGATTTACTTACCAATTGCTTTATCTTCTTTGATCTGATAAATTTGATTTGAAGACAGAAACTGAGGACTGTCATTGCCAAATGCTGAAAAATACAGTAGGGTAGACATTATAAATATCCCGGCTTAATAAAGGAGGTGTGAAGGTAGATGGAGGGTATGTTTGACTATCTATGGTGTCAATGCCATTTGGGATTATCAGAACTGTTAGGTTTAAGAGCATAGTGTACAGACAGAGAGTAACCATGGGTAGAGTACCTCTGGTTCTTTACGCAAGCGTATATTATTAACAAAAAAAGGTAGGAATGAACAACAGAAGAAAGAATGGAGGGATAAGAAAAGGAGGGAGGTAAGGAGTGAGTAAGGAAATAAGAAAAGAATGATAAAACAGAAGGACTGAGGCAGGAGGGTTCTGAGGAAGGGGATAAAAAGTGATTAAAAATAACAAAGGGATAAAACAATTGAAACAAGAGCACCGCGGAGTGGGTGCCAACGCTCGTCTGAGTTATGAGGTAAGGTTAAAGTTTTTGGACGACGACGACGACGCAGACGCAGACGCAGACACAGACGACGCCGACGACGCCAAGGCTATCACAATAACTCGACTTTTTTTCTTCGAAAAACAGACGAGCTAAAAAGGAAATGAGAGAAATGATTGAGGTAAGAAGAGGATAAGAATGGAAGAAACTGCCGGTAAAAATCAAGGGAATAGAGAAATAAACAAACTACATGTAAAAGGGAAGACTTGTGAGGGCGCACTGAATGGGGAGGAAATAGATGGGATGACTTGAAGACAAGGGTGCACTGAAGGGGGAGAAATTAGATGGGAAGACTTGAAGACAAGGGTGCACTGAAGGGGGAGGAAATAGATGGGAAGACTTGAAGACAAGGGTGCACTGAAGGGGGAGGAAATAGATGGGAAGACTTGAAGACAAGGGTGCACTGAAGGGGGAGGAATTAGATGGGAAGACTTGAAGACAAGGGTGCACTGAATGGGGAGGAAATAGATGGGAAGACTTGAAGACAAGGGTGCACTGAAGGGGGAGGAAATAGATGGGAAGACTTGAAGACAAGGGTGCACTGAAGGGGGAGGAAATAGATGGGAAGACTTGAAGACAAGGGTGCACTGAAGGGGGAGGAATTAGATGGGAAGACTTGAAGACAAGGGTGCACTGAAGGGGGAGAAAAAAGATGGGAAGACTTGAAGACAAGGGTGCACTGAAGGGGGACGAAATAGATGGGAAGACTTGAAGACAAGGGCGCACTGAATGGGAAGGAAATAGATGTAAAGTCTTGAAGACAAGGGAATGGGGAGGAAATAGATGTAAAGTCTTGAAGACAAGGGTGCACTGAAGGAGGAGGAATTAGATGGGAAGACTTGAAGACAAGGGTGCACTGAATGGGGAGGAAATAGATGGGAAGACTTGAAGACAAGGGTGCACTGAAGAGGGAGGAATTAGATGGGAAGACTTGAAGACAAGGGCGCATTGAATAGGGAGGAAATAGATGGGAAGACTTGAAGACAAGGGTGCATTGAAGAGGGAGGAATTAGATGGGAAGACTTGAAGACAAGGGTGCATTGAAGAGGGAGGAAATAGATGGGAAGACTTGAAGACAAGGGCGCATTGAATAGGGAGGAAATAGATGTAAAGTCTTGAAGACAAGGGTGCATTGAAGAGGGAGGAAATAGATGTAAAGTCTTGAAGACAAGGGTGCACTGAAGGGGTAGGAAATAGATGTAAAGTCTTGAAGACAAGGCTGCACTAAAGGGGGAGGAAATAGATGGGAAGACTTGAAGACAAGGGTGCACTGAATGGGGAGGAAATAGATGGGAAAACTTGAAGACAAGGGTGCACTGAAGAGGGAGGAATTAGATGGGAAGACTTGAAGACAAAGGTGCACTGAAGGGGAAGGAAAAAGATGGGAAGACTTGAAGACAAGGGTGCACTGAAGGGGGAGGAAATAGATGGGAAGACTTGAAGACAAGGGTGCACTGAATGGGGAGGAAATAGATGTAAAGTCTTGAAGACAAGGGTGCACTGAAGGGGGAGGAATTAGATGGGAAGACTTGAAGACAAGGGTGCACTGAAGGGGGAGGAAATAGATGGGAAGACTTGAAGATAAGGGTGCACTGAATGGGGAGGAAATAGATGGGAAGACTTGAAGACAAGGGTGCACTGAAGAGGGAGGAATTAGATGGGAAGACTTGAAGACAAGGGCGCATTGAATAGGGAGGAAATAGATGGGAAGACTTGAAGACAAGGGTGCATTGAAGAGGGAGGAATTAGATGGGAAGACTTGAAGACAAGGGCGCATTGAATAGGGAGGAAATAGATGTAAAGTCTTGAAGACAAGGGTGCATTGAAGAGGGAGGAAATAGATGTAAAGTCTTGAAGACAAGGGTGCACTGAAGGGGTAGGAAATAGATGTAAAGTCTTGAAGACAAGGGTGCACTGAAGGGGGAGGAAATAGATGGAAAGACTTGAAGACAAGGGTGCACTGAAGAGGGAGGAATTAGATAGGAAGACTTGAAGACAAGGGCGCATTGAATGGGGAGGAAATAGATGTAAAGTCTTGAAGACAAGGGTGCACTGAAGGGGTAGGAAATAGATGTAAAGTCTTGAAGACAAGGGTGCACTGAAGGGGGCGGAATTAGATGGGAAGACTTGAAGACAAGGGTGCACTGAAGGGGGCGGAATTAGATAGCAAGACTTGAAGACAAGGGTGCACTGAATGGGGAGGAAATGGATGTAAAGTCTTGAAGACAGGGGTGCACTGAAGGGGAAGGAAATAGATGTAAAGTCTTAAAGACAAGCTCGCACTGAAGGGGGAGGAATTAGATGGGAAGACTTGAAGACAATGGTGCACTGAAGGGGGAGGAATTAAATGGGAAGACTTGAAGACAAAGGTGCACTGAAGGGGAGGAAAAAGATGGGAAGACTTGAAGACAAGGGTGCACTGATGGGGGACGAAATAGATGGGAAGACTTGAAGACAAGGGCGCACTGAATGGGGAGGAAATAGATGTAAAGTCATGAAGACAAGGATGCACTGAAGGGGGAGGAATTAGATGGGAAAACTTGAAGACAAGGATGCACTAAAGGGGGGGAAATAGATGGGAAGACTTGAAGACAAGGGTGCACTGAATGGGGAGGAAATAGATGGGAAGACTTGAAGACAAGGGTGCACTGAAGGGGGAGGAAATAGATGTAAAGTCTTGAAGACAAGGGTGCACTGAAGGGGGAGGAAATAGATGGGAAGACTTGAAGACAAGGGTGCACTGAAGAGGGAGGAATTAGATGGGAAGACTTGAAGACAAGGACGTACTGAATGGGGAGGAAATAGATGATGTAAAGTCTTGAAGACAAGGGTGCACTGAAGGGGAAGGAAATAGATGTAAAGTCTTGAAGACAAGGGTGCACTGAAGGGGGGGGGGAATAGATGTAAAGTCTTGAAGACAAGGGTGCACTGAAGGGGGGGGGAAATAGATGTAAAGTCTTGAAGACAAGGGTGCACTGAAGGGGACGGAATTAGATGGGAAGACTTGAAGACAAGGGTGCACTGAAGGGGGCGGAATTAGATAGGAAGACTTGAAGACAAGGGTGCACTGAATGGGGAGGAAATGGATGTAAAGCCTTGAAGACAGGGGTGCACTAAAGGGGAAGGAAATAGATGTAAAGTCTTAAAGACAAGCTCGCACTGAAGGGGGAGGAATTAGATGGGAAGACTTGAAGACAATGGTGCACTGAAGGGGGAGGAATTAAATGGGAAGACTTGAAGACAAGGGTGCACTGAAGGGGGAGGAAATAGATGTAAGTCTTGAAGACAAGGGTGCACTGAAGGGGGAGGAATTAGATGGGAAGACTTGAAGACAAGGACGTACTGAATGGGGAGGAAATAGATGGTAAGTCTTGAAGACAAGGGTGCATTGAAGGGGGAGGAAATATATGTAAAGTCTTGAAAACGAGGGTGCACTGAGGGTATAGGAAATATATGAAGATGAAATGTGATGAAAATGTAAAATAGATATGACAGAAGGATGGAAATAAAAAAGGCTGTAGGAAGGAATGAGTAGAAGGAGATTAAAAGGAGGGATGGAAAACAAAGAAATTACTTAATAGACTTAATATGTACTACAATAAATCATTCTGTGAACACTTGTTTAATTAAATTAATGTCAACATGGTGGTTATTTTGAACAATTGCTTCATTAGCTAACACCAGGTGTTGTATGAAATATTCATGCAGACAGAATACACCATCATAGGTCATCAATAGTTTCTGGTGAAAGGACTCAGCAGTCGGAGCATTACTGTCAGGATAACAGTGACAGCCATGTGATTGGGGTTCTATTATGCTGTCCATCGGCTGATTGTGATTTTTTTCTGTTTGAATTTAAGCCAAATAATTATAAATTAGGAAAGTCAGCAAGACAGCTTACTGAATAATGTATGTGTCAACAATGACTTAAAATATGCAAGAGCATCATTTGTAACACAATTATAAACTTGGAACTAATTGCTGCATATTTTGTTGGATAAGTTCTATCAATGATTCAACGCTCTGCCAGCATCAGTTGCCATGTAACGTCATTACATTGTCACATCATTTCATAATTAATAATTCCAGTTAGAATTCCTGTAAGGTATATGTTTCTTGATAAATGGGGAATATTTATAAATTATAAGTTTGTTTATTCAGCTTGCAAATATACATGTAGGTAACACATGATAACAATGCCATCCGAGGGCAGAATCAAGTTAAGTAACTCATTTATCTGTTAGATTATATCACATAATTAAAGAAGATCCTCATTATCAGTGACAGTGTTTTATAATGTAGATAGATAGGTCTCTTCATTTGTGCCTTTTATTAACCATGACTGAAACTAAATTGCTACAGTAAATTCAGTAAAATCCATTACTTTCACATGCCCAGATGCAACCTAAGATTAAGAAGAAGAGCACCGAATGCGAATGCCGACACTTGCCTGTTTTTCTTAGTAGATCATATGAACCCTAGTTTCAAATGAATATATATTTTAACATCATCTTTGTGTACTGAACACATGTGCCAATTTATTTTAAAATACCTCTGTGCATGACAAAGCTGCAGCCCGGACATGACCAACTACACTGTATATATGCATAAAGGCAGCATTCCATAATGATTAGACTTCAAGTGTGTCCAAGACCTCTGAGGTAAGGCCGTGTGTCTTGCCCGTGACACGTTGTCTTTATGTACCAACACAGGTTCTTAGTTATTTTAAATCCCTCTGTTCATGACAAAGTTACAGCCCAGACACGAAAAACATGGACGAATAGATGGCGCACTTTTTAATATGACCTACTTAAGGGGTGTTGAAAGAAAGAAAACTACACAAACCTCTTTGCCACACTGCCAGCAGAGTGACAAGAATGGGGATGAAATTATGTGGAGGCATTTTCAGGGGAAGTAACTCAACAACACCTCCAGTTGCCTCCCTTCTCTAGGATGATAATCTCCCTTCTAGTGGCTAGATTGAACTTCTATATCCTGAAATGTACAAATTGAATATATGTGTAACATTGTGCAGACAAACTGGTAGTTTATCTCATTTGTTTCACAATGCTGGTATGCAATCATTTCGGATGAAGAAAAAATATATGGTATGACAATTGTATTTCTAATTTTCTCATTTTGTAATAATATTTTAACCACCTGCATATTTCAAATTGATTGTTAGTTATTGTTAAGAATTGAAACTTAAAGGCAAAGTTTTCTGAGATAAGATGTCCTTCTTAATCTTATGAAAAGAATGTTTACACTGTAAGATATCCTAACAGGTGCACACTTATGAGGCCCTGATATATATATATATATTCATGCAGATCCACTTGTTTAAAAGTCAGTGGCATTGAATGGTGACCATGGATTAATAAAAAGATACTGGTATCTGGCTAAATCAACCATGAGGGCTTAAATATTGGAATCCGGTAGGGGTGATATCTAGCTTATCCAGGAGACGGTCCTCTAAATTTCTTGTTTGCCTTTAACATGGTTCACAGCTACATTCGACATTTGTTGCCCATTTCACATGAAAAATCTTCAAGGTAGTTAAATAAAGAGTGCTAAAGAAAATAACAAACATTTCAGTATGAGAACCAGACCATATTTGTATTGATCCAAATCAAAGAAAGCCCAGAATGCCTTTAACAACTGACAGGCTCCGTTTAAACAGACTCTGGATAAAGTTTCATCAAAAGACTTTAATTGGTCTTTAATTTTACAAGCCATCTGTTTCCATACTATATCAATTTTTTTATCAAAAGGCCAACTAAATTAATTATTGATGAAATTAAAGCACCGCAATAAAGCTTATAATGATGAAAGAGAAAAATGTCTTCTTATTGCTATAAATTCTCCACATTTGCGATGCAGATACATTTTGTTATATATTAATTACAAATAGACATGCAATGTTTTGCTTAAGTTTATATATATATATAGTTAGGACAGAAACCTGAAGAAGCTCAATGGAGGCACTGTATGTACCACCCCAAAAACGTTTTTGTTAGATTTTCCCTTTAAATCAGAGTTTTACTTGAACATATATGTAAACTCCCCTTCCAGGAGGATCAAGGATGTCTTATTTATAAAAGTGTTGCTTTTTTCAATACTTATTTTGTTCCACATTTAAACATTCTGAAAGTAAGTTAAGATACATTAATTCACTCTGTGGTGCTTATCATCCCAAAAAACGAAAATGACGAAAAAAAAATCTTCCAAAATCTTTTTTTAATACTGTTTTCATGAACATCGCAGTTTCAAAATCACTTCAACAACCAAACCTCTGATAGCATGTAACCTGAATGATAGCATTCTTTTTAAAATGATATGAGACTCCATTTTCCCTAATACTGATGTGCAGAGCGCTTCTCAAAATTAATCCCATGCATGCTAATGATAAACAAAAAACTGTTGCTAATTAATAGTTATGTAAGTTTCATGTTACCTTAACTTACCTGTCATAGCAGAACAGTGTTGTGGATGTACTTATTCAATTATAAATTTCTTCTTCTTTTCAAAGGATTTACTATGTTCATGCAAAACAAATCTCTCAAAGAAATTAGCTACTGCATCTAATTCTTTTATTAATGACGGATCCTGGGTTTAATGGGAGAAAGACAAAATGATAGACACCCAAATCAATGTTATCCATAATCTAACAACAGTTTTACATCAGCACAACAAAATCAATTACACCACGCCATGACAATGCCCAACACACTTATTGATTCACACATCAGGAAATGCCACTTTTGCCATTAAATCATGAATTATGAATCTTATAGCATAAAACAAGTATGGTTTTCTAAGCCTCATTTAATTCACATTGTTGACTAGTTTGTGAATATTTTATGTAAGAAGGTGGAAATGCATACAATCCCTCTGCAACTAAAATGCACTTCTAAATTTTTGCTCCACAATGGAAGAAAGGGGTTGGGCAGGGTGGGGTGGGGGAGGGGTAGTGTGCAGAAATGTTGCAGGGAACAATAGACAGTGGATGATTCCAAACAAAAGTAAAGATTTTCAGGTTATAGAACACTAAATAAATTTCCTATATATATTCTATGGTGAATAGCGTGTGAAATAACAAAACAACACTGATTTCTAGTGTTTTACACCCCCAACACCATATATTATATTGGATGGTAGTTTCGACATAAATTTTGAGTGATAAACTGTTTACTACTTACTAAATAATGCATTTATGGAAAATATTAATTACTGATTGTAACAGTGTATTAAAAAGCTGAAAACGCACAAATTTTTAATGATTGGGGAGTGATAAAGGATTTACTTTCGTCTCATGAGGTAGAAATACGTGTTTTCTGCACCTTTCTTCAAATTAAACTCAGTATCCTTCATATGAACCATTGTTTTCGACATTTATTTATCCTTTTTGATATATATAAAACAATTGTATTAATTAATTAATTTGTAAATCTTATTTGAGAGCAAGAGTGCATCTTTAAACAAAAATATTTCTTTTAAGAAAAACAAAATTGGTTGAACATAACCATTAGGTATTTGATAAAGTTGTGCAATCACGCATAGAAGCACAAATATAGTGGTGATAATGTAAACAAAGAAGTAGAACAACCATATCATCCAGCATGTTCAGCTTCTAAACCTAAAAGATGAAACCTAGCCAATGGTCAGATAAGGTATAACGATTCTTTGATTCACTGTCATGTGTTTATTTAAAGAAAAAAATGCATGTAATACTGTCTTGTCACTTCTGATTTGGTGAAATTTGCCCCTTAAACTAGGGTAGGAGAGTTTACCAGAAACAGACATTTTGTTTTAGAAAATTTTATTCAAGCTAGGTCTACAGTGCCTTCATTTTTCTACAGCCAAATACCAAAGAGAGTGAATGGAATTTCTTTTAAAATCACGTAACAATTTGCACGCTAGGATTAATGATGCTTTTAACAATGGTCTTCAACCAAGTATTTTAATGATAGTTTAAACAACAAAATTTGCAGTTTGAGTGAAAGTTTACAACAAAGACCAATATTCACTGATTCGCTGAACAAGGGCACCTCAAGTGGATGGCAATGCATGTCTGGTTTTTTTGTTGATGCCTAGTTAACTGTACCATTAGGTTTAGGTTACTATCTTTTATCAATTTTAAAGCTTTGTTTTAAATAAATACATCATACACCATTTTAAAAACATGTACACCATATTTTTATAATCATTACATAAACATTGTTACTTTCATTTTTATTATATATATAAAAACTATAGTTATACTATAAAGAATTCTAATTGATGTACACAACATTCAGTACCACTGGTGACAAATAAAGTCCATAACAAAATACCAGTACCAAGACTAACCATATTTACTATTCCCACACAAAGCACATCACAAAATATTATTCCATTTACAGAAGAACCAACGCCCAAATGTCCCCATACAATAGACTGTGTAACCAATACTTTGCCAGGTACTGAGGCTGGCATTATTGAATGTGAAAGTCAGTCTACTAGGAGTGTGGTATATTACAGAGTTATTGATTGGCTGAAAATCCTCAGGTAAAGTACAGGTGGGAGGCTGAGAAAATAGGCCAATAAGAGAGAGTGTGGCCCTTTGCTGCAGTTAAACAATAAAATTGTAAACATGACAGAATATTGTGTGTACATAATGACAGGTTGAGATATAGATTATAATCACTACATGACTTTTATTGTAAAAAAGTCAAAGTTTCCCTAATTGTTGAGAGTTAGGGGTAGATCCCTGATATGCTAACCTTAAATAATCTAAAGAGGAATTCTCTTATTTTCTCTTTTACCAATTCTTGATAAATTTGAGAGTGTTTTTTTTTTCAAAGTTGGCGCATCAATTATTCAGTCTACATTGAGCATTTCACAAACAAACTTTCGGTTTAAATATGTTTGATGGTATTGACTGTATTAATTCCCAAATATTGCAAAAATCACAAATTTTCACCTTCTAAGCGTGTATTCTACTAGGTATCTGCAAATTGTTTGGTTAAATAGAATACAAAATGTACATTATTTGTTTCGTTTAAGGCTCAGATATAGTCATTACATAGATTTCAAGCACAAAAGTTTATTTCTCATTATAACAATTTTTGTGGACATATATATACTCCTTTGTTCTGCTATAAAAAAAAATAAGGCACCGTCAAATTGTAAAAATAACCCAAAGGTCAAACATTTTCTGCCTTCTTTGATGCTAGAAAGAGAGTTAATGTCAGGAAAAGGATAAATGTTCAGATACAGTAAGTTTTTAGATGCTCTCTGAAATTACGAGAACCAAAAATCATAAATTTTGAACAATTTAGATTTTTTTTGCGATTTAATTTGCAATTCTGACAAAAGAACACTCATGTAAAGCATTACAGTGTTTAACAATCACACATTTTTGTATCATTCATTTTCTAACTATGGTTACTACATTCATTATTTTTCCAGTTTTTGTTCATCTGTCACTGGTAACTTTTCCCTCGTATATTCACCTCTGTAGTTATTACATGAAATGTAACAATCCAACAATGTGGACAAAATGCCTGAAGAGAGAATGGACGTAAAGCTATTCAGAAAGTGAAAAACGTTTAAACAGTCCTTGCACCTCAGAACAATTTCAAATCCGCTTAATATCGCAGGAAATAGGGGTTTAAACAGAAATGGTAACCAGATGAAGGATCAATAACATAGGAGACTGCTTTTGTCAACTTAAAAGCTTAACGTTTGATAATGAATCTTGAGTCATATTGACTTTAAAATATCTTTGAAACTAATCTCTAAAAGAATTACATCATTACTTTTGTTTAATTTGATCTTAAGAAAAATTAAGCATCTCTTTAAAACAAATAAAAAAGGTCAAGTTTAAGTTTAATATTGTCAGTGTTGCCTAAACCATAGACACTTAAGGCAAATGTAACAAAATTAAATATGTACTTACAGAATCATACATGCACATTATACTTATTTCCAGTTGGAATATTTATTAAAACAAATACTAAGAAATAAAAACACAGCCTAGATTGCCCAAAGTTTCAGCTATATCTGTGAGTTTACAAACAATATCAAATAATGTCATACAAGGGTTCACTTAAGTGTACTCAAAATCAGGAACCAGTTCGATATTCTGAGATAACAAAGTTACCTAGACATTGTCTAAGTATTTTGTTGAGAGCTTTTCACATATCAAGCCTGATTACGTTACCACTTCTGTGGCTGACAGTATGTTGACTATAGGTTCCTTTTACAAACAAAATGAGCAACATGAAAATCAATCAATTTCGTATACAACTATTTCTTATCAAGACAAGGTAAATATGGGATCAAGTGGCCAAAATGAATACAAATTGATAGCTAATATAACAGTATCTTTGAAATAAGCAAATACAATGTTTCAAAGAACTAGCACTTCAAAGGGCATGATTGGAACTGAAAAGCAAATGATATAATTGTAACTGAACAAAATGAAGTCCAAAGTTTGTAACAAACTGGTCAGTATATAACCATTAAACTTGCGACTGTTAAACACTTGTCATCAGTTAAAAATCCAACAAGTTTCTAAATTTACTAAAATTAACTAAAAGCTGCAGTGCAAATAAAAAATATGTTTACGTACCAACAGATGTTTCATATATTATAATGTGATGACAATGCAACTGAAGGAACTTTGCCCTGAAATAATTCAGTTTCTCCAAGGTTCAGTGAAGTGTTTACAATCTTCAATGATTAAATTACAACATTCAAAGATGTTTCTCCCTACCATGTTCAAAGATGTTGCTTCCTACCATGTTCAAAGATGTTTCTCCCTACCATGTTCAAAGATGTTTCTTCCTACCATGTTCAATGATGTTTCTTCCTACCATGTTCAAAGATGTTTCATCCTTCCATGTTCAAAGATGTTTCTCCCTACCATGTTCAAAGATGTTTCTCCCTACCATGTTCAAAGATGTTTCATCCTTCCATGTTCAAAGATGTTTCTTCCTACCATGTTCAAAGATGTTTCTCCCTACCATGTTCAAAGATGTTTCTCCCTACCATGTTCAAAGATGTTTCTTCCTACCATGTTCAATGATGTTTCTTCCTACCATGTTCAATGATGTTTCATCCTTCCATGTTCAAAGATGTTTCTCCCTACCATGTTCAAAGATGTTTCTTCCTACCATGTTCAAAGATGTTTCATCCTTCCATGTTCAAAGATGTTTCTCCCTACCATGTTCAAAGATGTTTCTCCCTACCATGTTCAAAGATGTTTCTCCCTACCATGTTCAAAGATGTTTCTTCCTACCATGTTCAAAGATGTTTCTTCCTACCATGTTCAATGATGTTTCTTCCTACCATGTTCAAAGATGTTTTCCCTACCATGTTCAAAGATGTTTCTCCCTACAATGTTCAAAAATGTTTCTCCCTACCATGTTCAAAGATGTTTCTCCCTACCATGTTCAAAGATGTTTCTCCCTACAATGTTCAAAGATGTTTCTCCCTACAATGTTCAAAGATGTTTCTCCCTACAATGTTCAAAAATGTTTCTCCCTACCATGTTCATAGATGTTTCTCCCAACCATGTTCAAAGATGTTTCTCCCTACAATGTTCAAAGATGTTTCTCCCTACAATGTTCAAAGATGTTTCTCCCTACCATGTTCAAAGATGTTTTTCCCTACCATGTTCAAAGATGTTTATCCCTACCATGTTCAAAGATGTTTTTATCTACCATGTCCAAAGATGTTTTTATCTACCATGTTCAAAGATGTTTCTTCCTACCATGTTCAAAAATGTTTCTTCCTACCATGTTCAAAGATGTTTCATCCTTCTATGTTCAAAGAAGTTTCTCCCTACCATGTTCAAAGATGTTTCTCCCTACCATGTTCTAAGATGTTTCTTCATACCATGTTCAAAGATGTTTCTTCCTACCATGTTCAAAGATGTTTCATCCTTCCATGTTCAAAGATGTTTCTTCCTACCATGTTCAAAGATGTTTCTCCCTACCATGTTCAAAGATGTTTCTTCCTACCATGTTCAAAGATGTTTCATCCTTCCATGTTCAAAGATGTTTCTTCCTACCATGTTCAAAGATGTTTCTTCCTACCATGTTCAAAGATGTTTCTCCCTACCATGTTCAAAGATGTTTCTTCCTACCATGTTCAAAGATGTTTCATCCTTCCATGTTCAAAGATGTTTCTTCCTACCATGTTCAAAGATGTTTCTTCCTACCATGTTCAAAGATGTTTCATCCTACCATGTTCAAAGATGTTTCATCCTACCATGTTCAAAGATGTTTCTTCCTACCATGTTCAAAGATGTTTCTTCCTACCATGTTCAAAGATTTTTCTCCTTACCATGTTCAAAGATGTTTCTTCCTATCATGTTTAAAGATGTTTCTTCCTACCATGTTCAAAGATGTTTCTCCCTACCATGTTCAAAGATGTTTTTCCCTACCATGTTTAAAGATGTTTCTTCCTACCATGTTCAAAGATGTTTCTTCCTACCATGTTCAAAGATTTTTCTCCCTACCATGTTCAAAGATGTTTCTCCCTACCATGTTCAAAGATGTTTCTCCCTACCATGTTCAAAGATGTTTCTCCCTACCATGTTCAAAGATTTTCTTCCTACCATGTTCAAAGATGTTTCTCCCTACCATGTTCAAAGATGTTTCTCCCTACCATGTTCAAAGATGTTTCTTCCTACCATTTCAAAGATGTTTCTCCCTACCATGTTCAAAGATGTTTCTTCCTACCATGTTCAAAGATGTTTTTTACCTAACAAGTTCAGAGATGTTTCTACCTAACAAGTTCAACGATGTTTTTACCCAACAAGTTCAGTGATTTTTTTCAAATATCTCTATCAGATACAAGATGCACCTCCCGGCAAGATTGCCTTTATCAATATTGTTTACTATGTATTCCACAAAATTGTTCCGACTAAAAAAATAATAATTACAGTCTAAACTTATAAACATTTAGGTGATTTAATTAAATAATATTACATAACAAATTACTGTGTTTGAGCTATTTGATCATACTGAGCCTATATAGTATAAAGCTTATTTATATAATTACCATATATATAATTATATCATAGAATCATAAAAAGCTATTAAAAAAGAAAAATTACCATTTGATGTTGTATTTATCCCAACCACATTTCATGGCCATAGCTTACTGTAGATACAATATTTTTTATTCTCCCATTCCATATGTTACATGGAGTATATATTGACAGTCCTATAGGGCAAATAAACATATTCCAATCCAATACAATCATCACTCATCTTCTGTGGGTCTAGACAACACTCCTTTGATGTGTTTCAAGGCAAAATAATGATCCATGTATTGTTTTCTATAAGATGAACTTATCTACAGTGTTATCAAACAGGGCTCTGTCAGCCATTCGACTGCCACTTGTAAAGAAATATTGATAAAAATCAACTAAATTGAAAACAATAAATAAGTGTCATCAATGATTTTGTCATAATGTGTAGACATAAGGAAAAATAAATGACGATGATTTCATGCATTTAAGCGGTATTTAACATGCAAAATATATTGACACAATGCCCCACATATTTTGACAATCAAAATTATGTCAGTTCAAAAAGGCATTTTAGGACGTGGTTAAAAACAATGGGCTTAACTTAACATTAAAAAAAAATGCGTTTATTGTGGATACCACAATACAATCTGTTTTAGAAACATTAACGTGAATTGTTTAATCGAATATGTTTCTGAAAACTAATCATTCAAGTTTGGTACGGCCAAAAAAAACATTAATTTAATAAAGGCCATCAAATAAATGAGGTTGAAATTATTTTGGTTACTGACAAACCCTGGTCAAGTTCGAGTTATTTCTTGATGTTTTGCATCCATCTCTGAACATGGATATCATGTGAAAAGAGTTTAAATGAAGCAATATAAATGTAGGTATTTGAATACAAAATTCTTTGTCAATTACACATCCCCGGTCATTTATATGATTATTTTCTGAAAGAAACAAAAGAAAAATACTCATGCACTTCCTACACTACTATCATATACATAATATGAAAGACCAATGTGATTTAATTAGCTTTTGATAATTAATAGATGTGTTTGAATGTGATTCTGCCATAAATTTAATGAAATGTACCTAATATTTTTAGCCAATATAATATTGTCTTAAACAAGCAGACATTCAGATATAATATACCTGAAACACAAGATGTTGTTTGAGTAAGTTTAGTCTGAATATTGCTTAAATTGACTGTTTTATTTCAACAGTGCAAGTCATTTCAAAACAATCATCAGGACAATACTTTATGATTTATTTTCGTAGATGAAGTCTTGAATTCATATGGGTCACATTGTTAAAAACAAAAATTCATAATTTATCAGCTATGTGCATTTTGGATCATAACATACCATGTTTGTCAGAGTTCTAAGTAATGAATTAGGCTGTAATTGTTTTCAACAATGGAAACCCAATAACATACCACCAACAGAACAACGGATATGCCCAACACCTGACTAACAAATAACGGGAATAAAGATGTTTTCCCATTGATTTAACTAGTTCTAATTAACATCAAACACCGTAACCGATGATTAGCCAAGTGTTAAAAAGCATAAATAACGTCTATTGAATATTGATACATTTTGTCACATTATTTTGAAATCTGATAAGCTTATTTCAGTGATAAGGTTGTACAGACTGTCAGACTTTGTTTTTTGTGTGTCATACCCTAAGCGTACAGAATCAAATATTTACAGTCTCGTCAATGTTTGTTGATTGTTGTGCTGATATGTTAAGATGTTTGCTGATTGTGACACACTGTAACACGGCAGGTCTCATCTCACGCAACCATCTTGCTTATATACAAGATGCCACCAACAGAAATAAATGGTAAAATTGTCAGTCAAATTACATGGTATGAATAATGAAGATATTAAAACGGCAATTTAACAAATCTACCTCATTGTCAGACGCAAACTGCTAGCACTTCTATTATTGAAGAAATATTTGAAAGAAAAATCAATCATATTGTACATGAAACCGGACTTCAAACTAAGGTCACCATATATTTTGGGCTTGTTGCTCATTGCTGTTACAAAAACATAAATGCTGAACCTGACCCAAACCCCATATAAACATTAAAATTGGTATATGTTTACAATGACAATGTGCATATAATAGATCACAAGCAATAAGTCCCATCACTCTGGCTGTAATATTTCATGAGTTATGCCCCTTGATCAACTGAGAAATTTTAACAAGCATTTGCATCGAGTGGTGGCATAGCAAACTCTATGCAGTGTTACTTCCGTTACAGTACAGTGATTACTGCCACCATAATATGGGTAAAGATTGCTAATTAACTTTAATTTAAATATTTTTTTTGTATTTTAACTTTAATGCCCTTAAATAATTGAAATTTGATGCTGGAAAAACCTTAGTTTTTATATATTATTGATATCCAGCTATTCTCACACATGATGGCAGAAACTGATTCTGCTTGCCAGGGGAGATGATTGGGAAGGAGATTGTTTGCATAGATCTAATTTATCAATGAAATAACATTCGAAGAAAAAAACTTTCATTAATAATGGGCATCACTTAATATGACCGATCACTGACATCAAGCGTCACAAGTACTGCAGGAAAAGTACACAGTTTTGATGCTCAGAAATGCCTTTAAATCTTCCCATAATATTTTATCACCCAAGGAACATATGAAGCATTCATAATTACAGAAAATTGTCATAAATAAACAATAGCCTTATTCCCAGTTCACTGGCAGGCTGCTTACCCGTAGGCTAGGTGATTGATCGGTCATTCCTTAATTCAGTTCATTACTTTTTTCTTCATTAAATATACAGCTTCACATAGCTTGTAGCCGTTATAGCATCTTTTTATCCACATAAAGATGTATAAATTTGCTCTTAAACTAGAGGAAAAAAGACAATTTTGCATTAATTTGGATACATTAATTTTGTAGACACAATTTAAACTGTATCAGAAAGTACTTATAGTTACAATAAATAAATAACAAGACTTTTTTGCTTTCATGGGATTGATACTTTTGAAGGTACATTAACATTTTTAAAACCGTCCTATCCAAGCCATACTTTCCCCTGATGTCATGTTGCGCACTCGTAGTAAGCAATTCCACCAAAAAAAAGTTTGATTATATTCAAATTGCATCCATTTGTGAAATATTGAACGGACAAATAATGACATTCAAGGGTCCATAATTTTGTCAAGAGTATTGTTCTTTTACTGCCTTAAGGAAAACCAAACGACACAATTGCATGCCAACTGGGTCTACGATCGCCTGACACTAGGTTATTACAACAAAACACAACACGCGCACATGTCGAGATGCAATTTGACGGATCCTATCTGTCCCAAATCCATAAATATTCAAGCCATATATCAACAAACTCATTAATTCGTAATACCCCTATCCTGTATTTCTAATCCATCTACGATTGTATTGGGAAAGGAGGTGCTTTCCAAATTACTGTAATCCTGCTGAGATGTCAGTCAATCAGAAACAATATAGAGCTTGATCAGTCACACAGTTGAAAACTGTCTTTTCTTTCATCTATTATCACATAGACACCATGTTGTTGCCATAGTAAACATTTCTTCACATTAGGAAATGCATTACAATGATTATACAATGCCATTCAAATATGATTAATTCATTAAAGCGGTATGTGTAGCATCATTCAATCCATAATTGAACAAAACATCCTTGCCAACAAAAACGCTGAATAACCGTCACTGTGGTCTAGTGGTTAAGCGCCCACCTACGTAGTGGGAGGTCGTGGGTTCGATCCCTGGCCGTGTCTTACCAAAAGATGTTAAAAGTTGGTACAAGTAGCTCCCCGTTGGAAATAAGTGCTTGTACTTTCACGGGTTAACCTTTGCAAGGTCTAAAGAAATACAACAACAACAACTATAATGTGAGTGGTTGCTGAAGATATAAGGGACATACAGACAGAAAGACGATCAGCAGCACGAGGCAGACACTACTGGCTACAACAAGTAGTTTTTGGCAACGATAATAAATTCATGATTTTGTGTATGTAAAATTTAAAATAAAAATAAATAAATAGAAGATTCAAACATCTGAATATCTGTTTCCAATATATTTTAAATGTTGAAAGCAAAATTATGATAAATCTCAAAATTTTCAATTAAAATTCTGCCATTTTAATGTAAGCTGTACAGATTATAAGTTATTTGAAAGTATTAAAAACATTTTATTAAAGATGCACTCTTACTCCCAAATAAGATTTACCACAATTAATAATATTGTTTAAAATGTTCCAAAAAGGATGAAGAATTATTGAAAACAATGGTTCTTATGAAGGATACCAAGTTTAAATTGAAAGAAATGGGCATAAAACACAATATTTCCACCTTATGAGACTACAGAAGACCACAGTAAATCTTTTAGCATTCACCAATCATTTAATATTTTTGTGCTTTCTGCTATTAAATACACAGTTACAATCATGTTATCAGTTACTTTTGTTTACCATTAATGCATTATTCAGTAAGTAGATTATAAGTATCTTCCATGGCCGAGAGTGTAAGATAGATTCATTCAAACGAGGTTTACCGAAAACACCATGCGCGAGGGTCGGGATGAACCTATCTTACACGAGTGGCTATGGTAGATGCTTTTTCTCCTACCTCAGTTTAACAAAATTAAGTAAAAATGTATTTTTTTGCTGGAACTCTTTTGTGCTTAGTGAAAATAATTGCGTATGGATATGCGATAATTCGTGGTTGTCATGGATATGCGCGCAGTGATTCAGATTGTGTTAATAGTCAAATCGGCATTTAAATAGTTCTAAGGAGAGTGAAGCATTATTTCTTGAAAGGTGCGTGAAAACTGTTTTATGGTGACATTTGAAGCAAGAAATATCTAATTAGCATTCTAAATATTGCCACGAGACAAGGTTTCCATGATGCTACAGAGGACAGTCTTCAACAAGGGAGGTAATTATAATGTGGTGACCATTAAAAAGGAGTTCCAAATGGGCATTTTATCTTCGCCTGTGGGCAAGAGAAGCATTTCTAGCATGGTTAAATTATTGGATCTACTTATCTGAGGTGGGAGAAAAAGGTTTATCAGTCAAAATTGAGGTTTGTTATGAATTTGTATGTATTGATTTTGAATAAGAGTGTCACTTTAAAAAGTTGACAGTTTTGTTCCAGCTGTCTTTCAGAAACAGCTGTTATCAACCTCAAAAAGTCTTATTTTACAATCGCATTTAAAAGGTAAAAAAAATCCTGAAGCCTAAATTCTCATGGCTGCAAAATAAATGAAAGAACCAAGCAATTTAAAAAATAAATACATGGCCTTTAAGTGAAACCTCTTTTACTTCAGACTATTTCATCTGAAAAAAAAAACAATCACAGAAAACAAATAAAATATAGCTTTTTGTAAACCTTCAATCAATTTCAATCCTACATAATAATATGCTCCCTAACCCCATCTCCCCAACACACAAACACAACCAAAAAATCCAAGCTTCTGGTAAATTTAATACTCCAGTCTCTTAAATGTCTGTGAGCAAATTGAACTCTTGATCTGTAAATAATACGACACATGACAATCAACATGGCTTCTATCAGTAATTGAATCCTGACATGCCAATTCCATATACAGTAGTGCATGCCATTACTGGAAAAGCCTGGGACATTTTGTGGCAGAAAATTCAATTAATGTTGCATTGGCTACTTTGTTTTATCACAGAAGAGGAAGTGAGATGATGGTAGCTCAGCAAACTTGCATCTGAAATCTTAAAAGCAACAAGTTCATAGTCTCACATTTCAGTAAAATCTGCCGAAAATTAGGCACTTGGCATGGAACTGTTCATCTGCAGCCACCTATATGAGTCAAGTTTACATGACGTTGAGTGAGATTGATTTGCTGAAAAATCAAAAAGATAGCTTTTATATTAATACGCCAATTCAAGAACTTGTTACTTCATCAATTTAACAACCAGGATTCTTCTTTTTTGTATAAACCCTTACTTATAGGCTTAGACCCAATCCAAAACACAATCTTGTATAATTAAATAGGGAAATGAAGAAAAGATTACAAGAGAAATAGAACAATTCTTTCAAACTAATTTTTTACTTTCTGTCTCTGGACAAAATGTTTGTAAAAGCTCTGGGACATTTTGTGGCAGATAATTTGATTTCAGTTGCAGTGGATATCTCGTTTTATCACAGTAATGAGGAAGTACTAAACAAAGTGAAATGATAGTTGTTCTACAATCCATTGTCCTTGCAAAATAACAAGTATAGCAGAAGACAGCCAAAACAGGCATTTGGCACGAAACTATAATTAATCAGTGTCCACTTGTCCATCAAGTTTCCAGTTTCCATGACAATCTGTACCACAAAGTAGCAGGAAAACTAAACCTCTTATAAATTGCTAGTGAATATCACTCAGATGGTCTTAGTTTCCAAGACCTGCAAGGCCCAAAGTCTTAATATAAGCTTCTAATTTGAACCATCTTAAATTGCAATGGATGAGCTAGAAACAAATCCATAAATGCAAAAGATGACAGATTCCTTTAATAATGAATTGTGAAGACACACATCCTTTCCCTATCATACATTTTTTCTTAAATGTCATAATTTCTGACTAACATGCTTTATTCCTGCACACGTGCATGTTCTGTTCCAATTATTCCTGCACACGAGCATGTTCTGTTCCAATTATTCCCACACGTGCATGTTCTGTTCCAATTAGTTGTCTTTAAATGACATTTAAAATATTAGAAAAGGAAAAATCTAGTGAAATTGATCATGTCAAAAATTTTAACAAGCATCATTCTGTCTTCATGGTGGTGAAGAAAACAAGTCTTTAACAAATCTAAAAAGTGACGCTAGTATTTAAAATCAATACATGTACATACACATGAATATCAAACATATATTTTGAATTATACCCTTTTAACTTCTTACTAAGTCAGTGTGTGTATACCACAAGATAAATTACATCATATATGCTATGTCAGAGGGCAACATTTTGCTTAAAATAAAGACTTAAATCAAAGACAACTTTTCTTTTACAACACCATTTTGATTGAAATAAAGGGCAGTCTATACCGCTTAAAGTCAGCCACGCCTTCGTTTGATTACGGGAGATTGATTAGGTGATTAGTATAAGCAAACACTTCGACAAACCTAGAAATAATGTGTTGGCAGTGCTCCGTCATCCGCTGTATTGTAAAATGAGTTGTCGAAGTGTTTTAAGAAACTACACTCTCAATCAAACACTGGTAAAAGTCTGAAGGTGGGGCTACGTAAGCAGCGTAAACTGCGCTATGTTTCATTTTACATGGTGAAGAAATAGGAAAGTTATCTTTGTATAAAGTCTTCATTCAAAGCAAAATATTGCCTTCCGGCATAGCATTTATGATGCAATAAATCACATGGTATACATGGTATACACACACTGTAAATAATGCATTTATGGAAAATATTAATTACTGATTACAAGATTGTAACTGTGTATTTAATAGCTAAAAACACACAAATATTAAATGACTGGTGAGTTCTAACAGATTTACAGTGGTCAACTCAAGTCGTATAAGGTAGAGATAGCATATTTTTTTGCACCCTTCTTTCAAATTAAACACAGTATCCTTCATAAAAACCATTGTTTTTCGATATTTATTTATCCTAAACAATTCTATTAATTGTGGTTCATCTTATTTGGGAGTAAGAGCGCATCTTTAGGCAGCTTCAAATTTGTGGAAAAGAGAAACAGGAGCCCTGCAAATGGATGCAAGTTTAAGGCAGTTGTTGTTTTTGCTCAATGGGCACAGCTCCAGAAAATGTACCAAGAGACATAGAACTTGCCAATTGAAATTGTGAATATATGTACCAGACTTTTGTTTATATCTGCAGCAGTATGCATATTAAAGTCCTTGCAGACGCTAATGTCCTCCATAAAGATAACAACGCCAGCTATTCGATAAACGCCTCCATTTTATTTTCTTAAAAAACAAAACAAAAAACACATCAATAGGGCGAAACTTAATGCTTAATTTCCTTAAAGAATTGAAAATCAATGAAACAGCATCTTGCAGAATGTTGTCATTTTGTAATTAATTTCAGTAAATAACTAGTATGCCATCAGTAATGATAGGGTTCTGCCTACTTTACAACAGTTTGCCAAATAGAAGAGACGCCTAAAATTGAAATGGGCGTTTTTCAAGTAAAAGCCACTTATTGAATCAATTTCCAAACAAGAATATATAAAAGAAGTTTCAAGCACATCATGCTATAACATTCTAGTTGGGTTAAAGTCTGAAGTTTTAATAATTTTTGCTTGTTGCAGTAATAAATGTAATTCTGAATTGAAACTCTATTTAATAGGACTAAGAGAGTAACTATCAAATGCACAATGAAACATATATATATATCAAGTAGACTTTTGAAACATTTATTTGCAACATTTTAAAGGGACTATACACCAGATTGGCACCAAATTTTTTTTTTGTAATGAATCTCAGGACAATTATTTAATAAAATGTTTTACTCTTTGATATTATAATTGTAAAAAAAATACCAAAATGGAAAAAAAAATTGAGTCGGAGACCGGTTTCGAACCAGTGTTGCCAAAATTGCAGTCCAATGTTGTAACCACTGTGCTACGAATGCTTACCCTGAACTATTGGAACTTTTAATCTATATACCTAACTTGGTATTATCACGTGATAACATCGACTAGCCAATCACGCATAAGAATGAATTCTACTAGGTAGACATGCCTAGTAATCTTTTTTTAATGGAAAAATACGAAAGAACTGCGAAAAATAAATTAATTGTAAACTATGTGGTACTTCAATTAGTAAGTTTCAATGCATTGTACACATCGATACCAAGTTTTATGTCAGTTTTCGACAATTTTCTTCTTTTTTTTCGCTATTTCATCATACGGTGTATAGCCCCTTTTTAAAACTGTTTGTTGGTTTGTCTCTGAGCCCTACATTTAACTCGTTACTGTAAGCTACACTTACCATCCCAAGACATTCCATTCAAGAGGTATTATTTTAAAATTTATGACTCCAATCAGGATATATTTTAGGGTAGGTAAATTATTAGTAAAGCTGAAAATGTGTATATTTACTCTATTAAAATCTATATCATATAAGTGCAAACTTAAATAGTTGAAAAATGACGTACTTATACGCCTCAATCTGGGTAATGCTACTGGAATTTTATTTTGATAAATTATACTTATATTGATTACAACTTGAACTTTTTAGATAAGGAACAATAACATTCCTTTGGTAGATTTTCATACATTTATATCTTTCATAACAAATCCATGTATACATTTAAACTACTTCAATATCAGGGGCGTAGCTTCCAATAGGCCGTGTAGGCCGCGGCCTACACAATTTTCAGGAAAAAAAAAATAAAATGCCAAATCTGCAATAAAAACTTAAAAAATATATCGGAAACCAGCTATTTCAAATCTATCGTTTTCTTTTTCACTAAAATACATATCCATACGACTGTACGTATATAATTTATCGAAAATTGCATACCAGTAGTCTGCGCTTTGACGCCGTTCATTACATAAAACATTTATTTAAGGTAAAACATA
Source organism: Mya arenaria (assembly GCF_026914265.1). Lineage (NCBI taxonomy): Eukaryota > Metazoa > Mollusca > Bivalvia > Myida > Myidae > Mya > Mya arenaria. Next base: position 18,133,442 of record NC_069123.1, read on the forward strand.
TTGATATCGTTACTCTCATTAATGTTTTAACAACAAAGAAATATACAATAAAACGCACCAACGACCACCTTCCTAAAATGAAATCCCGGGGATGCATGCCCTCGTACCCCCCCCCCTCCCCCAGAAAGTGGCCTACACATATATTTTCGTCAAGCTACGCCCCTGAATATAAATCTTTGAATTGCCAAAAGGATGTTCTTAACTTCATATTTTAAATAGTTACATATTCACATGATATACTATTATACAATGGGGAATTTTCTGGCTATTGATTGATGTTTCATGCATGTGCACATTTATGCATTCATATTGGTTGAATTGCCAATAAATGTGCTTACATTCAAAACCAAAGTTTTTTAGTCAAATTACAGGATGTTTTTAGGTGGGTGGGCTGACGGTCAGAGGGTGTCAAACATTGGTTTCCCCCTTAACTTCAGCTAGCATTGATGGATAGTAATGACAGTTGATGTGTATGTAGCTTATTTGAAGAGCTAGCTTAGGATTGCTTTTGAGCAAGGTGGGGTCAAGGTCAAGGCTTTTAAGGGAGGAGGGGTCATGGCCATTGTTACTAAAAATAGAAAAATGGTTTCCTCCCAATAACTTAAGTAAAAATGGATGGATAGTAATAAAAGTTGGTGTTTTGTTAAGCTACCTGTGCGAAGAGCTAGCTTGGGATTGCTTTTTGGGGGGGAAGTCAAGTTCTACTACCGGTACATTTGCGTTGTATAGGATTCTTTTTGATATTTTTTTAAAAAGTTAAATTGGCTGCCTTTTAAATCAATAAGAGGCCCAAGAGGGCCTATGCTCTACTGGCATGGCTCTTGTGGTCATTTTCAATCCAGAGCATGTTTTGTGTTTGGGTTAGCTAAAAAACCAATGCATGTTCAAGATCTGAGGACAGAAAGAGTTGCAAGCAGATTAGTTGCATGAACTATTTTAATATGTGCCAAGTAAAGGTAATCTGAGGGTAAAAAATATTTGCTTTCTAAACTGTACTCATGTTCAAAATTTCATTTCTGTAGCTAAATAAAAAAGTTGGTCAAAAGGTCAAAGTCAAGGACAATCGAGGACAACATTGATGCTCCTTTGCAAAACTGTGCACATGGTCAAAATTTCATTGCTGTAGAATTAAAAAGTAAGTCAAAAAAGGTGGGGCCAGCTTTTGCCCAAGGGGCATAATTTCAAATGTTTTGCTAGACAGTCATCATATGATGCTCCACAACAAATATCAAAGGTATGGGCCTTGTGGTTTAAAACAAGAAAATTTTGAAAATATTTCTTAAATAAGTCCCTAGGAAACTTGTGACCCCCGGGGCAGTGCCAGTTTTGACCCAAGGGGCATAATTTGAACAACCATGGTAGTGGACCACTAAACAAAGCCTTGTTCAAAATAGCAAGGATCTGCATAGCTGTTTCAGACAAAATGGTTTTTAACATTTCCCAATTTAAGTATACCAAACCTGTGAACCCTGGGCGTGGCCAGTTATGACCCCAGGGGCATAATTTGAACAAACATTTACAAGCAATTGTGACTTTACATGTAAACTTGGCTAAAATTAGACTTCACTCAATGACATGTAAACTTAGCTCAAAATAGACTTAGCTAATAATAGCATTTTTTTATACTTTCAAGGCCCATAATCTAGGCATGCATGGGCAGATCTGGCTGGTTTTCGAATGGAACCGAGCTCTAATGGATATGTAACTACTGTACAAGTTTCATTGAGATACAATCAAAACTGAAGACTGTATCATGTTAACAAGGAATTGTTTACAGACGCACAGACGCACGGATGCACATACTATGTACACATTACCATCGCATAAGCTCTTCTGGCCTTTGGCCAGTAGAGCTAAAAACGAAAAATAAATCATTACTATTAAGCCTTATCATTGAACTTTGTAATCCATTTTCGAAGTGAATTAATCCATTTAATATGTTTTCAAAAGATGATCACAAACACCTCTTAGATGGTATATTCATGTTTCAAATTTCATCTTTTTTGGATGATTCAGTTCATTAAGCAAACAGCTTATTTCAAATCAAACTATTAAAAGGTTCAAATGTCAATTCAAAGGCTTTCCATTGAGTATATGATGACTTTCAATAACTTATTTTTAAGTGGAAATCAGAAAAATATGGCTGAAGTTAAGAATGTGTTTGTAAATAACTGATTTTATTGTCCAAATTGACCAATGCAAATAAAGAATTGATTAACATTTTTTATTGTGACCAGGTGGCTTCATAAAAATGCCAATGGCTAAAACATTTTATTTTACTTCATTTTTTCTTAATATGGAAACAATTGTTAACAATCAAATGCTCATATCTTTATTACTCTGGCAATTAAATTGTAAATGTAAAAAATAATTGTATTTCCTTTATTTTACCATTAGATATACAAATCAATGATCCTGTAAAATATAGTATTTATGTTTCCTTTTAATAAAGTAATTGCTTGACGTAGAAAATATTTCACGTTTAACAAAATAACTTTAAAACGAGTGCTGTCTCAGTGCTCAACCCCTTTGTGTAAGAAATAAATGCATAAATGATGTTATATGTGCCTGTCAAACACTATCAAGAAAAAAGGGTAAAAAAACAATCAAGGGTCATAATTTGTATATAGGTTAATATGGAGTTATGTAACCTATCTATTTGAAGTATGAAGTCAATTAAATGAACATTATTTGAGAATGGAGTTAAAACCCTTAGTTGCCTAAAAACTTTAACAACACTTTTGATCAAGGGCCATAATTTATAGTTAGGATAATATGGAGTTATGTAACCTTATGGTGTGATGCCATGAACAACTGTGTGAAGTATAAAATCCATCAAACTAACATAATTAAAGTTAAAACCCAAAGTTGTCCTAAAACTTAAACAAACTTTCTTAGTGGATCAAGGGCCATTATTTGTATTAAGGATACTAAAGAGTTATGTAAACTAAGGGTATACGAGTTATTGGTGAATTAAAATGCCAAGTTGCCCTAAAACTTTGAAGTAAATCAAGGACTATAATTTATACTTAGGATAACATTAGGTTATGTAATGTAATTGTATAATGGCAGTCAACATTTATGATGTGATTTATGAAGTGAATTGTATGAAGGATATATATATGAATTATGAGTGAAAATCCCAACTTGCCCTATGACTTTTAACCTGTCTCAATGTGCCCTTAAACTTTAACCCAAGTTCCCAAGTCAATCAGGGGCCATAATTTGTATTTAGGATGATAAGGAGTTATCTAACCTATTTGTTTAATAGTCCTGAACAGCTGTGTGACGTATGAAGTGATTAGAATGAACTGTATAGGAGTTATAAGTCCCAAAACCCGATGCAGGCACAGATGCCAGAGTGAGTAGTCTAGCCCTCCTTATTCTCTGAATAGATCAGCTTAAAATCCAACAAAATGTTTTTTATTAACAATCATAAAAAGTTTTTTATTTTCAATTGTAAATGACTGTAGTCCTATCAAATGTATTTCGCTCTATTAGGTGACCAAAAAGGTTAAAATAAATTTCAAATACATTTTAAAGAAATTGTCTTGATCTGATATATCACAGAAACAAGAATGCCGCAGAACAAAAACCAATGCTCATCTATTGTTGTTTTTATGGTTGTACAAGGGGACTGAATAATAAATGGAGCCAGAGTTATGGGCCTTGCTGTACATTTGCATACTGTCTCTGGCAACAACTGTTCAAGCCAGAGTTATGGGCCTTGCTGTACATTTGCATACTGTCTCTGGCAACAACTGTTCAAGCCAGAGTTATGGGCCTTGCTGTACATTTGCCTCCTGTCTCTGGCAACATGTGTACCAAGTTTTGTTTGAATATCTTGATTGTTTATTGCATTAAAGCAAAGGTTAATATTTTTAATCTTCAACAATGGCAATCACACTACTCCAACTTTTTTGATAAAAAAAACATGAGACAATAAACAGACTTAATCAGAGCATCTTAACTAAGCAAACGCATTAAAAACTTATTTTATAATATAAAAATATCAATAATTATTCATAACCAAACAAGTTTCCATAGAGAAATAAAATGGGAAGACATCACTTACTTTTACAAGAATACTTTTCAATATTAAAACGCTTACTGGCAGATGCTTCTGACATATTAAAACATTTTAAAACTGACGAAACATTTCTTAGGTTCTGACCTTTTTCTTTCTTCCTATTAAATCTCAAGAGCAATAAAATCCACAAACAACAGTTATTCCTGTCCTCACCTGAACAATACTGTGTGTTTATTCCCCAGGTGACAAAATCACTGTTATCACGAAGATACCAATCTCCCGTCAGTGCTACCAGCTTTCTCCGCCCTTAGGCGATGTCCATACCACAACAATGACCCCGCGTATAAACAATGCACATTACAGTAGCCGTTCAATTCTGATTATCACTGAATTTCATCAATATTAACCATCCACTGTCATTTTCACGAAATTTGCATATATTTCTCTAATATCCATACATGATACATATTATAGTCTCCAAAGTTAGCTTTCACTAGGGACATTTATATAGTCACGAAAATTTCATTAAACCCTATAGGGGTATCTGATCACCAATATTTCCTGAAATACAAATAAAAATATCAAGAAACAAGAAACTCAAGTTTATTTATTTCATTAATTCTGAAAGCAGTGATATAGTAGTTTTACGTTTCACGATTCTTTCCGTATATGGAGCCACACAGACTGCCTGTTGTAAGTTGTTAAATAACGGAGAGTGAAAGAGTATCAAGTATGAATTCAACGATATTGGGTAGATAAAACTACCTACGTGAATAGGAGAAAGGGCTATGGTAGATGCTGTTATCTTCGTAAAACAATGCTAAATCCAACCTTAAACACAGCTTTAATAAAATTACTGCGGTCCAGTTTGGTTTTGGAGATTTGGGAATTCCTGACAAGTTTGAGCAAACTCAGAGCAAATAACACCTAACGTTCTGACACAAACAGACAAATGAACAAATTTTTGTGATTTCACTCTGATGCAAATGCCAGTTTTCTTAAATTTTACTTATGATATTCCTTCATTTTTATTAAGATATATTTCTTTTTCTTTTTTCTAATAAAATCTTAAAATTTGAAATTTCAATTTTGACAATTTGGTACAAGTGTACCTTTTTCAAAATCGTGTCCACTTGGATAAAAAATGCTTTTCAAATCATTGGAAAACATCAATTAAAAAAACAATTATAATTGCAGAATGACAAGAGAACAATATTGGAATTTAAATGTATTCTTGTTCAAATATGCATTTTCATTTTATTTGTATATCCCTCCCAAACAACGTTGTTATCAGTATAAGCAAGAGGCCTTGTTTGACTGATTTCATTTGTATTGGAAAGAAATGCACTTTCTAAATAGATTTTATCAACTTGTTCTGAATTTTAATTGAAATGAAATTTAAAGGCCTCGAGGAAAGTGCAGTGTGCCTCAGCAAAAAGACCATTATGTTATTCTGACTATAAAATTAGTAAGAATTATAACAACAATAGAAATGAACACAAATGAGATTTTACAGCAATTATATACCCGCCATAAGTCAGAATTTTCTCAGACAGAAGAACCTCTGTACTTATGCATGCAATGTAAGCGAAATGCATTGTACGTATATTCTTCAATCAGTCTGAAAAAAATGGAAGTAATTACACGAGCACCACAATCTGACGGTTATGCTTGTCAAATGGGTCTGACCAAAAGGACTGTCGGCAAAACAGCTCAACAACACACACAATCAGATGACAACGCCTATCTATATTTCTCAGTTAATAAAAAAGGCATACCTAATGAAAAATTTGTGCGAGAGTAATGGGACTTCCTAGTTTGATGCTGATATTTGGAATGGGTTTACGTGATGTAGACAGTCTCTATTTCTTACTTTATTGTGCTAAACCTTCCTTAAATTCCAATGCATTAGTATTAAGATATTTCTGTTGTTATCATTATTTTTGCAAAACTTATAAAATATCTCTTTATCTTAATTTGACTCGGACAATTTTAAGATTCTGAAAGATAAATCTACATTTTTTGTAAAATTTTAAACTAGGTAAAACTCATAAATTACGGCAAATACCTACAGAGATAAAATTTAACAAACTTGAATAACAGCCTTTTACCAAAAAACTTGATTTTGTTGAAATTCTGTATATTCAAACAAATATTTCACTCATCTCTATTACAAAGTATAGTAACATTAAATATATTCAATGAATACTACTCAAATTGGCCCTAAGTAAAGAAATCGAGCTATTCAAAGACATAATTACTGGTCAATGCGAACTTGAAGTAGAAATGTCAACAAATCTGGAGGCCATACCACCGACCCTTCACACTGAGATTGGTGTAAAACAGCCCATAAAATTGCAAGTCACTGCAAGTTATTATTCTGAAGCTAAATTGCATGTTCTGTGCTTAAATCAAGGAGCCCTTTAATTATAAAAAAGTCAGCCTTTCCATTAAATAAATGTGTGGTTATGATGAATCAATAATATATAAAGGCGATATATAGTTAACGATGAAAAGTAATAATAGTTACCCTATAATTATTTAAGTTTTCCAAATTTTTGGTTTTGCTCCAAAATAAATGGATAAAAATAGTCCTTACACTTCAAACAAATAATTTTATAAATAAATACTCACAGAAAATATAAATGATCAAATGTTAAAATCTTGTTGATCACCCAAGCAACCAAATATTAATTGAAATAGGGGTAATAGATGACCGATTTTGATGAAAGACTATATAAAACCTGTTAAGGATGAATCACCATTTTTGAGATTTAAAACAAAGGGACGTTTCATTGGAGTAAAACAATATAACGACTCAAGGTGTAACTTGATCATATTTTGAATCATGACATCATTATTTATGGCAAATGTTACTCAAGAGTAAATCTGCCGAAAAAATTGTAACAAATCTTTACCAAGTTTAATTAGTGCATCAAAATAAACGAGATTGCACAATTATGATTATGCTTGTCAGATTTATTACAAATAAAGAAAATGGAGAACAAAGAAACTCAATGTCATATTTATAACCAGAACTAAAGCACTGCATGGGTCGCATAAATTTACTGATTCTAAATACAGAGCAAAAAATTCAGACAGGGAAAGAAACTGGCGTTAATCATTTCTCTTGTCACAAAACTTGGCACAGTCAACAAGGCAGTTATAGTAAACAAAGAAGCACTTTCCTTCTTTCCTTTCAAATTAAACATGAGTTACTCCCTTCCGCAGTTTGATTAAATCTGTGTTTTAGTTTCCCTAACATAAATCATAATTTAAAATGTAATAAAGTTTGCATCTATAATCTAATTTGCATTTTCATAGAGCACCAGCAAAACATAATTTTATTGAAATATTGTTATCCCCCTTTAAAATTACTACACTACGAATAAGACTTTTTATTAAAAAAAAGAAATTGCCTTCCTTGAATATAACCTAGTCTTTGATAAGGCTTTAGGTTTGAATGTTCTCCTCCCCACCCCGCCGTAAGCTTAATAATACCCTTAAATATACCTTTAGGCTCCAGCATGTTAACCCATGTTAAATAAGCTTTTTTCTCCCCTGAGATGAACATATCCTTTAAACTAAAATTGCTGCCCAACCATTAAAAAATGATTTCCCCTCAAAATAGCACCCTTAGCCCTTAGATAAGCTTTTAAGCTCATATTGCCCCCATCCCCCAGCCCAACCCTGCCTGAATTTAGACTACCCTTCAATGAGAGTTTAAGCTTTGAAAGTAACTGAAACTTAAATAATCCTTTAAGCTCAGATTGTCTCTCCTTAATGTATCTTGCACTTAAAAACATTTGAGCTCAAATTATCTTCCTAGAGCTTAACTATCACATTACCTTGAAGAAAATTGCAAGTGCAATTTGACTTTTTTAAATACTTCTTTGCAACGGAAAAGCAATAAATTATAATAAAACCTATCTGTTTATTTCTGAAAACATGATAAAGACACTGCAAAAGACAACTGTAATGTTTGCAAAGCTTTTCATTTCAACTGTATATAATCATGACTGTTTACCATAACCTTTTGTAATGACAACGCCTGAACATTTAGATTCTTTTGCTTTCTCTACTGCTGTAAATGGGGTTTATTTCAATGACTGCTGCAGTGACACTGCCAGTGAATGGCCTTTAAATACTGCCAGTGAATGGCCTTTAAATACTGCCAGTGAATGGCCTTTAAATACTGCCAGTGAATGGCCTTTAAATACTGCCAGTGAATGGCCTTTAAATACTGCCAGTGAATGGCCTTTAAATACTGCCAGTGAGTGGCCTTTAAACACTGCCAGTGAATGGCCTTTAAACACTGCCAGTGAGTGGCCTTTAAACACTGCCAGTGAATGGCCTTTAAACACTGCCAGTGAGTGGCCTTTAAACACTGCCAGTGAATGGCCTTTAAACACTGCCAGTGAGTGGCCTTTAAATACTGCCAGTGAATGGCCTTTAAATACTGCCAGTGAATGGCCTTTAAATACTGCCACTGAATGGCCTTTAAATACTGCCAGTGAGTGGCCTTTAAATACTGCCAGTGAATGGCCTTTAAATACTGCCAGTGAATGGCCTTTAAATACTACCAGTGAATGGCCTTTAAATACTGCCAGTGAATGGCCTTTAAATACTACCAGTGAATGGCCTTTAAATACTGCCAGTGAATGGCCTTTAAATACTACCAGTGAATGGCCTTTAAATACTGCCAGTGAATGGCCTTTAAATACTGCCAGTGAATGGCCTTTAAATACTGCCAGTGAATGGCCTTTAAATACTGCCAGTGAATGGCCTTTAAATACTGCCAGTGAATGGCCTTTAAATACTGCCAGTGAATGGCCTTTAAATACTGCCAGTGAATGGCCTTTAAATACTGCCAGTGAATGGCCTTTAAGTACTGCCAGTTAGTGGCCTTTAAATACTGCCAGTGAATGGCCTTTAAATACTGCCAGTGAGTGGCCTTTAAATACTACCAGTGAGTGGCCTTTAAATACTGCCAGTGAATGGCCTTTAAATACTGCCAGTGAATGGCCTTTAAATACTGCCAGTGAATGGCCTTTAAATACTGCCACTGAATGGCCTTTAAATACTGCCAGTGAGTGGCCTTTAAATACTGCCAGTGAATGGCCTTTAAATACTGCCAGTCAATGGCCTTTAAATACTGCCAGTGAGTGGCCTTTAAATACTGCCAGTGAATGGCCTTTAAATACTGCCAGTGAATGGCCTTTTAATTGAACTCAGTGTGAATAGATATTACTTGTAAATACATGTGCAGTGATGAACTCATTTCAATCCAATTTGCAGCCATTGCATCCTCAAAGTTCAGTTTGTTAGCTATTAAACATTGTTGTTGACCTACTGGTAGGTGATATTGGAGATAAAGAACCAGTTTTGAAGACCACCCTCTAGTGAAATATTGTGCCAATGAGAGGAGATTAATATAATGTTGAAATAACTTGTTTCACAATCATTGTAAAATGAACAAGTTGAATACAAAATTCCACTTAACTTCTCTAATGAATTTTGAAACAAGAGGCACATCAGTGCCTGTGCTCCACTGGCCAAAAGGTTCAAGCTAAGACGAACATTTTCGTCAAGTTTCATAGAAATACAATCATCAATTTTTGAGGAGAAGTTATTTAAAAAATTTTTTTACTTTAATAGCTCTGGCTGCCATGTTGTGCAGTGGACCGAAATGATTTGAGCAATTTGAGTAAAGGAGCACCAAACAAACATTTCTGTCAAGTTTTATCGAAAAAAGGTCATCAGTTTCGACGACAAGTCGTATAAAGTTTTTTTTATTTTTTAGCTCTGGCAGCCATGGTGTGCAGTGGACTGGAACCATTTAACAAATTTTGGTTAATGACCACCCAAGGAACATTTCTGTCAAGTTTCATCAAAATCTGATCATCGGTTAACATTTAATCTGAATAGATTATGAAGCAAATATCTAACCTGAACAAGAACTGACGAGATAGAATCGGACTTGGTGTTTCACTTACACTTTTCGGCCATTTAAGTTACTAAAAATAGCTGTTTCATAAACTTTCAGAATGTCGCTTAAACGAAAATTAATGTTCAGTCTATATATATTTTCCTATGTATAAATGTAAGGTTTTTAAATTGATCTTTTTGTGAGAACTTTATGCTTATATGTTTACTCATAAATTATTATTGTTTAAAAATTATTTAAAGATGCTATACGTGAAAAATTAAGACATTATTTTTTTTTCTATTAAAGGGAGGTAATTCAGTAGTAAAATGTAATCAAAGCTATTAAAGCATGGCATTTCTTTTCTAACCATGTTGATATTATTACAGTCTATTCAAGCAAGATGCCTTTTGTTTTTACATAGTACCCATAGGTTCTGAAAAACAAGGAGCACTATTCCCAACAGAAGGATGTCACTCCCTATCACTGCATGAGCATCATAATAAAGAAATGTTTACTCAAACTGCAAGCTGCTCAATTGAAATAGGTATTTACCTCAAGCATACAGTTTTATAATGTGGCAAAATAGTCGGACTACTAGATTGTCATTCGGACTAGTAAAATATGCCATTATGCTGGTCCAACTGGCTAGTAGGTTAAAATGTTTTTCGTGAAGACTGCGGACGAGAAGTCCTTAAAGGTTTTTCTATTTTTAACTCTCGCAGCCATGTTGTGCAGCGGACCGGAACCATTTGGCGATTTTGGTTAAAGGGCATCCCGATGAACATTTATGTAAAGTTTCATCAAAATCTGATAATCGGTTTCTGAGAAGATGTAGTTTAACGTTTTTTTCTATTCTTAGCTCTGGTGCCCATGTTGTGCAGCAGACCAGAACTGTTTGGGCTATTTTGGTTAAGGACTACCCAAGTAACATTTCGGTCAAGTTTCATTGCAATACGATCATCGGTTTCTGAGGAGAAGTCGTTTAAAGGTTTTTCTATTTTTACCTCTGGGGGCCATCTTGTGCAGTGGACCGAAACCATTGAAGCAAATTTGATAAAGGACCATCCAAGGAACATTTCTGTTAAGTTTCATCAAAATCTGATCATCGGTTTCTGAGAAGATGTTCTTTAAAGGTTTTTCTATTTTTTTGCCCTGGCAGCCATGTTGTGCAGCGGACCGGAACCATTTGAGCAATTTTGGTTAAGGACCACCCAAGGAACAATTCTGTCAAGTTTCATCAAAATCTGCCTATCCGTTTCAGAGGAGATGTCGTTTAAAGATTTTGCTATTTTTAGCTGTGGCGGCCATATTGTGCAATGGACCAGTACCATTTGAGCAATTTTAATAAAGGACCACCCAAGGAACATTACTGTCAAGTTTCATCAAAATCTGCCGAACCGTTTCAGAGGAGATGTCGTTTAAAGATTTTGCTATTTTTAGCTCTGGCGGCCATATTGTGCAATGGACCGGAACCATTTGAGTAATTTTGGTAAAGGACCACCAAAGGAACATTCCTGTGAAGTTGTCAAAATCTGCCTATTCGTTTCAGAGGAGATGTCGTTTAAAGATTTTGCTATTTTTAGCTGTGGCGGCCATATTGTGCTATTGACCAGAACCATTTGAGCAATTTTAATAAAGGACCACCCAAGGAACATAACTGTCAAGTTTCATCAAAATCTGCTGAACCGTTTCAGAGGAGATGTCGTTTAAAGATTTTGCTATTTTTAGCTCTGGCGGCCATATTGTGCAATGGACCGGAACCATTTGAGCAATTTTGGTAAAGGACCACCAAAGGAACATTCCTGTGAAGTTTTGTCAAAATCCGCTTATCAGTTTCAGAGGAGATGTCGTTTAAAGTAAAAGTTTACGCACGCACGCACGCACTCACGACGGACAATCTGTGACGACATAAGCTCCATGGCCTTCGGCCAGTGGAGCTAAAAAAGGAGATTTGCTGGAAATTCAGTTTTGTTAATGATTAAAAGTGATTCAACTCATTTATGGACAAAATGAATAAAAACAAGAGGCACATCAGTGCCTGTGCTCCACTGGCCAAAAGGTTCAAGCAAAGACCACCTAACAAACATTTTCGTCAAGTTTCATAGAAATACAATCATCAATTTTTGAGGAGAAGTTATTTAAAAAAAATTTTTACTTTAATAGCTCTGGCTGCCATGTTGTGCAGTGGACCGAAATGATTTGGGCAATTTGAGTAAAGGAGCACCAAACAAACATTTCTGTCAAGTTTTATCGAAAAAAGGTCATCGGTTTCGACGACAAGTCGTATAAAGTTTTTTTTATTTTTTAGCTCTGGCAGCCATGGTGTGCAGTGGACTGGAACCATTTAACAAATTTTGGTTAATGACCACCCAAGGAACATTTCTGTCAAGTTTCATCAAAATCTGATCATCGGTTAACATTTAATCTGAATAGATTATGAAGCAAATATCTAACCTGAACAAGAACTGACGAGATAGAATCGGACTTGGTGTTTCACTTACACTTTTCGGCCATTTAAGTTACTAAAAATAGCTGTTTCATAAACTTTCAGAATGTCGCTTAAACGAAAATTAATGTTCAGTCTATATATATTTTCCTATGTATAAATGTAAGGTTTTTAAATTGATCTTTTTGTGAGAACTTTATGCTTATATGTTTACTCATAAATTATTATTGTTTAAAAATTATTTAAAGATGCTATACGTGAAAAATTAAGACATTATTTTTTTTTCTATTAAAGGGAGGTAATTCAGTAGTAAAATGTAATCAAAGCTATTAAAGCATGGCATTTCTTTTCTAACCATGTTGATATTATTACAGTCTATTCAAGCAAGATGCCTTTTGTTTTTACATAGTACCCATAGGTTCTGAAAAACAAGGAGCACTATTCCCAACAGAAGGATGTCACTCCCTATCACTGCATGAGCATCATAATAAAGAAATGTTTACTCAAACTGCAAGCTGCTCAATTGAAATAGGTATTTACCTCAAGCATACAGTTTTATAATGTGGCAAAATAGTCGGACTACTAGATTGTCATTCGGACTAGTAAAATATGCCATTATGCTAGTCCAACTGGCTAGTAGGTTAAAATGTTTTTCGTGAAGACTGCGGACGAGAAGTCCTTAAAGGTTTTTCTATTTTTAACTCTCGCAGCCATGTTGTGCAGCGGACCGGAACCATTTGGGCAATTTTGGTTAAAGGGCATCCCGATGAACATTTATGTAAAGTTTCATCAAAATCTGATAATCGGTTTCTGAGAAGATGTAGTTTAACTTTTTTTTCTATTCTTAGCTCTGGTGCCCATGTTGTGCAGCAGACCAGAACTGTTTGGGCTATTTTGGTTAAGGACTACCCAAGTAACATTTCTGTCAAGTTTCATTGCAATACAATCATCGGTTTCTGAGGAGAAGTCGTTTAAAGGTTTTTCTATTTTTACCTCTGGGGGCCATCTTGTGCAGTGGACCGAAACCATTGAAGCAAATTTGATAAAGGACCATCCAAGGAACATTTCTGTTAAGTTTCATCAAAATCTGATCATCGGTTTCTGAGAAGATGTTCTTTAAAGGTTTTTCTATTTTTTTGCCCTGGCAGCCATGTTGTGCAGCGGACCGGAACCATTTGAGCAATTTTGGTTAAGGACCACCCAAGGAACAATTCTGTCAAGTTTCATCAAAATCTGCCTATCCGTTTCAGAGGAGATGTCGTTTAAAGATTTTGCTATTTTTAGCTGTGGCGGCCATATTGTGCAATGGACCAGTACCATTTGAGCAATTTTAATAAAGGACCACCCAAGGAACATTACTGTCAAGTTTCATCAAAATCTGCCGAACCGTTTCAGAGGAGATGTCGTTTAAAGATTTTGCTATTTTTAGCTCTGGCGGCCATATTGTGCAATGGACCGGAACCATTTGAGCAATTTTGGTAAAGGACCACCAAAGGAACATTCCTGTGAAGTTTTGTCAAAATCCGCTTATCAGTTTCAGAGGAGATGTCGTTTAAAGTAAAAGTTTACGCACGCACGCACGCACCCACGCACGCACGCACTCACGACGGACAATCTGTGACGACATAAGCTCCATGGCCTTCGGCCAGTGGAGCTAAAAATGACATAGAAGCCCTCTGATTATTTTGTAATTTTTCAATAATTTCTTCTTTTGTCATTTTTGAACAAGAGGGCCATGATAGTCTTAAATCACTGACCTAAGTTAAAGTTTTAACCCTTTGTTTTAAAAAGACAATGTTACAAACCAAATATCTTAGCTCTGTTTTAGACAAGAAGTTTCTTTTTCCCTTTTTGCCTCTATGTAACACAGGTGTTCCTCGTGCAGGGCCTATTTGAACCCAGGGGCATACTTCTCTAATGAATTTTGAAAAAAAGGAGATTTGCTGGAAATTCAGTTTTGTTAAAGATTAAAAGTGATTCAACTCATTTATGGACAAAATGAATAAAAAAAAATGACATAGAAGCCCTCTGATTATTTTGTAATTTTTCAATAATTTCTTCTTTTGTCATTTTTGAACAAGAGGGCCATGATAGTCTTAAATCACTGACCTAAGTTAAAGTTTTAACCCTTTGTTTTAAAAAGACAATGTTACAAACCAAATATCTTAGCTCTGTTTTAGACAAGAAGTTTCTTTTTCCCTTTTTGCCTCTATGTAACACAGGTGTTCCTCGTGCAGGGCCTATTTGAACCCAGGGGCATAATTTGAAAAACCTTGGTGTAGGACGATTAGACATACCAAATTTGATATTTGTTTTCAAAACTGTACATATAGTCCTAATTTCATGACAGTAGCTTTAAAAATAAGAAAGTAGGTAAAATGATGAGCTATAATGTCAGTATTGATATTTGTTTGCAAAGCTGCACATGTGGTCCATATTTCATTGATGTTGCTTCATAAATAAAAAAGTAGGTCAAAAGGTAGGTCAAGGTCATTCAATCACACAAAAAAAATAGATATTAATACATACAAAACTGCACACATGGTCCAAATTTCTCTGGTGTAGCTTCAGAAATAAGAAAGTAGGTCAAAGGTCACAGTCATGATCATCAAAGGAAAACATTGATATTTGTTATCAAAAATGCAGAAATGGTCCAAATTTCATTGCTGTTGCTTCAAAATAAGCAAGTAGATCAAAAGGTCATAGACACGGTCATCTGTGGACTACATTGACGCCAAACTTCAAATATCAAAAACTTGAAACACCCAGGGTGGCCCAGTTTTGACCCCACAAACTTGGTCAAACGTCTGGTTGCAGCTGAAAAGATTTTAAAAGGATTCCTCATACGTCTTTATTTAAAATAGGTGACCCCAGATCGTGGTGACAGGGGCTTAATTTCAACAATCTTGGTAGAGAACCACTAGACAATGTTGGGCAAAACCATACCTGTAAGGCATCAACATTTTCCAAGCTCTGGTACCAACACACACAGATCAACATATAGAACATTGGGGGGGGGGGGGGGGGGGGAGGGATCAAGTTTTAGATGTTATTTCGTTTTCATTTCAGTTCTAACCAAAAACACCCATGTGTTTCTGCATGTTGTATCTTCTTGTCAAAAATTAGCAAAACATCTTAAGAACGGTGTATTATTTAAGAAAATACAACACACAAGTAGAGTGCTTGGGATTTGTGCCCTCCATAGCATAAATTGAGGTGACTTATTGTCAATATTCAATTTTCAACATAAAAGTAGTGGCTATGTAAGCTTCTGAATTCTGTTCAATTTGGTACAATGGTCTAGTTCAATGGAATAAGTATGTTTATTAAATTCAATATTTGGAAAAAAAACAATGTAATTGTAATTCTACCAACTTAAGTAATATAATTATTACTTAAACCTACAAGTCTATAAAAATACCTAAGAAATGACTAGTTTGTAGAATTCATAAAGTTAAAAATCTCTTCTTTTGTTACTTGAGATAGATAATAGTTCCAATGTGACCTACAATAGCAAGTGAGACAATGTGGCAAGTTCTGCTGCCCTTGCTTGCATCTGGAGTAGAGTTTTAAAACTTTAAGATTTTAACAATATGGAATTTTCACTCTGCATAAAACTTTTTTTTTTTTTACAATTAATCCATTAACACCTCAGAACGCAAAACAGATGTCAGACATTTGTTGTTGTTGTTGTTGTTGTTGTAGGTCAATAGAGACAACTTGTTGTATTTTTTTTGTAGATGGGCACCGACCAAAGCTTCCTGTGAAGTTTCAATAAATTTGACTCAGAAGTTAAAGGAGATGTTTTTTTGTCATGAATATTGAAGTTGTAAGTCAATGGAGACGTCTTGTTGTATCTTGTAAGTTCACCCTAGGAAGCTTCCTGTGAAGTTTCGTCCAGTTGGCCTGATGGTTTCAGGGAAAAGGTCTTTCAAGCAATTGTTGATGGATGTACGTATAGATGACAGACAAAGCCCGATCCTTATAGCTCTCCTTGAGCACTTTTTTGCTCAGGTGAGCTAAAAATAACAAGTTGATGGTTGACTCAGTACCCTATGATAGGATACCAAACTTACTAACTTCAGAAGAAATAGTTGATGTTTCATGTCAAAACAGGTAACATCCTAAAAAAAATCCTCCTGTTTCCTTTTTTTATGTTGTTCATTATACATGTATCAATAAATTATTGTTCATAATTTGGCCAATATGATTTCACAAAGAGAATGTGTTGGCTGCAGATACAGACTGACCTCATACCAGGTGCTATTAAAAATACATCATTTATACAAAACATATCCTCCTTTGCCATTTAATAGAATGAACAGGTTTGTCAGAAGAGATAATTCTACCATTCACAGTAGAAAATCATGAATAAGAAGTGATATTCTCTAAAAATGTCTGTTTGAAAAAAAAATGAAAAACTAAAAAAAAAAAAAAAAAAAAATAAAAAAATTTCGTTTTTTTTTAATTGCTTTTTAATATTAAGTTTAAACCTTAAATGCTTGTACAGAAGATAGCTTTAACACCATTCTCCAATGATGAAAATTATATTCTTATATAAAACCTAATAAAAAAAAAAATAAAAAAAAAAAAAAAGCCTACCTACCCTACCTATTTTTTTTAAGGATGTAACCCTAACCAAACAATTTTTTTTTAGGCCATATTAATCAATGCTAGTACATACCAGTACAATTCACCAGGGCATTATATTGCTAATTTACAATAAATAAATCTTTCCATTGTCATAAAAACTTTAACGCATTTAAATTCTTGTTCTATTGGTTTAACTGTGGATTAAATGACACTGATTATGCACCAGTCAATTGTAACCACGCCCCCCCCCCCAGGTCCGGGGGTATACCAGGGATAGCCGGGGAAATGGGCCGTGTTTTTACCTTTCAGGTGGACCCGCAGTGCCGGCCGAATGGGGTGGTTTTGTTTTTGCACCAAAAATGGCCGGGAATGGGCCTTACTTGGAATCCCTGTGGTGAGGGGGCATTTGGCGGGGATTTTACCAGCAGTTTGTCCCAGCAGGACGGGGATCTTACCCGGGCTTGGCTGGACCGAAAGTAAAAGTCCCCGCTATTCCCCAGACCTGGGGGGGCCGTGGTTACAATTGGCTGGTGCATTATATAAGTGTGTTTTTTCTGAGAAAGCAAGACTTAATTATAATAATCCTATTAACTTAATATGCACCAGTCAATTGTAACCATGGGCCCTCAGGTATGGGTGTATACCAGGGATAGCGGGGGAAATGGGCTGTGTTTTTACCTTTCAGGTGGACCCGCAGTGCCGGGCAAATGTGGTGGTTTTGTCTTCGCGCCAAAAATAGCAGAGAATAGGCCTTAACTAGGGTCCCTGTGGCAAAGGGGCATTTGGCAAGGATTTTACCAGCAGTTTGTCCATGCAGGGCGGGGGTTTTACCCAGGCTTGGCTGGACCGAAAGTCAAAGTCCCCGCTATTGCCCGGACCTGGGGGGGCCGTCACGCTACAATTGACTGGTGCATTATGGTATCCCATTGGAAAGTAACCCACAACCTGATGGTTGAAAGGCGTACACCTCTACCACTAGACCACTCTCATTTTTACCCTCTAAGCAAGACAAACTCAGATTAATGTACCATGCAATCAGAAGTCGCAATAACCACTGTTTTGAAAAGCCTTCCTTAGTTCGTTTTTTTTAGAACCTAATGCCCATTGCTTAATCCCAGACCATATAAACTATACATGCCCATGTAATACCTACCAATTCCTAGACAATTTTCATTTTAAAATTCAGTTAGTTTGTCCATTTCCAAACTTCTGCCAATATCCAGACTTGGTAACTCCTGCTGCTTTCCGCCCCTTCATTTTCATACTTCATCCGATTTCAAAGGAGTTATTCGACAGGTCATGTCAGGGTGCTTGAATGCTTGAAAAGATCATCTGAAATATAAATGGTTTTCTATGATTCATGTGAAGTTTCAAGGTTGTGAAAAGGCTTGAGAACTTGGCAATGTGAAATTCATTTATTACTTATGCACTTATCAAATTCATGTTAAAATAACATTAATCAATTTCACAAAAGACAAGTACTCAGTACCAATTACAATCAGAGGTTAAATCGGAATTGCCACTTCAGATTTGGTAAAATACTCAAAATATGGAATGTAACTCTTTAAATTACAAATAAATATTTATTTTTGTTATAAAGGCTTACCAAAGATTTCTGACCTGATACAATAAGAGGCAGAAAGTAAATTGCTTTTCATAATTTATTTTCAATGAAAGATTATTTCAATGAAATTAAATTATGAAAAGTCATTGACCAATATGTTTTTATTATTCTAAACTTCTTCACAGCAGCATGGATTTACCACTTTTACCATGATCATACTCAATCATCCATTATTTTTGTTTAATTTGCTTTTATTGGACCACTTGTTTAGAAGTTAGTGAATGTTAACAACATGTTTAACAAGAACTTGGTAACTTTAAACGTGAAATATTTGTGTGCTCATCTATTTAAATAAAAAAAGTACACGAGAAATAGTTTTTATATCTTGTTAAAAATACTACAGATTACAAGTGTATCCAATAAACTTCCATAGCAGTAAAGCTTTGAAAGTTAACGATGATGTTGTTAACGATGACCTTAAAGCTGCACTCTCACAAATTTACCATTTTAACAACTTTTTTTATTTTTTGTATAAATGTCAGCTCAAAAGTGAATTATAAATATTGGAAACAAGTGGCCGAAAAGACCATCAAGAGTATCAAGAAAAGAAAATGAGATACAATTTCAGATTTCATAGTCTTTACATTTTTCTTGTGACGTCACATTTAACTGAATTAACAGATTTGCCAGGAACAACAGCTTATTTGTCCATAAACAAGATTCATGTACAAGAAGTGAAAATATTTCTAAAAGTTGCAGATACGGTAGAAATTGAAGCTGTAGATTAGGCCATTTACAGCACCATTTACAGTACTTACAATAATTATTCTGAAAATATGTCATAATTGCTTGTTAGTATTGGAGGCATAACAAATAAATAACCACCGCTGTAATAATGCTGTCATGTTGGTTCTATAGAAAGCCACCAACTACCATGAATATTGATGGGATTTATAACAGATATTGTTCAGCATCAGTAACTTAACATGAAAATGGCAAGACCGGGAATAAAACACAATTATTGGATTCACATAAATGTAAATTAAAGCTTATACATATCAGTACAATATACCAGAAATGCATCATCATATTGCAGAATAAATACCTACAGCATCCTAGGCTGTTTTTGTTTTTCAAATATCAGTTTGTCCATGCATTTCCAAACTGTTTGTTGCCTATTTCCAGACTAATGCAAATTGCTCAGCACTGCACATTTCAAGGTTAGGCAGGCTCTGATCTGTATTTATGTGTTTTAACCTTCTCTAGATCTTTATATGAACATATAACCAATAATGCACATGTTTGCCTTATTCTGCCGAGGGAAACAGAACATTTAAGGCTCCCTAAATTTTGTATATCTGAATAATTTTAATCACACGAAAAATAATTCCATACAATATGGACTGCTTGCAAAATAACTATGAAAGTTGCCATTCATTGCACTTAATATTCCTTCCACATCCAAAGACCATACATCATACATGTGTGACCTAGCTATGATACCATTCAGTCCAAATCAGATGAAGAATTTATTTTACTCAAAAAACTATTTCAAATTTATCCGTTTTTCTCAGTAAATTGAGGGAGATAACTAGTCAGTTATCTAATCCAAAGAAATGGGCCTTGCTACATATATGAACACACATATATATTCATTGTATATTAAGTAGTATGTGAATATCTCAAATAATGCAAGTAGCCAAGAGCCTTGCAGAGTTCAACATCAATGCTTGTCTGGGTATCTTTTCAGACAAACAAGGGGCATACCTTTGCAATTATTGAAGCTGTAGTTATGGGCCCTGCTATACAAGTGTAGTTATGGGCCTTGTTATACAGCTGTATTTATGGGCCTTGCTCTACAGCTGTATTTATGGGCCTTGCTCTACACCTGTATTTATGGGCCTTGCAATACAAGTGTAGTTATTGGCCTTGCTATACAAGTGTAGTTATTGGCCTTGCTATACATCTGTAGTTATTGGCCTTGCTATACAAATGTAGTTATTGGCCTTGCTATACATCTGTAGTTATTGGCCTTGCTATACATCTGTAGTTATTGGCCTTGCTATACAACAGTAGTTATTGGCCTTGCTATACAGCTGTAATTATGGGCCTTGCTATACAACAGTAGTTATTGGCCTTGCTATACATCTGTAGTTATTGGCCTTGCTATACATCTGTAGTTATTGGCCTTGCTATACAACTGTAGTTATTGGCCTTGCTATACAGCTGTAGTTATGGGCCTTCCTCTACAGCTGTAGTTATTGGCCTTTCTATACAGCTGTAGTTATGGGCCTTGCTCTACAGCTGTAGTTATGGGCCTTGCTATACAGCTGTAGTTATTGGCCTTGCTATACAGCTGTAGTTATTGGCCTTGCTATACAAGTGTAGTTATGGGCCTTGCTATACAGCTGTAGTTATTGGCCTTGCTATACATCTGTAGTTATGGGCCTTGCTATACAGCTGTAGTTATGGGCCTTGCTATACAGCTGTAGTTATGGGCCTTGCTATACAACTGTAGTTATTGGCCTTGCTATACAGCTGTAGTTATGGGCCTTGCTATACAGCTGTAGTTATGGGCCTTGCTATACAGCTGTAGTTATGGGCCTTGCTATACAAGTGTTGTTATTGGCCTTGCTATACAGCTGTAGTTATGGGCCTTGCTATACAGCTGTAGTTATGGGCCTTGCTATACAGCTGTAGTTATGGGCCTTGCTATACAACAGTAGTTATGGGCCTTGCTATACAGCTGTAGTTATTGGCCTTGCTATACATCTGTAGTTATGGGCCTTGCTATACAGCTGTAGTTATGGGCCTTGCTATACAGCTGTAGTTATTGGCCTTGCTATACAGCTGTAGTTATGGGCCTTGCTATACAGCTGTAGTTATGGGCCTTGCTATACAACAGTAGTTATTGGCCTTGCTATACAGCTGTAGTTATGGGCCTTGCTATACAAGTGTAGTTATTGGCCTTGCTATACAGCTGTAGTTATGGGCCTTGCTATACAAGTGTAGTTATTGGCCTTGCTATACAGCTGTAGTTATTGGCCTTGCTATACAAGTGTAGTTATTGGCCTTGCTATACAAGTGTAGTTATGGGCCTTGCTATACAGCTGTAGTTATTGGCCTTGCTATACATCTGTAGTTATGGGCCTTGCTATACAGCTGTAGTTATGGGCCTTGCTATACAGCTGTAGTTATGGGCCTTGCTATACAACTGTATATTTAATTTATGGTCTCATGTGTACCAGTGACATGTGAATATCTTGAAAAAAAATTTAGAATGGCCAAGGTTCAATTTTGCTATTACAGCCATGCAAACAACACCAAGGCTTTGGCAATACATCAACATTTTCCTTTAATGAACAAATGAGCTAAAAATCAAGGAGAGTTGGATCAGTACTGCAACAATATCATCACTGTTTTTGTGATCACAGATTACTCGACTTTTATTTAAATCTAAAATTTGAACAGAAACATACAGTAGGACAGAACAGGAAACATTTAAATTGAATTGGTGAACATTTGAAGAATTTTCAAATACAAAAGACAAAATTATATCATTATGACTTCATAACAAATTAAAAATTTGGTCCAAATGGCTTCACATCAAAAGAAGACAACAATGACAAAATGCCTACAATTGAATAAAACCAAACTAATCATGGAATCCATGCCAGTAAACAATTATTTTTCAATTTTTGCAAAGAATTTAAAAGAACTGAAAGAGAAATTTTAGCCATTATTTAAAGGAGTTAAAATAATTATATGGGTAGTGAATAATTGAAAAGGTAGAATTACTCTGGATTTCATAAATCGGAGGGATTTTATAAAAAGCAGCTTGAAATTAAAATCTTTGTCTAAACATCTGCGTGCCATAAGCAGAGTTGTTAACATAAAGAACCAGGGTAGTTTCTATTATCTTGTCAAACAACTTTCCGTTAAGCCAATTCATCAAACATCACATGTAAATTTTATGCGAGGTTTGATGAAATGGTTGGAAGAAAATTAATGTTTGTTAGTTTATTACATTATTAGTATAAATACACACTTTCTCACTACATCCAATGGCCTATCATACATCCACACAAGTTTGACGGGCGATTAATCAGTTCATTTTATTCTACCTATTCATTTTAGGGGTCAGACTAACCGTTTATCACGCAATACGCTACGTATGGACTGTGCTTATCAGTAAACCTATTTTTAGCATATTGGCTGATTAGAAATCCAAACTATATGCTGATACAATATTTTCTTATACCATACAGATACTTGATAAATCAGAATACATGTAGATATATTTCATGTTTATAGCCATTTCCAGGGGCATAGATAAGGCAAAATTCCAGTACTCCACCC
Organism: Mya arenaria; assembly: GCF_026914265.1. Classification (NCBI taxonomy): domain Eukaryota; kingdom Metazoa; phylum Mollusca; class Bivalvia; order Myida; family Myidae; genus Mya; species Mya arenaria. The sequence continues at coordinate 18,156,363 of NC_069123.1, forward strand.
AGGATTGTTTAAAAACTGTAGAATATGTGCAACAAGGGGTGGGGAAGGGTGTCCGCTGCCCATGCCAAACATTTGCGAACAACATGGATAAAATGGTGCACCTTCAAAGGTATCTGAACACATTTGAATAAATAAATAAGGTGCACATCATCTTATTTGCACTTATAATGTTAAAACATTGGCCTGTATCCCCTAAGTCTTGAAGTTAAACATCATTTTCAGGCCATTTAAAAAAAAAAAAAAATCGAAATCAAAGTACTCCCTGAAGTATACCTGGTTAAAGCCGAAATTTCGTTTCCAAAACTTATAAGTAATGATAGAAGAGAAAAAGTGTGCCAGGTGTGGGGCTCGAACACACAACCCCAAAACAATAAGTTTTATCTTGACCAACCAATAAAGCTTTGTAGTCCTCAATCCAACCCTGTTTGAGTTATAGTGTTTTTAGGTCAAAACCCCCAAAACAATAACAAGACTACCAATAAAGTGTCAAAGCCATAGGTCACACTGTTCTAGTTATTGTTCCTTCCAAGGAACATCCAAGGGAAGTTTCATTTCAAGTGGCCAGGCAGTTTAGGAGGAGATGTCGTTAGAAGCAATTGTCAACGAACGCCAGATGGTTGGAAAAGCTCACCCTGATCGCCCTCAGCACTACATGCACAGGTGAGTGAAATATAATATTATAAGATTTGACCGAGTGACCAAATTTTTTATCTCATGTGACCCTGTTTTAAATTTATCCTGGAGTTTATCAAGGAAAAACATTCTGATTAAGTTTGATGACTAGTGGACCAAATATAATGCCTCTAGCGTGTTCCAAAGAATTTTTTAAAGATTTGACCTTATTTTTGACCCCCTTGACCCACTTTTCCATGCGATTGAGTGTTACATGTGGTTGACAAATTTGAACATAATCTAACCAGTCCCTACCAAGATATTGTTCCAATGACATGGTTCCAGACAAAACATACAGGATTTGACCTAGTGACCTAATGTTTGATCACAAGTGACATAGTCTTAAATTTGTCCAAGAGTTCATCAAGTGAAACAAGTTCCATGAATATTGGACCAAATATTATGATGTCTATACTGGGTTCCAAAGATCTGACCTGTTGACCTAGTTTTTAACCAAATGTGACCTACTTTTAAAAGGTGTTGAGATTTCATCAAGGGAACATACTTATAAAGTTAAACTTATCTAACAAATCCCTTCTAAGATATGGTAAACAAATTGTGACAAATGGAGGGACACATGGACAATGACAAAACAATATCCTCTTCAGTTCAGCAGAGGATAACAAGGAACATCGACCTATCAACTATATGACCCCACATGCTCAATAATTTAAGCTGATATGGATCTCAAAAATACAACCATTCTTACTACACTTCACTACACATGCAAGTCTCATGAAGACTTTTTAAAGTACAAAATATGACCTCTACCTAGTACTTAGTGTAAACAAGCTATTTTAAACATTTGACAAAGTGACATGTTGGGCCCCTCGCCATCCCAGTCTATACAGCACCAATTCATTGCTGACTTTAAAAGCAGTAAGCAACACATCCTTTTTAACATTAACTTAAAACTATTTACTTGCAAAAATGTAAATAGATATAAGATAAATCACCATTCCCCTTTGGGAATTTCACCAAATGTAACCCAGCCTAATTATGGCATGATGCTATACCAATGGCATATACAGTAAAACTGCAGTCATTCAAACAGGCAGTCGTTCGAGAACCGGCGGTCCCTCGTGGTCAAAGCTTGGTCCCAAACATTTTTCCTTCTATTTTCATATGAAATATACTGACGCTACAGCGAAACCTAAATAAGTCGTGGAGTCAAGCACTATAGACAGTCTCAAAGACACAACAAACAATTGCTAGGTGTTTTCGTAAGTTGTAAAAATTGCAATGACAGGTAAAAGGAAATTTGATAAGGTGTGAAAACTGTTTATCACTGTTTACGCATGACCGATGATAGTTGATAAGGGCATTTGAGAAGTTAATTATGAGTTTGAACAGTTTCGCGAGACAGACAAGATGCGCCAATCAACAATCCTTGATTTTGCATAATTAAAAGCATAATATGTGCCATCATATTTAAATGTTGCTTGTTTACTAAATGTGCTTTTTGGAAAAATAAACATTACGTATTATTCATTTATAATTGTTTTTTCTTTTACATTTTGTATACAACAGCCTTTGAACATATGAGAGATTTCCACAACGCAACACATAATCGGTGTCGTAATAAACAGTCGGTTTGACGACTTCAAACTTAAAATACACTGATATTTCAGACTGGAAAATTTAAACTCGGGTCGTTTGAAACATTGGACCCCAGCGTCCTCGAGCGATTGCAGTTTTACTGTATATCATATTTTACTCAATCACACAAGCATATTGACAATTAGGGCCATGTTCAGTGATGTTGCCTTAGAGACTTGCCCATTTATTAACAAATCCATGCCTATTTGTGTTCAAACATCACAACTCTATAGACTGATCAACATATCCTACAAGTTTCATTGTGTTTCATTTATGTTTATAGTATAAGGTCATTTTTTCATATATTTTTTAACATTCCTAATAGAGCAAAGACTTCGCCCACCATACGGCTTCTGTGTAAGGGGCTGGACACAGTAAAACATCGCCACTTCTTCATATTGCTTCCTTATATCTTTAGCAGCATGTATTTTCAGCCAGATACTGCAGTTATGGGTCTTGAAGACATTCAAAATTGCATCAAGAAAATGATATTGATATTGTTTGCAGTTGCTTTTTTATTCTATAGTCATCACTATAACCTTGACCTTTGACTGTCTGACCTCATTATCAATAGTGTTAATCAACAGACAATGACCAATGGGCATACAAGTTTGAGCACCGTAGGATCAAGTGTCTTGGACTTATTAAATGGAAACAGATTCTCTGAAGGTCCCTATGGCCTTGATCTTTGACTCCTAAATCAATAAGCGTTATCTGCTATCCACAATCAACACATTCTGCCCAAATTTCAGTAAGATCAGTTAAATAATGCTGTGCTACCATGTTTACTAACTAAACGTTGATGACAGTTTACCTATGACAGACAAACACCAATCACAATACCTTTCCTCAGTTAAAGCCACTTTTCCATGACAGATGGTTCATATATTTTTCATTTAAATTTCATAGCACACGTACCTCCACTCTATAGTCACAAAGAGAGGTCACCACCAATTACCTTGGGTCGCACCATACCAATCTGTACAGCATGAGTACATTGCCTGGAATAAATAGAGAAACACATTTGAAAATTCAGAGTAGTAAACAAGAAAACTCATCTTCTAGTGGGACTCACAAGATGATTTAAGGGAGTCCCTCTCAGATCTTATGTTGGCAACATAAAGTTGTTCTTTATACATACTTTTACACCAAAAAGCTGGCAGATACAAACTGATTTGTGCAGATATTTTAAGTCCAAATCTAAAATCATTAAATTACCCTCAATAATTAATCTCGGCAAATAAAGGCATTCTGACTTTTTGTGAGCATTTGTTCAAACTTTTCAATGATATTCCTATTTTCTATGTCTGACCCAATACAACATGAATGAGTCCCTTTAAAGAATATGTTTGAAAAAAGATCAAAAACAATTATGTCAATTAAGTACTAAAATACTCATAAAATGAAACATTATTTCTTTAATACCCTGATGATGTTTTTACAGCAGCTCAAAGTATATAAAAAGAATGTTCTTTTGCAAGATTTAAATACTGGGTATTATCATAATGAGCATTGATCAACCCTGTTGTTTATGACAAAACTTTGATTGTTAGTAGTGAAATGACTTTCCAGATTGGTGTTGTCTCCGTTGACATCGTTGCTGTATCTTGCTTACAACGTCCATTCAACCCAAACATCAATTTAAACTACTGTAACACAAGATATTGATGTGATGTCATGTATTTATTTTGACACTTTCACCGATATTTGACTCACATATGTCAAAGTACGTCTTTAAGGTTTAAGCTGCTGTCTTGATGTTGAACTGTGTTGCTACGACAGCATGTTTCTCTTTACTTATATATAATATCAACATAATGTGTAATATATTTCAACGAACATGTGCTAATGTACATAATTAACTATTTTCTAGTTCTTTAGGTTAAATATAATGAATTTACATCATTAGTAAGGGACTTATTGATCAACCCTAGTAAATGTCATTATCTCACCACAAAGAAACCTTGTTCTGATGTAGTCTATCAACAAACTCACCAACCATCACATCTTTTTGAGGAAGTACTATGCTTATACAAAGGATATAGGGCATACAATTACGCTGCTACATCTTCTACAGAAAAACCTTGAAAGTTCTCCAGATATCTACATGCTTGGACATGGGTGCCTCAATCAGACCCCTCTTCACTATTTTGGTCATAGTCTCCACAGGATTCTGCCGAACATAAATATGTATACCTATAGTTTACTCTTTTATAGTGTTTGAGCTACCAATGTATGACAAATGGTAACATTAACAAGGGACATAACTTAATATTTTAGTGACATTGATGTGACAGCTGCTTATTGCCCATGTCATCATGTGTGAAAAAGTGATATAAATAGCTGAATAAGATTTTGAATTATAACCAGCTAACACCTAGGCTATGACAAATAGCAACATGTCGAGCCCGTTAATAGAGCCTTTGACACAGACAATGCTCTTCCATGCAATTGCAACACATAATAACAAGGAGTTGAACAATATGTGGAATCTGCAGAACCTGCAATACTATGCCTCATCATGGTTCACTGAACCCCGAAAGGAATGGTAAAGATATATTAAGGTTACACCCAGAACAGTCCAATCAGCAGTACTAATTTTTAACTTTTAACAGAATTTTGACCTTGACCTAGAGGTACAGACCTGCATTTTGTGTGTAACATGCTGCCTCATTATTTAAGTCCTATTACCTGCATGGGTACCTGTCCTCAATCTTAATGGTAGTCTGGCAGGACTACTCATTTTCTTACAGGTGGGTAGGCCATTGGGCTATTCAATTTTGTAGGAGTGTTTAATGAAAAAAAAATTGTTTGCACTTATTACGTAGAGAGGCTAGTTATTAATCTCAACCGTATGATTTCGAAACACCACTTGGCTGCTGCTTTCCTTGCTTATGATTGCAAGGGATGTAACCACTGTGTGAGTTTTCGTACAGAACAGCATGTGATTGTGATTATAACTAGTTTCACTTCTGTATTAGTGTTAACAAGGGATTTTGAAAACATTCAAATCTTATATATTACATTGCTGGAAAAAAGCATAACGATTGTTGAAGGAATGAATTAGAATGTTGAGTTTGAGCTGGTCAAACTACTAGAATTTTGAATTTGGTAGTCCTGCTGGCTACATGCCATATTATCATGGTGAAAATACAGCCCGAACAATGATTATTTCAATCTTTGACTTCTAAGCGTGACCTTGACCTTTGAGGTACTGACCTGAGTCTTGTGCAAGACATGCTATCACATCATGGTGAACCTTCATGGCAAGTTTTTTTTAAAAATCCAGATATGCATTGTCAAGATACAGCCCATACAAATACAAGGTTCAGTCCAGATGGACGGGCACAAGCACATACATTGGACCACCATTGTAACAACTATGTCTCGTTCTCCGCAAGCTGGCTTGACAACAAGCTTTAATGATTGTTACTTTGTTCAAAATTGTGAAGACCTATTGCTCTGCTGAACATCAACCTGAAATGAAGAGAAGTTACTCAATTAACATTATATTTAACATCTATTAAACTATTAGTTATAATCTAGAAAGCAATAATACACAAGACAAAGTCATATCATCAATCTACATAAAACATAAAACAGTACGGTATTTAAAACCAGCAAACTTATGTACTTTCACTTTATGTACTAGAAGATGTTTGCACAATTTGAGATTATAATCTTCATACAATATATATATGGGAGGTACTAAAAGTTAATGTCTGAAAGAGCTGTGGATTCAAAGCATGACCAGGAAGTATCCATGTCCAATGGACAGTCCTACAAGATACATGTAGGTATGAATATCTGTCTCTGGAACATCTGTATAATTGGGGCATATGGTGTCATTCTGCTCCAAATGCTAAAAAAGCTTCCCAACGGCGATATGCAATCATGAGCTAGCACAAGGTTGATCTGTAGAAGTCCAACAGGCACTGAAAGGAGTGGAATTAGCTCATGTCCTGAATGGTAGGATCGGCAGAAACATTTCCGATATTGAAGCCACCTTTTGCCAGGACAGTCACACCTGACATTCATCGCAAGCAAAGTATGTAGTCAACAAGCATATTAAGAAGTTCAGATTGATCCATTTCAGGCTTGGACAGTCAATCTTTCCACATACAGATAATGTAAACTTGCTAACTTCAACAATATGATATAATATGTGGCTCCAAGGAGATCTAGAGTGAGAAGGCATCATCTTTTTTCAGCCTTTTATAATACCTGTTATGAAAACCAGACCTGCCACTGGTTATACCAAAGCATGGACAAGGTGATCCTTTGAAAGCTAGCCCCTGAAATATGCTTTGGCCTGTCCTTTATGATAACTAGACCAAAAAGTTGACGCTTGTCCTTATATTGGGAGTATGACACAAACCAAACTGATGGTAAAGGAACCAAGATTTACACCTTTAATAGTGAACCAATACCTTTTAGTCCATATGCTTGGCAAGATTTATCTTAAGAGCAAGTGCCAAATAAACAAATCCAGTCCTGTAATTCACAAATTTTCTGAAAAGTGATTTTATAATGTGCCTAGCTTGAACGAATTTGGCTAGCATGGCACCAATTTCCTTGTTGGCTTATTAGGCTGACATGTCAAACATACATAAATTAAAATATGTGAACCTTTTCTCAAATGTATATTTGTTATATATATATTTTCTTTCTAAGATAATTACATTTCATTTGATGGTGATGCTTTTAGCAGGGTCAAGTATTCGAATTACGGACATTACGGACCATGGACATTACTGACCAGACATAACGGACCAGATTTGGGGACATAACTGACCATATTTAGGGACATAACGGACCAGATTTGGGGACATAACGGACCATATTTAGGGACATTATGGACCAGATTTGGGGACATTACGGACCATATTTAGGGACATTACGGACCATCTTGAGAAACTTACGGACCATGATTTATAATGTTATTAATATTATGTTGTTGTTTTTTTAATTTATTCACCCCATCGACTTCATTCTGTAATAAATACTTGTATATGAGTGCTCAGTATGACATGACACATGTCAATTGTCTAACTGTAAATAATCCTGTGGAATAGATCAATGGTTAGAATGTAAATTCCTGTGAAATTCCATTAGGTGTTAAAGACCAGTGTATACCGACAGTAATAAAGTCTATAGTAAATTTATTTTTAATAAAATAATATGTAAAATAATTATGTAAATATGGTCTGTTATGCCCCCAAATCTGGTCCGTTATGTCTGGTCCGTAATGTCCATGGTCTGTAATGTCCGTGACCCAAGGATTCCTGCCAATCTTTAAAAGCTCAAAGGTCACGTTATGTCCAAGGGAAGGTATATTTTTAATTGTTTTTTTTTCCTGTATTCATTGCATTTGTTATGAATGGTGCTTTACCCCGAGCACGTAAAAGAACCAAATTTAAGGGGTCTCTTCGAAAAAGAGCTAGGGTATCCCACCCGCCATTCCTTGAATCCCACACCTGTCTCTTCCACATGCTGTCCCTTCAGCAAAAACGAAGGACCCCGTTGGAATAAGTGCTTGTGTTTTAGTACTCTATGATACACATAAGGCCAAATAAAAAAATAGGTCTGTTTCAGGTTACCCGACCGACCCTATTTTTTCCCGCCGACCCTAACCTATTTTTCCCTAAAAACATGTGATTTGGGTACGATGAGCATTTGTTACGAAATTTATGTACGTAAAGTTGACAATATTAGAGTTGGATTTCTGAATGTATTTACCGTACTTCACCTTAGAGTTCAGACACCTTAAAATAATTAATTTTTCGTTCTCCGAATTCATAGAAAATAACCATTTTTACATGTTTATCTACATGTATGGTAAACCTGCCTTATTTCTTCATGTCTGCATTTTACCACTTATTAATTTATACGTAGTTATCAATGGTTATTACGCCTATAAGTGTAACTCCTTCATCAAGTTAATTAAAATCCCATTCAACACCATTTTATACATGCATTGAAATGAATAAACACCTTTTATCGGCTTCAGATCAAACAGTCACATTGTGTGACGTCACATAACTCTCAGTTATACCCACGAGGATCTCATGGAGAGCATGGATATTGCTATGCAGGATTAATGTTTCTGAGTGGTGTTTTCGATTGTAACTTAAGTATTGCATTTCTAACTTTAATTCATCACATTAAATAGTTACCTGTATCATTGAATGTGTTGATTTTTATTGTTCTATTGATGTTACAATGAGCATTATTGTACAATTATTGCTTCATAAAGTCTATATTGAAAGTGTGGTACAAGTTTCAAAGTTTATTGGCGGATCGTTTTACAAACATGTCATGTCTGTGTTTTCTTAATCTCTTGATTGCCCTTGTTGTTTTTTTAATCCTCCATTAAATATATCACACATCCTTTTCAACAGGCCATAAATCGTTTAGGATGGGTAGTAACTAACTAACTTATCACAGTGATGTATATGGTTAGGTAATCTAGCCAGGCATTGTAACGATAAAGATCAATAACATTTGTCTGTGAGACTTAGTAACTGTAAAAGTTACAATCGATGTCCTTTGGGTGTCCAAAAATTAGGTACCTAAAATAAATTATTTTTGAAAATAATAATGGATGTCCGAATTTTTAGATTGTCCGAACTCTAAGGTGAATTACGGGTAGTTTGTGCTTGTGTGGCAGGTATATTTCAATTCTTGAAATATATTTTCTTGTCGGATACAAATGAGTCAGATACTGACTTTTGGATTGATATGTCAGACTTAAGTGTGCAATTTTGGCAATAAAACCTGCATGTTACTTGTTCTTCAAACCTGAACCCCCAGGTCCTCTTGACAGCATTGAGGTTTCCTTGGCTGATGGCTTATATGGTAAATTTGCTGTCCCACTCTTCATGTAATTATGTTACAGGGAGGTTAGCATTCTACAGAGGGTGATTGAAAGCAAAAGGGTGCATAAGGAAAAGTAAACCCGTTCCTGGAAAGTCTTAAATAATAGCAGAGTGGTGTACCATAACTTAGTTGAAATCCAACCATCATTGTCAAAGTATTTACCAGACAAATAAAGAATGTTTCCTTTGAAGCACGGAACATGTTTAAAAACTACTGATAAACCTGAAAATTGATTACTTTTATTTTTGTTACTTTCTGCGTCAACAGTTACTGAAATCAATATATCAAAAAAAAAAAAATAATAATAATTTTACCTACCTACCCTATTTTTTTTGGCAGCGTTACCTGAAATGCACCTATTTTTTATTTGGCCTAATAAACAAATAATCCACTTTTGATCGTTTATCTTTACATATTTAATATTTGGAAATTTCATACAATCTTTATCATTCAATGAATGAATGAATGTAACTGTGACAGTAGGTTCTAAAGAAATGCGAACATACTACATATGCAAAGGGCTTATTAAAACTTAAATAAACAAAATAGCGATTCATATGAATCATAAAAACCTTTATCAAAGTATTTCAGTCCTTAATATGTTTATTTTATTTAATATAACAACGCTGCTATTTACCTAAAAGGTTCGAGAATTACTGTAAAAAGGTTTGACGATTTGGCAATCCTCATAAAAAGGGAAACAACTTTCTAGGTTACAGTCAACTATTTAACACGGCTGTGGTAAAATTCGCCACGCATTGATAACCCTATACTTGTACAAAACAACTTTTACCTTACACATCCTTTTATTGTCATATATTTGCAGCCATATAAAACAAAATATATTTCGTTTTTCCTTGGCAACCAATGTTAAATGATTGATATTCAAACTAGTTTGTATGAAATATATCGCTATACATGTGTTTATTCTCAGTACTAATGAAATAATTATATTATCGATAAATGCAGTTAAAACTTGAGGAAGTGCTTTTTGAAAATGTGCTTGTATGGTTGTAGGTGAGAAATAATCAATGAAATTTGAACTTTTGGACTGGAGACGACAAACATTATTTAGTTTTAAGCGGAAAGAAGTGTGACACATGGACTGGCGAGCAACACAATGCCTTTTACCTAAAGGCCACTGTGATCATGACCTATTGACCTCAAATTCAATAAAGGTTCAATAGAGGTCATCTAATAATCAAGACCAACTAGCCGCGAAATCAAGTATGAAGTTCCTTGGCCCAAGTATTCTTTAGTCATTCAGTGGAAACATTAATTTTACCTCAATGTCTCCTTGGCCTTTGACCGACTGGCCTGAAAATCTAAAGGGGTAATCAACTAATCATGACCAATACAACTGGCAAACCACGTATACAGTTCTTGGTTGCTAGCGTTCTTTAGTTATTGAGCAGAAACCATTTTTCACCTCAAGGTCAAATCAAATCAAATCAAATCAAATTTTATTTTCAGTCGGTATGACATAACAGAGAAAACGTTAGCTATGAATAGCTATTGACCGACTAAAAAGGTCACAGCGATATATACCGCGACCTTCACCTTTGACCGCCTGATCCCAAAATTAATAGGCGTCATCAAGGAGTCGATCATGCCAACTGGCATACCGCGTCATCAAGGAGTCGATCATGCCAACTGGCATACCAAGTATGAAGTTCCTAGATGCAAGCATTCTTTTTTATTGAGAGGAAATCATTTTTTCATCTCAAGGTCACAACAACCTTGACCTTTGACCTTCTGATCTCAAAGTCATTAGGGATCATCAATTAGTCATGACCAACTGGCATACCCAGTATGAAGATCCCGGGTACAAGTATTTTTAAGTTATTGAGCGGAAGCCATTTTACACCTCAAGGTCACCACGACCTTGACCTTTGACCTACTGATCTAAAAATCATCAGGGGTCTTCTACTGAAGTTCCTGGATGCAAGCCTTCTTTTGTTATTTAGCGGAAACCATTTTTCAGCTTTAAGTCATCACCAAATATCGTTTTTCACCCGAAGGTCAACGCAACCTTGACCTTTTGCCTATTGACCTCAAAATAAATATAAATCATTTACTTGTCATGACCAATTTCCATACCAAGTATGAAGTTCCTGGACCCAAAGGATCTACAGATATTGAGCGGAAACTATTTTTTCACCTCAAGGTCACCACAACTTTGACCTGGTCATGTATGAAGTTCCGAAGTCTTAGTGTTCTTGTGTTATTGAGCAAAAACAAGTGTGATGAACTGACTGACTGACTGACTGACTGACTGACTGACGGACTGACTGACCCGGCTGACGTCATATAATATGGACCGCTGATGTCATAAAACTGGTGAGTGCGGCTACGATTTTAAAACGGCGAACAATTGTTGCAAGTGAATATTATTTTCTTTGTTCAATAAACGCATCAAAAGCGATTAAAAATGGTTATTTAAAATGTTCGGTATAATATTAGAAATATCTCATACTTCTTCAGGCCATATGGCATTATAAGGACAGGCAAGTTAGCCCCCAATGGTGAACTGACCTCGGCTAACGCCTCCGTCCATATACACCTTCCAGGGCTGACTGGCCCGGGTCCTTATAATGACACATGACCCTCAGTGGTGTGTAATATTAAAGAAATAAACGAATGTCTACTTGGGACAACTTGTTCGCCGTTGTGAAACTATTATCGCAAGTCGTACTAGACATTTTTATGACGTCAGAAGTCCATATTTCTATATTTCGCGAGGTGCGGACCGGCCAAAATTATGATATGGACCGCTAATGTCATAAAACTGGAATTTTTTTTATCAAAATACACTAATATACGGACCGATCGCCTTTATATGTACATATAAGGGACACATGTATGTAAGGTATAGTATTTCTTAGATATATTTCATACAAACTGTTTGTATATAAATGTGAATCAATTAATATTGGTTGACCATAGAATTGCAATATTTTTTTTCAATACCACTGGAAACGTATCAGAATATGAGCATGCATATTTAAAAGTAGAAACATTTTTTACTGGTATTGGGTTATAAATGCCATTAAAATGGAAAATACAATGCAAGCATATAAAATTCGGATTTGTGGCAACCTTTGACAACCAGATCCGCATGCGACCTTAATTGACACTGATTAAAAAAACAACATTGGGCCCATTGTTCAGAACTTTGTTAAAGTTAACAACATCATTTTTAACTTTGAACATTAAAATGTAAAATATTTAATGGTATGCTCACATATTTAGATATGTTATAAAGAAATATAACGGAAACAGTTGTCTGAAATCCATCACACTTCTAGAGCAGTAACTGTTTTAAAGTTAACAATGAGAGAGTTAACGTTTTTAACTTCAACACAGTTCTGAAAAAACAGCCCATTATCATAAAATGAAAAAAACAAATATACATCATTGAGACTAAACTTGTTTTTATTCGTATATGTTTAACATGACACCATAATTATTTAAAATTGAAATTGTTGCCATGCCACGGTACCCATGCTCAAAGCTATTTTAAGAAAATCTGGTCATGTTATGCAATAAAAGATTTTTCCTATATGGGACTGGTTTGGAAACATTTCATAAGACTTTCGTCATTTGTTCTTTTACGTATTCTAAGCTGATATTGCTAGGAATATCCCGGAGACCGAGACGCCTTTGTTTATCAGCCATCTTTGGTCAATGTCGGACATAAGCAGAAAAACTTTCCCTGATTATCGGGGGCGTGGCCTATCGAGCCATGGCGTAAGGTCAATTCCAGGAGAAGTAGACAAGCCAATAGTGGTTCTTGATGGAGTTGTCGGTAGAGACCGACCGCCGGTGGCGTTGAAAAGTACGAAAGTCCCGATCTGCAGAAGGACACCAGCCCAAATCAGGGCGGAAATAAGTGGGACTTAGCTTCCATTGTGTTCGGTTCCTTTGCCAGGCTGTAATAGTCTTCTATCAAAGATTTCTCATTGAAGTTGAGTATTAAAGGGGACGTATTTGTGCCTTTTCGACCAACCCCTGCAAAATCATCAAAGGATCTCTTCTAATTATGTTTGCCAAACATTGACATTATTGAAGCTACATCATCGGCTGCATTTGTTGTGGTCATTGAACGCACAATGTACAGAAACCAGAGTTTTCCAGTCTATGCATGTAACGATAAACTTGCAACAAAGTTAGATCTAATACTCATACAAATTTTAGAGCAATTACTTCATTAATTGTTCTCAGTGTTATACAAATTTGTACTTTAAAAAGGAGAAAAAAAAACTTTAAATAACTGAATAACTTGAACGATTTATTAATGATATTTTGAGTTTTATTTAAGACTACAACGCCAACACAGACACCAAGACTATGATTCAATATAATAATAAAAATTATGATTTCATAACTGATCTGAAAATATAACTTCATATGCTAGTACTATAACGCAATATGCTGTTTACAAATACAGGCATTTGTCACCAAATACATGTATGTACACATTTCTTTTTACTTCAATACTATTTTGATATAATTTAAATATAGAACAAATGACAATTGGAGGATCACTCCTGAATTGCGATAAAACCTTCATGAAGAAGTGGCGAGGAATCAAATGATGCCCCTGAAATGTTGAAGACGTCAGGGGATTGTGAGTCACCCTGGGACATAGCAGCCCATTGAGGGCCCTATGGAATGTGGTGTTAACTGAGGAGGGCGCCTCTGTCACATTGTAAACATTGTATCATCACCTGAGAGGACGTAGTTTCCTACACCTAACCTGATATTATAAACATAGCACTTATCACTACTGGGATGCTCTTCAAACGTTTTTGCCAGATTTGTTTTCATGGAAATAAACTAGTACACAACTAGAAATGAATGCGATTTATATCCCGAAACGCTGCCCTGATAGGAAATGGCAGAGAAATATTTAGAAATCCTGACTGACTAAAACTGACAATGATGGGGGGGGGGGGAGGGGAATAGAGCAATGGTTCTTGTACACTGCACTTCACTCATTGTGCGTTACCACTGTATTCAGTTTAATGAAATTCAATGTCAATTTGCTAAAATATCGTTATGGTTCTTGTTCACTGCACTTCCTCTCTTTGGGCTTGTATGAAGTTTGGATAAATTCAATCCAATAGTTTTTGAGTTATTGTCCAGACAAAAGTTAGATAGCGCAAAAAGCAGTAATTTACTTCAATTAAGTGTAGTAATAATGGTTCTGCACTTATTCTCTGTGAAGTTTACCATTGTATGAAGGTTTAATGAATTCAAAATGATTTTTTTTTTCAAGTTATGCTCCGGAAAAGAAAAAGTAACGAAGGGCACTGTACTTACTCTCATTACTGGCGCCGCACTGAAGTGCGCGCCTATTATGGAATGGGAATTTATTTTAGTTAGTGGTAGGAGCGGTTTTTAAGTTGATTGACAGTTGGGTTTTACTGTTATTTTATTATGATTAAAAAATGCAAATGGATGGCGATTGCATGGATGTTAAAAATGCTATTTATTGTTGAATAGATTGTCTTTAATTTATCTTCAAAACATTATATCGGAAGAACGACAAATAAGTTTAATAACTGTTCCCGATTCGTTTACGTTTTCCGATTGGTTACCTGTAATATCATGTGCCGGAAATGTAAACATTCGGAGCTCCTCGGCCATTATTTTCGAGGAGTTCCGAATGAAATGTAAAATGTGTGGACCGGTAATTTTAAGAATGGGAATAATTATGTTTTATGTTGTTTTGTTATGTTTACTGCATTGATAAACCATGAGGTAAGCTGTTTTCTTTAATTTAATCGATATTGGAATTAAATGTTCACCTAACTTTATTTGTTAATTTGTTGAAGGTGACATTATTAAAATTTTATTACGATTGTAGAACACTACACATACCGGATGTTGCTATTTTTAGAACCAGTAGTTATTTCCCCGCTATTCATAGGTCAATAATGGAATTTCTACATCGTAGAAGTTGGAAACTCGTAGATGTTTTCTCATCTCTGAATATACGTTTAAAATAAGTAAATACTAAAAGTGCACACTGACAGTTGATTACGATACATCTAACAAATTGAGTCATTACAGTTAAACACGGAATATAAGTGAATTATACGCGTAAGAGAAGATTTTCTGTCGAAAAAACGAATGTCAACAATCAGCATGGAACTGGGATATTCATGTAAGTATCCTTGAGTAGTTGTGTACGTTTATGTGTTCAAAAATGTTTGTTTTTTAATTTATCTTTGGAATTCTCAAATCATTTTTATTTGCTAAATGTTAACACAGCGTGTTAATATTTTTACATACGTACTATAAAAACCTGGGGGGCTGTGGTTACAATTGACTGGTGCATTATAAGTAGATGTCAAGTATGTAACATGTATATTTGTTACATACTTGACATCTACTTATAATGCACCAGTCAATTGTAACCACAGCCCCCCAGGTCCGAGGAATAGCTGGGACTTTGACTTTCGGTCCAACCAACCCCGGGTAAAATCCTCGTCCTGCGGGGACGAACTGATGGTCAAATCCCCACCATATGCCCTCGTACCCCAGGGAGCCTAGGTAAGGCAGATTCCCTGCTATATTTTGCTCAAAGACAAAACCACCGCATTCACCCGGCACTGCGAGGCCACCTAAAAGGTAAAAACACAGCCCATTTCCCCGGCTATCCCCGGCATATCCCTAGACCTGGGGGGCCGTGGTTACAATTGACTGGTGCATTATGTACATGTTACATATTTTTAAATGTACTTGTTGTGTTATAATGAAGGTATGTAATAAAGACACTTAAATATTTACTACATATATTCTACAAGTGTATAACATGTGAGTACATCAATAGTCTGAATCCTACTGCCTCTCTGATACTTCTAGGGGTTCCACCTTGGTGCCTTAGCAGGGCGGTTACTAATTTGCATATAGAGGCGGAGCTTCTATGCTCACAACATTACATCCCATCTTTTCTCAGATTTAAACTTTCAGCATCTGCCAAAGATTAGTTTAATATTAAAACAATTTCAATCATTAAATTTGTTTAACCACATGACAGACAATTCATTAGGAGAGTAGTTAATGTTCTGGCAGTTTACGAATTGTGGCATTATGGCCAGTGTCAGATAGAGCTAATGTCCAACGGTGTCAGATTTATGGCAGCGGCGAGCGCTAATTGCTTGATTCACCACAAAGTTTTTGAAAACAAATTGTCTGTTTGTTATTACACTGGTCGTTTTCTGAGATTAATAGCGTGTCTCTGGGAGGATTGTAAATTCCAAAGAATTCCAGGTAACTCAGTTTTCAATAGCAAGTTGAGTCTGTTCAATAAATTTAGACTGGTCACATATAAAGAAATTTGTACTAGCATCGAAATGTCCTGAATTAAAATGATATGTACACAAGTATAAACATAGTAAACAAATATTCCATTTCTTAAACATACAAAGAATGCGCAAACATATTGGTAAATTAATCTAAATCCATAAAGGGATTATTATGCCCTTTTCACAATAAATCACTTTTGCACAAAGTCTTGGAAACGTTCTGGGGGGTTTCGATTTCGCAATGAACGTCTCGGTTGTGAAGGCTCTTGTTCGTCCGTACGTACAGTGCCAGGACGGTAGAAGTCGTCGAAGTCGTCCTCGCTGTCGGAGTCTTGTAGCCTTATCAGCTTGAAAAAGGACGAATTGCGGGTGATTGACTTGTCTCCTCTTTTCGCTGTTATCATCGAACCGTTTATCTTTGTAATTTTATATGGCTGACTGTCGAAAGGTGTGGAGAACTTGTTTGTTTTGTGTTGTTTGACAGGTACAGAGTCGCCAACGTTAAATGTTACCGGCTTTGCATGCCGTTTTGCGTCCGCGTACGATTTCATTTTAGCTTTTTGATATGCGTCATTTTCACGAGCTTTGACTTGCACATTTTCCTTTGAAGGTTTCGATGGTGCAAATGGTAATTTTATTCTAATCTGTCTTCCAAATAATAGTTCTGCTGGACTGTATTTTGTAGTCGCATGTTTTGTAGCTCTATAGTTGCGTACGAATGCATACATGTCTGTGCGCCAATCTGCTTTTTGAGTTTTTGCTGCACGAATTACTTTTCCTATTGTTTTCATGAAACGCTCACATTCTCCGTTTGCTTGAGGCCAGATAGGGGTTATTTTTCTGTGTTTGAAACCAAATTGTTTTGAAAAGTTTTGAAAGTCTGCACTATTCATCGGCGGTCCATTGTCAGTTCTCAGTACTTCAGGTATTCCATATTCTGAGAATATTTTGTCAAGCTTCTCAATAACTGATTTTGCATTAAGAGATGTTATTATTTCAACAATTGGGAATCTTGAAAAGTCATCAATCAAAACAAGAAGATATTTTCCATCAGAAAATGGTCCACAGAAATCCATGCTCACTGAATCCCAAGCCTGTTTTGGCATTTCAGTCATTTGAAGTGGTTCCCTGGAGTTTTCATCAGTTGCTGCGAGACAGGGAATACAACTGTTACACAAGTCCTCAACCATTTTGTCCATTTTTGGAAAGTACACCTTTTCGCGCAATAGTTGTTTTGTCCTAACTATTCCTGGGTGTCCTTCGTGTGCTAATGAAATAGCCTTCTGTTGCAACTGTTTAGGTAACACGATTCTATTTCCATGCAAGAGAACTTCGCCGTTTTTGAACGTCACAACTGTCAGTTCATTTTTCACACGTGCAAGTGTATCTAGTACCGTATTTGTTTTGTAATTTGATTTCCACGAGGATTGTCTGACGTTTTGCATCACTTGTTGAAGGTCGTTATCACTGCTTGTCTCAATGATTATGTCATGCAACGTCATCGCTTTTGGAACATCATGGTATGTAATAAATGACAGGTATTCTTCTGCGATTTTTTCTGCGTTGCTTGCTTGCGTCTTCGTCAGGGTGCCTACTTAGGTAGTCTGACATGTTTGATTCACCTGGCTTGTATATGACATCAAAATCATAAGCTTGCATTTTCATTCGCCACCGTTCCAGTCTGGCTGGCGGCTTGGACTTTGGGTTTTTGTATATGTGTTCAAGCGCTTTTGCGTCTGTTATGACGGTGAATTTGTGTCCAAAGAGGTATATATGCCAGTGTTCAATTGCCCATACGATAGCTAAGTTTTCTTTCTCGGTCTGAGAGTACCTTTTCTCGGTATCTGTTAATGATTTGCTTGCATAGCTAACTACTTTCCCTCCTTGCAGCATGATTGCTGCTATGCCTACGGGGCTTGCATCTGCAACAATTTGTGTTGTCAATTTTGGATCGAAATATGTCATTACAGTTTCACTGCTTAGATCCGATTTGAGTTTATCAAAAGCATTTTGCTGTCTTTCTTCCCAAACGAATTTGACATCTTTCTTCACGAGCATTCGCAAAGGTTCTGTCGTTGTGGAGTAGTTTGGTATGAATCTGGAGACATAGTTTGTCATTGCGAGGAAGCTTCGTACTTCTGATGCGTTTTGTGGAGCAGGTGTGTTTTTGATTATTTCACACTTTTTCTTGTCAGCAGAAAATCCGTTTTCACTGAAAATATAGCCGAAGAATTCAAGCGTTTTCTTGTTGAATTCACATTTCTGTTTGTTCAGTGTGAGGCCTTTTTCCTGTAGACGTCGTAGGGCGGCTGCCAGTCTACGGTCGTGTTGTTCTTGCGAACTGCCATACACGATTATGTCATCGCTGATGTTTTGTACACCTTCAAGTCCTTCAAGTGAGGTCCGTATTGCATTTTGGAAAACTTCTGATGCACATGTTAATCCAAAGTTTAGTCTTTTGTATCGTCTTAGACCAACATGTGTAGTGAATGTGGTTATGTTGCGTGATTTCTTTGAGATTTCAAGTTGATAGTATCCCTGATTTAAATCCAATTTTGAGAATATTTTTGAACCATTTAAGTCCACAATAAGATCGTCTATTGTCGGTATAATGTGTCGAGTCCTTTTAATGGCTTCGTTAGGAAGGCGCATGTCTACACAGATACGTATTTCATTGTTTTTGCTCTTCGGTTTCGGTGCTACGACAATCGGTGATACCCAGTATGTTGGTCCATCTACCTTTTCGATTATATCCATGTCTTCGAGCCTGTTGAGTTCAATTTCCACCTGTTTTCGAAGGTGAAATGGTATTCTTCTATGTGGTTGCACAACGGGTTGAACTGTATTGTCTACAAATAACTCAATTTGTGTGTCTTTCAATTTCCCAATTCCTGTGAATACCTTCGGGAATTTATCGCATATTTCACTTTTGCTTGTCATTGAATATATTTCTGGAACGACTTGCAGTGACACTGATGTAGAGTATGATAACAGATTGCCACTGTTTCCTTTCGTTACGTATATCATGGCTGTCGTAAACTTGTCTTTGGTTTCTATCATTTCTTGAAACTGGCCCATAATTTTGCCAGCTTCAATTGAACCATATGCGTATACTTTCGTATTTGTTTTGTTTAATTTTGGCTTCGGTTTCATGGCGTTGTATGCTTTTTCATCAATGACATTTATCGATGACCCTGTGTCTACGAGCATTTTTAGGGCATGACCTTCGACTTTGATTGTAGGTCGCTTGCAGGATATGTCTGGCTTGTTTGAATTTATTGCAAGTCGAAATGCAAATTCGTTACTGCTTTTATCATTGTCCGAAATTTCACTGTCTGAACAATTATCGGTACCCAATGTATGCACTGGCTTTGACTGTTTGTGCTTTGAACGACAAACAATCTCAAAATGATTCATTTTCTTGCAAAAATTACATATTTTGCCGGCAGCGGGACATTGGCCATTCATGTGCGGATACTCCTTACCACAGTTTCTGCAGCTTCGTGTTTTCTGTTGTGACTGACGGTAAGTGTTGGTAGACTGTCGTTGTTGACGATGGTTTGGTTTTCGCTTTTGCCTGATTGCACAGGTGTTGTAACTGTTGTTGTGGTTGGCTGATTGTTCTATGTCGCTTGCGTTTTTGTCAGATAGTTCTAGAGATCGCGCTTCTTTGATTATTTCGTCTAAAGACATTTCTGATCTGAGCGCTTTGCGCCTTAGTCTTGTTGTCGTACAGCCTTGTATTATTTGTGACTTAATTTCCTTGTCTGTATTTGCAAACTCGCAGTGTTCTCCAAGCTTTCTGAGTCGTGTGTGGAAACTGTCCAAGTTTTCGTGAGGTTCTTGCTTTGCCTGTCGAAACTTGTACACTTCGAACTCAATACTTTTCTTGGGTGCAAAATACTGGGTTAGTGCTTGCTTGGCAGCGTCAAACGTTTCCTCGACGTCTGGAAGTGTTGTAAAAATGTCATAAACATCTTCACCAGCGTAGTGCAAAAGTAACGCTCTTTTGCGTTTAGCGTCCTTGACATCCATACCAACTAGCATGATTTCTAGTCGACCTAACCACTTTTTCCAGCGACTGTCCACTGCTGTTTCAGTGACATTGAATGATGGGAATACTGGTAATCCTTGAGCCATTTTTTGGTAAATAATCAGTCCTACTAATTAATTACACAGCACAGTTTTTTTTACACAGTTAATCCGCTTTTCATGTGTTTTACACTTTTATCCTCGTCGCCATTGTTGTGTTTTAATGTAGGTATTTAATAAAGACACTTAAATATTTACTACATTTATTCTACAAGTGTATAACATGTGAGTACATCAATAGTCTGAATCCTACTGCCTCTCTGATACTTCTAGGGGTTCCACCTTGGTGCCTTAGCAGGGCGGTTACTAATTTGCATATAGAGGCGGAGCTTCTATGCTCACAACATTACAGTACTTATGTACATCATTTATGTATATATGAGTATGTAATCTTTTATTTGATTGTTTTATCTTAGAAAAATATTAGACTTAAAATTTTGTTTAAAAATGATGTGTTTTGGTAACCGTATGTGACCTATTTCTAACATACCATAATACATGAACATACCCATTATTTGTTTACAAACTGCATATTTTCAAAATAAACCTGTAAGAAAAGATGAACATGGTTTCAGGCTGGAAGCCACGACAGCTTGGACACAAGCGACATTCATTTGCTTGGTGTAGGTCTCGTTGAACGCCATACTGTTGTGAATCATTATCAACCATATGCACAACAACTACGCATTTGTGCCTACCAACCCTTACTCTTGGCTAAAACGGATATTAGTGCAGAATGAATAATTAATACATGTGCATTTGTATTTTACGGTTGTAGTTTCTGTTGGTTGATAATCAAAAGTCTAATTTCTTTCAGGCAGGAAAAGGACTGAATATTACTATTATATGAAGAATTCCAGCCTGCATTAAATACTTTGTTGGATCATTGAGACAGATTTGACATCCATGTCTATTTACAAGGCAGTCACATCTGATAGAGATGATGTGAGTATTTCATATAAACCATATTTGAGTTGGTGTTTGTTGTATTATAAACTCACTGTATTCTATAATCCAGTGGTGGTGATGGTGGTGGTGGTGGTGATGGTGATGATGGTGATGATGATGATGATGAATTTTATTGATAAATTTAGTAATTTTCTTTATATTATATACATGTATGTATCAGCTTGTTGTTGTTTTTTTAAATAATGTTGAGAAATATTAAACTGTTTATATTTTATTTCGTATATATGTATGGCATTATTATTATCTATACTAAATACTGTAATTAGTTAGAAAGTACTTCTTTTTCTTTTACAGCACTAAACATTCTAGATGGGTAAAGAACCTGAAGGGGCATGAAAACCAAATCAGCATTGACTCGGCATTGAGTAATTATCATCTGTGCACACACTACAAGTACAAACGCATGGGAACAAACCAAACTTCAAATGTTGAAGAGTGAAGAATTATTGTGAAAAATTCTAAATGTTAGAATACCATTGACTAAATAAAACAAATAGACATTGATTACCAACAGAGACTGTTTACATGTTATAATATTAAAAAGACATTAGTTGAGAACTTTCACTCTGACATTTTTGGAGGGGCATTACCGCCTACTTAGTGTTCTTGTTTCTTTACATATTTTAATTTAAAAGTACATTGATTCATTGTTTTTAAATCTGAATTCTGAGTTAGTATCATAAGTAAAAATTCACAATGATTACATTTTATGAAGTCCAATTAAGCTTTATCAATTTTTACAAGACAAATGTTGATTTTTAAGCATTTTATTAGTTATAAAAATGTATAGTTACATAACATTATGTATATTTTCTTCAAAACTGAACGGTAAACTATCATAAATTGTCTTTTAAATTGTTCATTAAACATCATAGAAAATATTTAAAATGATTTCAGCAGGTTGTCTTATTATTAACTATTTTTTATGAATTTATAAAACTGCTATATATTTTCAAACATCGAAATACTGCTCTGTTCCGAAGACTCACAAGATCAATCAAAATGATTTTTTTCCATGTGTATCAATAATATGTTCGGTTGAACTTAATTTTTCTGTAAACTGAAGTATATTTTACCAGAAACTGTTGTGTTTATTTCATCTCTGATAATGTGAAAAAAAATCAAATATAGACAAAATATTTTTAATTCATGGTAAAAAATCTTCAAAATTTGGATAAAAGTCCCATAGTGTACTATGATAATAACTATGTTGTCGGTAAAAGCTTTATAAAAGTGTGTATTACTTATACCTTAATTCAGTTTAAATAATTATGGCCTTTAAGGATTTTTGTTTTCATATAGATTTCATGTTATATTGAGCTTTGTCAATTTTGTTGTTGTTTTGTATTATGTACAATTACTACTTCTATTTCCTAACTTAATTTTTTTGTCTCATTAGTCAAATTGAATTGTTACATATTTAAGTGAAAAAAACACACTATTTTTAAAGATGCACTCTTTCTCCCAAATAAGACTTATCACAAATAATTTTATTGTTTTGATTTTTTTTAAAATGGGTTGATAAATGTCAACAACAATGTTTCTAATGAAGGATCTTGAGTTCAATTTGCTAATATGAATGAACATAAAACATGGTATTTCTGCCTTGTGATACTATAGTAGGCCACAGTAAATCTTTTAGCAATCACCAATCATTTAATATTTGTCATGCTTTCTGCTATTATAAACAGGGTCACAAGCTTGTTATCAGTAAACAATATTTCAGTAAATGCATTATTTAGTAAGTAGTTATTGTTTTATCAGTCCATTTGATGTGTGTTATAAATACAATTATATGTATTGATTTCAAATAAGAGTTTCACTTTAAAGATGCTCATTTAAAGATAATGAACAGACACACAAAAAATAGACACATTTGATACTAATTATATGAATGATTATTGTTTAGGTGACCTCTGATTTGTTTTGGAGATATTCATAAATGGGTGTTATTCTTTGTTGTCTTCAGTTTCTTATACATTTAAGGATTTTTATAATTGCTTTTCTGGTATATATTACAAAGTAATTGAATGCAAATGACTACACACTTTAAACTAGACACATTTGATACTAATGATATAAATGATTATTGTTTACATGTACTCTGAGTTGTTATGAAGATATTCATAAAGGGGTGTTCTTCATGTTATTATACATTTTGGACTTGATTTAGTATTGCTTTTCTGGTATATATATATTCATTTAATGCACAAAGAAATTATTTTAAGTGTTCAGTATCACTTCCACACATTGTTTACTAATATATTTTTTTGCATATTTGGCCTATTTATGCTTATATGTGCATTGTTGTATTTCAAAACCTTTATGAAAAATAGAAACAGTATTATTTCTTTCGTACATAGTCTGATACATATTCAGTTTGAATGCGTTATTTTTATCATATTTGAAAATTTTGCCATTGTCCAATAAGACACATGCTGTTTTTGTGTTAATATCATTATCAACTAAAAACATTCATTTTCAACTCTTCTTTACCATGTAAATGGAGAAGTTAACATTATAACTCCATTGACCAGATTTTTATGCATTTTTACATTACATTTTAGTATTATTAAACAGCTAAAAACAAGGCATGTTATGTTATAAATGCATTTCATCTAGTAAACAATGTTCACTTTTTATATATCAGTTCAATAATTATGTTCTATTTATGTTTGCAACTTTCAGACGAAATGATAATGTTTATTAAAGTATTAAAAAAATATTAATTTGTTATTTCATATCACTTCTTCATGATGAATGAGGTAACTTATTCTTCCCTACAAGTTGTCCTTCCAGCATGGTGACGTTGCCACCTCCCCCTATATGATTAGAACTGCAGTGTACATGAACAATAACTCTATTTCAGCGTATTGCAAGAGTTATTCCCTTTGTACCTTTTCCTCTCCGGAGCATAACTAGAAAACTACTTTTTTGGAATTTCATTAAACATCAGTCAATGGTATTTAGCACAACGAGAGGAAGTGCAGTGCACAATGTATAGCTGTATTTCAGCTAATTACATAATTATTGCCCTTTGCCGCTTTTCTTGACCAGAGCATTACTTTAAAACTACTCACGGTATTGAAATAAAACTTGGTATATGGGTAGGTGGCAATGACAAAAAGTACAGGGCACAAGCACCCTAATTCTGTCGTGTTCATTAATGTACCCCACCCCTAATGAAATGTTCAACTTGAAACTCTTCAATTCCAATGCTTTTGCTTATGTTGTCAAGCAAAATACTACACATATTTTGAGAATTTCATGGATGCGGTTCAATGCACCATGATATGCTTGTTGGCCTTGACATTCCTTGTTTTTCAACATATAACAAATGCATAAACTATTAAACGGCGCCCTTTGATGCTTTGCATCAATGGTCTTTCTTGTATTCCATTATTGTATGAAGTTAAAATTCCATCAAGTAGTTTTCAAGTTATGCTCAAGAATGGACCTACCCGTACGACAGGGTGTCTTCAAACTCTGTTTGTCGAGGGTATACAGTACAATGAACTTGATGTTTGTTTAAAAAGCTGTTGCAATTAACGGAGTCATACATTTGTATACATGTTTTGCCAATATTAGTATATATTAGAATTCACCCAGCCTTTATCATATGCACAATAGCATAACAAACCAGTAATCTGATGATAGCGTCCAGTTGTTCTGTGTGTCCAGCCCACGAGCGGCCAGTCCATGTTTTCTAGCATGCAACTTTTGCTGCGCATTGAATGAGCCTTAATGGGGGTACTTCCAAGGGCCAATGTTCAATCCATATTGTGTATGTGTCGTAACTGCTTTCAATACTAATTTAAGTTTGTTATGAATAACTTAAAGCTGTTATCTTAACTTAAGTGGCATATTGGGACCCAACCAGTATACCGAGCGTACAATTCAAAATGCTCCAGGCACGCCCCTGACCGGTGCCGGATAGAACATGCAAGTGAAAAATGTGGACGGAAAGACTCCGCTATGCATCATCACCGTGCATACAGGACTCAACTGACCTAGAAGTGTGGTATTGACATTTAAGGTACGAGCATTAATCCAAAGCATGATGCACCTTTCCATACCGGTATATAATTTATTTCATCCAAAAACGAATAAGTAAACATCACAGCACAACGTTGTTATATATTAGTTTGTGTGTTAAATAAGAAAGAGTCGATGTACATGTACATTTATGTACAGTTTATTTACATGGTATATAGTGAACTAGCAGCTACAGGAATATCTAGGCAAAAACCCGCAGCGCATGCACGGGCATTGTATATATTCATAGCTTATAATGTGATATCAAGTTACAACGACTATGCTTAACAATGTATACAACAAACGTAACAGCCCCCCTCCCCTCCTCCACCTCCAAGACCACCACCTCTGAACATTTTAAAATAAAATACTATATATTTTTCGTGTTTGGTGGAGGCCCCTGCAAAGTTGCGCACCATGCATGTCGCGTTCCCCCCTAAAGCCAAATTATGGAACCGCCCATTTTATCATTATCATTTTGAACTGTCCATGAACCCGGAGATGGCATTTTCGTACGCTCCTCTTGCATTGACAAAACATTCAAAAGTACATTTGCTATATATCTACATCTTTACAACATTATTCATTCTCATGACTCATGCTTGTTTATCCCGATAAATGCTGCCCATGTTTATTTCATTTCAGATCAATATTCTCCGATCACTAATCATGGTGTGGGGTGATAGTTAAACGCGTGATTTTCTGTAAATAACGTCATTTGTATAGTTTTTATGGTCAAACCGGTTCATTGATTTGTTTCCCGCCATGTGTCAAAGAGAGGAATCTAGTATTCTGATTGGCTGTTCGCTCTCTTACCACATCGCCCGATGGGGTTAAACTAAGGTCAACCATGAAGAAACGTAAACACGCTATCGTTGTGTCTCAGCGAATGTTGCAGCATATTCGGTTTGGAGCTTGTGGTAAAAGCATCGAAAAAGGTAATTTATTTTTGAAATTATTGAAATAAAAGAGTAGGCCAAGATGTGTTTAAACAAAATGCATTATTCGGATATATGGTACTCCGGTACAGTATTGCGTGAACGCTTGATGCAAAATCTATATTTGTAATATTAAAAATAGGTACTGAAATGAAAGTAACAGTTGGGAGAATATAGATAAAGAATATTTCTCGTGCATTCAGAATGAAATCTGTGTATGATTTTATGAAGGGTCGTAATATCGAAAATATATTATGTTTCTATATTTTTTAAAATATTTATTGCACTTTGGTGACTGAATATAATAATAAAAAATGTGTACAGTAAAATCTATCAATACACACCATACAAATAATTATGAGGTTAAAGGAACTGTGTATCTTCTTATGAATTAGCCACAAAATGGCACAATAATGCAGGGTAAGGGATTTTTTTGACATTTGGACATTCATAACAGTACAGTATGTTTCCTTAATGTAGAGTCGTCAAATAAAACTATTCGAAGACTCTACCAGGGTATAAGGACTACTTATTAGTCCACCAAGGGTTCTTTTTACAGATTTACTTTCCTGAGATAAATGTTTGGTAAATAACATATAGTAAAATGGAATTTTGTGACACCTTTCAGGTAAAACTTGAAAGTGAGAAATATTTAAATCTTCTAAACATCTCAGCTGGTTCCGAGCTACAAAGTTATGCCAGCGCACAGTTTGGACGATGCCCCTGACCTAGCAGAGGGTCAGGGGCTTCTTTCCCCTGAAGTAATGGAGCTTCCAGAGGCTGTGCACCAACTGCCAGCAGTGTCAGCTCCCTGCACAGTCCCCGTTGTGATCAGTGGAGTGTCATGTAGGCTCCCGCAGTCTGACAACATGCATGAGTTCAGAGACAATCTAATGAATGGAGTTGACATGGTTACTGAAGACAGCACAAGGTGGCAGCCAGGTAATGTAAACATTGTGACTTCATGCATCCTGATCAGATGGTTTACATGCATTTCCAAACTCTGATGATGAGTGGCTTTGTTTTAGATAAACATCTTTAGAAATTAGATTATATGGGTATAGATTCACAAGTTGTTTTTTGTTTTGATCTTAGAGTCTCGCTGTTTGCCTTTAAATTTAAACATTAATTATTGTTATACGACTTTACTGTATTACAAATAATAAAAAAACTAAAAATTAACATTGATATTCACTATGTAATTAAATCAGATATAGGACATTGTCAGGATAGTTATAAATGCCATTGTAGGAATGTATGGTCTTCCAAAGAGGAGTGGAAAACTGAAGGATCTGTCCAAGTTTGATGCTGCATTCTTCGGAGTTCATCCCAAACAAGCACACAACATGGATCCACAGTTACGACTGCTGTTGGAGGTCACGTATGAGGCTATAGTGGATGCAGGTTTGTTTTAAGAAAAAATAGCATTTATTTTTCAGGCTCACTACCGTTAGTGTCTTACGTGAGGTTTCAAACCTGTGTTAAAATTTGTGTCCTGAACACATTGTTAAAATAATTTTGCAATAAAAAAGATATAACCAACAACATGACCATGAAGGCTTTGAAGTAAATGTTTGCCCTATATCTTGAATGTAGTGACATAATTAAACTGTTTTCAAATCATTCATTATTTTTGTTTTTATGATTATGATTGACTCTCCTTACAAATTTTAAGGAGTGAATCCAGAAATTGTTCGGGGCTCCAAGACGGGGGTGTTTATCGGAGCGAGTGCCTCAGAGAGTCATGAAGCATGGTCAATGGAACCCGAGTCCACAGTTGGCTACGGCATGACGGGATGTACACGGTCAATGTTTGCAAACAGGCTGTCTTTCTTCTTTGATTTTAAAGGCGAGTTATCACAAAGCTGAAATTATTATCATAGCAGCCAATTGTATAAAGGTTTGATAAGATGTTCACGAGTTATCATTTGGCTAGTTGTTTCATTAATTTGATTG
Source organism: Mya arenaria (assembly GCF_026914265.1). Classification (NCBI taxonomy): domain Eukaryota; kingdom Metazoa; phylum Mollusca; class Bivalvia; order Myida; family Myidae; genus Mya; species Mya arenaria. The sequence goes on from NC_069123.1 coordinate 18,184,819, forward strand.
GTTAATAGTTAGTTTTGGATAAATCAATCAATTTGACCAATCAATAAACATTTTGGATGACTTTGACCAAACTGCCAACTTTACCAATTTTGTACAATAGGCAACAGCCAATGGTGTTTTATTTGTATATATATGGTTATTTAGCATAAGGATATCTTTAAAAGCATACTATAATTTCATATGATACAAAGTGATCACAGAGCTGGTATCACCATGACTCAGGCAGTTACAGAAGTATACAAGCAGTGACCCTTATTGGTTTAAGAGTCAAATCCATCTTCCAGGTCCAAGTTATGCTGTGGACACAGCCTGCTCCTCAAGCCTGCTAGCACTAGACCACGCCCTCCACAGTATCAGGTCAGGCCTGTGTGATGCTGCTGTGGTCGGAGGATCGAACCTTTGTCTCAAACCAGCTGTAGCCGTACAATTTATGAAGCTCGGCATGCTGTCCCCTGATGGCATGTGCAAGTCTTTTGATGCAGAAGGTTTGTTGTCTTCAAGTATAATGATTGTATATATTTCTAGATGCTACTACACATTCGAAGTTGTGCTTCAATAAAAGGCTGTATTGTAAAGAACAGAAGTGAGTGTTTGGTCTTGGATTTACTTCTTTAAAGTCTGCATTGCTTGTGTGCTAGAAGAACTTCATCACCTAGGTTTTCCAGTTAGCTTTATAACATCAAACAAAGATACTGTGTATAACTCAGTAATATAGGTGACGAGGTCTTTCCTTTCTTGACTTATTTACTTCTTTGCAGGCAACGGTTATTGTCGCAGTGAGGGAGTGGTAGTCATGTATCTACAGAAGGAACCAGTCGCCAGGAGAATATACTGCACACTGGTACACACAAAGACCAACAGTGATGGCAACAAACAACAGGGTAAGATTATGTCTTAATGTTTCGTTGCTAAATTATTCATTTGTAACAGTGGTCGAAATTAACTTAAGCCCACAAGTCCTGCACTGGTAAAATTTCTTTCGGGCTTGCTCAAATTCTGAATTTTATATAGCAGGGCTTGTTAAAAAATTTGATTCCAAGCAATAATATAAGAATTTGGGCTTGTTCATCAAAAAGTCTTAATTTCAATGACTGTTGTAATACAGTATGTTGCTGCAATTTTGTTTTCATTATAAAGACTTAATCATAAGAAATTTTAATAAGAACTTTTAAACTACAATTTATCTCCCTTCAGAGTGGAAAGAAAAGACCAGATTAATTCGCTATTTAACTGCTATTTTGTCTGAGCTAATTGATTGTATGTGTTTGACGCTGCTTCAGAAGGCTGCCATTAAATGTATTGTTATTCACTTGTTAATCAAATGATAGTGTTGTTACCTAAATAAGTTTGTAATGATGAAAGTTTGAATCAATTTAAATTCTCAAGGATTTTTCATAGATAATTGTTCTTATTCTTTTTACAGGTATAACGTTTCCATCGGGAGAAGTACAAAAACAACTACTAGAGGAAGTTTATAGCGAAGCCGGAGTGAGCCCTGCCATGGTGGCATATGTTGAAGCCCACGGAACAGGCACCAAGGCTGGAGACCCACAAGAAGTCAACACTATATGTGACGTGTTCTGTAAGGGCCGCAATGGGCCTGTGCCGATAGGGTCGGTGAAATCCAACATGGGGCATGCTGAGCCTGCTTCTGGGCTTGCTGCTGTTGCCAAGGTGATTGTTGCTATGGAAGAGGGTCATATCCCTGGCAACCTGCATTTTGAAAACCCTAATCCAGATATACCAGGCTTGGTGAGTGGACAACTGAAAGTTGTGGACAATGCAACACCATGGGATGGTGGTATCGTTGGAGTTAACTCATTTGGCTTTGGTGGATCAAATGTACATGCCATTTTGAAGTCTCGTACTGGAAGAGAAACTACCCAAAATAAAACCTGCGAGAAAAGAAGGTTGTTTCTCTATGCTGGAAGGTCAGAGGATGGGGTAAAGGACACTTTAAGAAAGGTCAGAGGTCATGGGAGTGACCTTCACCTTCACAAATTGATGAATGAAACGGCTCACATGCCAGCTAGCAGCCATCCTTACAGGGGATTCACTGTACTCAATGGGGGTGAAAACATAAACGTTCAGGTGAGTGTCATTCTTGGTGAAAATGCTTTTGTTCCTGTACATCAATTTTTGCAATATCATTACTGATTCAAAATGTTTTATTATTTGAATATAAGCCTCAAAACACAGGCATGTTTGATAAAGTCATATTCATATCATATACAGGTTGGCAGTGGAAATGTGAAACTGTTCACTTGAAGGTTTTGTACATTACTGTGTAGTGTACCCACCAGATGACACTATGCATAAAATAATTTGTCATGGCCTAACTAGCTCTGCAGGTTATATTCAGTCTAACTTTTTGGAAGGGTCCTTACATAATACATGTATTTACTTTTAGCAGCATGTACTTATGATGTAGCATGTTTTTTTGACAATTATCAAGAATTTAGATGATAATCATAACCTTATCTTCCTTTAGAAAGTGACACCTGAATCTCGGCCTTTATGGTATGTGTTTGCTGGGATGGGCACACAGTGGCATGGCATGGGAAGAAAAATGATGGACATTGACATATTCAGGGAGTCTATCTTGAGGTCAGACAAAGTTCTACAGTCGTGTGGGGTGAAACTCTACAGTCTCCTAATGAATGGGGATGAGAGCACATTTGAGAATACTGTCAACTCATTTGTTGGCATAGCGGCTATTCAGGTAGGTGAACTTTTTATACTTAAGATAGGGCTGGATATGTTACTTTTGAAAATAAGAACTACTTTAGCAAAATTATGATCATATTAATATCAGTATTCTCATAATAGCAAAACAAAAACTTGTTTATTTTCTTCCTGGTTTCCGAAGTGGATGTGCTATAAGAATACAGGCATGTATCAGACATCAGCATTACCTGCTCCAATATATAAATAAGAATCTGTTATTTTTTGCTTTTTTTCTTGGCTTGAACTATTCCCCTGTCAACAGTATAAACTAGGGATGGCAACGAGTAGTAAAATTAATACTCGAGTACTCGGACAATCGTTCGATCGAGTACTCGGGTACTCGGGTACTCGATTACTCGGAAAAATTGAATATATGTGTTCGCAAAGACAAGATTGTGTATACATGTATTGTTAATGACGTATATTGTGCGTTGGTCGTATTATTGGTCATTTTCACCTTTAAAGTAAACTTTCATTACGTATTTTTACTATTTTAACAAAAAATGATATAAAAAGAAAACAAATGTTGTTTCAGGCTTTAAATTTGTCTTATTCGTTTCATTTTATACAAGTATGCACTGCAGAAATGAACAACAATCAGAATTACAATGAACGAAAATTAATAGCATACATAAAAATAGTGAACTAAATTCAATACGAAGTTCAGTTGTTGAGTTGTTTACTCTGCAATTTTTATTTTTTTTAAATGATAGATTTTCGTACTGTGTAATTGTTGTTTACCTCATTAATATTCATAATTCTTGATTTAATATCAACCAATCAATTGTGATAATCATCGCAAAAATAGTTAAAATACGCCCATTAAGAAATCAATTCTCGTAACGGTCTCTAATTGAGATACAAAAGAATAGTGTAGGTGAAAGTACCGCTATCAAAACTTCGCTAATTGACATCAGTGCTAATTTGAAATAGGGGTCCTTTGTTGACAGTTTGCAACTATCACAACAACTGTCAACTAATTGATTGAGGTCAATTGTGTATACAGCGGGGATTAGAGGGACCGTAAATTGTCCTCTTGGCAACTAACCAGATCTGATATTTTGTCTTTAAATCGTGTATTTGGTGATTTTTATAGATTTTTTTATTTTTTTTCTGAGTACTTGAGTAGTGATTTGGTACTCGAGTACTCGGACGTTGATCGGGTACTCGAGTACTCGGGTACTCGTTGCCATCCCTAGTATAAACTGTTTCCCCATTCCGTTATGATGACATGTAAATCTCCTGGTGTTGGGAATGATATTCTGAACTGAGATAACTGTTACTGTTGGAAGTACTCTTAACATTGGATGCATGCTTTTAATGTTAATGGATTGTATCATACCAGGTAGCCCTGGTAGATGTCCTCAAAAAGATGGGCATGTCCCCTGATGGTATTGTGGGTCACTCTGTGGGAGAGCTTGGGTGTGCCTATGCTGACGGGGGTCTTACAGCAGAGGAAACTGTGCTGGCGGCCTACTGGAGAGGTCGGTGTATACAGGAAGCACAACTCCCTCCCGGTGCTATGGCGGCAGTTGGTAGGTTCTTAAACATTTCTAAACAATCCAGTGCAAAGTAACATTCTTTTTTATAGATTAACTTGTTCGATCCTTAAAAGTTAATTTGCATATCTACTTGTGTACCCATCATAAAGTTGAATTAGACAATGTAGTTACAACATGCAATGAATACAAAATCTAGTTTGAAGTAGTAAATGCAATTGTGCTCAGATATTTAATTTGCTGTTTTCATAGCAGGGGGTTCACAATTAAGGGGACAGGCAGGGACATTTTATTCCACTGAATTGATTCCATAATAGGTCTGACTTGGAGTGAGGCCCTTCAGCTGTGTCCAACAGGAGTTGTTCCAGCATGTCACAATTCCAAGGACACTGTCACTGTGTCGGGGCCTCAGGAAGCTGTCCGGGCGTTTGTACACCAACTAAAGGAGAGGAATATCTTTGCCAAAGAGGTGAACACAGCTGGAGTGGCTTTCCACTCGTACTACATGCAGGGTATTGCTTCATCTTTGAAAGATGCACTCAATAAGGTATGTTTATACATGATCGCTATATGTTCTGTTTCACTTTGATTTATGACCGAAAAGAGAACCTCGCATTTTTTCAAGACATTAGAAAAATTGAGGTTTTCTATTTAGCTGAACTTATCTCTACATGAGTAAAAATGAATTCACTGCAACAAAGCATGTTAATTTGTTAAGGATTCATTTGATTTGTCAACTGGTTGCTGATTTCAATTTAATCTAGTTCAACATTAAACAAAACTATTGACCAAATTTTAAAAGGTGATACCAACCCCAAGACCAAGAACAAGTCGCTGGATCAGTTCTTCAATCCCTGAACACCTGTGGTGCTCAGAACTTGCCAAATACTCTTCTGCCGACTACCACGTGAACAATCTTGTGAGCCCTGTGTTATTCCAAGAGGCCCTGCAATGTGTCCCTGATAATGCTGTTGTTGTGGAGATAGCTCCTCACTGTCTCCTGCAAGTAAGATTACATGTATTATTTTAATGATTGGCTGAATAATAACTCCCATGATTTTTGGGAGGCCCTGTAATGTGTTCAGTATTATGTTCACTATATATCATATATCACTATTTCAAGGATTTAATAGTACAAGCAGTCAGCACGTAACATGTGATTAGTTTAGATTTGATTGGTATAATAAGTAGATTTTTAAGTTGTCTTCAAAGAAAACCAAATGAGCTATTGTCATTGCTATTACAATGAGCTATTGCTATTACAATATGCAAATGAGCTTAAAGTTCAAACTTTCACAAGTTGTAAATATTGCAATGACAATTGAAAGAAATATTGATAAGGTGTGAAACCATCACTGTTTATGCATGACTGCTATCAGTAGATAATGGCATTTGAGAAGATAATTATGAGAAGTTCAATATGATGCTGACTGTGATCTTCGGATGCTCTGTATGCTGTCACACCATATTATGATTCAACAGTTTCTGTGACAGACAAGATGCACCAATTATCAATCCTTGGTTTTGTGAAACTTAAATCTGACTACTGCCATAATATGCACTGTCATACCGGGTATTTCAATTTTGCCTGTTTAGAAAATGTGCTTTTTGTAAAAATAAACATTACAACTTCTTCATTTATTAGTTTGTCTTTTACTTTTTTCATTTAGTATACGACAACCTTTGAACATATGAGCAATCTCCACAACGCAAGACATAATTGGCCTCGAAGTAAACATTTGGTTTGAAGACTTCAAACTTAAAATACACTGAAAGACATTTCTTAACAGACTTGGGAAATTGAAAATCCGGCGTCCTCGAGCAATCGCAGTTTTACTTTATTTGCTCTTTCCTCTTTTAGGCTATTCTCAAGAGGTCCCTGTCAGAGAAGTGCTGCATTGCCGGACTGATGAAGCGGGGAGATGACGACAATGTGGAGTTCTGTCTCTCCAGTCTCGGAAAGTAGGTTACATACAATGGTATTTGAGATAATTAAGAAATCTGCCCTGTTAGCTCAGTGGTAGAGTGTCTGCAACTGGGGCAGGAATTCCTGTATAAGATCCCTGACTGCATCATACCAAGAGAATTATATAAAAGGTACAAGTGGCTCTTTTTTCTTGCGCTAGGCATCTTGGCTAATACTGGTAACTTGTAGAGTACTCGGTTCTGGTTCAACTCGGGGAAAATTGTATCCTACAATAACATGTATCCCGTGTTTTTCCAAAAGAACCAAGGGATCTCTTAAAAAAGTAACATTGTATCTCACACTATCCCTTCCGCTCTTTGGCAACAACCAAAGGACCCCGTTGGAAATAAGTACAGTGTATTAAATGGCAATCCCAGATTACATGCTCTGAATAACGTACATATATACATGCATGCATATGTACGGATGCAAGCACATATACATACCAACAATTCTTATGTAAGAACATATGTATGTATGTACGTCATTCAGACCACATCTCGGATAGCCACATCTAAAGCCTAGAGTTTTGTGTACTAGTTATAATATCTCACCTTACATTTGAGTCAGAAGAATTATGTACGCATGGAAATGCTGATTACAATGTGTTGCCACTTCCAGGGGGTTTACCAGCATGATTTCACACTGAATCCCTTTGGCTTAGCTCAAGATGTTTCCTACAAATAGCATGCGGGACTCTGAAGATTAATTGTGATGGCTCAAAACTGCCATATTTATTTCTAGGTGCTACCAACATGGCATGAAACTCAATCCCCTTGGCCTAGCCCCAGATGTGGTCTACCCTGTTCCCCGCGGGACTCCCATGATTTCCCCCTTGGTGTCCTGGGACCACTCGCATTCATGGAATGTCCCCACAGCTGACATGTTTGTGGGAGGTGGAGCCAATGTTTCATGTGGGTGTGGCTTTGACATTGATGTGACCCCTGACTCTGAGGACTACTATTTGATTGGCCACAAGATCGATGGGCGTGTCTTGTTTCCGGCCACAGGTTATTTACTGTTGGCGTGGAAGGCTCTAGCGAAAATGATTGGCAAACAGTATGATGAAATGGCAGTGGCTTTTGAAGATGTTACAATTCACAGAGCTACAATATTACCTGAAAATGGTATGTTAGTCATAATATTTGACAATAGTTAATTGCACATTTAACGAAATGACCAAATAAATAAAAAATAAAAATTAAAGAGAAATATTTGTTTTGATTCGAACAATTAGTTTGAGCATATCTGTTTGCTAGTTTTTAAGGCCAACATTTTGTTTGTATTCCATAGTAAACATACTTGCATGCATATAATTTTTGCTTCCAACTCCACTTGTATTTCAGGTAATATACATTTTGATGTGATAGTGATGACAGGTACTGGAAACTTTGAAATTATGGAAGGGGGTAGTGTTGTCACCACTGGCAAAGTTACCTCCCTTGAGCACTCTTCAGAAAGTTACACACCACCAGATGTTGGAAAACTGGAGCTGACATCAGCAGATATCTACAAGGAGTTGAGACTCAGGGGCTATGACTATGGTCCCACTTTCCAGGGCATTCATTCGGCAGATATTACAGGTAAACATGACAAAACATTTAGTTTTCTAAAGGTAAACTCATTTGTCAAAAATTGATTTTGAATTATGTTAAAAAGGTAAATTGGTTTGCAACAATAAGAGTTTTATGAAACAAGTGCATTTATTTCTGAATTCAAAATAATCGGCTAAATGAGTCTCGAAAACATGATCATTTTTAGGCTGTAGGCCTCAAATCAAAATCAGGTATCATCAGATCTACTTTTTGATATGATATGTTAAAAGAATAAATGCGCCGGGGCTACAAAATTGAAGGTATGGTGTTGTGCAGTTTAAAGAGTGAACCAAAAAAAACTAATCTAAATCCGTTCATATCGTTTATGTGAATTTGAAACAAAGCCGAAATGAAAATGGGAAGACCCTGCCTTACATTACCTGATAAAAATAGACAAAACATCCTCAGGGTTATTGGGTTTCATTTAATAAACTTTATTGAATTAACTATATTCTACCAATCGACTCGTGAGATGAAAGCAATGTTCATATATTCTAGTACATTTAGGTTTGAGTTACTGTTACAGCCTTTCAATGCTTTTAGCGCTTTCATTTTATCTTGTATTATTACAAGTTTGCCGTAGTCTGATAAATGATGATAACATGTAATTTGTCAAAGAATTTGTTGAAGCAGTTATCTGAAATAAGTATTAAAATCTAATTTGGTAGTATTTAAAAAAACTCTTATGGCCCAATAATGCCTCTTAAAAATTAACACACCTCATAAACACAACAGAGGGAAAAAACAATAATAATAGGTTTCAAGGCGGAACAAAATTGACTGTAAGTTGAAAATCTTATCATGAACACACATCCTTGTTTTTACAGGCACGCAAGGTGAACTGGTATGGAGTGGAGACTGGGTGTCGTTCATTGACACGATGTTACAGATGTGTATCCTCGCCCGCCCCGGCCCCGGGCTCTGTCTTCCTACTCGTATCAAGACCCTCACAGTGCAGCCCCTAACACACCGGCAGGCTGTGCGGGAGATTAGGAATGGAAAGGAAGGTGAGTGGGATCTACTGGTATATGGATGGATACTGGTGATTGCTTTAAAAAGTAATTTAGAGGTTTAATTTGGGGTTAAAATTCATGATGTTCATTCAGAAGAGATTGGTAATAACGATGTTACATTAACTCGTGAATATGGTCAAAACTAAATAAAGTGAAAAAGTACCTTGCAGATTGAGTTCAATGAGAGTTTTCAAAATGCTCACAGTATACAATTTCGAGAACTGTTTGTAATATTCAGAAAGAGTTTCTTTCTACCAGTATGATAATTCTTTTTCTTAGCCACTAAAAAATGTTATTTTCTATTTCTTCGGCTTGTATCGAAGTGCTGAAATGCATAGGTCATTCATGAGACATTGTCTTAGGAAGTTTTAAAATCCTGATTGTATTGGGTAACACATTAAATTTGAAACTTCTTTTTGTATTAGGTAACACATACCAAACACTGCTCTATCCACATGTAACTGTAATATTTTGTAATTATGTTTCCAGTAATTCAAGTGGAGTTTGACCAATACTGTGACGTATGCACAGCAGGTGGCGTTACTGTGCACAACCTTCATGCTACAACTGCTCCCCATCGCCATGACTACCACACACCTGTCCTGGAAACATACTCATTTGTTCCCAATGTGGTTCACACAGCTGTTGAGAGCTCTGAATTGTTTCAGCAATATGCGAAAACATGTTCAAGCTGTGCGCAAACTGGCTTGAGGAGTCTCCTTGACCTAAAGGGTCGATCAGAAAAGGGTTGCAAGTATTATAAAAATGTGATTGAAGAGTTTTGGCCAGAAGAAGGCATTGACATCGATAGTTGTGACATTGATGAGAAGTTGGCAGATGGGGAAAATTACTTGTCAGTATTAAGAGAAATGTTTGAGAACATATCTGACCAAGACGTACCAAGTCATGTTGACAGTATTGTGAAAAAAAATCAGAAATTATTGAGCACAGATCTGTTGTTCACACAGCTTTTAAGACCAGAGATACTGAAGACTTGTCTTGACATTGTTGTGGAAAATGTTGAAACTACAAATTTGAAAGTGATGGAAGTTTGCAGCACCAACATGCTGGAAGCAGCAACAAACTTACTCAGTAGCCACCCTTTGCTGGAACCTTCATACACAGTTGCATCCCCTGATAGCTCAGCGACTGAGAAGGAAGGAATAGAGTCTATTAAGTGGTCGCTAAGAGACAAGCTACCTTCATCGGTTAAGAAACCTCATCTTGTTATTTTGAATAATATACTTCATAGGCAGCAACATATCAACCAGGCGTTGTGTAATGTAATTGAATCTCTTGACAATGGTGGATTTATTCTTGTACATGAACAGACTCAAAATTTCCATCTGGCTCTGACACTGGAGCAGTTTGATGAAGAGTTGTACTCAAGTGATGATCTCAGCAACAGGAGTTGTGGCATTTACTGCACATCAGAACAATGGCGAACCAAATTCTCATCAGCAGGTTGTGAAATCGTCTTTGAGCGAACTGACTCTATAACATCATCATTGTTTTTATTGAGAAAGAGATGCAGTGTAGAATCTGAAAATCAGCAAATCCTAAATGTCTCAGACCTTGGATGTTCCTGGGTTGAGGAGTTGAAGTCAGCTATTGCTGTGTTGGAATCTAGGCCTAAGGGAGAGAACTTGTGGTTGAGAGCAGACAACAATGTCAGTGGCATTCTGGGGCTAGTGAACTGTTTAAGGAAGGAACCGGGTGGAGACAGAATAAGGTTGGTAGCTTTGCAAGTTGTAAAACATGCCTTAAAAAACAAAACACAAAGATGCATGTTTAGTATTTTTGTTTAATTTTTCTGAATTTACTTGATCATTTCAAATAAAGCCTAGTTCTTAAAAGTGTTTGTCCACATGTTCACACTATTTTATTTTATATATTGTTGGCATTTGTTACAAAACCTACATTTTTATTCCAGAATATCTCATTTTACAATTCTACTGATATTTCAGGTGTTTGTTCTCAGAGGGAGATGTAGAGGGCTTTCCTGACCTGCTGCCTGTGATGTCACAACAGCTGGCAGTGAATGTGTTCAAGAATGGTCAGTGGGGAACATACAGGCATCTTCCACTGCCAACAGGTGTGTGTTACATTTCTTTGAATTTTATTGTTTGATTTTGATAATGAAATAATCGCTAAACATACATAGAGAGGTATAACTGAAGATATAAAAATGAAATGCATTTTGTATTGTTTATCTCATTGGAGATTGAGTAAGAAATAGATAAGATTATCATGAAAATACTTCATCAGCATTTTACATTTATACTAATAGGTTTTAAAACATCTTTTCTGTCTTATAGTTTGTGGCAAGCCCTGCCAGCATGCCTTTGTAAATGTCCAAACACGAGGGGACCTTTCAAGCCTTCACTGGATTGAATCCCCCTTGCGCTACTACACACCAGACAGTACCACAGACATTTGCACTGTCCACTTCGCGTCTCTCAACTTCCGTGACATCATGTTAGCCACTGGGAAGCTCCCTCCTGACGCCATCCCTGGAGGCCTCGCAAACCAGGATTGTCTGCTGGGAATGGAGTTTTCTGGCTATGACTCGGCAGGAAGACGGGTTATGGGCCTTGTACCAGCAAAGGTTATACATAAATCATCTGATAGAAATCCTTCTGATTCGATTTTAAGTTCATATGAAAACAGATTGATGTTTGACCATTTTAAAACATTTGAAAAATCTTCAACAATCTTGTGTTTAGTTTATATTCTACATCTTAATTCTTATATATTTTGAGTCAATTTACCAACTTATTTGCAGGGATTGGCTACAACAGTTGATGTTCTTAGTGACTTTTTATGGTCAGTACCTGACAGCTGGTCATTGGATGATGCGGCAACCATCCCAGTGGTGTACACGACAGCGTACTACGCCCTTGTTGTCAGGGGCAAGATTCGTAAGGGAGACAAGGTGTTGATTCACTCTGGTAGTGGTGGTGTCGGCCAGGCTGCCATAGCCATTGCCCTTGAAAAAGGATGCGAGGTGTTTACAACAGTAGGATCAAAGGAAAAGAGAGAGTATTTGCAAAAGAGGTTTTCACAGTTACAGGACAGACATTTCTTCAACTCCAGAGATTGTACATTTGAGAAGGGTGTTCTTACTGCTACAAGGGGAAAAGGTAGTGTAATATTCTTCCACTCATTGCTAAATGTTAGTAATTCAACCCTTTTTTTACATACATGTAGTTCTAATACATCCTTTGATTTAAAGAAATAAGTTAAACTGTTTGGTTTAATTTCTAATGTAGATTGTGTTGGTATGGTAAACTTGACCTGTACATGAAAGTGCACAGCTTTGTTCTTTATTATGGTTTACTATCTTGGTTGTCATCTACAATTGTAGGAGTGGACATAGTGCTGAATTCCCTGGCAGAGGACAAACTCCAGGCCAGTGTCAGAGTGCTGGCAGAACATGGCCGCTTCTTGGAGATTGGAAAATTTGACCTCTCAAACAATTCTCAACTAGGTATAAATATTTTACCATGTATTCAGGGTTTTTCTTTTCTTGAATTATTTTCAGTTTTTAATTGACATTGAAATCAGGCTGAACCAGCTTATCCAATGTTAGCTTTATGTCAATTAGTCTTTTATTACTTGAAACAACATCAATATTTTTTAGTTTTATAATTTTATAGTTTTAATTAAATTTTAGCTCTATTTTTCGAAAAATAAGGAGAGCTATACTACTCACCCTGGCGTCGGCGTCGGCGTCACACCTTGGTTAAGGTTTTGCATGTAAGCACCTTTAAGTCATTATCTCAGTAAATACATCAGTTATTGCATTGAAACTTTGGATATGTATTCCCAACTATCTTACATACTAAATTAATGAAGTTAGATAACAATTATTTGAATATAATGCAAAAAATAGGCCTTTTTATTCGACTTAGAAATTCTGGTTAAGGTTTTGCGTGTTAGCACATGTAGGTTAATATCTCAGCAACTCCTTGAGGTATTGCATTGATACTTGATACAATGGTACTCAACCATCCAACCTACTAAATTAACCAAGTTAGATAACTCTAGTTTGCATTTAATGCAAATAATTGCCCTTTATTATTCGACTTAGAAATTCTGGTAAAGGTTTTGAGTGTAAGCACACATAGGATAATATCTCAGCAACTACTTGAGGTATTGCATTGAGACTTTATACAATGGTAGTCAACCATCCAACCTACTTAATTAACCAAGTAAGATAACTCTAGTTTGCATTTAATGCAAAATAATTGCCCTTTTATATTCGACTTAGATATTCTGGTTAAGGTTTTGCATGTAACCACATTTAAGTCAATATATCAGCAAATATATCATGTATTGCATTGAAACATAAGATATGTATTCCCAGATAACACTTTTTTGAATATAATGCAAATTATTGGCCTTTATTATTTGACTTCTGGTTAAGGTTTTGCATGTAAGCACACATAGGTTAATATCTCAGCAATTACTTGATGGATTGCATTGAGACTTTATACAATGGTACTCAACCATCCAATCTACTTAAATAACCAAGTAAGATAACTCCAGTTTGCATTAAATTAAAATAATGGTCCCTTTTTTATTCAACATAGAAATTCTGGTTAAGGTTTTGCATGTTACCAATTTTAAGTCAATACCTCAGCGAATACATCATGTATTGCATTGAAACTTTACACAAAGGCTCCCATCTATTTAACCTTCTAATTAATCAAGTAAGATAACTCTTATCTTTTTTATAATATATAATTTTTACCCCTTTATTATGCGACTTAGAAATTCTGGTTAACGTCTTGCATGTTAGCACACATAGGATAATATCTCAGCAACTATTTGATGTATTGCATTGAGACTTTATACAATGTTATTCAACCACCCAACTTAATTGAATAACCAAGTTAGATAACTGTATTTTGCAAATAATGGCCCTTTATTATTAGACTTAGAAATTCTTGTTAAAATTTTGCATGTAACCACATTTATGTTAATATCTCAACACACCATATACTGCATTGAAATCTAATCTAAAAGTGATCCATGCATGTTTCGCCAAAACTTTTCAATCCTTACATTGAAAAGCGGCGGAATAGTCTAGCGCGCTGTCTCTGTGACAGCTCTTGTTTTTAGTCCATTTCATTCAGTAATCATAAAGAATATTATATAAGATACACCTTTGCTCCTTGGTCGCCTAACCACTGTGTTAACACATTGGCAATATTGAAGTTAATGAAGCATATTAAGATCGTTAATTTATTGATTTCATTTTTATCACAAATGTTTATATGAAATGTTATTTCTTATATCTACAGGCATGTCAGTTTTCCTGAAGAACATAAGTTTCCATGGAATCCTGCTGGACTCTTTGTTTGATGCTGGGAACCAAGACTGGCAAGTTGTGTCCCAACTGCTGGTTTCTGGCATAAAATCAGGCGTTGTCAAGCCTTTGAAAACTACCGTGTTCCAAAGAGATAACATTGAACAGGCTTTCAGGTTTATGGCACAGGGCAAACATATTGGCAAAGTGGTAGTTCAGGTACTCATTTTTTTTGTTTTGTATAAAGTTGGATTTAACATTATTATTGGAATGACAAAACAAATAGGAACAATCTTTCAGCTGGTCTGTTTGGCAAAAATAAAAAGTCCTGGTATTATGCCTTTGTGTTGTTGTCATTGGCATATCTTGGTGCTGTCGTTGTGCAAAACACATTGTGCACAATCATCTGTTGCAATGAATATTATTCTTACTTGAATTATTATTAAACTATTTCCCTTCAACAATGACACTTGCTCAAAAAAAAAAAAAATTGAAAAATAATTTTTAAAAATGCTTCTATTTTTTGTAGGTTCATGAAGACAAACGAAAGTCTCCAGAAATTTCATCAGCAGTTCTTTCAATACCTCGGTTTGCATGTGACCCAACCAAAAGTTACATCATCACTGGAGGCCTAGGAGGTTTTGGACTTGAGTTGGCTCAGTGGTTGACAGATCGTGGAGCTAGGCATCTTGTTCTCACTTCAAGGTCTGGGATTAGAACAGGGTACCAGTCCAGAAAGATCAGATATCTTAAGGTTGGACATGTTCTCAACATTACTGAGTTTATTTAGGTTGTTAGTTTGAGCTTTTGCCCAAGGTCTCATAAAATGGATACTAGTACTGGTTTCTACTTTGAAACGGACTATGTCATGGTTCTATAAACTTTCGACTTGTGACACAATGAAGCTAAAGTAAAACGATATAAGTATTTACTTATAGAATATAAATTGTCTCTCGATTCCAAAGGATACCAAAGACCTGATAAGTATGGACTAAATTTGAGTAGTTTTAACATTTCTACATTGCAAAATCATTAATCCATAATTAAATACTTCTAAAAATGATTCAGCATGATCCATATGAAGCAGGAAATGTTGGACATATATTACTGACTTTAACTTATACACGTATTATAGACCGACATATAGGAAATAAAAAAGAGCTACAAATTGCACTTTAATTAGATGAACAGTAAAATAGTGTTACCTTTATACTTCTTAGGCCCAGGGTGTGACTGTCATTGTGTCAACTCATGATGTAACAACAGAAGAAGGAGCGAGGAAACTTGTCACAGAGGCAACTAATCAACCGATTGGTGCAGTTTTCCATTTAGCCATGGTAAGTTGAATTTCTGCTGTTGAAATTGTTTTTGCATGAAATGTATAATTGTTTCTTTCTTATATGTCCTAATTGCCTTTAAGACAAATAGATGATATGATTGAACATTATAGGCAGACATAAGTATTGCAATGTTGTAAAAACAAAAATATTCTCATATATTTTAAGGTGCATGAGATTTTGATTATGAGTTTTGCATGCCAGTTCTGACATAATACATAACTTCTGATAAAAAATGATGTATAACTGTATGTATGATTTCAGGTTCTTCACGATGGCTACATTGAAAATCAAGACATTGAAAGTTTCCAGAAAGTGTGTAAGCCTAAAGTAGAAGGAACGATAAACCTAGACAAAGCGACAAGAGAGTTTTGTAAGGAGAGTTGTGATTGGTTTATTGTATTCTCATCAGTGAGTTGTGGGCGAGGTAATGCTGGCCAATCAAATTACGGCTTTGCTAATTCAGTCATGGAAAGAGTGTGTGAAGACAGGAGAGAAAATGGTTTCCATGGTAAGATATACAATAAAATATTAAATGATAAAATGTGTGTTTTTAGATAGTCATATTACACTACTTTCTTAGTGAGCGTTCTACTTTATATATGGCTTGTTTTAAGTGGCATAAATGACCTACTGTATGCTAATTTACCATGTCTTTATTTAATACTGGAAATAAAATTAAAATTAAATGTGATTGTGACATTTCAATTCAGGCGTTGAAAGTACCAACGTTTATAAGTCGATGGTTTTTAGTTTGTTCCTTTAAGTTTGTGTTGACTCCATCTTAATTTCACATTTCTAGGATTGGCTGTTCAATGGGGTGCAATTGGTGATGTTGGTGTTGTCTTGGAGACCATGGGCAGCAACGATACAGTGATTGGTGGAACTTTGCCTCAACGTATTGTCTCTTGCCTAGCAACTCTTGACACCTTTCTGAATCAACCAGCCCCGGTTGTTTCAAGTTTTGTGCCAGCAGAAAAAGAAACTGTGGGAGGACACGGGAAAGAAAAATTGGATCTTGTGCATACTATATGCCATATTTTAGGTGTGGATTTGGAAACTATATAATTAGATTATTAGATATAATTCATATAACGGTGCTTGAACGTCTGTGGTCAGTGCTTTATTTTTGTCATTTTACATACGATTTTTCTAACAAAATATTCAAAACGATAAGGTAGAAACAATAAGAGTTCTGTAATTTTGTTATACACTAACCTACTCTTAATGATATATTGTATGTAATTGTTATCATTTTTTTGTGCAAGTTTGCGGCATTTATTCATGCATCAACGAATGGCAATTTTTCGTTGTTTTAGGCGTCAGCGAACCAAGCTCCATAAATCCTGATTCAACTTTGGGTGACCTTGGTCTAGACTCGATGATGAGTGTAGAGGTCAAACAGACGCTAGAACGAGGTTATGATCTCAGTATGTCGGGAAATGATATCCGACAACTCACGATGAACAAGCTTTCCAGTATATCATCAGGACATGCAGATGGGCACAGAGATGATGTCAAACTGGAGAAGGGTTTGGAGAAAATCAGTGGAGATTTGAAAGATGAGGACTTAATACCATCTGAATTGATAGTACCTTTAAATAAGGTTTCTTCTTCAGACCGACTGTATATCATCCATCCAATTGAAGGTAAAAACTTAACCTATATGCATGTCTTTAAAAAAATCATAACTTTTCAAAGGGTTAATTAAATACATGTTAAAAAGAACTCATTAAGCCTGAGAATAGTATTCTTATATTCTCATTGCCATCCATACATGTCCGAAAATCCTACCCAAAGAAGTTGAATGGACCCAAATTTGAGCCATATGGCAAACCAATGGTCAATAATTTGAGAAACCATGCCGAATTTTAAACTTAAAATCTCATACACCGCGCCTTTCCTCTAAGCTCTTGGTGATTTAAATATTTGTTTGGCTGGCTTTAATAGTATTGTATCCAATGTTCATGAACAACTGTTATTCTAGGCACTGTGGAGAGCTTGTACACTGTCTCATCTCAGCTGAGTTGTGCTGTGTTTGGAGTTCAATGTACACCCGGCGTTCCTCTTGGCAGCATACAAGAAATGGCTAGCTTTTATCTAATTGTGAGTAATATCGTCATATCAGGTCTTCTAACAGAGTATGTTTATTGCCAGCTTATTAGTCTACTAATACATATGAACATAGATGTTGTATTCCATATTATACCATCAAAATTAACCATTTAAAGCTTGAACAATCTATTGGTAATTAAATCTTAAAATTGAAAATAAAATAATGAAACTGGTGTAAGTAATTAAGTAATAACTGTATGCTGTTATGCTGCGTTTTAAACATGTTCTAAATAGTTCGTTAAAACCTCTGATAACCATTCAGGAAATCAACAAGCACAACAGCAATCAACCATACCATCTTGCTGGTTATTCATTCGGAGCTGGTGTTGCTGTTGAGATGGCAATTCAAGTTGCTAAATGTCCTTCCAAGGACACTGTGAAATCACTGACCTTGTTGGATGGTTCGCACAAATTTGTGGCTGCTCATACTGGGGTTTTCAGAGAGACCATGACTATTACTGATAATGCACACGCTGAAACAGCAGCGTTGCTGAACTTCATGGAGAAACTCGGAGTAGAAACTAACCACACTGTAAGTGATCATATCATGTGCAGTGTTTTACATTTCTATTTAGATTAATTGCAAAAGAAACACTTAATTGTGTTTGTAAATGTAAAATAGTGTTGTCTTCAAGATAATAGTCAGTTAACGCCTCCTTTAAATGTTTAAATGTTTGAGCATTGCAATACTATAAAGAAATATTATATTTGTTCCTAATGTTTATAATTACATTTCAGATATCTGTCTCGCTGCTCTCTGCGGCAGACTTTGACAGTCGGCTGAGCCAAATTGCCAACCTTATTCACCAGTCATTCCCATCCTTGTCGGTTTCACAACTGGTTGATTCAGCGAGATCTTTCTACCAGAAACTTCTGATCGGGGAGAATTATAGATCACCGGATAAATGCATCGATATGGACGTGGAATTAATTGTTGCAGAAAAAAGTGCTAGTCTTTGTGACACCATTGGGAGAGATTATGGTTTAGGCGAGGTATTGACTGTTGGAATTTGTATTAATTTAATTCTTTGTAACGCATATCTGCATTGACTTATGATGAATTTAGATAGTTATGCCATATTTATAAGATGAAGAACTGTTTCGCTCCTTGATGAAACAAAGATTGCATTGAGTGTCTATGAGAATTAAACCATTCGGCAGTTGTACTGAGTTGATTGGAACGGCAATTATGCAGTAACTTGTAGGTTATAGATGTAGAGAAATATTGACCGTTGTCAAAAAGAAAAGTTTATATCTGATATTTGTGTTGAGACCTCTTTTTCTCGATTTTCAGGTGGTCCGTGGAGAAATTCGAATACACCGGGTACCAGGGGATCATAGCAGCTTTCTTATGGGCGAGAGTGGGAAATCTACTGCTGTCACCATGGAAACAATTGTGCATGGAAAAAGAAATCAATAAAGGCTTAAAAATGACTGTTGACAAAGAATTAAATGTCTTAATGATGTTTGAGGACAAAGAATTAATTAAATGTCTTAATGATGTTTGAAATCCATAAAATAAAAGGACCTTTGCTTCTTGGATTCGGGCATCAAACAGAATGGTTGGCATAATTATGTAGAAGTCTGTGGATTGTTTTTGAGACATTAGTGTTGTTTGATGTTCATTGACTGATATTGTTATTTATTATATTACTGGTTATTTTCTTATTATATGAAATAATGACTAAAATTAATGAATAAATGTTAAAAATATAGTTTCGTTTTGGCTTTTTGAATGAGATATGAACGTTGCAAAATTTTATGGATGCGTATGTTATGTTTCTTAATAACTTGCTATGGATTATCTTATTTGTAAAATTCAATTTGAAAATAAAAAATAAAATCTGTATGGAATGCCCGGTCAAACTGTGAGATTGTTTAAAGGCACAATGTTCGAAGCTCAACGGACACTTACCAACCCTTCATTTAATTAAATCGTTTAGTATTGTTTTTAAACATCAAATGATGAACATCAAATGGATGGGGGGTTTTCCGGGATCTCCGGTTTCCCCCACAACACAAGACCACACTCTCGCGTAAAATCGTTGGCTAATACAATGTATTAACTTGTTTCACAGTCGTTGTAAAATAAATATGTTTAAACTAAACTAAATATCAAATGATGAATTGCTTGCAATATCAAATCTGTATTGCGCTATGTCTGTTAACATTGATCGGATCTCGGACCAATGAATACCGATCTGTGAAAACAACCGATGCAGCCCCTTTTCTCTGAACACAGCCGTAAATGGCAATCGTCAAATAAACAAGAAACATGAAATTGGGCACCCAGCTTTGACAACATGGCAATAAACAGGGGATGAATAGCCAAGAACTTCCCTAAACAAGACATGTGAAAATGCCACGTACACTGTTATCTTTTATACCTATAGTTCACGCAATTAAAAAGAAAATAATTTTATCTCGAGTTCCTTTTACATATCCAACAGTGAAAATACAGCACGCCTTATTCAAATAATCCACATCACGCGACTGTTATCCAAATTTGTTTAAGAATAAAAGCATGTGTTGATAGCTATCTTTCAAATACTGATGCATATTCAAGTTTTCATAGAGCTAGACGTATTATAGTTTGACCTGCGGCGTGCAAGCTGCTGGCGTCCAGTATTGTGCCCGCTCGATTACTTTAGAAGCCAGCCAAATCACTCTAGTTGCTCGATAGTTATCGCCGTCTGTTATAGAATTTACCTAAATTCTGTCTTGTCCGTTCACTTACTAACTTTTCTCCAAGCATCCACAAATCTGGTCAGAATGTGTATGCGAAGAATATTGGGTTCGATAACCAGCATTCGTCCCAGTCACTCGGTTGTTATGTAAACCCTTGAAATGGCAAAAAAAACAAAAAAACAATGTATTTATAGTGTACAATGTCAAAATTTGGCTTCACTGTACCACTTATCATGAAACTTGGTGTCCTTAAATTAGGACGGGCGTTGTGTTTGACACTCTTGATAACAATATAAACTTACTGTCATATAACATTAGTTCGAGTGTATTCCATTGTTAATTGCAATATAAACTTACTGTCATATAACATTAGTTCGAGTGTATTCCATTGTTAATTGCAATATAAACTTACTGTCATATAACATTAGTTCGAGTGTATTCCATTGTTAATTGCAATATAAACTTACTGTCATATAACATTAGTTCGAGTGTATTCCATTGTTAATTGCAATATAAACTTACTGTCATATAACATTAGTTCGAGTGTATTCCATTGTTAATTGCAATATAAACTTACTATCATATAACATAAGTTCGAGTGTATTCCATTGTTAATTGCTTTCATATTCAAGAAAATGCACCATTTCATTAATGCTATTGATTTTTGACGTTTTCTTCGGAATGGAACTGCCGGACATTGTCGTGTAAAATAAAGTGCGTTTTCGTTGGTTTAAACAAAGACAACTTTACTATTTCTTAACCATTTTAAATGAAACCTATCGTAATGTTAATGCTATTACAACTTATATTAATCACTCTGGTTGGCATTATGTTGCGCGTGAAGTGGTCTCGTGTTGTTGTGAACATTCGGAACTCCTCGGCCATTTTATCGAAAACAACCTCGGATGTATTTAGATGGTTTACACACTAAAAAAGTGGTACGTTTAAGGAATGACGTCACCATTACGTCATATGTACTTCCGTTGTGTGAAAAATTCTCAATAAAAAAAATGTTATTATGATTGATAGACATGTTTTCACATGCTCAATACACTGTAAATCAAAACTATCATTATTCCTGAAACTTTTATACCTGAAGTATCTATTCTTGCTTGATTCATCATTTAGAGTAGAGATTAAAGCATAAACCGCTGCCCTATAGTTGAAAGGTCATTTTGGAAGATCTATCTGTCATGGCGGACGGTGCCATTTTTAGAGTTAGTTTTTCAAGTGGAGTGATTTTTCTTAGGAATAACTTGACCCCCCTTTTTTGTTGGCTTAAAAGGTAATTTAAAGCTTGTACTTTAAGAATATATGTGGTTATCATAGCCTGCATTCGCTCGAAATGCCTTTAAATGTTGTCTGAAAATTATAATTTTACATTGAATTACATAGGGAATAACAATGGTGGTGTGTAACCTTAAGTCCGCTGCAAGTAGATCGCGTAGTAATTTTATTTAGCAGTTAAACTTTGTGACTTAACTCTTGGGATTCTTCATTATGTTTGCTATAATATAATTCAATGACAATAAATTTAAACTTAGATAAATAAATACAACTCTAAAACACTACATTTAACTAATGATATAATTCAAAATCTTACGAACTACTTCAACTGATGCACCGGCATACATCCTAGGTTGTTTTCGATAAAATGGCCGAGGAGCTCCGAATGGTTGTGAACACCGGCGTACCGCAGAAAAAAACAACTTGTCCAAACTTGGTGTTCACAAACCAAACTGGCATGCGCCCAGGTCGGGAATCAACCCGGCGAGAAGCGAGTGCACTAACAACTGCGCTAACCGGACAACCGAATGGTTTAATCGTTCTTATTTAAAAAGTTAACGCTAAGAAATATTGATTAGTTTGAAACATTCTGACACATTGTCGAGATAATTATTTTTTCAAGTTTTATTTGTTTCAAGGCATATAGAATACATGTGACATAACAACTGATAAGTAACAAAGAGACAGTTCAAACAACAAAAAGAAAACAATGTACAATTGGCATTATGACAAACTAAAGAATATATAAGAAATTGATTAAGCAAAATCAATGATACGGATATAGAGGAGAATGGAATTACTTGAATTTTATTGTACATGATGATCTTGGAAAATAAAGCTAATTTAAGAAGTTTGGTTTTACTGTACCATTCATTGGACCATCAAGTTTATATGTATTGATAGGGTTGAAATAGTTGCGAGACATAATTTCAACCTATAACCATTGAAATGGTCACACACAAACAAATAAAGTAATTCAACACCTATAATTAAATCTGAAAATTGATTACATAGTGTACATTTTCTTTGGCTACGTTCAATATTAAAATAACGCCCTTTTTCAATAGGTAAAGAATAATTCATTACTCTAAATTTACATAAGGCTGCTTTGGCTAGATTATTTGGTAAGATATACAAGAACTTTTCAAAATAATATTGTTTCTTATACATTCGATAGACAATGCATTTTGACGTTTAGTATAAATAGAAGTAAATCATTGTTGTACAACTTGGTCATGAAGTTTTGATTTAACCAAAGATTTAAAATTGAACATGTTATCTACAAATAAACTTTAAGATCGTCATCACTAAGGCACTAAAAAGTAGCCATGGACATTGTAGCTAAACCATCAAATTTTGTGGACACGAATTGAGTGAAATTATTCAAAAATATTGAAAAATGGAGATAATTTCTCACCTTGACAAACCCAAAATTGACTACATTTTTGTACTGAAGAACTCAGACAAATATTATTAGCTTTAAGACAAGATTTGTCTTTCGTGTACATGTTATAAATTATTCTTATACATTTACCGTTAACATCATGCATAAATACCTTCTGCCATAGATGTGTTCGATTCACTGAATCGAATGCCTTTTATAATTATCAAAGGCACAAGAAGCTTACTTCTCAGCACCAAGTAAAAATATACAAGGAATTGCAGAGAAAATATATGGTCAATAGTACTGTATTTATAAATATAATTTTTCATATGAATCTTCATTGAATAGATAATTAAAATTCAACAAATCAAATACAATATTCCATCGTAAACTTTGCTCAAATTCTTATAACACAAAAACATACTGCAATTAATGTGTGTTTTACTATTGCAAAATGTGTACCGAAGAACTAAATATAAATTGGAAAAAATGACGTTTGGATGTATTGGATATTTTGTTTGGATTCTGTAAATTATCAAATACAGCAAAATGAAACTATAATGTATATTGAATAAGCACCTTTCTAACTGATGGTCATGAAACATCCTTAACAACATGGTGCAAAACAGTTACGTCAGCAACATTCCTTTTAATGGAAAAGTTCCTGCATCAAAAGTTATTAAAATTATGTATGTTTCTATCACGAGGTTAGTTGGTGACGTAGCTGTTTTGTACCATGTTGTCACGGGCAACGTTTAATAACTAGTGTGCGGTTAAAGTGGAAAGGCTGTAATTTATCCGCATGCTAGATTCTGATTGGCTTCTCTCCGCATCTTCCATTATTGGTTATCAAAATCTATGGGCAAAAACAAAGGAAACACGGTCAAACCTGCTACATGTACGATGAAATTTAACACGATCGAGCACTTCGCACCCAGCTATATTGCTGGCTTAAAATAAAGATATATATGCACACACTTTTGAATATGTGACTATGATCTTCTAAGAACATGATTGAAAGCAGCCCTTAAAATTAGTTCCCGTGTAGTCTGGTAGCGGGATGCTACAGACATTGGTAGCAATCTTTTGTTGTGCGCAGAATGCCACTTAGTTGGCTTTTACTGGAAACCGATGTAGGTATAAATGCATTTAACCATTTACCATGAGGGAGCTATGACTGAAACTCAAAAAATCTCCACAGGCTTAGCGTTTTGCCAGGCAAAGATTGATCGCTTGTGGGGTTATGGAGCGAACACGACATCTGACCTTTGACCATAATATGACGTTTACTTGTGTAGTACATTCTCTTTGCAAGTCGGATTGACGTTGGCAAAATTTGAGCGAAATCATTCTGTTATCATTCTATCGGTTGTGCAGTTATGGAGAGGAAATGAAAAAGGGTACGACGGAGCGTACGGACACGGTAAAAAGGTTGTTCTCGAAGCTTTCAGTGTGTGTTTACCACGTGCTAAATAGCGTCATAGATGCTACGTCGGATGGCAATATTTTGCTTCGAATGAAGACTTAAAACAAAAATAACTTCACTATTTCTTCACTATTTTAAATGAAATAAAGCGCAGTCTACGCCGCTTACGGAGCCCCGCCTTTGGTCTTTTACCAGAGTTTCGTTTTTATAAAACACTTCGACAAACCTTTTCACAATACGGTCGTTTGACGGAGCACTGTCAAAACATTATTTTTGAAACAGGTTTGTCGAAGTGTTTGATGAAACTAATAACCTTATCAAATTTCTGTAATAACACGAAGGCGGGGCTTTCGAAGCGGCATAGACTGCCCTTTGTTTTATTTAAAATGGTGTAGTAAAAGAAAAGCTATCTTTGATTTAAGTCTTTATTTTAGTAAATATGTTGCCTTCCGACGTAGCATTTATGACGTAATTTATCACGTGGAATACACACACTGTTTTTGGTGGAGCTAAATTTACTAACTATAATGATTCGTCAACAATGTTATCAGGTGTATGGAATTCTCTCAACAGTTCTAATCTTTATTCGTTAAATATTTCTCAATTAACTCATTGGTCGACCGCGCACAAACGTTCCTCCCTTCCATTTGTTTCGCTCGGGTTACCATTTCTTTTCTCGAAACACAGTCCGAAGGGTCAAAATATTTCTTTGATATGTGTTCCTCATTTAGATTGACCACGAACTTTTCTCGTAGACATTTGCCGTGCTTTGCGACTATAACGTCAATACAAAGTTGTTTGTTTCCATCACGCAAAGGTTTTTTCGTAACAAGAATTCCAGTTTCTTTGTAGACCACGACATCGCCCTCTTCAAGTTCGTCTGCGATGTAAACAGGTTTGAAAAACGACCTTAAAGCCCTTGGGGTCGATGTTTGATCTCTTTCTTCTTGGGAGAAATCGGCTGTTTCATTTTCTCTAAACACCGCCCAGTTACAGAAGTCTTCGGAGCGATTTTTAGACTGCCATCTTTTTTCACCGATTCTTTGTTTAGCGCGTAAGAGTCGCTCCGTGCCGGAATAGGACTGTAACGGGTTGAACGGCACGCTTGAAAAATACCAAGTTGATTTTGAAAGATCCATACGGAACTCTTCTTCCATTATTGTTCTTGTTGCAAAAAGGTTTGTACAGCCGTAATGAATGCACTTAATTGCGGCTGTTTGAGTCTGGTCGCTGACGCAACTAATGTGTGAAACAATGCCCGCGTGCGGTAGACAGAAGTACCAGAAACTTACTTTGTCTCCAATTCTCACCTCCGAGGGATTCCTGATTCTTCTGCGAACTTGAGAATTATCTGGAAACGAATGTATGCGTTCAAATATGTTGCAGAAATGAAATGACAATTGAGACTAGGAATAAATAAAAAAAATACGTCTCATATTAAAAATATAATACACTTTCGCTAGGTTCGGCCATAAAACAGTTTTTGTCTTTATATGTGTGTTAGTGTGTGTGTGTGTGTGTGCGCGCGTGCGTGTGCGTGTGTGTGTTTTGTTTTTAATTGAATTTCATCACCTCGTCTTTTTGAGAAGAAACTATCATAGTTTTCTAATACAGGTCTGGACCAAAACATACAGTTCAGCGCAAACATAATATGTACCATCATATTTTGGGAAATAAAGACTTCAAACCTGAAAAGTATTGAAATTATATACTGAGCCAATTTTCGAATTTTACGTATTTCAAAGGTAGACGTACGGTATTAACGGTGAACAGAGAAGTATGTAAATATTCGGGGTAGGGGTGTGGGGGGGGGGGGGGGCAATTATCGAATGTAAATTTTCCGGTGGAGCAATCTTTGGCCAAGCCTTGTCTCTTAACGAGTGTCTGATACATGCGCTTTGTAATGTATTCCAACACATGTATATGCTATGTCTAAACGCTTCAGGTTGGAAAAAAGCACATTTGGTACAAACCTGTGCGGTTATTGATGTTGCGGTAAAAAGTGACTGAGAGTTTTCGACCTCAGTGAGTGTTTGAATGTTAAGTAGTCAAATCATTCATATGTGGACAATTAATATATTCGATACACGGGAACGTAGGGCGAGGAGAAACTGATAAGCAGTTGACTCGGAACGTCATGAGACTCGCTCCGAACACAATATCCAGACTGATAAGACGACAGCTATCGTCAAGAGCAAACTTGATCGCCAATTGTAATGTAAAGTGATTTTGGCTAGACACTAGATGAAATATATGCAAGAACAAAATGTCAAAAACTTACATAATATTTATATCGTTTTGAACCACGCATTAAATATTACTTACTGGTATAGGTATATCACATCGCTTTCGATACATAATTTTCGCAGTTTAGTATTTTTCCAATTCGAAATCTACTGGATTTGTTCACCCCGTAGGTCCCAGTATATTTCGGTATATTTATCATCACTCTACACGTGATATTCACATGCTAAATAAACTTCATGACTTCCGAAAAGGACGAACAGTGCATGAGAGAGGAACAGTGCATGAGAGAGGAAAACTGCTGCGAAACAACGTAGACATAGGGCCCGACAGATCTATGATGAAACTGATCGATGTAAACTTTTGAAAGAGATTAACACTCCTGAAAATGACAGTGAGTTGGCTTAAACGCTTATTTTCAGGGTAGTATGTGAAACGGTCAAATCACTTGTAAGGTGTCCGTTAAAACCCCACATTATGCGCTCTTTAAAACTGAGAAACCATTCCACTGTAGTTGGATATATCCGAATAATCAACCGGAAATGGTCGAATAACCAACTGGCGAATGTACGAATAATAGTGATTTAAAACAGTGTCTGTTACGCAAATACATATGTGTACATGAATATAAATACAATCACTGTTTGATTTCCTTCAAACATGTATGCATCTTTGAACCATATTTTTAACAATACATAGTCCGGTACCTTTCAACAATAAAACTGACATAATCTGAATCCACAACTACCAACGGTAGTTGGATATTCGCACAAAAGGCAACAGTAAATGATCGAGAAGCTTAATATCAGCATTTACCGTTCGCTGATACGATCGTATTTAATTTAATATTAAAATCCTCGCTGGCAACTAACAGGTTGTTGAATATTCGAATAACCAACTAGTAGGTATTTGGATATTCGAATCCAAAGTTTTTAACTTTCAACCACTTCCCAACTTCAAACTACCTCCCAACTACAAAATACCTCCCAACTACCAACCACCTTCCAACTTCATTCTTCCAAGAAACTCCCAACTTCAATTTTCCAACCACCTCCCAACTACCTCTCATCCTTCGAATTCTAACTACTTCCAAACTTCCAACTACCTCCAAACTTCCTCCCAACCTCCAAATACCTTCCAACTTCCAACTACCTCCTAACATTCAATTTTCAACTAACTCGCACGTCTAACTACTAGTACCTTCCAATTTCCAACAACATTTTAATTTCCAACTTCCTCCCAACTTCAAACATCATTTTAGCTTCCAACTAGCTCCCAACTCCAAACTACCTCCCAAATTCCAACTTCCTCCCAACTTCCAACTAACTTATAACCTCCAACCACCTTCCGATTTCAAACTTCCTCCAAACTTCCATCTACCTTCTTAATTAACTATTTGCTGCAGAAGATATTAAATTAACGGAGTTTCATTTCATGATATGTCAACGCAATAATATAACTCCGTTTACAATTCAGTCTTTTTACCTAAACGCCATTAAAAATTAAAATATTTGTCAGTATATTCATTTTTATTTAAAAGATAAATAAATATGCTTTCTGACGGTAACAGAGTACAGAAATATTGGGACAAGCCTTCTTTATCCACTTGTTAGTGTTCGCCTACGTTATCCACTTGTTTGTTTTCGCCTACTTTATCAATTCTTGAATGATTATTTGTTTCAACTTAAAGTGACACTCTGATTCAAAATCAATACATACACATGCATAACAAACATTAAGATTCAAATTAATTTGTTTTAAACTTTCTTCTGCGATACTTGATGAACAAATAACAGTGTCAGTATGTGTTTTTTATATTTTCATCTCTAAATTAAAGATAAGCAAAAGAAGGGGTTAAAAGCGGGAATTACCACAAAACAAACGCGCAAACCCCACACAACTGCGCATCGAGATTCGATAGCAACTTATAGGGTTAGGACTAACGCAAAGGAATAAAGCTATACCAAAGATTGCTTTACATTCGTTTAATACCCTCTCTCGATGATATACCTTCAATGACCCCCCCACCCCCACCCCCGCACACACTCTTGACTATCACTGGACAGCACACTACAGCCTTGTGCCCCCCCGCACACACTCTTGACTATCACTGGACAGCACACTACAGCCTTGTGCCCCCCCCCCCCCGCACACACTGTTGACTATCACTGGACAGCACACTACAGCCTTGTGCCCCCCCCCGCACACACTCTTGACTATCACTGGACAGCACACTACAACCTTGTGCCCCACCCCCCGCACACACTCTTGACTATCACTGGACAGCACACTTCAGCCTTGTGCCCCCCCGCACACACTCTTGACTATCACTGGACAGCACACTACAGCCTTGTGCCCCCCCCCCCCCTCGCACACACTCTTGACTATCA
Source organism: Mya arenaria (assembly GCF_026914265.1). NCBI lineage: Eukaryota > Metazoa > Mollusca > Bivalvia > Myida > Myidae > Mya > Mya arenaria. The sequence goes on from NC_069123.1 coordinate 18,213,804, forward strand.
CTGGACAGCACACTACAGCCTTGTGCCTCCCCCCCCGCACACACTCTTGACTATCACTGGACAAAACACTACAACCTTGTGTCCCCCCGCACACACTCTTGACTATCACTGGACAGCACACTACAACCTTGTGCCCCCCGCACACACTCTTGACTATCACTGGACAGCACACTACAGCCTTGTGCCCCCCCCCCCGCACACACTCTTGACTATCACTGGACAGCACACTACAACTTTGTGCCCCCCCCCCCCGCACACACTCTTGACTATCACTGGACAGCACACTACAACCTTGTGCCCCCCGCACGCACTCTTGACTATCACTGGACAGCACACTACAGCCTTGTGCCCCCCCCCCCACACACACACTCTTGACTATCACTGGACAGCACACTACAACCTTGTGCCCCCCCCGCACACACTCTTGACTATCACTGGACAGCACACTACAACCTTGTGCCCCCCGCACACACTCTTGACTATCACTGGACAGCACACTACAGCCTTGTGCCCCCCCCCCCCACATTCACTCTTGACTATCACTGGACAGCACACTACAACCTTGTGCCCCCCCCCGCACACACTCTTGACTATCACTGGACAGCACACTACAGCCTTGTGCCCCCCCCCCCGCACACACTTTTGACTCTTGACTATCACTGGACAGCACACTACAGCCTTGTGCCCCCCCCGCACACACTCTTGACTATCACTGGACAGCACACTACAGCCTTGTGCCCCCCGCACACACTCTTGACTATCACTGGACAGCACACTACAGCCTTGTGCCCCCCGCACACACTCTTGACTATCACTGGACAGCACACTACAGCCTTGTGCCCCCCGCACACACTCTTGACTATCACTGGACAGCACACTACAGCCTTGTGCCCCCCCGCACACACTCTTGACTATCACTGGACAGCACACTACAGCCTTGTGCCCCCCCCCGCACACACTCTTGACTATCACTGGACAGCACCTACAGCCTTGTGCCCCCCCCCCCTCGCACACACTCTTGACTATCACTGGACAGCACACTACAACCTTGTGCCCCTCCGCACACACTCTTGACTATCACTGGACAGCACACTACAGCCTTGTGCCCCCCCCCCGCACACACTCTTGACTATCACTGGACAGCACACTACAACCTTGTGCTCCCCCCCCCCCCCCGCACACACTCTTGACTATCACTGGACAGCACACTACAACCTTGTCCCCCCCCCCCGCACACACTCTTGACTATCACTGGACAGCACACTACAGCCTTGTGCCCCCCCCCCCGCACACACTCTTGACTATCACTGGACAGCACACTACAACCTTGTGCCCCCCCCCCCCGCACACACTCTTGACTATCACTGGACAGCACACTACAGCCTTGTGTAACTGGCCAAACAAGAAGCCCGTTTCCAAATAAAACTTAAAAACGTAAAGTGTCACAACCATGTACATAAGTTATTGATAGTCTACATATATCATATATTTAGTTTACCGTATCTATTACATACATATGATATCGTTCATGTTATCATCATGATCATAAACAATCTTACTGTGTTCTCCTTCATTTGAAGAAGTGCTGCAAGAGTGGTATGATTCCTTCATATCGATATCGTCCATCATCTTTGTAAATCATGAAAAAAAGAAATTGTCACAAAAATGCATTGACTAAATATCCATCAGTGAACAATATTCAAAATATCAAACAGTTCCTTCACATATTGCATAACAACACATTAGTTTTGGAGCTTGTTGAAGTAATAATAGTTGAAATTGTTCATTGATAGAAATTCTAATCGTGTTAAGTCTCAATGAGATGTATTTTTTGTTTCCGAATCTAATTGAAATGACGACAGTATCTTTTAAGGCCTGTGAGAGTCGCACGTGAAATCGGCCCAGCGTGTATAAATAGGTAAACACGGTCCCAAGACAAATGCACAATTCAATATTAGCGGGCCTTCCACTGTGTAAAAGTGGGTGGGGTATTCCAAAGATAAAAACGTTTCAAAAGTTTATGCTTTATTAAGTTTCAGGAAGGAATTATTTCGGGAGTAAAATATACATTCTTCGTGGCATGTTCATGGGACCAAATATTATGAAAGAAGACTTAATCAGATTTTGGATAAAAAAGTACTCACATATTTTTTGAAAATGAGTCTGTCGACATTATAACTTTATGTTTTTTTTTTGTGTCAGCGCCCCGGACTACCTTACCTCCAATGCATTGAGGAGTCTTGATGTTATCTTTTCAGATAAGAAAGATATTCAATAAAATAATGAAAACTAGAGGATTTAATTCATTTCCTGGTCAAAAATGCAAATATCTTTCTTAAAATAGCTGCACTCACGGCTTAGTCTCAAGACATTGTTTATTTGTAGTACTGACAATTTTGACAATAAAACATATTCATTTTGTATTCAGACATTTCCGGAAAAAGGTCAATATTTTTAAATTGAAAATCTGATAAAAATACTCTTAAAATGTTCTCAACATCGAACTGCATCTACACATATTGCAACGGAAAAATAAATTAGACTTGCTAAATATTGAATCTTAAAACTTAATATTAAAAAAAAAACATTTTCAATTGCAGTCATTCAAACAACTTTTGCACTGTGGAAGGCCCTTAATCATGGCTTTTGTAAATATCTTCTCGAACTCTTGAAAATCCTCAGAATCAAGCTCATACTTTTTGTAGACAAATTGAATCACTGATAATAAAATTGGTTGAAATAATAATAATAATAATAATAATAATAATAATAATAATAATAATAATAATAATAATTATAATAATAATTGAAAACATTGTAAGTAAACAAAAAACTTACTTTTTGGTCGCAGTATTTTGTATAAAATAACTTAAACTTTCGGAAATGTAAGAGAATGTCAATCCATATAGCATATCTGTCGCCTGATAACTCATGTGATGTAAATAACACGTGAATTTACCATTCGGGGATCCTCGGCCATTTTTTTTGAAAACAACCTCGGATGTACTTGGACGGTTTACATACTCAAAAAGTGGTACGTAGATCAACCGACTCACTATGTACTTCATAGGCGGATCCAGGGGGGGGGGGGCGGACCCGGCGCGCGCCCCCCCCCCCCTAAAATTTTCCAAGTATATGTATAAATTATTAATATCGTTCCATCATTGTAGATAGCTTTTAAGGTAATAATTTGCTCCACTCAAAAAAATAGATCTCGATTTACCGTGGTTGTATCGAACATCTATTTGGCCACATTGGACTCTTACGAAACATAATTGGTCCGAGACGTTGTGGAACGCTCTTATCGATTAAAATATCTATTATGACGTATTCAGTAGAATGTGTTAGCGTTTGGCTATCCTCCGTTTTTACGGCTATACGCAGGAAGTAAAACGCCGTTTAATCGGACACATGCGTAGTTTTGTAGTGAATATCGGACGGCTGAAATACATGCGGGGAATATCGGACACAACAGTTATTTTAATAAAATATGTTCTGGTTTTATTCGACATTGTGTTGAATGTATTAACCCTGAGAAGTCAGTGAAACAGACGTTTGCTCGTCTGTTTCACTTTTCGGATTATGTTATCTATACAAATAACTGTGTACTTGATTTGGATCCAAACTTTTAACACTCAAACTACATTAAAATTTAAAAAAAAAAAGAAACATGTATTTTGAGCAGGCGACACTTTTCGATGTAGACTACTGGAAACAGTTGGGAATTGGAACTGATTCGACTGCTATTTTCAAAGGATGTGCTCGAAGAGATATGCCGTTAGATTTAAAGCCTGAACACGGTAATGTCGTTTTTTTGTGCTCGATTCAGATCCGATTCCGGTTTCCTTAGCTCCCAAACTGTAATGGTTTAACCCTCATCCTGCCTTCAAAGAAATAGTCCGCTGAATTACCATGTGTTTGGTCATTAAAACTTGTTTGGTCCGTCTGAAAACTGGTAAAACAGTTGACTGAGTGTAAAACAGCTTGGATCCAGATCAGACGCCGAGTTAGTTCGTCCAAGCTGGTTAACTTTAAAATTACTATGGTCGCGATCGGTATGATAAGGGTCAACACTGTTTATAGCGGTAAGGGACCATTTACGAGAGGCAATTCATTTAAACTCATAAAAATTTTTTTTTCCACTATGGCGTCAATTTCTATCTGCTCGAGATGCTAATACATGCGTATCTATGAAGTAAATGGGTAATTTCGATAAAGTTTTGTTTGTAACCCTAAGCATGCCGATAGCGACCGTAGTGATGTCGTCAACCAGATTGGATCCGGATCAGACGCCGAGTAACTCGGGGTCTAATCCGGACCCAAACCGTTTAGCAATCCAGTAACATTTTCACCAAATCCGATAATATGAAACAAGATTAACTTAAGAGATCAAATACACGAGAATTCAGCGGACTACTTGCTTAAAGCAGACACTTTCACTCGGTGTCACTGAACAAACATTAAAGTTTGCCCAGTAACTGTATGAATTATTATTTCAATTTATGCGGGGAAAAAAACTTGATCTATACGGAGGTGACGATCAGCTTAACGGCGTTACTACGTTACAAAGTGTATCTCGCAGTTCAAGCTTTGTAAAAACAGTGTAAACTATGGAACGCCGGGGCGCAATGCTTCTTGCGAAATGCGAAATACTTCATGCTTTTTGCATAATGCTTAATGTTTTTTGCAAAACGCTTAATGCTTTATGCGAAATGCTTTTTGCGAATTGCTTAATGCGAAATTCTTTTTGCGAAATGCGAAAAGCTTCGATTCAATATTTTTTACCGTTGTTAGCATAAATTGAGCAGAATCATTTTGTATGAAATGAAAAAGGGAACACATTAATTTGAAAAATACTTTTATCTGCATGTAATAGAGGTGAAAAATAATACGTTTGTTGTGTCTATTCATTAGAATAACATATATAAACACACCAATACAATATAATATTCAGAAACGGTAAAGTAAAGAGGTGTCCTAGAGAAAATATGCCAGAAAGTCAGTTAGATTGCGAATAGCAAGATGTGCAACTCTGTATATTGCTGTAAACGCGTTAGGTTAGAAAGAGTATCGTTTCTTCCACCGTATAATAATATTTCTGTAGCAGTATCAGTAGCCTATGTCTTACATCCCCTTCGCTGCCGGAAGCAGTTCGGAACGTGCACAATATTTCGTCCGATTCAATTTGATTGTGTTATGCCATATGCGAAATGCTTTTTGGGAAATGATTTTTGTGCAAAATGCGAGATGCTAAATGCTTTTAAAATGCTTCATGCGAAATGCGAGATGCGAAGGAAATCCGTTATTCAGGAGGTGTTACTATATTTAGATTTCACATAGCACGAGCTTCCGTAATTCCGTACCCGGCCATTCGATTGGTCGAAAATGAAACTATTGTCTATATATAGCATTTGCGTAACGCATTTCGCAAGAAGCATTGAGCCCCGGCGTTCCATAGTAAACACATGCAATAGTTTAAGAGCTTGAGGCCGTCGCGAAGGCCTCCGACCCCCTGAATTACCATGAAAACCCATGGGGGCCTTAGCGGCCAACAGAAGTCAATTTTAGAAGTTACGCCCCCCTAACTGAGAAACATGGATCCGCCACTGTACTTATTCTATTTCATTCGAATACATTTATTTTTAGTTTAAACTTTTATTCCGCGAATCGGATTGGTCGGACATTACAGATATAGTTAGTATTCCTTCTCAATGTCATTTGCGTAAAGCTTTGATAAGTTCATTAGACGTTACTGTGGAATAAATAATGTGATCTGCTTTTCAGAAGTACTCATTATTATTATTATTATTATTGTCCCCCTATATATATATGTTCAGGATTAGATAAGAAATGTTTAAAGATGCACTATTACTACCAAATAAGATTAACCACAATTAACAATATTGTTTGAATATTCCAAAAAGGATGAATAAATGTCAAAAACAATGGTTCTTATGAAGGAGTTTAATTTGAAGGAAATTTGCATAAAACACGGTATTTTTACCCGATGAGACGATTGGAGAAGGCAGTAAATATTTTAGCATTCACCAATCATTTAATATTTTTGCGCTTTCTGCTATTAAATACACGGTTACAATTATGTTATCAGTAATATTTTCCATAAATGCATCATTTAGTAAGTAGTTGAAGGTTTATCACTCAAAATTGATGTTTGTTATACATATGTTTATATATATATATTGATTTTGAATAAGCGTGTCAAATAAATTATGAGCAGCCAAAGTCAACTTGGGCAAATTGAAGACTCAAGATGAATAGTGTGATCTTCCTGTTCATCAAACTTGTTTGAGATATTATGCCTTTATACATTGTCATTCATTTTAGAATCGATTCGCAAGGAGTAGAGCAGTCAAAGTGAATTTAATTAATGTTTGATAAATCAAGTCAAATAACTCCATAGTTAGTAAATCAATACATAGCTATTGATATAACTCAGTTGAGATATTATGCCATTAATATTGTATCCAAACTTAGTAAATATTGTGTAAACAAACGTTGTGACCAATGCGGTAGAGACTGTGTTACAAACGTTGTGACCAATGCGGTAGAGACTGTGTTTTCGTGCGTGCGTGTGCGTGTGTGGGTGTGAACATTATATTATTATCAGTACACATATTTAAGACAAAGTTGTTGTCATATGATGTGTAATGTATATTTGTTTAATCATGTATTCGATCGCGAAAGATAACTTACTTACGAACATGATTATCATATAATATTTGAGCATGGGCCAAGTGTAAGTTATTCAACTAAGTTAAAAAGTAGAGAAAGAATTCAAAATTGATATATTTAGAAAAAGATGCATTTAATTATATAGACATAGCTGTGAACAATTTGAAATTGATAAACCTTTTTCATAAATCTGTTCCACCATACATGTATATATAAGCCATTGTATTACATTAATTTAATCACGTGTCATATTGGCCTATTTCAAATATGTATTGCGTTGTTTATTCTTTTGATAAACTGTCTTCTACGTTCTCTATACAATACATGGGAGGATCAACGCATTATATTAGTGCATTTATATGATTTGATTTTAACTGAGATTAGTAATATGGAAAATAGGCCAAACTTAAAACAATTATGTGTGACGGTTTTCAAATTAGCCTGACCTTTGAACCTTACTACACATTATATAGAGTAGCGAGCGACGTCAAAGACGCAACAGATTCTTTCAGAAAAAAGCATGCTCGACCCGGAACGGGTCCGCTGGTCTTTATATACAGTAAATTCTCAATCCACACAGAGCCCGGGCTTTGCTAATTTGTATATAATCAACCAAGTGAACATACGTACTATGAACGCACTTCCGTCTATAACGAAATGTTATACTGCGAACGCACATCCGCTGCCTACAGCGGACTGTTGCATTTGCAACCATTTGAAACTGACTGTAGATCTGGTCAGTTATTTATTCACTCACTCATAAAATCATGACACATTACTAACTCGTCATCAACTTCCCAACTGGCTCATTTGCCATGGAGAATCATGTTTGGTGTAAATCATGTGAAAGGGGGCCAGTCATACCAAGTTTAACTTAGATTAGCAGTTTGAAATGCTGGCGATATATTTAATTATTGCGAGGCTGAAATTATCTGTTCTATAACTACCTTTAAAATGTAGTAAATAAAAAAATGTTTTAAAATGACCTCATGAGACGGGAATATTAGTTATTTAAATCAGTTTCCTCCGCCCCCGACGATATGGAGTTGGCATCATCAGTCCGTCCTTCTTTCCGGAGCCATTACTATGTACATGTAACATTATAGAAAGAAAATAACGAAACTTGTGTGAAGTGTTGATAATAGCCAAATTATTCTAAAATTATGAAACATGAAAAGTATTAATGACATTTCGTAAAACTTCATTACACAAAAGTACTCGAAATTTTACAGCATAACAGTATAACCAAATTCTTCTTGATCGAGTCATTGACACAACAAGTATTGCCCTTTGATTTCCAGGCTCCCTTAACTGAACTGCACGTGTCTTGCCAATGTTTAAATAGGTTCGAAAGAGGATCCTGGTAATTCCTATTTCAATACTGTTGACTATCTCTAAAATATTTGAAAGGCACATTGCAAATCAAATTCAATCGTATTTCCATTCTACCAATGTTATACAAACAAAGCAGTCCGGGGTTTAGGGAACTCATTCTTGCACGGTACTGCTTTTGTCAGTTGAATAGACGCATTGGTTAAACCTGTTGACTGTGGAAATCTTGTTGGGGCTATATTTCTTGACCTAAGAAATGCCTTTAATTTTGTTGACAAAATTAATTTGCAGAAATTAAAATTACATCAGGAAACAGTAAGTAAAAGTTGGAAATATACAATCTGGCCTGCTTCATTATATCATCAGGCTTGCCGCAGGGGTCAATACTTGGTCCATTGTTGTTTCATTTAAGGAATGAATTGCGGGGTTGATGTCATTATCGGGGTATGAACGCAATTGGGCTGGTCTAAGTGTGTGGAGTCCGAAGGACTCCACGCGTACTTTGACCAGCTCAATTGCGTTCATATCCCCGATAATGGCATCAACCCCGCAATTCATTCCTTATATTTACACCAATAGTTCATTATTTTATTCAAGGAACGTTAAAAAATACTTCATTTCATTTCGGATTACCTTTCAGTAATCCTTTCTTACCCACTCTATAAATAAGACGACTCAACTGTTACCGGAAACATTTTTTTTCAAATGACGTCACAATAACGCGGGCAAAGATCAACCACTTGAAATCACTTTTAAACGTTAAATTGAAACACTTATATGGCAACAAAACGTTTAAAACATAATAACTAAGCACTTTCTAAAATGATGATTTGTATTTTACGGGACCTGCTGACACAATACAAACAATAACAAGATCAATAGTTTTCATGTATATTGTTATGCGGTGAATTGCGATCCAAACATATCCGAAGATGTTGCGTTCATCGATTGATGAACGCAATTGCCGAAAAGCAGTTCATTTAAGGAATGGAAGTTGAGGTGTCAATATTAATGACATAGCACTTTGTAATAATATAATAAATACATATTAATTTGCGGATGATTCAACCTTGCATGAATCTGGTAGCAATTTATCTAGCATTGAATTTTCACTTCAAAGTTATCTAAACTTCGTCGTTGATTGGTGCAAAATAACTAACTATACATGTCTTTACCTCCAACTTAATTAAAATGCATGGTTGTAGGCACACGCTATACGACAAAGCAAGCTGCTAGTCTCAACATATCTGTCAGTGAAAGAACGTTAGAAAATGTTAATGTACAAACACTGCTGGAATCTACACTGAATGAATGAGAAGAAGAATATACAAAATACAGACATGATATACAAACGAGATAAACAAATACATTTAAAAATGGACATATGTTCATTATAGTCGGTTCAAAAGCGCTTGTCGCTTATGTTAAATTGTTAATTCTGACTTGCCGACTTAAAATAAAATTTATCTTATCTTATCTTAATGTACACAAACAACATATTTATACGAAAAAATAACAAATGATCTCAGTAACACTAGCCGGGAAAGGGGTTTGTACAAACCATTTATGACATGCAAATGAGTTGGAAAAAATCATACTAATATATATGTTTTATATTGTTAAAAGTAATTACACAATTCTCAATAACTTGAAGCATTTGTCCAATTTTAACCATTCATATTCATGTAGTACCATTTATCAGTGTAACTTGGCACAACTGTGCAAGAGTGTACTCGTAGGTTATCATCGATGCTATTTAAGACCATTCTCATCCATCAGAGGTTCGATCGTTATATGTTGTACGTCACTCAGGTGAAGGGTACGTAACTCTGGTAAACGAGAATGTTTAAGACAAATTAATTTTGACACTTGTTGTTATTTATGATTTATTACACGGTTGTGTTCACAATACAGGTTGAAATTGTTCTATCTCTAATATTGTTAATAAAACTCCTGCAGAGTTTATTCCTGATATTGCTGTTTGATCAAAACATGGGTACATAGTATAATGAACTATTTACTATCGAATAGTTACGTCTTTTTGCAAACACGTGCATACGGGCACGGGTAAGGTTTTCGTAAAGATGAAGAACATTTATCATGTATTAGGGTAATGTATGTATATTTTGACAAAATGCATCAATACACAACACAGGGCTTATATTGGGCATGATTTTCCTTGAACCAGAACCAGTTTCATTACACAATTCGGTTTATCGATTCAAGTTTTCACAACTAATTCGCAGACGCCATTGGCGACATACTCTTCAAAAACTGAATATTGATTATAATTTCCAAGAATACGAACAATGTCGAAAATGAAATATTTCGAAATGCTAGGGTTTGACAGGTGTGGACGGCGAATATTTGTTTGCATTAAAACTTGACATCTAGTTGTCATATTTCAATATAAATTCCCAGCAGCCAGAGCCGGAGCAATAACATGTACACTGAGAATGTTTGCACTTAAACCTTCCTTACTTATGCCACACTGGCTTTGTACGGCTGAAATTGTTTAATCTGATTAACAGGGATATGGAGTGCCAGTGCCTGGAGAAGTCTCATGAATACTGACAGAACTCGAACTCGATATTTTGACCATAAACATGGTGACTAGATTTGGCGATGTTTGGTGAACAGTGAGGAGGAAGCAGACACTGTATATTTCTGAATTCAAAGGCGATAACTCCTTGATGACAGGGACTTTCTGCTTATCAATTGGACATCATATATCTAACCTTTGGTGTTAAGTGATGATGGTGAACATTTGCCTGGGTGGGTAATTTCTGTTGACCCAGCTTCCTTGTCACAAGTGTTCCTATAATCCGCCAGAAAGTGTCCGAACCTTTCTGCTCTGCTGTCATATGGCTTCTCTCGTGTGTTTTTTTTTTTCATTTCAAGTTCAGAAAGTAGCGGAACAAAACTATACACCGAATGTCGTTGGGGTGTCAACCGTAGCTGACATTATCTCTCATATGCTCGCATGCCTTAAATCTACCATGTTAGGAAGAATGGCAATAGGCGGATCTTTATACACCGGTTTAATTGAAAATAAACACCTAATTGAAATTCGTAATGATTAAGCCTAGTGCTTCATGATTTCCCATATGCGTGCATAGGCTGAACATGTAGGTTATTTACTAAGAAGTATTCATGGAGACAAAAAAAAACTCGGAGACCCTACATTTTACTTTCGCGGGTGTTTAAAGGTTGCCTACTGCCCATCCCCCCAATCCGATATGCACTCCTTGCATCAGATTTTGCGTTGGAATGTGTCAGCCAATGAGGTTGTATACCAAGTCAGTTAGGTGACAAGAAATAAAATCTTCATGATAAGAAGGGCTCGTTGGCGTTTTAAATAGGTGTCGATGTTGTACCAGGGAGGTTCACGTGAGCAAAATGGACCAACCAACATTATTATTGTACAATAAAACTATTAAATATGCTTGATGAAAACACCTTTATGAACAAACAATTGTATACAATGATAAAGAAAAGAGAAACATCAAGATACAAAAGACGTTTGTCTTATACCGTTATTACAAACCTTGGATACATTTAAAGAGTAGTTAATAACTTATCCCCAAACTCGAAGACTTTCGGTATTTTGTGCATGGTTTGCGAACCTTTGGAGCCGATTCATCAAAGTTTCGGATGATGTTTTGCTTATTCAAAATGAACTTATTTTTAATAAATGGATTAACTTGTAAATTCAATGAGAATGCATTTCAAATAACAGTATTAATTATATAATGTAGGAACTGTACGTAACCCAACTATGCAATAAACATGGCCGTATCATTGCAATCACCTCTCGTTTCTTCAAATTAATATAATTTTGGTTTTAATTGAAATATTTTTTGTAATTTTATTTTGTTGAACAAAATATTCAAACTAATTAATTCTTAGTTAAAATATGAAAATTTTAAGTACATAAGCAATATAATGTATTTTTTTAGAATAAGAAAGTCACGTAATATGCAAATTTCGTAGTGACGTTGTGTCCGCTAAATGTATGTATGCACTTTTGGCTTTATGGTATGATTGTTTATACTGCGATATATTTTTTATATACTAGTTTAAACAAATTTATTTTACAACGATTGTGAAACAAGTTATTACAACATTATATCAATCACTCTCGTTGGCACGATTTTACGCGAGAGTGTGGTCTTGTGTTGTGGGGGAAACCGGAGAACCCGGAGAAAACCCACTTGTCCGGCTTGGTGACCACGAATTTTTTATATCATAATGGGTGTTAAAAATGTGAAAAAGGTTAAGAGAAGTCCTTTGGATATATACGCACATTTCGATAAGTTTACACTAGATTAAAATACTGGACGGGGATATACGATATTTGTGGTTAATTCAGATAAATAAATTAATATTACTATTATATCTATGCTATTAAAGAAGTTAAAACATCTTGAAGTTCTTATATGATTTTGGAAATATATCATTTTTATGTATTATTAATAATTGAAAGTATATATACAATTTTCTGAAGATGCTTAGGGCTGTAATACTGGCGCTGTTGTATTTCCTCCCAATACAGGACAATCTATTTTATTCAGATCATTGTATTCTTGCTAATTGTTGAGTATACAATCATGTGAACTTTATTTGAAATATCGTAACTTAAAAAGGTGTGCATTTTCTATAATAAAACCATTAAACTTGTTATAATTACTTTGAATTTTTGAAGAGTATAGAATTCCTCGTCTAGTATTCATCCAAAGCTTGTATCACACTTAACTCGTAGCGAAAATATTAAACCTTACGTTTATAATAGTTAGAATTATAGCACCTGGGATTTGTATGCCTTGAAGGGTGTCATATAGTTATCTGATCGTCTGTCCGCTCATCCACCGTCCAAACGGTTGAAAATGTCTGAAGAAGACTTAAGTGCAGGATTTTTTTAACTTTGTAGGCAAGTTGGTCATGACCATTTAAACCCTTTTGATTTTGAGGTCAGCTGGTCAAAGGTTAATTTTGTGGTGACCTTAAAATTACCTTCAGATAAGATGTGTCACATAGTTCAACGCATGCTTTGGCACAAAGTGGGCTGCATGCTCACAGTTTGAACCCATTGAAATTCAAAACTATTCACACGAGCGGATCCGGGGTGGGGGGCGTGCGCACCCGGCGCGTTCCCCAGTAAATCGTCATTTCAATATATGAGAACAAAATTAAAATAATTATTTATGTTATAGGGGTTAATTGTTTTTTATGTAAGATTGTAATATATTTCACCGAGGGAGCAACAAAATATGTATTCACTTTTGGTTTTTACGAGGTGAAATATATTGCTATCTTGCACTGAAACAAACATTTTTTTCTTTTTATCATATGACTAAAATTGGAATTAACACTATTTAAAATACACTTTAAAAAATGCCCCAATTTGAATGCGCAGGTAACGTCATTTCGGAAATGACGTCGCCAGTTGAAATTGTGTCCCAGCCCAGAGTGCGCTGACGTTTGATTTGGAACTGAAAACGGTTTTAAATTTCAAAACAGTGAAAAACATCAAATTGATAGTTTCACTGTTTGAAACAGTGAACTATCAGTTTTATTTCACTGATAAATCTCTATAAACAACCGAAAGCATATAATAAAAACTATCAGTAATGCTATTTTCCAGGTAGCAAACAAAGTGTTTTCAACATTTTTATAGAGACTTGAAAACCCGACGTCGCCTCACTTTGTAAATGTGTTCCCGACTGTAAAATAAGACCAACCCATGGTGATGTTTTATATTGTTAATAACAGTAACGAATTAACAATTCTAAGCTGGAACCCATTAACTGGTATTCAACCGCATACCCTAGCTCAGACTATGAACGTGACAAAACACCTAGTGACTGGCTAAAGTTGGAGGATTAACAACCTATTGGGATACCACCACCACCAACAACAACAACAACAACAACAACAACAACATCAACATCAACAACACTTATATGGGTGATCACCGCCGACAGATGAGCATCGCGTGGAAGGCGAGCCCAATTCAATTTACACAGTCGTTTCACAGTCGAATAGCCTGTACACACAAAATATTAGTTTTTGATAAAGAAACAGATGGGAGGCAACTCTGTTACGACAAATATACGTTTACGCCAGTTATTTCTCTTAATACTGTACGCCTATAGGCGCTCTCGTGGCCGTTTTAGCCAATCGAATGGCGCCATTCCCCTTGCCTCGTTTTGGAAATAAACATGGAAGTAATTGGAGAAGTTGACTAATTTAGTAAGTACTTTTAAGTGTTTATTCCTCTGACACTTGAAATAAGTTATTGTTAAGTGTTATTTTCAATTAATCATATCGGTTTGCTTACAAATACATCCATATCATGCCCTTGTGCCTTGCATAAATTAACATTGCGTAGCTGAATCCCTTCAGTGTTTTGTCCTTTTTAACAAAACAAAAACATCGATTTCATCTGTGAAGAATTCGAATGTTGATAAGGGTAAACCGATCAAATTATGTGCTGCTTAATTCACTTAAGGTTTTATTCAATGTCTTTTCATGTTATTTTTTACTAGTATTACTTGCTGCCAAACATGATATTGTAAGAATTCCGAATTCCTGAATTTCTGACACCTGTAACTACAAAATGGATTTCAAACTGTTGAATGCTTGTGTCTTTTATCTCCGCCCAAATTTATCAAGTTTCGATTGACATCACACATTAAGGATAAAAATCTTTAACGAATGTTGGATAAAGAAAACATAAAACATATACAACATAAATTTATTATACATACATATGATATATATATACATGTATGTAAGCTAAAAGATCTTAATGCTGCTACAAACGCAGCTTTGCTGTATTACTTATCACCAAGTAAACTGTTCTCTGGTAACACTTTTCAACTTATTTTTGATTATATAATAAATTGGGAAGATAATAAATTTGAAATACCACTGAGATTATTTGAGTAGTAAACACCTGTAACATTTTAATAACAACAGTTCAACAACAGTGAAAAAAATATCAGTTTGTGTATCCACCATCCTGGAACTCTTACATCCTTGCTAAAGCCTTGGTAGCATTTGTAAACAATTGACTGTGCTAAAGCTGTATGTCACTTAATTTGCTTAGGTTTGAACAAAAAAATCTAATATTTGTTAACTGAATAAGTTCAAATGTTAAAAACTAAAAACAAATTATTAAAATTACAGCTGATTTAAAAACAATTACTTTTGAAGTTACGAAATATTGCTACAGTGATATCACTACAGGGAAGTCCAGTGTCCTACCCTTTAAATGCCAAGTGCAATGAAGCATTGATACCTTGTTTACGTCTTTGGTATAGCGTAGCCAGATCAAACTTGTTCATCCTGCTCTTGAGTGACATTCTATAGTGATTAGTCTAACAGGCATATCATGGAATCTTGAGTTTCCGATATTGCTTTGTTTTCAAACTGGACACTGAAAGTAGATTCTCATGACAGTCAAGTTAAAATTTGTTTGAGCAGCCAATTTAGTGAAAAATCTTAAGCATAATAACTTGAGTAATATTGTACCTTATTTCATTTACCAAAATTAATTGATTTTAAGTCCATTAGTCAACATAATAGTTTATATAGATTATCTTAAAATGAACTATGTTTAAACTATCAATGAGAATAAAATACATACTATATGGGGATAATGTGTTATTACCAAAACAAAAATAGTGTGCTCTGACAGCTTGATACTTTTTAATACAAGGGACTAACAGGAATAGTATTTTTCGCCTTAAGATGATACATCAGGTAGCCATTCTGTAAACTATTAATGTGTATGGTTTACACAAGGGTACTACTCTTAAGTTACACATCACAATTTTAAATGATGAAATTTGAAAAGAAGGACTAGAGGCAAGTATCTTAAAACCACTGGTTTGATTATGTACACCCCATACATATAACATGTATTCATTTATATACCATATTCATACAAATGGCAATTAACAGTCTAAAATATGTGGTAAATTCATAAAAGCACCCTACTTACGGTTTTGAAGCGGCACGGGATACCTCTTTGCTATTGATTGTTTATATCACAGGTACCCTCTCTCCCGGGTACCCTTGTAGCACTGTATCGAGTTAAGTAACATGTTTTTCTTTGTTATCGTATATTTGCGTTGATCGTTTAATATGTGACAGGGAACGCCGATTATATATATATACATATATATATATATATATAGGATCAAAATTAAAAAGTCAAACATTCTCCATTGCTTTAAAAAATGAGAGAGAGGGTACCTGTGATATAAACAATCAATAGCAAAGAGGTATCCTGTGCCGCTGCAAAACCGAAAGTAGGGTGTTTTTATGAATTTACCACATATTTTAGACTGTTAATTGCCATTTGTATGAATATGATATATAAATGAATACATGTAATATGTATGGGGTGCACATAATCAAACCAGTGGTTCATTTAAGCCCGCAGAACATGCAGAGGCGGTGGGCGAGGCAAGACATATCAATATTGTGTAGCTTATTGTGGAGTTGCAGTAATTGAAAAATGGGCACATTACTAAATAAGACAGCTATAACATTCTAGTGTTCCGTGGTATACTTCTTTTGCACATGACATACCTCCTTTCATCAGTTGAATGAACATTTACTGGCTTGTTGTCCATCGCCAATTTGTTTTCAGCAGAGAATAACCGGGGCATGTGCAAAGAGGGTACCGTTTCAGTAGATTTCGCAAAGAGGGTACCGATATGGATATGCACCGTGCCACAGACATTTAATGATCGGGTGCCATTAGTGGGCATATATGTTGGACAAACATCTCTGTTTAAATCTTGCCTCACTAAAATTGCAATTCCACTTTGCATATTTATTTTAGGTTCATTAATGGTGATGATATATTCTGGTACAAGTATTTATTTAATTACCCAGCCTAATGGTGGTCTACCTTTGAAATTACCAGAAAGTAGGAGAAGTCCAGCAGTAATGACCTGAGTAATTTGGTTATAAAAACATGTACATTGGTTTGTAGTGGATTTAAAAATAAACTGGCTAATTACCTAGTCTGAAGTGCAGCCAGTGCTGGTAATAAAGTGGTCATGGAAACATCTTAGACTTATGTTGTACAGTCTTATCGTTTAGGTTTTTGTGTTATTTGGAGAAAATTGAGTGAAAATTGGAACAGTTTTTTATTTCTGCAGGTTCTGTTACTATCATTGAAATATTTTAACAGGTTCCATGAAGCAACAATATAAGACTTACACATATTGAATAATAGGAAGCATATTGAAACAATCAATGTATCTTGTCAGGTAATATTATTTATGATAAAAAGCTCTTATACAGGTAAACTATTTACAATAGACATGCTTTTTGTTTACTTTTCAGAAGCACAATGGATCTACAATACTTGAAAGATGGACATTTTATGATGGAAATATGTTTTGGATATGGCTAGTTCGGTTTTAGAACGATGAAATGATAGAATATGGATGCTTCCATATGGACATAGGTGAAATGGATTTTTAAAACTGGTGTTTTAAAAGTGAAACAGTTACAGACATGTGAATTTTATTGGATACAGACTCTGCCAACCAGCTAGTGCATTTATTTGAAAGGAGATCTGGCCTTTTTGTAAATATCACACTTTTCTTCGGAATGCATTTATAACCTTTAAGTGTTGACTGTATGTGTTGCATTTAAATTGCTTTATTTATAGAAATCTCTGGTGCCAAAATCAGTTCTTCTTTTAGTTCATGAAGGATAGTCTTGCCAGCAAAGCATTTTGTTTTAGGACTTGCTGTTTCCATAAAAAGAATCAGTTAATATAATTTTCATCGTTATATAATTAATGCTCAAGTTGATGAAAAAGTTTAAAATAATTCAGATAAGCATTATTGAACTTGTTTGTGAACTTCTGAGCTTCTCCACTAGAATTTAGAAAGATAAACTTTTTATACAATGAATGTGAATTACCGAGTTAAATTATTACAATTTTAAAAGACGAAAGTTTTTTATACACAAGTCAGTAATATTTGGACGCCCATTAAGACACGGAGACAATGTTTCCGTCGTCGTTGGATCGCTACAGCCACAATTTCTTCCACGACAACTATAAAATGTCTGCGTGTTCCGATCAACATTTTATCGCATGTCTGCAGAAACTTCCAAACAAACGGGACAATGTGGTGAGGAATGTTTTTGTCTTTAGTTTTCTTGATGGAGCTTTTTTAAGCTGTATTTAATACAGCAGAATAATGACTGTATTCCTAATGCTAAAAAATACTGTTTCAGTGACCCATTTTGAATGATTTCAATAAGCAAAGATGTTTGCCTACAAAGTGGCCCTAGGGCGCTCAATGTTACATTTAAAATTCAATTAAGAAGATAAATACTCCTCGTCTTTTCCGAATTTTACAGTTTTAGTCTTTTCCAAGTTTCATAGCTTATTTCAATTTAATTAGAACTTTGTTCAAGGTAATGGGACAACAGTATCAGATTTTTATCATTATTTCATAAACTCCAAACCATGTTCAACAATACGTATTACATATATTTGGTGTACTTTCTTATTGAAACACAAAACCATGTGATGAAAATTGTCATTCATTAGTAAATTTTGTTTTCTGAAATTAAACGATTGCTTAAAATGTTGATAACGTTACAGAATATTGTTTAAATTGACTTGAAATTATAATACTGATCTGTTTCCATGGATACAGTAAAATGAGAAATTTTATAGCATATATGTTATTGGGCAATGTTATTATCATTCCTAACACCTGACATAGCAGTGAAATGAGCCATGATGAAGTTTACTTTGATGGTCATTCTAAACTGCATTGTTAGTGAAATGTTATACCTTTTGTTTCAGATTTATGTTGATTTATCATGATGACTGATAGTAATGAAATTAACTATGATGTATAATCTGGCATTTCCCTTCTTACATTACTCCTGTCAATGATGAAACTATCTAAAACAATTAAACAAAACAAAAACAAACACATTGCAGAAGTGAAACAATTTTTACTTTCTTTTTGTATTTATTTTTAAGATGAATAAACATCAAGTTTATAGTCTTCATTGTATTGGGATTTTAGGCATTGGAATGTTAATTTGACAGTTTTAAGCAAATATTTTTACAGGGCTGTAAACATTATACAATGTACAGTGTTTTGGGTATTATTTAAATTTCTACCTATTGTTGATGGCAAAACTAAACTGGCTAAAATGAAGATTATCTAGGTTGTTGGTGTATTGTGCTAGGGTTTTAGCACATTTTTAAGGACAGGGTGCTTCAGAAGAGGGACATGTTTTAAGGGCAGGGTGCTTCAGAAGAGGGACATGTTTTAAGGGCAGGGTGCTTCAGAAGAGGGACATGTTTTAAGGGCAGGGTGCTTCAGAAGAGGGACATGTTTTAAGGGCAGGGTGCTTCAGAAGAGGGACATGTTTTAAGGGCAGGGTGCTTCAGAAGAGGGACATGTTTTAAGGGCAGGGTGCTTCAGAAGAGGGACATGTTTTAAGGGCAGGGTGCTTCAGAAGAGGGACATGTTTTAAGGGCAGGGTGCTTCAGAAGAGGGACATGTTTTAAGGGCAGGGTGCTCCAGAAGAGGGACATGTTTTAAGGGCAGGGTGCTTCAGAAGAGGGACATGTTTCAAGGGCAGGGTGCTTCAGAAGAGGGACATGTTTCAAGGGCAGGGTGCTTCAGAAGAGGGACATGTTTTAAGGGCAGAAAAGGGAAGATTGCAATTTGAACATGATGAATTTAACAGAAAACTTAAGGAATTGCATTGAACTGAAGTAATATAAGGTTTCAGATGCCAACTATTTTAAGATGGTGTATATTTATAATTATATACGTTTTCATCATATGTTAACAAAAGAAATATGTGAAATTCTTCAGCATTAAATTTTAAATAAATAGTAAAAGAAAATAATACTTTTTAATGCCCCCTAATTGTTTTTCACAGGACCTGGATGTGATATACTCATACCTTCACGGGATGGAAGCGCTGGCGTCATTGCGGGAACCTGCTCTACGAGCTCTGTGTCGTACTGTTCGATATGAATACCATGAGGCTAATGACATACTGTATTGGTAAGTGGGTTGACATACTGTATTGGTAAGTGGGTTGACATACTGTATTGGTAAGTGTGTTTACATACTAGTGGTAAGTGAGTTGACATTCTGTATTGGTAAGTGGGTTGACATTCTAGTGGTAAGTGGGTTGGCATACTGTATTGATAATTGTGTTTACATACTGTATTGGTAAGTGTGTTTACATACTGTATTAAGTGGGTTGACATACTGTATTGGTAAGTGGGTTGACATACTGTATTGGTAAGTGGGTTGACATACTGTATTGGTAAGTGGGTTGACATACTGTATTGGTAAGTGGGTTGACATACTGTATTGGTAAGTGGGTTGACATACTAGTGGTAAGTGGGTTGACATACTGTATTGGTAAGTGAGTTTACATACTAGTGGTAAGTGGGTTGACATACTAGTGGTAAGTGGGTTGACATACTAGTGGTAAGTGGGTTGACACAATAGTGGTAAGTGGGTTGACATACTAGTGGTAAGTGGGTTGACATTCTGTATTTGTAAGTGGGTTTACATGCTAGTGGTAAGTGGATTTACATACTAGTGGTAAGTGGTGTGACATACTGTATTGGTAAGTGTGTTTACATACTGTATTGGTAAGTGGGTTGACATACTGTATTGGTAAGTGGGTTGACATTCTGTATTGGTATGTGGGTTGACATACTAGTGGTAAGTGGGTTGACATACTGTATTGGTGTGTTGACATACTAGTGATAAGTGGGTTGACATACTTGTATTGGTAAGTGGGTTGACATACTGAATTGGTAAGTGGGTTTACATACTGTAATGGTAAGTGGGTTGACATTCTGTATTGGTAAGTGGGTTTACATACTGTATTGGTAAGTGGGTTTACATACTGAATTGGTATGTGGGTTGACATACTAGTGGTAAGTGGGTTGACATACTGTATTGGTGTGTTGACATACTAGTGATAAGTGGGTTGACATACTTGTATTGGTAAGTGGGTTGACATACTGAATTGGTAAGTGGGTTTACATACTGTAATGGTAAGTGGGTTGACATTCTGTATTGGTAAGTGGGTTTACATACTGTATTGGTAAGTGGGTTTACATACTGAATTGGTAAGTGGTTTGACATACTGTATTGGTAAGTGGGTTTACATTCTGTATTGGTAAGTGGGTTTACATACTGCTTTGGTAAGTGGGTTTACATACTGAATTGGTAAGTGGGTTAACATACTGTATTGGTAAGTGAGTTTACATACTGAATTGGTAAGTGGGTTTACATACTGTATTGGTAAGTGGGTTTACATTCTATATTGGTAAGTGGGATGACATTCTGTATTGGTAAGTGGGTTGACATTCTGTATTGGTAAGTGGGCTGACATACAGTATTATTAAGTGGGTCCTCCCTTGTGATTTTTTTTCAAATCCCTTAAGCTTGATTTGGCATGCAATTTCTTCTCTAGTCCATTCCTTGGGTTCTGGCATTCATAATGCAGCAGCACAACAGATCCATGGCTGGCAAAATCTCTTCTTAAGAATAAAGCAATTCAGTACTTTAGTCTTTTTTGAGATTCATTTTAGAAAACAGTATGGACCTTCAGTTTTTTTCTTCTTGGTTCAGGGTTATGGTTTTGATTATACCATCATCCCATGCTTCAAATCTCTACTTTGTTACCCAATAAGTTATGGGTTCCGAACACCTGCACCTTGAACATTCTCTTGGCCTCTCCTAATTTCTACCAAGGACATGCACTGAGGAGTAATACATATCACTAATATCAGCTACAGATGTATCAGGCCTTGTACTAAACAAGTGTCAAGAGGGAAGCAGACATGAACATATCGTCACCAGTTTTGTTGATACTTAGAAATTGTCAGTCTCTATTGGCCAAAGATTCCAGTGATCTTAACATGTACTTGAAAACAGCAATTAAGAATTATCACAGCATAAGTTCAAAGGATCGAGTCACCATGATACTCAGTTTATGCTGATGTGAAGAACTAATCAGCTTCAGTTACAACGATAATGCTCCTTCCTATATTATATCAAGCCTGACAAATGTGCAGCAATGTAATATTGATGTAGGCTGGTGATGCATTTATAAGTGATATGTACATGTAGGATTCACTGATTACCCTGCAACACTAGGTCCTGGTCAGGTACACTGACCATCAAGTGTGGTTGTTATCAATTAGTTAAATATGTTGCACACACTCTCAATTATATAAGTACAGTGTCAGAGACATGTCATATCTGACACATGATGATGAATAGCACTAGTTTGAAATGAACAAGGGAGGTAAGTTAATTGGTATATCTAGTATTTCATATTGAGTTACTTCCTTTGAGTAATGAAGGAATAACTTTTGAGGAATGAAGGAATAACTTATCGTATATAGATTTTTTTTTAATAGAATTATTCTATGAAACTATTTCATATAGTTGTCTAGAGAGCTCACCTTAATTCTTAAGATATTTAAAGTTCTTAAAATATTTAAAGAAATTAAATACTTGTATAATTTGTTACTGAGTGTTCCCGTTGACAAAATGCGTCCAACACCAGGCCGTGATATAAGTTGTTGCTAGTATTGTTCTTATTTTAGTGTTTTATTGAGTAAAAATATGAAAAAGTAAGACTTTATTATTTGTTATGTTTTTCAGTCAGCGGGAGTTGAGCACATGTTGGTACATCCTCCTGTCGGGATCCGTCTTCATCGAGGGGTCCATGTTCCTACCACGCAGCAGGTATGTTCAGGGTATTAGATCAATCTGGTGCCAGTTGAATGTAATACTACCATACTATTGGTGTTGTTGCAAGGCTTTTTCTATAGTACCCAGTGGTCCGACTATCGGACCTATTCCCAAAGCAAAATATAAGATATTTTTCCCAATCTTCAGAAAAAAATCCCAATCAATTTGTTGTTTTTTTTGTTTTTTTTAGAAATCTTTTTACCTGTACTGGTTCATTTTCAACGTCCTAATGAATTATCATTTATGTGACGTAAAGTTTTTATGATAATTAAACTCTGAAATCATTGATTTTCATCACATTCAGAGATCACTTCAGTATGAAATATTATCTGTCATGATTTATTGCAAGAGATATTTACACCCAAGGATTGATATTTCAGCCATTTTGGGTCTTTTGAAGGGAAATAAACTAATATTAAATAATTTCCTAATTCGCAGGAGACTAGACAGCTTTTTCTTTTAACTGTAAAATTTCCCAATTTCGGCATTTTCACGATGCAAAATTTCCCAAAATGTCTAGGGTCTTTTTCCCAAAATGGGCAGAAAAAGCCCTGGTAGTTGTTGTTGTTGTGCCTGTGCAATTTGCACCAGGGCAAACATGTCAACAAATCATAAAACATTCTCTTTCAAAACAATAACCTGAAAAGATCTTTAAACCCTAACAAATATAAATTAACGTTTGATTACAAACAAAAATATTGTGTATGCTGCGACTGTTTAAAAGTTAAAAGATTTCTTATACTAAAAAAAATAAAGTGCATTTTCAGCAGTTGCATTTATTCTCTATGGATATGACTTAAGTCGGGGCGAAGTTTATTTGTTCGAGAAGTTTTTTGAATTGATACATAAATTTATGAAACATAAGAGATACATCATACAAAAGAAGAAAAAAGCTAACAGTCTGCACAACAAAGTTTATATACATTCGGGTTTTGTATCTTTTCACATTGGTGAAACACATGCTATCCCTTGTTAACGGTATTACGCTAACCATCACATATTTTTCTGTGTTACACTTGTGTTACATAACAATATCACTTTACATGTTTGTAAATTATTCAATCGGAAACAAAGGCTTGCTTACTGACAAATGTCCTGAACTCGTCAATAATTGTTTTTTTATAATAGCTATATCTTCCATTGCTGAAATGACTGGATATCAAGGTCCGGGGTGGGAGAATTAAAGATGCTGTATCCAGTATCATGCTGTAACACTTGAAGGTGAACCCATTCCTTTACAAAAGAGTCTCAAAAATGTCAAAAGTTTCCAAAGAAATGTCAAATGTTTCCCAAGAAATGTCAAATGTTTCCCAACACTTCCGTATATTGAGGCCGTTAATGAGATGTTCAATACAGCATCGGTACAGTTGATTGCGTAGAGAATTGTCAATACCACTTCTTCTCTAACTCTTCACCGCGGTATTGGCACATGGACTACATTCGCTTATGTCACGTACAAGACCTAAATGGCAGTTTTCATGTCATGTCTCTGACTGCTTGTTCATCTAGTTTGGATACCAACACTGACAGTTATTTTAGCACTGATGTTCAATCATAGACATTCTCATAGATGCAGTCATAAAACTAGAAAAGAAAGCGAATCTCTTCAAATCAGTTGACTAAAGGAATGTGACGTTTATTGGAATATATCTGACTTCTGGAAAATCTCTGAACTGCAAGTGATTTTGTTTGGTGATTGATTTTCAAGCAAGTTTGTTTGGATTTCTGTTGTCTCCATTGTAATTCGTTGCAGACTTATTGGAAATGCATTAAAGTTTCAATTAGCCTACACTGGCTGGCGTTGACTTATTTTCAATACAAGTGAATTATACATAGAGCTCCATTATTCACCCTGTCTACTGGAATTAGTAACCATACTTGCACTCTTGCATTCTTCTGGAATAAAATTCCAGTTTCTATCAAAGTGGTATGTGTAATTAATTGTTTTATGTAGTTGAATTTTTCTAATCTTTGCTTTTGAAATAGTTGTTCAGAGATTTATTTATCAAATAATGTATGTATCATATGGTCTGATATAGTCAATTATAATACTTAAACAAAAATTGTTTTCAAATTAATCTTAGATATTGTTTGATATTTTTCTTCTGAATAAGGTCTCCCTATAAAGGCCTATTAAAACTTGACAAGATTCTGCATTTCGAGATCTAACATTTTAAATAGCAATTTAGCTAGATGTTGTATTGTACTGTAAACATTCTTGTCAGGACTTAAGTAAACAATATGTGGTCCAATTTCAACACTAGCACAATATGTAGATAGTGTAAATGGCGATTTGGGCATTGTATGGTTAATTGGCTTGTTTGCAATTTAAACAAATCTTGAAAGGTTTTTGCTTCACATCTTAAGCCTGATCTGGGATGTACATTAGAACTGAAATGAGTTTAGGTCAAATTTGAAGGTTATAATTTATGGGTGTCTCAATTTAGGATCTATATTTCTTGTGGATCTTAATGAATGGTAAGTCTCTCAGAAGAAACAAAATGCAAAAATGTCACTATATTTTCTTGTACTTGTCATGAATGTCAGTACGTAGAAGATATTTACTTTTGCACTTTTTTCTTGCTGTTTTGACATTATATTGATTGCATTGTGTAATAAAAGATAGCAATGCTTAACTTCAGTTTTTTTAAATTTCAGTAAGATACATGTTTCATTTGTATTTTATTTTGGTCTTGGAAAGTCTTGTTTTCCAGCATTTTCTGATAGATACAGGGTATTATGATAAGACACTCTTCTGACATAACAAGTAAAGTTTGGTGCGTGACAAGGTCTCCATCAGGATAGCGTAGCTGTTGAATCAGGAAGGAGTCCACATACAAGTTGTCAGAACAGTGTTCTATCGTAATATTTTTTTTATTAACTCCAGTTTTCAAGAATAAGTAGGGCTATTCTGTTCGCCCTGATATCAACGTTGGCGTCCGGTTAATGTTTGAGGGCAAATTGACATTTTCACTTATAGCTCAAATACTGTTCATTCAATTCACTACATAGTGAAGTTGTTTTGGACCATCACACAATGAGGTTCCATAACTCTTATCGACTTTTTTATCCTTTTATCTTGATTTTTTTTACATGCAAGTACCACATTGATTAATGCATTCATTTCTGAGACAAAGCAAATTTAAGTTGAGTGCGCTGTACTGCAACAGGTCTTGTTATTTGCATCCTTTGACTAATTCCATATATTAAAGTAGATAGAACAGGTTTTCATAAAACATCTGAAGTAATTTCTTAACCTAAGAAATTAAAAACCTAAAACTTCATAGTCCAATTTAAAGGAAAGTGGAAGTGTTTTTAACATCAAAGTACGTAGTTTCAGTCAAACCAATGAAAATAAAGCATTTTTATGCCCCCTTTTGAAAAAAGTGGGGTATATTGTTTTGCACATGTCGGTCGGTCGGTCGGTCGGTCTGTCTGTCTGTCGGTCGGTCGGTCGGAATACCAAATGGTTTCCGATCAATAACTTGAGAACGCTTTGACCGAGGGACCTCATACTTGGTATGTGTATTGGTCATCACCAGCAGATGAACCCTATTGATTTTGAGGTCAGTGGGTCAAAGGTCAAGGTCAGTGTGACCTTTACATGAAAAACGGTTTCCGATCAATAACTTGAGAACGCTTTGACCCAGGAACCTCATACTTGGTAGGTGTATTGGTCATGACCAGCAGATGAACCCTATTGATTTTGAGGTCAGTGGGTCAAAGGTCAAGGTCAGTGTGACCTTAACATGAAAAACGGTTTCCGATCAATAACTTGAGAACGCTTTGACCCAGGGACCTCATACTAGGTAGGCTTATTGGTCATGACCAGCAGATGAACCCTATTGATTTTGAGGTCAGTGGGTCAAAGGTCAAGGTCAGTGTGACTGTAAGCTGAAAAAAGGTTTTCTGATTGTCCATATTTTATTTTCTTATATAGTAGACAGTAGAAATTTATATGTCACTAAATGCATGAGTTGAAGTATCAGTTTTCAGTGAACATCTAGTTTAATTATGCCCCCCTTCGAAGCAGAGGGGTTATATAATTGCTTTGCACATGTCGGTCGGTCTGTTGGAAGACCAAAGCTTGTCCGAGTGATAACTCAACAATTCCCGGACCTATGGTCATCAAACTTGACATGAAGATTAGGTATGACCAGTAGATGACCTGCCTCATATGCATCCAATGACAAATCAGCTGTCATTTCAGTCCATGCATATTTCATTCAATTGTCCAAATATTTCTGGCAACTTGGCGCTCAGGGGGCATAATGTTTGACAAACATCTCTTGTTGATATTAAGTTATCATATGATTAGTAAGATAGATAATGCAAGAAAATGACTCAAGTTAGGAAATGACATACGATGTTTAATGAATTCCTCTTTTCATTGTTTCAACCCAGGATATCACCCTTGCTTTACATGACAATTCCCAGAATTTCCATTCATTAATCACATGTTTGAGTGCTTTTTCTTGATTATAACAAGTAAGTAGTTGAATTCTGTAGCAAAATACACACCTTTCCCTGGAAAAATAATTTCACTCATTGGGGAGTAAATATAAAGTCTTTAAAGGTCAGTGTGTAAAAGGCAGCACTCAACACTCAGTCCGATGCTGATTCCCATAAAGACTTTAAAGGTCAGTGTGTAAAAGGGAGCACTCAACACTCAGTACGATGCTGATTCCCATGAAGACTTTAAAGGTCAGTGTGTAAAATTCAGCACTCAACACTCCGTACGATGCTGATATGGAAATCGGGAAATGATAGTAGCATGATATGGATTTTTCATTACAGCTTGCTGTATTTTCTGTCAGATAGGATAAAGGATATGGAAGCACATATTATAGAGGCCAATACGAGAGCACATTTGAAATTATCAAGGGAGCATCAACAGGGATTGAAACAAGAACCAAACAGCTACAGCAGATTTGAGCTCATCTGTTTTTGAGTTATTCCCCTTTTTGAGCGGAGCATAGGTACTTTCATTTCAATTTATTGGAGAAAGCATTTATTAATTTTTAATGATTAATTTTCATGAGTAAGAAACAAAACAGTAATATGCGGTAATACGTTTCACACTCAACGAAGTTAAACATTGTTTTTGTGTGCATTTTTAGTCCTGTTATTGTTTTTTAATAAGAAGCAGGAACTACTTGGAGAAATTGATTGAAATTTTAAACATACATAGATGTGCACCAAAAATAATAATTCAGGTCACTGTCTTGTACAGTTAATTCCCCTATTATGGTGACATAGTCCGGGCCATAACAGGACAACTGTTCAAGGAAATTAATTGAAACTTGAAACATTTGTGGATGGTGTCAACATGTGTCCAGCACTTGTGGTCACATTGTTGCATACTTTAGTTATTTTCCCTTTTACTTTCATTTTCTCAAAAAGTGATTGTACAAAGCTTAACTTGGCAACTACTGGTACTGAAACTTTGCATATTGATGAATGATATTGTGAAGTTGTGCTCAGTGCTGGAATCTACACTATGGGTATTTGCATTCAAAATCATATCCCTTTGTAATTGATTTTCTTGAAACAAGGTTTATCTGAAGCATCATAACTGGAAATGATTTGAACGTTGATAGATTACAATTTGAAGTTGTGCACAGCACAATAATTGAACTCTGGCACAATTATTTCCTCAGGTACCTCCCCTTGTTATATTTTGTTATAAGGGGAAATATCAGTTATTGATTCTATTTAAAATTCCAAACTGTCTAAATTTTGCTTTAGCCTTTAAGGAGCTAAACAATTAAAACTAAACAATTAAAACCTAAAATACAAAATCTGTACATATAGCAACCAAGCAATGTACCATGGCAAGCAACCAAGAAATAAACCATGGCAAGTAATTTACCATGACAAGCAATCAAGCAATAAACCATGGCATGCAATGAGGCAATTACGGCAAGCATCTTAACCATGGCAAGTAGTAAACCATTCAAAGCAACAAGTGGCAAACAACCAAACAATACCATAGCAGGAAACCAAGCAATAAACCATGACTAGCAGCATACCATAGCAAGAAACCAAGCAACATACCCTGGTCAGAAACATAACATGGCAGCAACCAGGCAATGTACAATGGCAAGCAACATAACTATTGCAAGCAAGCAACCCATTTAGCATGGCAATCAACTAAGCAATGTACAATGGCAAGCATAAAAAGGCAAGCAACCAAGCAATAAAACATGGAAAGCCAAATACCATGCAAAGAAACACAACTACAATTTTATGCATTTAATGACTTGATAATGCGCTTGGCCTATTGACCCTCTGTTCAATCAAAGCCGAATTATTAGTAAGTGTGCCTTATTTTAGGAAAGTAATCTATGTTTAAATGGCACACCTATACTATTTTTATCATCATCAATTAGGCAAATTAATTGACTTTCTGCCTTGGGCAGTGAGGTTTTACTGTCATTCTGAAAATATTTGTATTGATAAAATCAGATTGTTCACCAAAATTCAAAACTTGTATGACAGAGACCTGTCATTTTATCTCTCATGTTCTAAGCTTTGTTTTTGAGTTAAAAATCATTTTGAATTGATGTTATTATCAAAATGTTGGTTGAAGATATTATGCAATAAATTTGGAAATATGAGTGGACTAGGTATGTCTATCTTTTTCTTATACTGTGATACCGATTTGAATATTTCTAGTCATTATTGACAAGGACTTCCATTAAGAATTTGAAACTTGAAGTCTGAACTTCCTGTGCATCAATATTGGAAGTTTTTCACTGAAATGTGAAATTTAAAGTCACCCGAATACAATACTTTTTTCCACTGTTTTTCAATTAGTATGATAAAAATCAAATAATTTGCAACTGTTACTTGCAAAATTTACAGATTTATATTAAAAATAATTCAAGACGTGAGTGAAATTGTGACCATACAAGTAATATTTACAACAGGTTTTGACATTCTGAACTTCCAAGTTTTCAACTTGTAAGTTTTCTTCAAAATTATGGAAGTTTTTGTATTTCTAAGGAATCAATTTTGGAAGTTATAACCCATTTCTAGGGAGTAATGTACTTCCAAACTTCCTTTGATGGAAGCCCTGTATTGAAAATGTGTGTGTTATACATTTATAATTGACATACAAATCTAGTTAAAAAAGTGCTGAAATTTTAGAATATATTTTAGAATGAAATTGAGTTGAACATTGTAGAGCCTTTCAAGTTATGAGTAGTTGAAGAAAAAGAAGAGTTTAACATACTTGTCTTTTGTGCTGTATAGAAGGGATGTTTTTTGTGATATATTTACCGGACAATTAACACTCATATGATAGGGGTACCTAAATATGGCTCTATTGTTCTTAGTCATATTCATTACAGTAATATAGCCATGTTATCTACAGTGAGGAATGTTACCTATTCAAGCCATTACTTGTTCAGATAGACAGATATCATGCAGTTTATGTTTTGTTTTGTAAAGTGGAGTTTTGTTTGTCAAATAGATCTATATAATTGTTACAGATTCCACTCTGTTTAAGTTTTGGCCTTTAAAGTTTAAAGTCCTCCTGTATTCAGGGAATAGTGAGGGAATAGTGGGGAATAGTGAGGGAATAGTGAGGGAATAGTGAAGGAATAGTGGGGAATAGTGAGGGAATAGTGGGTCTTTGGTTACATTCTGAGCAATATTTCTTAACTTGGTGGAGGATACTTGTAGTTGAAATCATTTCATCATTTAAAGGTAAGTAGTTTTCCTTTGTAAATTAGGAATTCATAACTTATCTTTGAATGGTCAATTTTGATCCAGATGATTATAATATAATAGAAGTTGAAATCGAATGTCTGCTGTTAACAGCAAGAATACTTTTTGCATTTATCTGTAATTGTATATTCATGCATTTAATGAAGGGACGGAAATTATTTAGATTATATAAAAAAATAATGTCCATAAAGGAAATAGAATAAGTTTGTCTTGGTTAAATGCTGACAGTATTATAGTTCTTTGAACAATTATATAATTATATGTCCCTTTCTCAACTGTCAATGTAAGCTGAAAAGTGTTTGGTTTGTTTTGTTTTTATTCCATGTTTTGATTTAATCTGCAAGGTTGAATGAAAACTATGTCTTAACCAAAACATCTGAAAGTGTATAGCTTTCGTACAATTATGACAGTATATATAATCTTATTGTTTGGGCAAGAAAATGACATTTTAGCTAAAAGTTGCTCTGCAAATATCATAAAAGATATAGAGGTTCTATAAATCTACTGCTTCTTTCAGGAATAGCTTTCTCCAACAATTTATTAATATTTTTTATCATTGACCATAAATTTCATTGGAAGCCATCTACAGAAAGGTGTTCATTCACAAGCAATGGAAGGCAACAGCAACTCTAGTAAAAAGGAATCCTCCCTCATGCTACTGAAAGCACAACATTGTCTGTCAAACAGTGAAGTGGCTATGAGGAGGTGAAAGTGGGCAGACAAGATCACCTCAAAGCAGCTAAAGTGCACTTAGTGGAGCTACCAAATTCTCTTGGCTGTTTAATCATAATCTCACAGTTATATTTGCACCAAGTATTACCTGTGGTCAGCAATATTGTGCAAACACTGCAATAAGTGCCAGTGTTGACACAAGTATGGAGAAATTTCGGTTTTACCCCCTGGGGTAAAGGACATATGCATTTTGTGATAATCTACTGTTCATCTTGTGTTGTATTTTGTTGTTGTCCACTTGTTTGGTTCTCAAGTGGTCACAATGGTCAGTGCCTGTCACCTTTAACCCTTTCACAGATGGTGTCCGTCCCCGCTTCTGTGGTCACCTGGGGATAATGACCATAGTATTGACCAGACCACATTCTCATAGGGTCAGTTGAATGACCAGCTTTGCATTTTAATGTCACAGCGGTGGCTTTGCATTTTCGTGGATTTGAAAAGTGTTTTGACAGTCGAGGCTGCATGGAATTTTCAATTTAGTTTGGTCAATGCGTGTCAAGTTATGGTGAATAGAATTTCTATTGGATTAATTTTAATAGCGAAAAAGATATCCTAAAGGATTAAGGATCAGATAATTTGTAAATATACGCTAAATGCTTAATTTCAAAATTTCATTACTGTAATGTTTGAAGTTTGTTTGGTTTTCATGTCTGAAGGTAACATGAAAGACGGTATAGTAAAGAAATAGGCTTTTGATTTATCAGGCAGTTTAAGGAATCGAAAATCTGCATAGATTGTAGATACGATAAACAATCAGTGCTGTCTTATGGTTTTGCAGTGAAACAAGTGAAGAAAATCTCAAGGATTAATCACGTTTTGGTGGAATTAAAACACTCATTGGATTACCAAGATTAACCAGATTGTGTAAAATACTTTCAAGTTTAATTGCGAGCAATGGAATTAGCTGCCTGATGGCTTTGTGTACAAGAATTGAAGTGTTATTTCTCATTTGTTTCCATCGCTTGTTGAATTCAGGTTTGAAGCATATTGGTGTATGCTCATAAAATTTGGCATTCATTTTGTTAAATGCTCAAGACGATGTTATTGTTTATCTTAATGTAATTAGAAATAGTTAATTGGATCCGCAGACAGTATTGTTTTATGGTGATTTTTTTGTGTATGGTGATTAAGTTGGATTTTTTCCAAGATATGACAGTCTTTCCTTATTTTTATATTTGGAGATTATATACTTAAACTTCATGCCGCATTAAATGAGGATCTGATTTAAAACGCATTTTCTTCTGTGGACTAGATAAAATGTATTGAATGTCACTCTTTCAGAACACATAGTTGTTATGTCAATTAGCCAAAAGTGAGATCAAATAATGTCTTGATTGTCTAATCTTGGATATATATGCCAATGTATTATGTATTGGCTGTTTTATGTACAAGTTTATTTGTAAGGATTGTCCAAGTGACTGGTTACAGTGCTATTTGATTTCCACCATTTGGTATAAATTGCATTTGAACATCATCTTTTGGATATTAAGTAATTGAATATTACCGTAAATGGTTTATGATTTGTTAAGATGTAAAAAAATACTGTGTTAGCAGTTTTTGTGCTCGGCAATTAAAATGGTTTATTGTGTAAGATGTTGGTTTAACTTTACATTTAGAAATGTCATAATATTTCTGTATTCAGATTTAATGGTTGTGTCTGAATGTAGATTATAATGTTATGAAAAAGGTTATTAAAGTGAAATATGTTGAAAAAAAACGTTGGAAATAATGGAAAATTACAGTAAATGACATGGGAAAGTTATGGTGAAGAATAGAAACAGTGTCAGTTCAGTGTTTCATGGAAACATAAACACTGAAAAATAGTGTGGACTTCTTTTTTAATTTTAAAAGGGAAAATGAAGAAAAT
This sequence comes from Mya arenaria, assembly GCF_026914265.1. NCBI lineage: Eukaryota > Metazoa > Mollusca > Bivalvia > Myida > Myidae > Mya > Mya arenaria. Next base: position 18,246,966 of record NC_069123.1, read on the forward strand.
TAGTGTTTCATAAATCCAAGGAATGTCACTCTGAATGATCTCTTGTTCATATATGTTTTTGTCAATTTTGAGCAAAGTTGTGTTGCATTTTTTGGATTTTCTACGTTATTTTGTGCTTAATGCAGGTTTTAGTACCAAAAGACTTGTGCAAAAAGTAACTACAGCTCTAAGAGTTTGATGCTGTTCCAAATTCCTATGCAGTTTTACTGATAAGCTCAGCCTAATTTGCCAAGAAGATAGCAGGGTTATCTTCTTGTGTCCTTGATCTGAACACAGGTGTCAGTTTGAAAAGTATTCAATCTTTGAGAATAGTATTCCAAATCTTGCAAGTGTTGAACAAAATTTGGAGGAAAAGTGTTGGAATAAGTATGAAATAAAGTAATATAAACAATTGATCTGAAATACTGCAAGGTCTGGATTGTTAAAACAAGCGTGTTATGATACCAGCTAGTTGTTAATTAAAATCTTTGATTAATACTGAAAAGTGGTGGAATATGGAATACTATAATGGAATTTTGATCAGTTTTGAGTAATTATCATCTGAAAAGTTGAATGTTTGATCAAGGTGATAACCAGTAACACTGATTTTCAAAGTGTCATGTCAGGCACCAGAAGTTTCAATGCCTGCTTTTTACAAGGGGTTGATTGTTGCATGATAAGCATCCATATTGCTTTGCCTCGGAGGAATCTTGGCACTGTAGGCTCTTCTTTGTCTCTGTTCGCTATTTTATATTGATGAATCCAGATTTCATGTAAATACCAACAGTTCTTTATGACATCTAGTTTGGAGTGTTTCTGTCTTCTATGCTATTTGCTATTCTTGGTTATATTGTGGGTTATTTAGTAAATTACCCCGGGAATGCTCTCTCTCATAATTTGCTTTCTTTACTGTGTCTGTGTTTGTTTCTTGTCTGCATTGATATTCAAGATATTCATAGTAAAAGCAATTTGAAATGTTGGCAAATTAAAGGGTGATCTATGGATATTATTGCACTGTATTGTGTTTTAAACGACTCATTAGAACGGATCTTTTGGAGGTTACTTAACTTGAACTACTTTTTTTATATTAGTCCTTTACTTAAATCTTTAATTGGTACTAAAAATCCAAACTTTCAATACTGAGCTAGTGAGAGCACTCTGAAAAGTTGTTAAAACTGACACATACCATAGGTTAGAAAGGGTTGGAAATAGCAGCAAACAGCTAATAGCCAGTTTATGTTCAACTGTCAAGGGTATCTATATCAAATACTTGAAACATGCAGATATCTCTTCTTGACCCTGCACTTGGGCAGAGATTGACTTAAAGTTAACTAAACATTAAACTTTGGGCAAAATGCTGTTCAAACATAATGCCTTTTTGAGTTTATCATGGAAATATTTTATTGGAAAATTTATGAACTTCAGGTTAGAATGTACCTCCTTTTCACCATTGGGTCCTGGGTAGGATTCCTGGACAAGGCACATGCAGTTGGTAGTTACAGAGCTGGGTTAGGCAGAGATTGCTAGTGCCCAGTAGGACCATATTATGAATTAAATGTTGTTGTTTTTTGTTGTGGAATAGTTATAAGTCTGAAGTCTGAAGATTGAGGTGTGGAGATTGAGATGAGGAATGGATGGTGGGTGGGGGGGAGGGGGGCGGGCGGGGGCGTAATGTGTTGCTGGAAAACCATCAAAAGTGTGCTAGCTTTTGTTTTAATCCTTCATTATTTGACATAATGAAGACATGTGGATCGTGGAGGTTTAGCCATGTTATGTAGAACATAAAACATTTATGACTAAATATGCTTTATTTAAGGCACACATGACTCCTATAAAACTGGCTACGCCAGTATTAAATTCATATATCTATTTGTATTTCCATAGATGTGTGCAGTTAAAAGGAAATGTTTTGCATAAAACTTACTACTCTCAGTTTTAACTTTTTGAGACATTTTTGCTTTTTACTGTTGGATGTACTTAAGTGAAAGGAAGTGCGAGCAGGAAATGGTTTGCATTTATGGATGCTGTTCTGTAGCAGTAGGTCACAGAAATGCTATTTTAGGTTTATATTGTTATAGATGCGGTTTCACTTGTCACATAAGTTCTTAAGTTAAAGGTTTAAGACTAACTTTCTCGTGTTACTTGTATGCTACATCGTATTTAATATTCTATACCGTCATTAAACTGTTACAAAGAAGAGACCTTGTGTGTCTTAGGTATAAGTATTTTTCCTCGGATTTGAGTATTTACATGACTTTGCATATTAATTTTGACACTGTGCGTTTTATGAAATTGAGAGTGAAACAAATTATTGTGTCAAATTCATTGTGTCATATTGTTAGGTAATTGTAACCACTTTAGTCCTTACAAAAATCAGGGACACTTAACAAGAAGGCATTTTTAAGGAGCCTCATTCAAGTTTTTTCCTCCCCCAATTTCCATGGGAACTAGGTCATTAACTGCAGGGAATGTCTCCTGGAGTACCATTAATGCACAACAGTATTAACTGTTTGGTGCTTTTCTTGCTTTTAGAATTCTTCAGCAGTGAAGTCTGTCTGTCTGCAATATGATTATTATCACACATGATTTTCCTGAGGTATTTAAGAAATTTCAGAAAAAGTGAAAATATTAATGATTTTATGACTGTAACATGTTTGAGAATTGCGAAACCTACGAAACCTACGAAACCTACGGCACAGAGTCTGCATGTATTCCACTGAAATGTTTTTTTCTTTGCACTCAAAAGTTTATATGCCTGAAAGGATGAAAGTGTTCAAATGAGCATGTGTTTCCATGTTCGTATTCTAATCAATTGTTCCACTCATCACATGGTAGTGATTAGATATTTTGTGACAGTTACATGCCCATATTTCCACAGTTGTCTGATTAATTATATATCTCCGAATAAAACAAATGCATCTCTGAGTGTCTGCCCTTCATAACAGTCTCCCAGCTCTGCTAGTTTTTGCTCTCTTATGGCTTTTTGTGTGTGTTACGAAAGTATTTGAACATGTTTTTGTATTATTTGCTCTAATGGCCTTCAGAGTCTGCCTCTATTATTGATCATTGTGAGTTAATATATGATGACTGGACTGGTACAATATAACAAGGGTGTCATTTCGGTCTTAGAAATGGATGTTGCCTTGGATTTGGTTTGGCCAGGATAATGCTGTGTTGCCAGGGTTTTTTGGTAGGGTTCAAATGGGTTTATTTTGCAGTGGACACTGTAACATAGTGGATTTTAATTAAGTGAATCTAGCAAAATGAATCTCATGCAGCAATATGAAAACTTGTATGGTTTAACAGGGTTTATAACCTGTGCAAACCAGGTTAATTAGGAGCCCACTCTGTGATAAATGATAGTGAAAAAATAGGTGTAATACTGGTCACAGCTTAAAATCAGCTTTCCACCGTGCCAGTGGTTTTGCAATATGATATACGTTTTTGGACAGATTGTATAAAATTCTTTTGGAGAGTTGATGAGTAGATAGGCGGGGATATGTATTAATCAAACTAGGAAGGATACTTCCAAACTTTGAGTTGATAAACAGTTATTAGGTGCATTCATGGCGATCAAATTGAAAGATATAATTTGTAAAGATTTTTATCTATACATTTAGGCTATTTCTCCTGAAGGTTGCTAGAAGACTTAAAAGTGAGAAAAGTGGACCAGGATTTGCATTGCTTCATAGAAGACATTGTTTTGTTTTTAATCGTAGATAAAAAAAATCAACCGACAGTGTTTCATGTGTTCAAAGGTTTAAGATACATGGCAATTTTTTTCTTTTGCTGACAATATAAAATAATATGGAGAGAATTTTTTTTTTTATAAAATAGTCAATATTTGGAAGGTTTGAGGAATGTTATGTTAGGTCAGAGTGAAACCATTTTGTGATAACTGTTGTACACTGTACCTGTTGCTAACAATACCATCATATGTGATTTATATATGATAATATGTGTGCACTTTGTTCCGAGGGAAAATAGATAATGATTATCATCAGTGAATATCTTGAGCAAGCTGTTAATTTTGGGGTTAGTGTCAGTATTTAGTCAGCATAGTAACAATTAACAGTCACTTAGTCATAATGCTAGAAGTTGGCTTCGTGTTTCACCGGTAACAGTTGCTACATTGATGTTATCCCAGGGATGGATTACAGCAGTGTTGGTTTTCTCATATAGCTTTATGGTATCAGTCTATTGCTCAGTTTTATGGTTTTATCAAAGATTTACACACTGACTTCTGGAGCCAGGCAAGGTCAGGTTAATCTGGTGGAGTTCTCAGTTTAAACAAGGTCATCTTAAGGTGAAGATTTTGTGGTTTCTTAACAAGAGTGCCATGTGCCAAGTTTGGATAATGTGCCTTTAATTAGGTGACTTGTGGCTTTCATGTTGTAAATTTCAGTAATAAGATCATATACATGTGTATCTAAAGGCTGTGAAACATGAGAATAGATGCTGAAACTTATTCATGTAGAGGTACATTTGGATGGTAAAATTGGGACTAAGTTTGTGCTATACATGGATGCAGTTTATTCAGTGATAATGATCTGAAGTTATTGAATTTGTACAACATATTTATATGCTATGTACAAGTTGAGTGAAGTGTTTTATTTATGATTTAAAAGATACCAGGAACTCTTCCTGATTGCACCATCACATGTCATATACAGTGTTGTGCCTGGTTCTAGTGGGATTAAGTGAAAGGGGGTTCTGTTACTCCGGTGATAGGCGTTCTAAAGTGTGCTGGAACTGGGGATTTCAACAGATCTAGAGCTCTGACTACATGGGACTTTTGATAATAATTTGTTCAAATAGCTTTATGCTTTTATTGAGTGTGTTTTAAATCATGATAAGTCACTGAACGTACTGTATGATTTTATGTTTGAAGCATCCTTGGCTTTAGAAATCTGAATTCAGATACTCTTTCAAGTTTTATTATCTGAAATTAAGGGAGACAGTGTTTCTCATTTATTGTTGACAGGCCTTTTATCACATTGACAATCTAGATGTCTGGGATAGTAACATTCTCAAAAACATTTCTCTTCAGTTTCGCACTGTAGGATAGTTGGTATGTTTCCAGCAAGTTTGAATATGTGGTACAGCAGCACAGTGTTAAAGTGTTCTGATTTCTCCAGATTTGGAGCATCAACCGTCATCATTGCAGTATCTCTACTGGAATGTAGTTTATCTGATTAGTGTGATTGGCTTCAAAGTTTTAGTAACAAGTTCTTCATACACAGTAGGAACTGGAGATAGTTTTCTTGGATAGTTGAGCCTTTAGGGCATTTCTGGTGTCTATTAGTGTTGTGGAATATCTTACTTTCTGGCCTGTTTCTGATTATAGGCTGTTTCTGAGATGTGTTATTCTAGCTCAATAAAGAGGTTACTACAAGAAGTAATTGTTTGTCTTTGATGGATTTAACTGTGATTGAAGTTATCTTGCAGGAAATTACAAAGCTGTGATTGACTTCAATTGGATTACAAAAAAAACAAGATTTCCAGTATTGATTGCATGTCAGAAGTTTCAAGAAAATTGAAATTTGATAAAATTGCAATGTAATTTGAAGACTTCACTTCAATGTGGTCAATGACAATACAATTTGGCGATGTGATGTATTTACTATTGAATGGGATTAACAAAATGTGCAAATGATGGATTAACCCCTAAAGGATGACTTAGCGAGTCCTACCATGCTCATTTACCTTGTGGGGCAAAATGGGAAGTCAGAAGATGAGCCAGAAGGGTCTGTGACCTCGGAGATGGGGTCTCAGGGGGGTCAGGTAGGGGCCCAGGCGGGGCCTCCCTCCCCCCAGGGTAGGGCAAGAGCCCTAGGGCTGAAGGTGGACTCTCACTGGGTTGAAGACGTGCAGGAACAACGAGCTTGTACCTTTAGCAGGTGATGATTGTGTGTTATGTTTGAGATTTATACTGTTGAAAAAGGAGTTGTCCTAACTATTTCTAGTCCAAATAATTGTACGTTTACAGATTTTTTTACGTTTTTTGATATGGCAAATCCTTCACGTACAAATTGTTTAGTATCAAAAGTGGGTAGTTATTCCGATCAGGATTCCGGGTTAAAGCATTAAACATCTAAAAAAAATTATAAAAACAAGAAATATTACCAGATTATGTTATTTTATATCAGTTCCATACATAAAAATGTCATATCCTACGAATAATTATGAGTTTGACGTGTTTTTTTTTTCATTTCTTGCTGTCAAAACATAGCGATATATAAATATGAAGGGCACCTGCAAGGCTTCAGGGCACAATTTTTAAACAATCTGAACATTTCGGCCATGGCCGAGTTGTTACGATTGTATTTACGAGGTCTATTTCGAAGCTTGTCGGAGGTGGCCGAGTTATTACGATTCGGTCGAGTTGTTCCGCTTGGCATAATTGTTGTCTATGTCAGTCAACTTTCGTTTTATTGGAAAGGTAAATAATGTGTTTTAATGCATTAAATGCTTGTTTTGTGCAAAATAACTTTTCACTTACATGGTAAAATATGAATATAAACCTTTATGATCAATTTAAACCATAAAATACTTCACTTAATACAATTTCAATATTTTTCAAAACACCCCTGGTTTTTGCACAAACCCGATTAGACGTTAGGGATTGGAAGAATCCTGTATAACACATCTATAATTTTAGACTACTGATAACAATGCTCCCTTTCTATATGAAAATATAAGTGTTCTTTGCATATAAAATAAAAAAGAACAAAACCTTGCTATCTTTGTAAATGATTAGAATGACAAAATATGAGTTGAAAACTTTGAATTTTGTTATTACCGGTAGCTATTTAGATTTAGAGTTTGCTTCATGTGTGATAAGAAATTGTATGTGGTACATGTTAACAGTTTCTGATGTAAATAAGTGCAGAGAGAGTTATGAGTAGAACGTAAGATCTAATAAATAATGCTACATTGACAATGTTAGATGGATTATGTCACTTTTTTCCCATGTGTTATAAGAGAATTGAGTCTGTGGAAATCTCCATTCTAGTAAATTAATTGAATCAGCACTTTTGGGCTTGTTTTTTCTCACTGTTGGTGTAGTATTACTGTATGTGACAGGAATGTCACACTCTATCAGTAGCACTACAGCTATTTCCCAGTGGATTGACAGAATTTTGAAGCTCTACATAGGAAAATCTAAAGAACAGTATTTAGATTTTTCCAATGATTTAATTATTTCTCATGAGTCCTGTAATTTCTGATTTAAAAGGAGTGTAATTTTGGACAATGAATTCCAGTGCCATAATTAACATTCCAGTCTAAAAACAATTGTTAAGATTGATTTGAAGGCCCATGATGCCTATAATTAGGAAATTCTGGTGATAACTTCAAATCATTTATTTTTAGAGCTATAAGGAAATCAGGCAATGCTTAATTTGTGAATGATTTTTTCTTTAATTTTAATTTTCTCTTTATGATGAAAGATGCTGTATTTATGAATTACAGTTAACTGTATGGTCTTTTTTCTTCTTGCTATTAAAAACATTATCTATATTGTGAAGTTTGTTAAACAATTAAAAGTTTTAATATTCCATATATTATTTATTTGCATTTAGCTGTATTTAAATTGTATTGACCAGATTTTTCAAATATTTGAGAGGCTATTTTGCTGAATCAAGTCATTTCTTCATATTTGAGAACAAAATATTTCTATTGGCACATCCATATGCTATTGTGTGGATATCGATCAACCCAGTAGAGAAGTTATAAAAGCCATTTTCTTGAAAATTTATCCCATCTGTTTTGGCTGACCTAGGATTGATACAGTTATGACATGATGAAACATCATAATGATAGAGGTTCTGACACAGTCTATAGGGATGTTGTTGAGAAGTATGTTTCCCTGCCCATGAAACAGACTGTTACTAGAGCATAGCAAGTGGGATACCAATGCTAAATAATTTGTTTGTCATATTATGATTTCTAAAAGAAAATCAGTGGCTTCAAAGTTTTAGTTGCCACTTTGTCTTTTTGTGCATTATATTGCACAGTTTTTACACACAAAAAAGTCATATTATCATTGTAAACATAAAGCAATGACTGGTAGGCTGTTGTGTTCAAACCCACTACCTCTTGGAGGAAAGGACGAAACCTTTACCACTCAACCACTCTCACCCTTAATCTTATATCGTGATCATCCGACCCCACACTCCAAAATCATCTACCAAATGGGTAATTCCATACTGTAAGGGTTAGAGAATCCAACCCTTGGGTATTCTTCTAGCTGTTTTGAGACATATTCTGATGGTATATGTTTGCGTCTATTTTCAGTTTTGGCAAGCGAACTCCAGGATGTGCACGCCGTGCCAGCGAGTGTCTGATCCTAGAGCCCTCCGAGATGATTGTGGTAAGATATGTGTGCTATATGGGCGTAGACTTTGATTTCATTGTAAGAGGAAGTAATCAGTGCATAAGCTGTAGAATTTCACTGTAAGAGAGTCATTTGTTTACCATGTGGTCAAGTGTGAACGCATTTTACAATGTTGGATGTTTTTCATCTCATCCTTGTGAGCAAAAAAATGAAACAAATGTCCACTGGAACATGAATGTATGTTAGAATGTATGTTTATGAGTGTTGTCCTATCAATGTAAAAAAACAATAAGGAGTTTGACATTACCAGTAAAAACAGAAAGAAAAAAAATCTATTTTTGTTAAAATTATTGTTCACTTTTGTTTTGTCTTTTCCACCAATAATTTTTGAAAAATTACACATCATCTTCTGAATGTATTTCCGGAATTTCTTATAATTACTTTCTGTCAGTGAAAATGTGTGAACGTGAGGATTACTTTGTTCCATGCCAAGACTTGACTTCAAGGTCATAATTGTTTGACGGAATTCTGTAATTACTGCCTCAAAGTATTAACTGAGTATCTTGTTTCTGAATGAATGTATGGATTCTGTTTGATGATGTAAGGATCATTTAATATGCATTACAAGACACATTTCACTAGAAAATATATAGAACTCAGGGGTCAGCTTGTTTTTGGGGAAAATACTAATTAATTACAGTACATTTTAATATTAACTGAAGTGCATTTTTATTTATTGTATTATTAGAAAATTTGGAGGGAATTTCATTCAACTGAAACTTGGAAAATATGCTTAAATCTGTAGGGCCCCTAAATGAACGGTAAAAGAAATTTTGAATGGTTTCAGCCCTTGTCTGATAAGGTAGAACAAATCTTTTTTTATTTAATTGATGTATGAAGAATATAGAATATAAAACAGTAACAACTTTTATATAATAAGAGCAGTAGATATCTGATGAGACATTTATTTTCCACTACCATTTGCTCCGTACCCACCACCTGTACATGTAAGAATAATAAATGAGCTTCTACTGATCAAGAACTGCAAAAATAACCCAATTACATGAGTTATGTGTTTACATACACTCGAAAATTCATCAGGGTTTGCCTGCATTTCCAATTTGTTTTCTGCAACATTAAATTTATGATCGCTCTTGGGTGAATTGAAGAAAGTCTGGAATCTCTCTGTTTAGTTTTACTTAGTCATTCTGAATAGCAGTATTTTGCCAGTATGTGTTTATGTAAGGGCCTTGTTGTATTGATGTCAGCCTAGGTACGGAGTTATTTCCCCTCACCATTAGTGGTGTTTTGTAAACACTTGATTAAAGAAATGCCAGCTCTAATTGTACTTGTAGTCAGTTAAACAATGTGTGTGTTTGTCATGTGGATCTAAATGTAATTTGCTTTATGACCATTATAGAGTTGTAGACATTAGAGACGGTATAGTGTAGTATACCATATACAACAACAGCCTTCCTTGAGGTTTATGATTGCACTATTTCTGACATCCTTGAGGTTTATGGTCGCATTATTGTTCACATGTATTGTTGACATGGTCGTTGACTTTATAGCACTGTTCAAACATAGCAGTGAATGTTTTTATGTACCTTAATTTCCTTTGAATGTATTGTGTTCTATTTCAAGCCTTAGCACAAAACATGTATGTCTCTGTTTGGCTGTCCTAGTTCACTCCCCTCTTTCCCTCCCTGCATTTTGTAGAAAGTGTAAGTCCATTATTTCAGGTCATTAGCCTTATTACAGGGATAACAACTTCATAATATCATTACCATGATAGCTTATGTTATGATGGTGAATGATTAATGTTCATGAATAATCCAGAGGCCATGATGTGTTTATTGTGCTCTATGTTTTGACATGGGCTTATCAGCCATTAAAGGTTTAGGTGATAGAGATCTCTGTTGGGGCTAATCTGGGCTGCTGCACCTGTGCTGTGGTAAGATCGACTTCAATGAATGAACAGTGGGAGGGTGTAAATATGAGATGTACAATAATTATTGGAAGAGCAAAAATACATGAATATTATGGGTTCTGTTGTAAGATTTCATAAAGTTAAGCAGAAACAAATCTTGATTATTGTAATGACAGGGCTTCCTTCTGGCAGTAGTTGTTTGAGTTTGTTGCAGTTGCTGATCTATCTTATATAATCGGGTAGATAACTCTTGCTGGTGTAAGTAAGGTAATTCTTTCTCAGCGTTGTGAACATCTTGAAAGGATCATTGTGAACATCAATTAAATTGTGTGTCATAAAAGATTACTTCAGTTAGAAGGATAATGATTGTCACTTTGAGAAAGGTTACATTACAGTAGGGTAGGTCATTCTTGTCGATGTTCTTAGCCTCTCATAGAACCAGAATCTTGCATGGTCAATGAAAGAAGGAACTAAATCTCTGTTTTGTACCTTATTGCTCAAAACCCACACATTAGTATGAAAGGTGCAGACTTATCTCTTAAAAGTTTCCATAAGCGCAAGACTTTGCTGCATCTTTCAAAAGCTTCCTTGTGAGTTTCTACTGTGTATCCATGATATGACTCACCTTGCCAACAGCTAGACTCCTGCGTTGATAATTATGATGATAATGGTAATGATAAATACAGTTGTTTGATCACTAGATCCCTATAAATTGTTGCAAATTAAATGATATAGATATGACCTTGAGTGTTTGTGACCTTACATTTATAAACTAATATGATTGAATAATTGCTAAGAATTATGTATCTTATGAAAAAAAGAAAGATATTTGTGGTTAAATGGAATATTAGTCCCATTTGAGTCATACATTATATACAGTACAAGTATTCAAACTTGTTGAAAGAGTTTAAAATCATGGTTAATGAAGCAATAATCCTTTCTAGGAATATGTTCTAGCTGTCCTTTCAATAAGTTCAGTCGTTTGGTTTGACTCCAGAAGTTAAGTTTGGTTTCTTATACAAGTGAGGGACGGGAAATGCTTCATGTAGAGAGAAGTACAGGAAAGCTGGCCCTGATTCACTTAGGATAGTCATTGTGACATTTCCGCTGAGGGAAAACATACCAACTGTTGGGTTTATAATTTTTGCAGCTTTGGTTACACCCCTTTGCATTTTTTGAATCATGATTATTAGGTCAACAAACTGACAAAAATGGGTAATGTTTGGAATCTACTTGTCATACCCGTGACTTAGCCAGGGAAGTTACCAGGATGTACTTTATGCTTCATCACGCGCTGACCGTTCAAACAAACAAATGGCCTTTATTCCTTAGTAAAAACTGAAACAAATAGTTGTTAGTCATCTACTTAAAAGTTTTCCTGATCACTTGAGAACAAATTGTTGTGGGTGAATCCAATTGTTAGGGCTTAGTATATATTACAAGTAAGCTGAAATTAGGTTAAATAAAATGCAAGGTTTTCAAAGAAAACTGTGAAGTTGCAAAGATAAAGGGTAGTGTTTCTTCATGATTACAAAGTGGTTGAGCTATTTATGGACTTTCGGAAAAACGATTGATTGCAGAGAAATTTCACTAGAAATAAACTAGTTGATGATATGTGGTTGTAGAGAACGTTTGGAATTGGAATTACATAAACGTTAACATATAAATAAACGATGGATGTGTTGAAATCTGGAAGGAGTAAAAAAAGACGAAAATCTGTGATCATGCGAGCATTGGCTCAAGTTTTACGTGAGGAAGTTCATGTCGATTGTGCGCAAGACGATTCTGGGGTGGAATATGTGTCTGAGAGGCTTTCACAATCAGAACAAAATTTCTCAATTCAAACTCATGAAATGAGAACTCACAGTGGGAATAGATATGTGGATCGGAAGGAAATCAGAACTTTCTACCAAAAAGAGGTTTTGAGTCGATCAGTTGATACGGTAGGCTTGCAAAGCATGAGCAAAATTCAACTAGTAAATGTTAACCTGTATGCGATAATTTTAGTTTTAATTTTATTAAATTTGTATGTTTCAATTTTGTTGTGAAGGCACACCCTGACTCTTTCAGGGAGAAGTGTTTTCTGTTAACCTACATCTTTTATGCTAATGTAGTGTAGTGTTAGAACATGTCATATGGAAACTTCTGGTTGAGATCGGAGTGCACAGAGTAATACAAGTATGACAGGAGATCTCAATCATTGAAGGCATGCACTGTCGCCCATGTGACAGTAGATACTTGATTACCAGAGAACGTCATTAGTACATGGTGCTGCTTTTGACAAATAGCATCTAGAAAAAAATAACCTCTCTAGGGCACAACCCTAATGACTTCAGCAGGGTGGAAATGTTTTGTAATTCTCAGGAATGTTGGGAAAGGATTTTGTTTATAATGAAAATTATTAAAAATGGGGTGGGAGGAGGGGGTTGGGAGAGGTTTAAGCAAAACAATTTTAGGTGTGTGTGTGTGCGTGTGTGCGCCCATTGATTTAAAGATTTTCGTATTTCCTGTCCAAAATTGTTGTTTTATGCATTTTTCTTAAATCATTAGTAACATATGAGGCCATTAAACATTAAATTTGGAATGGAAATATGAAAATCTGCGATCTGATCTTTTGTCAACAGTCTTTCAACACTAGTTTGAAGATATTGCGTCACTAGTTTGAAGATATTTACGCAAAAAATTGTTAATTCCAAGACAAAAAATAAAAAGCTGGAAAAACGATAAATCTGTGATAGTGCAGCTTTAATGCCAAAAAGGCCTAGCCATGCAGTGAAAAATAAACTATTTTGGCTTAATAAATTAAATAATGATTCCTGGTATTATGGAAAGAGGAAAAATGACAATATTTGACTGCCAAGCTCTGTGTAATCACACCAAATTTAATGGTTGGCTGAGGTTAAATAAATATATGTAGTAAAATAAATCAGTTTTTTCTAGAAACAAAGTGTTCCAAGCGCCAATGAGTGATCATTTCAGCATCTGAATACACTCCTGTACATGCTGAGTAAATTAGTGCAGCATTTTGAGGTTACCAACTTCAAACAAACAGGCAACCACAATATCAATGACTATTTTCCGGACTCATAATGAAGGTCCCATATAAGTCCTTTTTTTACTTGTTTTTTCAACTGTTTGCATTGATGGCGGTCATAAATGGTGTGATTAGTAACGTAATTGTCTTCAATTTGAGTAATTGTTGTCAGTTTGTTTGTACGAAGTAATTCTTTGTCATTGAATGAGTTGAGGTCAGTAGATTAAAGATGTAGTAACTAAATAAGTATCATTTTTGTGTAGGTGTTTTCCATTATTTATCATTGTGATCAGTGGTTATTGTCATGTTTGCCCATTACATGGTAATCTGGCTTATGATGGTACAACACCAGAAGGCACATATGTCCATGTGGCTTCCAACTGATGAGAAGGAAGGCACTGTTTCAAAGTATCCATTGGTCGATGAAGATTGTTCAAGGTAGAATTGTTCTATGGTGATAACCTTGTCCAGTCACGGCTACTGAGTATGTCGAACCATGTAACCATGAACATAGAAATTCTGTAAGAATAAACCCCATACTCTCTGAGCTTCATTATGCACCAGTCAATTGTAACCACGGCCGTCCCAGGTCCGGGGAATAGCGGGGACTTTGACTTTCGGTCCAGCAAACCCTGGGTAAAATCCCTGCCCTGCAGAAACGAACTGATGGTGAAATCCCCACCAAATGCCCCTGCACCCCAGGAACCCTAGGTTAGGCCCTTCCCCGCTATATTTTGCGCGAAGACAAAACCAACGCATTCACCCGGCACTGCAGGGCCACCTGAACGGTAAAAACACGGCCCATTTCCCCGGCTCTCCTAGGTATACCCCTGGACCGGGGGTATGGGGGGGGGGGGCGTGGTTACAATTGACTGGTGCATTATGTACTGTGGGTCAATTGAACTTGTTTTCTCCATCTTCCAAATCCATGATAGCTGAGTTGGTAGCGCTGCTGACAGCAATCCATTAAGGTGGTGTTGTGGGTCTGAGTCGCACAGAAACAACACCAAGACCTATCACTTTTGTCATTCCTGTTTTCTTTAAAATGAAATAAGTTAACAGAAGTGCCAACGATCAAGTTGTTAAATGTTTTGATATGTTTTGGTGAGGGAGAAGCTGGTTGGTTGAAACTTGGAGATAGATGCCAGTTATGAGACAAAGCTATCTGACATTGTGGAGTGAGATGGAGATAAATCTACTAACCCTGATGATGTTCTTGATAAGAGCAAATTTGATGAAATTGAAATGATCGATTCTTGATGAAATAATTGAGGTTACTTTCATATCTTCTGCTGATAGGGACATCACACATCTGTGGATTATCAGGAGGGGTTTGGGAATTTTCTTGATAATAGGTTATATTGATGTCAGAATGATGACTATTATTGATGAAGGGTTTAATAGAGCCTTTTCTTGAAACTTGAAGCCTTTTCATCCAGCTTTGTCATATTTTTGGTGTCATTGAATGAGCTATAATTTTCCAGAGTATTCTGCACTTGGTTCATCAAGTATTCATTTGTTTCATGGGTATGCCACTACGACTGAGACATTTATGCACCATATGTTTTTGTAGCAACATTCTGAGTAATGATTCTGCAAATTTTCATGCAGAAAATCCCCGAGAAAAATCTAGTTCATACTATTCTGCACAGCTGTAGAATTTGCTTTGGCCTTCCAGACAAATTATTGTCATTAAAATGTAAATATGACTATTTTTCTTTGCCAAAACACACCATTAACATCATACCATACATTTTTAGCTCCATGCAGAAGACATTAAGTTCCTAAGTCTATAGGCCATGAAAACATAAGGGTATGGTTACTTTGTGCTAGGTGAAGTTTGTTTTATGTGGGGCAGGTACCTTGTTGATTGATGGGGAATCTTTTTAGGAGTCCCTGTGTCTACATGTACACTGCTAATATCATTTTCTGCCCCTTACTGGCAGTGGCAAACTACTTTATATGTCTCATATTTGCATCTAATGTTATTTTTATTATACTCATCCGTCGATGGTTCCTTATGTTTATGTAATAAAAATAATAATCAGTGCCTGATTTTGTCATTAGAGTCATGTTAGCTCATGTTGAATGTTCTTGATTAATGAAAATACATGTTGGAACTCTTTGCTCTCGTTAAGTTGAGTCCCTCTTGCGCTCATTATACATGGCCCGTCTTTAATGTTTCTTTCTGATGACTCCTGCATATGGGACTTATAAATGAAGCTTTTATGAGTGCTTTAGGGCTTGAGTACAAGAGCATTGTTTTCCCATCACATGGTTATTGGCAGAAGGGGATTTTGTTAGGGAAGAGTTGTACAAGTTTGCTTTGTGATTGGAACTTATAATAGTTACATCCTAGTATTTTCAGTAATGAGGAATAATGATATTTTGTTGCATTATGAAAATTGGATTGTGATTAATATACTGTAACATATAACTCTCACATACTGGTGTTTGAAGTAAGTGTGATACTTCATTCATAATGTGACTGGGCATAAATTGAGGCTTTAATTAGAAAAATAAGGAGACCCTATTGTTTTTACAGTCGACCAAATAATGGTGGAATTTGTGTGTTAGTTTTATTTCAATTGGATAAATTCCATGCCCCAAAGTGATATTGATTTGGACGTGTGTAGTGTTTGGAGTTTGGAGGTCTGGTTGAGGCTATACAAGTCTATGAGGCTGACTGTTTAGGATGGACTAGCTGGAATCTAGCTGAAATATTGTAAATATTGGCCTGTTCCATAAACAGGAAGATAGTTCCTTGGGATTTGTGTATCTCTATGTTAATTGGACATATTTATGAGTAGAGATAATATATACAGCACAATTTGGTATGTATGAATTTCCGATTCTTGTTTTTGTATTCTCTACAATTTCTGTATTGCTAGCTGTTACATTATATAACATTGCTTGGAGCTGTACAATTATTTTCTGTACTAGTAATTCGAAAGGTTGAAAAGAGGAAATCTCAGTTAACTTTTCTCACAATCTCAATGCTGTGTCATGCTGTGTTTCTTAATTAAAGTTAACTTACAATAAGTATGATGGACTATGTCCTCTCAATAAGTGGCAAGACAAAGACATGTTTACAGTTCAGTTTTGATGGGTAAAATGAACACTAGCTACCACAACATTACACTGAGCTTTTGATATAAATATACTGCAGGAACTGAATTCATACAGAAGACCTTTGTCATGAACACTATCAACAATGAAAACTATGAGTCTATACACACTGAAATACACACTGTCCTAACATTTTTGTTGTCTTATTCCAGATTGACTACCCGGATGTCCAGGTAATGAAGCCCGGAGCCCGCGTCGGGCCTTGTAGCAACATGAGTCTGGACCGCCTGCCCAGTTATGACCCCGCAGACGATATACGCATGAGGCGTATGAACTCTGACACCTCAGGATTTTCTGAACAGGTAGAGAAGATAAAGACTAGCTGGAATTTAGATGTACAAGGATGATGCTTCAACTTCCATTTGCTGATTGTAATCAAATTTAAGTCAATTGTCTATGCCCTTATGAAATGTTGTAGTGTATTATACACATTGGATTCATTCAAGAAAGTGAAATAGTAATTGTTAAAGTGTACTGGCACAATAAATTGCAAACATACAATATTCATACACATGATAGGCTTGATCCATAACCCGGAACTAAATCAATTAAAAATAGCTTGTAAGTCTTATTTCCCTTTGCATTATAAAACACTGCTCATCAAGGGTGACCACTGTGTAGTAGTTGATTGATGCTACACCGGTTGTGTTGCCATCTTTGATTAAGTCAATATGTTTACTATGGGCGTAAATTGATCATATTAATATGCCCTTATATTGTGTGCTTGTTTTGTATCAAAATGGTCAATTTTATGCGTATTAACTTCCATCACAATCCTTATCCATAGCTCTTTCAACTTAAAATTTTCCATCATTCATCTCTCCGAGCACGCACTATCTAGTGGGCATCGTAAGATGCCATGAGAAAAAAACAAGCAGGGATCAGACTGGACCTTTCGGATGATCAGAAGATCAACTTACTCATAATTTAGTGCATACAAACATATAAAAATTTGACTGATTTTGGCACAACATAATTGTAAATCTAGATTTAAGTAACAGGATCCAGAAAAGGGGCTGTTGATGTGTTGTAAATAAAGTAAAACTTACCTCTTTGAGCTTGGAACTAAGGGGTATAAATAGAATCACCATTTCTTTGAAGACTCCTACTCATATTACAGTATGAAAATGCTGATTATATAATATATGGATTTAGTGCTACAAAGCTAGATATTACTGAAAGTTGATCCCTATTTTTACACCAGAAGTTGATATCTGGAGAAAAAATTCTGATTTCATAGCAGTTTCATTGAAATTGTTTCTTAGCAACATACAATCGATGTTATGTTTGCAATAAGGTTTCATGACTGGCCAGTTTTATCAATCATGTATCACAAAAAACAGTCTTTGAATGCCGCCTTTGTTTTGTTTTGTTAGAGACATCACGTTTGATCAATTGAAAGATTATAGGAACAGTGTTATTCATTTTCATTAGTATTCCAGAAAAGCAGTAAGTTTTTATATCATATTCGATTAATTGATTCATTTGTTACCGATGAAAATGTATTTTTTATGTGTGAACTTCTAAATATTCATATTACTACATAACAAAGATAAATTTTATGATGATAGCATATACTTGTTTTTGTAGAATATGAAGTTTATATGGCACAAAGATCCAAATTACTGGGTTAAATTGCTTGTCACATGATTTATGATGTAAATCGATCAAATATTTTGAAATTCATGATAACGAAGGGTTATCAAATATAATGTGATGTTTCATGCTCTGTATATTTTGTCTATAAAATGTGCACCAAGTGACAATACAAAACACATGTAAAACATTTATCTTATTGTAAATGGATAGCGCACTTGATTGATGATTGATTGAAAACATGCGGGGCTAGTAAAGAGTTGTATGAAGTAAACGAGTGACAAAAGTAAATAACATGTTTTCTGTAAACTATACAGTTAATAATTATTCGGCTTTTGGCATCAGCTAGGTTTATTTATTTTGTGAATAATAAAATAAGTTTATAAAATGTTAAAATGTAAAATGAATTACAAAAATATTTCTATTAAACAGATTACTGAAATAATGTCATGCCTTGGAAGAAAATAGATTTTCATATGGATGGAATGCTGATAAGCCCACAAAAGCAGTGATGCACTTTGCAGATAAAAACAATTATTTCTTGCACACAAAAATTATTGCAGAACTGTGCTAGGTGCTGTATGTTGAAAATTCAGGCAATACATTATAAATAATTAAGCAGATTTATGGAGATAGTACAGGCTCAAAAAATGTTTGCCGCAGAAAGCTTTAATGTACAACCTTACAAGTTTCCCTCCTTATGAAAGAAAAAAAATGAGCAAGCTCTTGGCATAGCCCTAGTGTAAAAAAGTAAACAGTTACCATGATAACAATCAGTTAAAACATTCACATAAAAATTCTACTTGTTAATGGTGAGCATATGTGTAGCAGGACCCTTCACTTTGGCTCAAATATTAATTGAGTTACATCCCTTGATGGCTTGATAAACTGGTAAAAAGATAATATATGAGAGTGCGTATTTATACCACTGTTTAAGGGTGTAACAAAGGTTTACACAGCTTGTGAAATTGGTTGTTTGTGTAGTTCCCTTTAATATCCCCAGTTTTTCAAACATCCTCAAATAATAAGAGATAAAGAGAAAGCGCATATTATAAGAGCTGAACATGCTTCGTGGCTGCACAACTCTTGAAGACTTTGTTCAGTTTGATTGCTTTTACATCAGTTAAGTATGCTGAGATCCTCTACCTCTCTCTGTGTTACTCAGGGAGAAACTTCTCTCAATTCACATTAAAGAGATAATTAAGTAGATCTAGCTCTAATCAAATAATTAAATTACATGAAATCATCTGTAAATGCTTTAAATGAGTTTGCTGTGTAAAGTTCTTTTGATAACATCTTTGTCTAGATGAAGTCAGGTTAACAGGGAATGATTCAGGTCTAGTATACAGATATATTTTAAAATGGCCTACATGTTTAAATACCAAGCAAGAGTTATCTAAGCTTTGTGAAACAATTTAGTATTAAGTTGTCTATTGGACTTGAAGATCATTACAACTCAGTCACAATTTTAAAGAAGCCAGTGTGGTTTTTCCCTCTATTTTGTGAATAGGGCTGTGGTCTTTGTGATTGGTTGAAATGCTTCATTTTTTTAATGGGGAATAATAATAAATCTAAATTTCAATTTTTATGTATATGCAGAAAATACAAAAAAAATGAGGTGAAATTTGCTTCTTATAAAATACACCAACTCTTCCATACAAGAACAGTTTGTGAGTCCAATTGAAAATTGAAATAAAAAGGAACATACAACAGGGAATTATATTTTCACAATTGGGGAAAAAAGTATGTTTTAGTATTGGGAATTGGGCCTAATTTTTGGCATAAATTGTTCATAAAAATCCCACTGTAAGCATCAAATAGTTACACCATTTTGCATTTATTTCAAAGGTGGGAGTCTAAATATAGAGAGTGACAGCATCACACTGTGTCATATTCATTCTCTGCTATCTTCTAATAAAGGCACATTATAAAGCATTTATAGTTTGTTGCCATGTGAAGTACAAAATGGTTCCAAGAAAGACTAAGCACAGCCTGCAAATGACATGTTATTGCAAGATTTTGCTTGCTTTATTGCTATATTTAAGGGAAGAGGTTGTCAGTTAACAATCCTTTATATTCTTGGTGGCGCCAAGAGCCAAAAGTGCAGAACGTACAGAATTACTAATCTTAGCAATGGCATAGAGTATCCTATGCATTTGTGATGACCAGAGGCAAACTGATAAAACAAGTACCCGTATGGAGTCATTACACAATTACCTCCCTTGTTGAAGACCGTTGTCGGTAGCATCATGGAAACCTTGTGTTGTGGCAATATTTAAAATCTAAACTATTTATTTCTCGCTTCAGATGATACCAAAAAAGATTTTCACGCTGCATTCAAAAAATAATGTTGCACTCAATCTTGCATTTTATGATGTCTCCAAAAATTGTTAGTAATACAGTAATACCCTATAATGTTGTAATAATTTGGTTCAAAATCATTGATAATTCATTCATAACATGAGTCATTTTGTATGTACTTTCAGACAATCCCAGATATTCAGATTGGGTTCAACGGGCGTGACATGTACAGTAACAACCAGTTCAAGCGGTGCTCACGTGCTAGTGACACGTCTAGTGCGTACTCCGGGTCAGACATGATGCAGTCATCGCTAGATGACGGAGAAGAGCTCCCCCCAAACCTCCAGGAAAGCGTAGTTGATCAGGATTCTGATGATGAGGAGGGGTTTGGAGAATCGACAGAGGTATATAATGTGCTTAACTGATAAGCCTTGTTTATAAGTACATCTTAATTTGAAATGTTACATTATAAGATTAGGAATTTCATCATAAGGATAAACTTGGAAATCTGGTCTGAAGCATTTAAATGATGAGACTTGTAGATGGTTATTATACCCCCCTTTGAAGATGCAGGTGTATATTGCCCTGCAATTGTTGGTCCATCGGTCAGTGGATAGACCAAAGCTAGACTGATTGATAACAAGAAAACGCTTGGATCAATAATCCTCAAACTTGGTTGGGACATGACCAGCATTGAAGTTAAGATCGAAGGTCTTGGTCGGGATGAGCTTGAACACAAAAAAGCTTTTCTGATTGATAACTAGAGTATTATTGGAACTTATGTCCTTGAACTTGGAAAGGAGGTTGGTCATGACCTGCAGATGACCCCTATTGATTTTGAGATCAGCATGAGCTTGGTCTTGATATGTAGATCCCGGTAAATAGTTTAATCATCAGATTGATCACAGCCATCTTTCAATACATGCTTTGTTTAAAAAATAAAATTAGGTTGATTAATAACTAAAATGTTTGCTTGAAAGATCAAGAAAATTGACCATCAGTGTAGTATTATAAACATATTGATTACCACGTCAATTGACCCTTTAGCATCTATCTGTTTATCTGGTTAACTTGTGTTAACCATGTTCTCCAGTTTCTCATTGATTACAAGATGCTAAAGTCTTTCTGGGAACTGTTCCTCATCAACAACTTTTAGACCTGGACAATATCTATGTATACTATTCTCAAACTTGGAAAGGATGTTGGTCATAACTTTAAATGACCCCACATAATCTATGTTTTACAGACAGCTCTTGTTTGATTTGAAAATAAAACTATGGTAGTTTTTAATAGATTCAAAGGTTTGCTTTCATCATATTCTCTTAATACAAAGCATTTATTATAGAATGGATAAAGTCACAAAAGACGAAGGAGTTAAAAGAATTGCCAAAATGTGTTATTCTGCTGGTGCTCTATCTAGTGATAGGAAAAATGTCAATTTAAATTTGCAGAAACATTTAGGGATGGGTTGTAAGTGGAAATCTAGGGATAGGTTGTTATTAACGTAATGTAAGTGGAAATCTAGGGATAGGTTGTTATTAACGTAATGTAAGTGGAAGTGAAGATAATTGAACAACAAAGGAATTGTAGCAAATCATATTCAAACTAGTGGGAGGAGTGTGCATTTTGATTGGTTCCTTGTCTTATGCAGTTGAAACGTTATTGATAAATTCAAAATAACTGCTTAAGTATATTGTTCATATTTGCGGAAACAGTGGAACAGATTTACCGCCCATTAAACTCTTGTTTATCTCTGAGAAAAAATCATAACTGTAAGTGGAAAAGCTTGTGTTAGTGATTTAAGTGTTATATCCTCCTATTGTATATACACCCTTAAGTATGTTACTCCAGATAAGCGCTCCTTTTCCAGGCATATGGCCTTGAATCTAAACAATGACTGTAGAGATATTCAGTGTCAATATTGGTGAAAATTATGCGCAAGAAGTAATATTTAAGAGGAACTAGTACAATTCACTTTGAGCATTCCTAGCCTCAGTGTAATCTTGTGCCTATACATAATCATCTGCCATAACTAAATAAAGTTCAACATATTTACATGAAACTCAATATATATCTTGTGGGTTAGTCACTAGAAGGTACCAAAACGCTTCAACCTTTTTTTTAAACTATCCCTTGGTACCTTCTGTGATAAACTCCACATACTATGTTCTAAAAGACAATGGATAGCAAGATCCATAACTTAGGCCTTAATAATTGTTGAGTTATGCCCCTTCTTGACTGAAAACCCCTCAAACAGGTTGTTGAGTTATGCCCCTTCTTGACTGAAAACCCCTCAAACAAGTTGTTGAGTTATGCCCCTTCTTGACTGAAAACCCCTCAAACAGGTTGTTGAGTTATGCCCCTTCTTGACTGAAAACCCCTCAAACAGGTTGTTGAGTTATGCCCCTTCTTGACTGAAAACCCCTCAAACAGGTTGTTGAGTTATGCCCCTTCTTGACTGAAAACCCCTCAAACAGGTTGTTGAGTTATGCCCCTTCTTGACTGAAAACCCCTCAAACAGGTAAGCATTGGCATCTCCTTGCAATGCTTTGCATTTCCTTCTGTATATTATAATGTGACAAATATATACCATTGAGGCATCATCCCATAATGTGCAAATACTGAGGAAGTTCATGCATACTTAACAAAATAAAGAAAAAAAATGTGTGGGATTGAAATAACTGATATTTTGGGTAGAATACTCTATTCCATTTTCTTGAAGATTCGAATAGATATGATGTATGTTAATAAACAAGTATAGTAAATAGAAATTATACCTTTCATAGAACTGTTATGTTTATGACTAATGTAAATGTTTAGGAAATTGTATTTATTTGTATGTGATATCTTCCTCATAGTGTACTTGATAGATATAAATTCAGGGAAAATTTGCTTGAAATACATGGAACTTTTAGTGGGTTTGCTGTGGAAATGATTACACAAAATTTTAAAAATGTTATTATTATATAATAATTAAATAATAATAAATAAAGGCAATTGGTAAGTTTAAAATTTAATAGTGATTATAACTGTGCAGTGCTTGGAAGTGATGAGCTATGCTCAATGTATGCTTATGATTTTATCTTCTTTTGAGATACTGAAATTGTCATATTTAAACATATTTTGCATTAACTACTTGCATATTCATTACTGAACTAAATATCAACGTAAGGAATTAAACACATTTTACTGAATTTACTTAAACATACATGGTCATGTATATGTCCATGTCATCAAACAAACATTTTAAAAGCCTTAAAATCAACTGATTCCCACTAAAGGCTTAAATGTTGTGTTTTTCAGTCCCTACCAGTGCGAGATGCTGTGCGTGAATGCTTGGAGAAAGATCCATCGGAAAGGAAAGATGATGACATAGAAATTCTGCTGGACTTTATGCAGCATTTTAGGGTAAGGCTCGGGTTTTGGGGTGGATTATTACTAGAATTTATGTGTGTTTTGTCAGCCCCATAACTCACATCTGTAAAAGCATGGTTATTCAAAGTACAGATAATTAGAAAGTCTTTTTTGCTTATTTGTTTTGCATTAAAGGTATAAGAGCATATCAAAATTTAAGGGAATGTTGTTTTTGTTACTTTATGAATATTTTAAGATGCAACTGTTTCAACACATACAGAAGTTGGTTCAGTTGTGCTATTTCAGCCCCTTAACATGCGATAATCATAACAAAATCAGGTGATGTTATGTCATGTCATTCACATATAAATGAGAGCATTTGATGGTGCATGTTTCAATTGTCACTTAGAACCTCTGAGTTAAATACATGTTGTTTAACTTAACTCGTAATAAGTTCATGAGAAATGTTGAGCTCTGTTTTCTCAATGAGTCCTGTCCTTAAAAATGAGAGTGTCTCTGACTGATCATACCAGTAAGAATTGTTGTACTTCATTGACAATTATCCCAAGAAGATGAATGATTGAGCTAAGTGTCATCATGCACACAGAAAATGTTTAGTACAAATGAAAAGTTTTAGTGTGTTGAGACATGCTGCCACAGTGACTGAATTTGGTCATTGCTGAATTTATTGACTCCTATTTATACAAACATACAGCATCATGGCAAACTGATTTGCAACCATGTTGTCAAATTCAACAATTTGAGAGATATGTGTTACAAAAAATAATTTTGTTTGTCCACACATCCATTTAGACAATATTAATTAAGCTTTCAGTTGAACAGGCATCTAGGTTTAAATTTTGACAAGTATCAAAGAATATTCAAAAGACATGTTATATATATTCCAATAGTTCCCATCTACAATAACTCATGGGGTCTATGCCAAAAGGTACCAAGAAACTCACAGAGTGTTTTGGCTTTAACTCAACATACTTTAAACATAACTTGAAGATTTGCTATATAATATTGAATGTTGAGCTAGATTTCCATCCAGCTCGACATTGAAGATTTGCTATATAATGTCGAATGTCGAGCTAGAATTCCGCCCAGCTCGACATTGCAGCTCGACATTGAAGATTTGCTTAAATAATATCGAATGTCATGCTAGAATTCCGCCCAGCTCGACATTGTAGATTTGCTATATAATATCGAATGTCGAGCTAGAATTCTGGCTTTACTTGACTTCGCTGATATATTGTAGGCATTTGCCAACATGACCTTGGCCACACGTAGAGCCCTGTGCGCAGTGATGGTGTTTGCTGTTGTTGAGAAGGCAGGAACGATCGTTATGAAGGACGGGGAAGAGCTGGACTCGTGGTCTGTCATTCTCAACGGTCAAGTTGCCATAGAGATGGATGAGGGATCGAAAATACTCGCTCTTGGAGATAGGTAAGAATTGTTCCATATATTTGTTTTTTGTTTAATTGATGGTATTAGTTGTAATGGTCAGTGTATTTGTCTACTTTATATATACAAGTTTCCTAATAAAATATATGTGGATTTGATGTTTCTGACTCATCACATGGTTGAAGCCTGAATTTGGAAGCTTGCATTTTGTAAAAAAAAAAAAAGATGTTGTACTCAAGATACCTAAAACTATAATAATAAATATGTAAATATCCCATTTTTGCTAAAAACACATAGATGGACCAAAAATCCTGATATGTTACACATCTATCTATGAATAATCTTATTACAGGCAAATTCATAGCATACTTCTGTTGTTGTTGTTTTTTAATGAACAAATGTCTTGTATCAATTGCATTGAAGGTAACTTGTTGTAAATATATATAATATTTTGATGTAATATTTTTGTTCTATAGCGGTAGATTATCCTATCTGTTACCACTTGAAAATATTTAATACCACTTGAAAATATTTAATTTCATATAAAATTTATACTTTCAAGAGAGCATATAATATACCCCAGTCATGTATGTCTTAAATGAATTGAACATCACAAGGGTGTGTTCTTTTCTTTTTCTCTAGTTTTGACTCCAAAAATATCACTAACAAGAGGTACAAGAATTCTTACAAAATCGCCTCTTTGAATGCTTGTATATTTTCGCATATATAACATTTCATGCTTGATGATATTTTACAGTACTTTTATACATTTTCTTGAAGTTACACTTTGCTATGTATTAACAACTTGTAGTGATACTCATTATTTTTGCTTCAAGAAGTTAAAGGCAAGCTTTCCATTACTGAATCAATCCATTTCAATGACAGGAACTAGGTGAACATGCTTAAAGCTGCACTCTCACAGATTTACCATTTTTATAACTTTTTTATTTTTTGTCTTGGAAAGGGCAAATGTTTTTGTAAATATCTGCAAACCAGTAATATAAGACTGCTGACAAAAAATCAGATCGCAGATTTTCATATTTCCGTTTGAAAATTAATGTTTTATGGCTAAAGCCGTTACTAACGGTTTAAGAGAAATGCATAAAACATCAATTTTTTAACTTTAATATAAAAATCTGCGATCTAATTTTTTGTCAGCAGTCTTATATAACTGGTTTCCATGGATTTTCACAAAAATTGGCTCGTTACAAGACAAAAAATAAAAAAGTTGTCAAAACGTTCAATCTGTGAGAGTGCAGCTTTAAATAATATATATATATATATGCACATTTGATGACTTAGTATTTGCACATAGGCCTAATATGTACTTTAAAATGAAATGGAAGGCATTTGAACGAAAGTAAACATGTATTACAATTTACCGGAGTTGCATGTTAAAACTATATTGTTATCATTGGTTTATGCATTGACTTCTGAACCTTTTTCTGTTAGAAAAATCTTTAACTGAATATTTGATATAATAAAAATAAATTGAGTTTAAATAAAAAAACACACAAAAAACATGAAATAATAGAAGGTAAAATTGAAAATAAACTGTTGTTTTATTAAGCATTTTAATTTGATGATATCTAATAAATATATTTTAGATAAAACTACATTACATTGACATTATAATTATTGAGAATTCACAGTAACAGGTTCAACCCATGTCTTAATGACATTGTTTTACATTGCAGTTTTGGT
The DNA here is from genome assembly GCF_026914265.1 of Mya arenaria. NCBI lineage: Eukaryota > Metazoa > Mollusca > Bivalvia > Myida > Myidae > Mya > Mya arenaria. Next base: position 18,273,738 of record NC_069123.1, read on the forward strand.
ATCACACCCACTATGGAGAAATTATACCACAAGGGAACAATGCACACAATTGTCGATGATTGTCAGTTTGTGTGCATCGCTCAGTCCGATTACTACGGAATTCTACACCAGGTATGCAAACTGCGCTATGTTTAGTTGACATTTTTCCGCTTTAATAATCTGCTGTAGCGAATAATGCATATTTTCAGAAGTGCTTTTAAGGTTTATTTAAAGAATACAGAATGCTTTATCTTGTAGTGACTTGGGATTCAGTTCAAAAGAAAGTACATGATGTCATGGAATCAGGGTGTTAAGTTACTCTAAACCTCTTTCATGGAATGCATATTTTTCCAGATGTACAAAATGATCACAATGGTCACCAATACATTTTCAGCTTGAGCTTATGTATTTAATGTAAAAATAAAAGCAACATTTTATCAAGTTCATAAAATTTGGTGCTTTTTCATTTAAATTTATACAATAGAAATCTACTTTTATAAAAGTTTCATGCTTAACTTGTGACACTTCTTTTGTTATGTTCAAATACTTTTCCACATCAGGGAGAAGAGAACACGAGACGGCATTACCAGGACGGTCAGTTGACACTCGTTACGGAACTGCGCGTGTTTGATGGCGGAAATAGGCGGGGCCACATAGTCATCAGGGTAGGCAGCTGGGTTTGGATTAGCCATCAGTTGCTAGTGTCAAATTATGGATAATTTGAGGGTTTTACAGGTTTTGTCTGTATTGGAAATTTCATATTGACTATCATTATAACATCACAGCAAAGATATAGAAATTTTTCCCTCGTTTATTTGCTCTGATTTAATTTGCTTGTGGTAAGAATTTGTAAATCACACTTTTAAGATTCATCCATTTAAAGTTGAGGAAGATTTATATTTGAGCTACCAAAAATTATGTAAAAAGATTAGATTTAGTGTATATTCATGGGCTTTATTTTGCAAATCCATATTACAGGGCACACTAGACAGCCTTATGAAGCATCTAGTAGAAGACCACAGCTCTGTGGACCTGACATACGTCGAGGACTTCCTTCTAACTTATCGAACGTTTCTCCCTGCCCCCACCCACCTCACTGCAAGACTTCTCGAATGGTTTGGTGACCCTAAATTAAGGGCAAAGGTCACGAGAGTCGTGTTGTTATGGGTCAATGACCACTTCAATGACTTCGAGACAAACGCAGACATGAGCGAGTTTCTAGAACATTTTGAGGAGCTTATGGAAGAAGAGGTATTTTTTTCAAATAACAGCCATTATTGTTCTTTTTCTGCAATTTTCAAAAATTATATAAAACAATTTTGGATAACTTCGGATAAGTTTCATAGAGCAGCTCTTCAATTTTGATAATCCATTGCTGTTTGCTTTTTTTCTGGAAACCCCCCTAGTAATATTTTTTTTTTTTCATAATTCACTGTTATTTGTATTGACTGCAAAACTTGAAACACATAAAGTAAATGCTTTCTAGGGGTGTCTGGCTTGTACTTGCATGCTTAGAATATATTCTTTCATTGGTATTTCTAAGAAAACAACCACAACACAACATGACATAAATCAATTGTTTCTCGATAGAAGATTCCATTTGTGTATGATGTCTAAATGTTTTACAACTTGCAAAATATTGTACAGAGTTAATGTACATAAAGCAGTTTAGAAGTTCTGTGGAAATGTACTGAACAATTTAAAAGATATTCATTTCAGAGGTGTTTGAAAAATCTGTTAAAACCAGTAATTAAAATTTAGATACTAAATGGAAGGAATCGGAGGGTAAGCTATGGTCTCCATCATCTTTACTGGTATATAGGGCTTTAATGCAATTCCTGCTAATCTGCTGTATATGGATATTATAGCGAGACTTGGATAAGTGCACAAGGGCTGTAAGTATTTCTAGCCTGGAATGATACAAAATCATCATCCTTGATTTTATTTTTCTAACTGTCTCTCATGCAATGTTGTTATGATGATTTGATTAAATGAAAACAATGAAAAACCTGACACTAACATACCATCTGTGATTTCCATCAGCAATGTTTGCTTAACTCTGTTCTGTTCGCATGTTGTCGGCAAGTCATGAATGCATGATATCAAGACATAGCCCTAGTCAGATTGAAAAGATGTTACTGCTAGTTGAATGACAAAACTTTCATCAAATGATGATAATGAGCCAACAAGGACTTTCCAGATTAGAAATAGGACGACCCTTATTGCTCTAATGGATGAAAGATTCTTTTGCAGATATATACATTTTAAGTTTCGCTTTTGATGTATTGTTCTTGCTCCTAAAGTCTGTTTTCGGTTAATTTTTAATCTAATACGTATTTGCACTGGAATTATCATATTTTGTGTGTCATAATATTCATTTATCACATCTGTAACAGAATTTGTGTGTTGAAGTATCCCAACTATATTCAGAAAGCAACAGTAAAAAATGCAGGTTGTTCTACACAAAATTTAAAACCATTCTTTCTTTACAAAACGCAGTGTTCTGTTAAAATTGCTTGCAACTTAAAATCAAGAATTTTCAAGATAAAACATCTTTATGCAAAATCATAGATTATCCTGAGTGGAAGAAATAGAACAAATAATGTACATAATTCGCTCTTTTTTGTATGAATTTGTCAGGGAAAAGGTCAGAGAAAATATGGCATATTTTATATTGGCCAATGGCATGTATTTGCTGAAATTGCCATTGAATTGAAACCAATTACTGCTAGTTTGAGTTAGTATTTTACAGAAAAAACAACAATTCCTTTCCATTTTTTAGCAAATGAAGGGTCAGTTGAGGTTACTGAACCTAGCATGTGCGAGTAAAGCGCGGCCAAGAACAGTCACTCTTACAAGAGCAACTCGAGACGAGGTCCTCTATTTTCAAATCCTTGGCGGTTTAGAACGAGGCTGTGGAATCTTTATAAAGAAGGTGGAAAAAGGCTCAAAAGCCTACGAGGCTGGTCTCAAACGTGGTGATCAGGTATGGATTATCATAAAAATGTACATGTGACAGAACAGTGATTGGAAACCATAATCTTTGACTTAATGTATATATGTGTTGGAACTATTATGTATGATCTCAAACTTGTTATGCATTGCATTTTATGGATGGAAAACTCATGATCTTTTACCAATATTTTTCAGATATTGGAAGTGAATGGACAAAATATGACAAACATTTCACACAGTAAAGCTTTGGAGCTTTTACGAAAAACCACTCATTTATCAATAACAGTGAAATCAAACTTAGCCGAGTTTAAGGAAATGTTAGATAATGACGAAAAAAGTGCTATGATGAGAAGACAGGAGTTTCAGCAAACAAATAACAAACAGAGACTATCAGCTCCTGATTTGGAACAAGTGTTACTACCGCCGTCACCAAGTAGTGATTCAGGTTCAGGGAAAAAACAGAAGAAGAAAGATAAGAGTTTCATGAACACCATAGCCAGTAGTAAGCCGAGGTTCCGCATTGCGCTACGCAATCTCATACCTCGAAACATGAGCACAAGCAGCATGAACGCGTAAGTAAAACATGTTTTTAGAATGAGCTGAATTGTTGTTTGAAGTAGATATGCATCAAAGGTTTTAAGATGGTTTGCACCATAAAAGTGTTTTATTTTTAGCATTGTTAAGTGAACATTGTTAAGTTTCTTGAAAAATCATCCAAGTAGAAAGTGCTGTGGCTTTTGTTGCAGCATGACAAGGGAGGTAACAACACCTTTACCAAGTCTGACCATTTTAATGCAACTGTGGTTCTTCTACATTAACTAACACAGTGGCATGTTAATATCTCTTTGAGTAGTCTACAAGTTCAACAAATTGTGTTGTTTGATGTCCAGGAATAATATTTGCAGTACACATATTTCAAACTATTTAATATGTCATGTATGTTAAGTTTGAGCATTCATATCATCAATATTCCATTTGTTGCAGAGATCCAGTAATCAACCACTCAGATGAGAACCTGTCTGTCCATCTCTCTCGTAAATCTTCAACATCCTCCGGCTCATCAAATCCTGGACTGACCAACCACTTCTCGGCCAGTAACCCCGATTTATCGTCATTCTCGTATCTCTCCGTCGACGATAAGGCAGACAGTTTTCCAGAGCATGTTGTGAAAGTGTTTAGATCTGATCAGTCTTTTAAGTACCTTCTCATACACAAGGTTAGAGACTTATACTTGGTGAACATATTTTCAGAAGTCATTTATTTCTTTAAATGCTTTTTTAAATCTTTTATAATTAACTGCTTCTATCGACTAAAAACTTCAGGCTTTTAAATTTTTATTTTGAAACACTATGGTCATTATTGGTAAATTTAACAGTAACTTATTCAGAAATGTTTAGAATGAACTTTGAAATGTAAGGGTTTTATGATGTAAACATACACCCCACTTGGGAAGGCACATTTAAATAGGACCATCCTCTAGCAAATGTTTTCACAGGAAATGTTGCTTTACAGAAACCTGGACCATTCCTTTGTTTTGCCATATACAAATAGCCAATTTAGATTAGATTTAAATTTGCAAGTAGAATCTGAGTGTGTTTTAATTGGACTGTAAAATTAATTGGCAAATAGACTGAATGAAATCAGTGGAGGACATATATAAGAACTATATTGAACAGGAGCCCTGGTAGGGTAGGGTGTATGTTCTACTTATAAAATGTTACATGTATCATGAAATGTTTCTTAATTTGATAATGATAATGATACAACATTGTCATGTCTCTGTTACCTAGGAAACTACAGCAAAGGAAGTAGTGATGTTGTCGTTGCGAGAGTTTGGTGTAACAGACTCTAGCAGGTACGTTGGAGAATAATGTGTTAGATTGTTTGACATTGTTACACTCCTCATATTCTCAATAATTGGGACCAAGATGTTAAAAAAGGAATCATTTTTCATATTCAGTTACATGTATGTGAACTAACTAAAAAAAAATGAAAAATGAGAATATTGTGTCTAATGAGATTGGTGACTTCTATTAAAGGGGCTGTCACACATATGATAAAATAGCGAATTTTTTTTTTTTCGAAAACTGACATAAACTTGGCATCGATGTATACAATGCATTGAAACTTACTAACTGAAGTACCACATAGTTTACAACTTATTTAAATTTAGCAGTTATTTCGTATTTTTCCATTAAAAAAGATTACTGGGTATGTCTACCAGGTAGAATTCATTCCTTGCGTGTGATTGGCTAGTCGGTGTTATCACGTGATATTACCGAGGTAGGTGTATAGCTCATTATGTCACCCGAATAGAATAAGCCTTTGTAGCTCAGTGAGTAAGACGCTGGTCTTCAATTTTGGCGACGCGGGTTCAAACCCAGTCTCCGACACAATTTTTAATTACATTTTGGTACTTTTTTTACAATTATGATATCAAAGCGTAACACATTCTATTAGATAATTGTCCTGAGATTCGTTACAGAAAAAAACATTTTTTGGTGCCAATCTGTGACACAGTCCCTTTAAGAGAAAACCATCAATTTTAACAGAGTAACAGGGCCGACACAAATTAATAAGTCATTCATATATTGCCGAAAATCTACTGCTTTGGAAAGTTTAAGCTTATAATCTACCTTTTTAGAAGTCATATATCAGATACTGGTGAAAAATATAAATGATGTAACACCTACATGATTGGGAAAATATAAAAGATGTAACATCGCAACACAGCAGTATTTCATTCCTATCATTTTAGTAACTACTCACTATGTGAGGTAACAGTTGAGTCCGAGGGCTTCATCAAACAGAAGCGTCTACCCGACACGTTACAAAATCTTCCGGATAGGCTTACGCTCAATGGCAGGTGAGTACTGATAATGGACTGCTAGATTTCTTTGCCTGACCTAAGACAAAATGACTTCACATTTCATTTGGAAGATATTTTTTTTGGTTAAATTGGTTGTTCAACCTTGGCTTTGTTAATATGCGGAAAAAAATGCAAGAATTTTTATTTACAAGAGTTTGATGGATTATTTTATAGCTATGTATGTTATTTGTTTGTTGTTATAAAACAAGAAGTGATTGTGGAGTCATTGGTGTTGAGTGTGTAGTTGTTCTGTTTCAACATGTTTGTGTTGTTGTGATGAACATATTTCTTTCATTGTTTTTTCAAATATACCGGAAACTCAAATGAACGAAAGGCCAAGCAATTTCTGTTTATAAGGAAATAATTTCATCACAATGATTTGGTTTATAATTAAGATTTATGATTTAATCAGAAGACTTTAATTATATGCTTTAATTTTCATTTTCTATATCTTAATAACTTTTTGCTAACTTCCTAACACCTTTAACTTTTGGTGTGGTAGACTTATATACCGTAGTTATTCTTCATACTTTATTAGCTGAGTTTATTCTGTATGCTAGAATAGCCCAGGCCGTGTAGTAGATGGATCCATTTAGAGGGAATGCACACTGGTAGACTGGCCTTGAATATAAAGTAGTCAATCATGATTTGCCTCCCTTCTTTTACATAAAAAGTAGTTGCCACCCTTTATTGTAAAAGGCCATTCATTTTGGTTACACATGTTAAAGAAAAAAGCAGCTATATATCCATTAAAACTTATCAATGGTTTTTGCACATAATGTTTGCACGTAATTTTGTTGGAATGGCTAGTGAAGATAAAATAAGGATTTTAGCAGATCACTGATGGTGATGGAGTTTATCAAACAAATACATGTTGCTAGGGTTTTTATTTCATTTCCATAAACTAATTTAAGGTGATTTAGAAAAGCTGTAGAAAACTGCGTGGTGTGATAATAGCTAGAAATATCTCACAATTATAGCTATGTAATAAAAATGTTATACATCATATGATTTTCAAACATTTAATTAGTATAATATGGTATGGTATCAATGTTTTGACTTAAATTATAATCAGATTATTAATAATGTTTGATAATATTTAGGGAAAGGACTGGCTATGTTAATGCGAGGTAAAATCCACTCTTTTCTCAAGTATATAACCATGTATTGAACTTTCAATGTAATCATTTTGAAAGATTTATCTTTTAGAAACGTGTAATCTATGAACTTTGGCCTCTGCCATGGATGGATCACACTTGTGATTGGTTAGTTTTTAATGGAGGCAAATGATTGGTCAGTTAGACAACATGATAATAAAAACCTAATTTATACCCTGCTATTTGATGCAGCCCTATAATAGATAAGATAAAATATCTTATAACTGGACCTTAAATATTATGGTTGGTTGCATGCAAAATTGTAAACCTGAGTGTCCTTTATACCAAGTTCATGTTGTTGGCTTTTAACGCTTAGTCAGTTTATCATTAAAACTGTAGAAGACATATTTTATCTAATACCTTAATATGACAAAAATCAAAATGAAACGTATTTTAGTGTAAGTAGATATTCGCGGATAACATTTACATGTTGCAGCATTTAAAGTTAACCTTCAAAAATCAAGTAAATCAAGAAGCCAGAAGGGTGACCGTGGTTAATGTGCATGACCTGTGTTGACAAATGTGGCCTGGTTAGCATGTGCTCAGAATGTCTGTATGCTCTGCCTAGTCTTGTATGTGTACTGCTATTCCTAACTTACCCCACCCACCTTGTTCCCCTACACAAAATACATCTAGTTTTTAAGTGGTAAATTGTTTCTCCTCATTCATCATTGTTTTAACATCATTGTTGTTTTTCTTAATGTTTGTTATGTTTGTCAGATTGTTTTACAGTTCAGAGATGGCATAATTCTCATATATCATTTACCCCATCTTTGTGTTTGTGTTCATGCTATAAGATCATTTTTTAATATTACTTAATAAATGAAGAACAAGTTGTAACTGTAGTAATGCTTTATCACTTTTTTAAGCAAATGACAGTGTTGATGAGTTTTTCCAAGAATTTTTAGTGTTTAACTTAAAACTTCACATTGCTTGTTTGCTTTGAATGTTGTTCTAACAACTCTAACTGAAGAGCTAAATGTCTTGCTTGTGTTTCAAATCTCCTGCTTACCTCGCTACCATACATGTACATGCTGTTTCTACGATTATTAATTTATTCAGTTTGTAAATTTACCATCAATTTGTGTAGCATTGCCATAACTTGGTCTAAGTTGTTAAACTTGATGCATGTAGTGTATACCAACTACCATTTATTTTTCACATAACAAAACTAAATTTCACTGAAGTCATACCTAACACTTGTAAAAAACTAACAAACCAAAATGAACCTTAAGTTTTTGTTTGATTTTATTTCTGTTTTTATAACTCAAGAGTATTTGCAAGATTAAAGCATGGATTGTTTTTGTGTACAATTAGTCCATGTTTGGTTCTGACAAATGATACACGGCTACAAGAAGAAATCATCTGATTGGTCAATCATGCTTTCATCTTGCAACACCCATGATAGCCAACCAATGAGAATCCTCGTTACATCTGCTCAATGTTGTCTAACTCCCATGATGCTCTAGCAGCAAAGGCCAGGGGTCAAAGGTTAATTCTGTGCTTTTTGTTCTTTATTACCAAATCTCTCAGGAGACCTCTACCCTGTGTACTCAGGTATTACTTAAAGAACAACTTGAGCACAGAGCCGCTCGTGCCTGACGAACTGATGGGTGATCTGAAGAAGGAGGCGCAGATAAGCCTTACACAGCTCAACCCATGTGAAGTGGCCTCACAGCTGACGTTAGAGGATTTTAAGGTGTTCAAGGAAATTCAGCCCGCAGAATACATTGACGAAATCTTCAAACTGAAGTCCAAATATGGTGCTCCAAATCTCAAGAAGTTTTCAGATGTAAGGGTTTAGATTTTGGAAAATTTTAACGTTTTGAATAGTATGCTTCAGATTATAACTGTTACCTTGAAACTGTAACATTAAAAGCAGTCTTTTAAACAACATTATTATGTTGGCAATGTTAGATTAAAGCTGCACTCTCCCAGATTGAATGTTTTGACTACTTTTTTATTTTTTGTCTTGGAATGAGCCAATTTTTGCGAAAATCCATGGAAACCAGTTATATAAGACTGCTGACAAAAAATTAGATCGCAGATTTTTATATTTAAGTTCAAAAATTGATGTTTTATGCATTTTTAGCTCGACTATTCAAAGTATAGGTGGGCTATACTACTCGCCCCGTCGTCGGTGTCGGCGTCCGGTTAAAGTTTTAGGGCAAGTTGGGATTTTCACTTTTAAGTCCAATACCCTTCATTCAATTGACTTAATACTTCACTAGGTTAAAGTTTTAGGGCAGGTTGGGATATTTATTAATAACTTCTATACCCTTTGTTCAATTGACTTAATACTTCACACAGTTGTTCAAGACCATCACACAATGAGGTTACATAACCCCATATTATCCATAATACAAGTTATGGCCTCTGATTGATTTAGGTTAAAGTTTTAGGGCAGGTAAAAGTTTTAGGGCAAGTTGGGATTCTCACTTAAAACTCCAATACCATTCATTCAATTGACTTAATACTTCACACAGTTTTTCAGAGCCATCACATGATGAGGTTACATAACTCAATATCCTTAATACAAGTTATGGCCCCTGACTGACTTAGGTTAAAGTTATAGGCAAGTAAAAGTTGAAGGCAAGTTGGGATTTTAATAAAAAAACTTCTATACCGTTCATGCAAATTCAAAATTATTTACAACCATCTTACAACAAGAAGCATAACTCCATTTTACCCTAAATACAAATTAGGGCCCTTGATTTTTTTTATTGATTTTTTTAATTTCTTTTGAAAGGCATATTTGTATATTCTTAACCACATTTTCATAATGGGAAATCAAGTTATTTGAATGACTTGCGTCATTGTTCGGGCGGGCTTGTGGGAGGGCAGCATCAAAGTCACCTTATGTATCAAATAATTTTAGTTAGGTTTGACATAAAGAGACCAAACTTGGTAATATTACATCGTTATTGTATTCACTTCTAAGTCAAAGCGGCTTAGTCGAGCGCGCTGTGTTACGACGGCTCTTGTTCTTAAACCGTTAGTAACAGTTTAGGCCATAAAACATTAATTTTTGAACAGAAATATGAAAACCTACGATCTGATTTTTTGTCAGCAGTCTTATATAACTAAATATGCAGCTTTAATGTAACTCAAACCTTATCGATTTTGCTGAAGAAGAGTGTTAATTTTTTTATGTTCATGTATTTTATTGCAAAGATATGTAATACACGCTTAAACTATGAATGGTAGCTATCTCTAACTATTGATTTATGCATGTATCTAAGAATTAAGTAAGGATCTATTATAAAAATTACTTATTACTGTTGATGACATTTTCAGCTGGCCAACAAGGAGATGTTCTGGGTTGTCACAGAGATCTGTTCAGAAAGCAATCTAGTCAAACGCATGAAAATCGTCAAACATTTCATCAAAATTGCAAGTAAGTCGATTTCCTGCCTATCCTTTTGTTATACTTTAGCAGGTTAATGTGATGAATTCATGGAATAACAACAATTAGAAAAAAAGATATGGCCAGGTGTTGTTCTTAAGATAACTTCTAATTCTTGGAATGCATGATGTTTTCTTGGAAATCAGTGCCATTTTTGTAAACATTAGTACCTTATATAAGAACAGTAGCTGGAGAATCAGAGGAACTCAATGTCATATGAATAGGAATTAACATCGTTCAGGATAGTACATTCCAGATTTTATCCCCCATATCACACAATTTCATAGGAAAGAATTTCTACCAAGAGAGATTATATCAAACATTTTTACCTGAAATCTAACATTTGATATGCATGCCACAAGTCAGAGGGTACAGCCATACGTAATAAGAGTTTGAATATTTTTCAAATGTGTATTTTACAGGGCATTGTAAAGAGTGTAAGAACTTCAACTCGATGTTTGCCATAGTGAGCGGTCTAAGCCATTCATCTGTGTCTCGACTTCACAATACCTGGGAAAAGGTGCCTAACAAATACAGGAAAATGTTTGAGGTAAATTAAATCAAAGAAAGTCAATTTTCATGATAAGTGAAGTGAAATGAAATTTCATTCATGGTTGATTGATTGCAATAAACAAGAACAGTAAATGTTCACGTATAGGACACACCCATAGATAGGACGCAGGCAAAAGACGTGAAAATTCAAGATAATGAAATTAAAACCTCTATCATACATAAAATACTTTAGGAATTGTCAAATCAGAAAGCCATGACATTTGTTCACAGTGCTGATTATTTTATGGATTGTTCAAATGGCAAATGGTTATTGTAAACCATGCAATATTAAATACGAAAGCTAAGTATGTTTTCTTTGTTTATCATTATGTCAACACTTTCAGCAAAGTATTAAAAAATATGGCAAAGTGTGAAAAAAAACAACCCTAGTTTGTACTATGAGTACTTAATGGGAATTCTAGTGGAATAGCTTCTATACGCTTCATTCAATTTCAATTGACTTATTTCCTCACACAGTTATTAAAGACGATCTTATAATTAGGTTACATAACACCATTTCAACATTAGTACAAATTATGGCCCCTGATTGACTTAGGAACTAAAGTGAAAGGTTTAGGGCAAGTTTTTTTGTGTGTTTTTTTTTATTTCTTCTATACTCCTCATTCAATTGACCTAATACTTGACAAAGTTGTTTATGGCCATCACACAATAAAGGTTTCATAATTCTTTAGTATCCAAAATACAAATTTTGGCCCTTGATCAACATAAAAGTTTTTGGGCAACTTTGAGTATGAAAAAATAACTCGGATCTCAAATATTGTTTTTTCAATGCCCTTCATAGTTTACACAGTAGACATACACAATTAGGTTACATAACTCCATAATAACCCTAAATTCAAATTATGGCCCTTGATTGACTTTTTTTACTTTTATTCATTGCGTTTGACAGGCACATTGTCTTATTTTTAACCAGGTTTTCAGAAAGTGTAATGTTGTTATTAGAATAACTTTAATCGTTGTTAGGGCGGGCATGCTGGAGGGCGACATTAAACTCACCTACATGTATGTTATTGAATAAATTTAGTTAGGTTTGACTTATAGTGACCAAACTTGGTTCATGGGCCCCTAGGGTCAAGGTCACTGTTACCAGAAATAGATAAATTGTTGTTACTGAATGACTTTATTAAAAGTTGACATATTGCAACAAAACTTGGTATATAGGAAGAGTTTATAGAGACCTTTCATGGATTTGCATTTGTGGCCCCTAAGGTGAAGCTCACTGTTACAAGAAACTGGTTGGTATTGAATAACTTAAATTAGGGTTGACATTCTGTGATCAAACATGGTATGTAGGAAGAGTTTCTGGAAGACATCCATGGGATTGCATTAAGGGCCCCTAGGGTCAAGGTCACTGTTACTTAAAATAGAGAAAAAACACAATTGAAACTGAATCTCATGACTCAGTTCTGTCAATCATTAAAAACCTGGTTTCCTCGCATTGAGGCGTTTCTTGTTTTCTTGTTAATTTGATTTTAATTGCTTATTTGAGGCACATATCACATCATTATTGTATTCATTTCTAAGTTGAATGGTTGTCCTATGCTAGTTCTTGTCGAATTCATATTAACATTTCTGTAATATTGGTCAAAACAAAGAAATTGTTTTCAGTTAAAATCATGGATAAAGATGCTGTGCTTACATTAGGTCTGAATGACTATAGTGGTTAATACACATGTGCCTTCAATGTTTAGTCACAATGTTTCAGAGATAGCGAAATTTGATTCTGCAGTGTATTCATGTCCTCTTGTTTTACTTATGTTCATGTACATTCGCAATATTTCAGAGCCTGGAAGAGTTGATGGACCCGTCCCGGAACATGTCCAAGTACCGGAACCTCCTCTCCAGTCCCTTTGTTCAACCACCTATGGTATAGTGCTTTTTATTCCATTGTCTGATGTTTTCTGGGTTTTTTTTTCAAGAACAAAAAGTCTATGTTGTGAAAGCATTATGGGCTTGTTGTCCTGGGTGTCAGTGCCATGGTTGGTTTGCAAAGCTTTAATTTGGGCCATAACTCAAAAACTTTTCAATATATTCACTAAAGATGGCATTGAAACTGTGAAATCTCAGTGTTAGGTTGCCATTGACCAGCAGATGACCTATATTGATTTTGAGGTGAAAGGTCAATGTGACAGGCAATTTTCTTATGACAACTTTTTTCTAAGCAATATTTTGAGAACTTGTTGACCTGGGACCATGAAACTTTGTTAAGAGGTTGCCATTGACCAGTAGAAGACAATATTGTTTTGAGGGTCAGTTGGTCAAAGGTCAAGACCTTCAACGGCTTTATGCACTCTGTCAATGTTTTAATATAGGACCATGAAACTTTGGTGTTACATTGCCATTGACCAGCAGATGACCAATATTGATTTTAGGTCAGTAGGTCAAAGGTCAATAATGAATGCAATTTTCTAATCTGCATCTCAGTGAAAAGGGCAATGCTTGGACTGAGAGTTTGAATGTAATTCCATTTGGTTCCAACAACATTTCATTGATTTTTGGCTGTGTTGTGTAATTTCTGCAATTGCTTCATTATAGCAGATATTATTAGCCTAGAGGTCAGTTAGCTAATGTTGTCATTCTATTCTTTTAAAGCTTGCAGAATTTCATTTTCAAGTATATCCATATTTCAGTATGAATATTTATGAATTTTTTGTTCCAGTGTGCATGCAAATGTTTTCATTGTTTTAGGACACAATTATTGCGGCAGTTTTATATTTCCTACGCACAGTTTCATTGACAGCATGCAATCTATTATTTCAGTTGCCATTCTTCCCAGTTGTTAACAAGGATCTGACGTTTATAGATCTCGGTAATGACTCGAAAGTGGAAGGTCTGGTCAATTTTGAGAAACTACGCATGGTTGCAAAAGAAGTGAGGCACATGTGTAACATGTGTCCACCTCAGATAGTGAGTAAATTGAATTGTGGTTGTTACAGTATTGTACAATAATGTGTTTTCAAGGCCGTACTTTTCAGGTATTTACATTCAGTTGTAAGTTTCAATGAATAATTTTAAAGCATGTGTGAAAATGTCAATTATGATGTTTAAATGTTAGTCCTGTACCTATAATACTTCTTACGAAATATAAACTCACATATCTCAGTTTTATAAATTTTGAAGTAATAAAATGCCCTATCTGTGAAATGCAATGGATACATTTGTTCAAATATATTTTGACTGAACAATTTTAACAATTTAACATAACTTTTTAGGATTTAAACACGATTTTCAACTCTCAAAGACAAGAAGACACTTCAGCAATATTTGGTGTAGCAACTATGAAACGGGCAAAAAATCGGCGAGCATCAACGGTGCCGAATGCTCGGAAAATGTACGAAGAGGCTCAGATGACGCGGAGGGTTAAGTCGTACCTTAGTAACCTGCCAAACATCCGGGATGAAGAAAAATTGGCAGAGATGTGTAACACATGTGAACCACAACAAGGTAGGGACAGTGCCATTCTGCTACTGTAGATTGGTGGAATTTCAGGAGGACTTTTTTACAAAACCCACATGTTGCAATTTAAAAACTTGGTAAATAGCTTTATACTGTACACATTTCCAACCTGTTGTATTAGCCACAACAAAACATGTAGAAAAAAGAACCTCGCAAAATCTACAGTATCTGCAATTTTAACTGAATGGATGGTGGTAAATCATTGTAAGATATTGTTGGACTGTTGTGTGCTGCAGCTTGGTGTTCATGGTCATTTCTCATAGATCAAAGTCATCATGATAATGAAAACCCCAGGCCCAAATTTCACGGAAGTTTTTAAGCTCTACAGGCTTAAGTAGCTTTCCACTAAACACAATTTCTTTCTTGATTTTACGAAATAAAAGAATAGTTTTCAGTGTCATGATTATCATAAAGATAATTTAAGTCCAAAGTCTCTGAAGAATGTAAATGTTACATAAATCAAACCCAAACAAATATATTGAGCTTAGCTTAAGATATTTTGAGAAAATGGGACCTGATGTTTTCAACAAGGAGTAATGTTGTTTGTGAAAAAAGAATAAAATTGTTAAGACAATTATAAAGAATTATTTATATATTATTTGAATCAGGAACAGCACTGAAATCTGTAAGTTTTGTCTGTATACAGTGGGTAGACAAGGAAATACCGTTGTTCCCTAATATGGTTTTAATCGCATTGCTGTTGTTTCATCTGTTTTCCTAACTTGTTTTTATCAGCTAAAAAACCGGAATCTTCACCAAACCTCAGTGCCAGTTCTAGCAATGTGAACAGTGAGGAGAAGAAGCCTGCCTACACGGTCACAGGACCTAAATTTGGTACATTTTTATATCCTGTTCAGTCAGGGCTATTCCAGTAAAACATATGTCCCACCCCAGGAAGGCACTTTCAAAATGGACCATCCCCCTTGAGAAGTTTATTTGATGAGAAAAGAACCCCCTTTAGAATATTTTCTGAGCAAATTCGGACCCCCTTGAGAAGTTTATTTTTTTATACGTCTATATGCAAAGATTATTTGCAATTACTCTTTTGTAACTCTTTGATCAGGTGAGCTATATAGGACCTTATAGCTCACCCTAGTTTCTAAGCCAATCATCACCCAGAGATTTTCAAATCTTTGCTCGAATAGGTTTCATATAAGATCACATCTGCACCCAATAAGTTAATTATTATAACTAGGTCAACAGACATGGCGCGCGCCAAATGAACTTCGAGCAGCCAATGGGCACGCTGTATACGGCCTTGTTCGATGATTGGCTTAGAAACTAGGGTGAACTATAAGTCGGTTACAGCTCATGTAATGGAAAACAACAAAACTTATTACTGGGCTTTGCTTGTAATAAATTTTGTTATTTTCCATTAATAAATTTGGTTATTTTCCATTATATGGACTATAACCTACACACCACGGTTCTCTTGTTTCTTCATATGTTGCTATAAGTGCATATTAAGCCACATGAGGCTGAAACTTTCACCCATGTAATTATATACAACCTAAAAATACCTTGTGGTCGAAATGTTAAGGGGACGAAACATTCGGATTTATAACATTTACGCAATACGTACAAATTATGATTTCTAATAAAATTGTAGACAACTGTTGTCAATGTCAGGGGTCGACACTAACCATTTTTCCAAGGGATCCCGAAGGGACACCAACATTTGAAATCAGGTGTCCCTTCCTGAAATTAGGAGTCCCTTCCACTTTTTACATTTTTTCATTGTTGAGCCTGTTTTAATATTAAATTCAACATCCTTTTACTTTTCAATTTGTAATGCAAGTATAAACCACCATAATTATTATACATGTTTTCAGCAGCATGTAATGACAGGTTAGTAGCACTGAATGGCAGTGAGGTATATTTTGGTCTCTAAGTTGGTAGATTGGGTTCAAAAGCGGGAGAATGTCTAAGTCCCTTTTGTTTTCAGTCAAAAACAGAGATGGATACAATGTAAACAAAAACTTGATGTTGTTACTATTTTTAGATTTTTGGAAAATACGCATAAAATACATCATGGTTCAGGGTTTTGTCAAATGTCGGTGCTTTTCATTAAGAAACTGTAGGAATATTACATCTGGCTTGTGAAAACTCCAATCAATATTTAGTAGAGCTGTTGATAAATCAATCAGACTGCCCAACAGTCGTAGTGCATACTGGAAGAGCAGACGACCAAAAATTGTGTATACATGTTAATTTTCGCGCCAAAAAGTCATAAAATTTTATAAATTTATTGAAATAATGAATAAAACCCTGCAAATTTTATTTCTATTATTTTTTATCAAGGCATAAAATATATGTCTTTAAAATTAACAAAGAATATTGATAAGTTGAATGCCAATTAACAAAGAATGCTGAATGTAGGATGCAGTTCTTTTGTGTCGTAAATACTCAAAGGTCGCATCATATTATATAAAAGGTATCATCAGAGTTGGCATCTTTTTGGGCGGTTCTGACACATAAGCAAAACAATTCCACATAAGTATTTTACCGATAATAAATCTCTGTCAGCTCTGACCTTGTTTAAAATGTAAACAACAAAACGGAAGCGTTAACCTGCATGCGCCTGTGAAATGACCTGTTTATTTATAGATTCATGACGTAACTATAGTCAAATAGTCAGCTATACTTTCGCTTTGATGAGTCCGATAATGATAATTAATAATATTGTTTTGACATGTGCTGTCAAGAAATTTAGGGAGCCCGAATTTAGGTAATAAATTAATTAAATGCTACTTATTTATTGATATTTAGCGTTTATCAGTCAGAAATTTAAGTGTCCCGACGGAATACCGGACTTCGAAGTTCAGGTGTCCCTCCTGAAAAACTGGTGTCCTCGGGATCCCGGGACCCCGTTAGTGTCGAACACTGCAATTTGGTATACTTACCGCGAAACGTATCCACACATGCGGCGCAACTATTGGTTTCTAGCCAATTTTGTAGGTTGGTCTTCGACCACGACTTTACAAATTCTGGCACCTCCGCCATCTTGTTGTCAAGGGACGCAACTTCTTCTGATTTCCGGTACCGCGGAACCGACTCGTAATATCGCGAAAATTTGTATCCAAACCAATTCTGTACACGACGTTCGGTAAAATATGTTATATGGATAAAAAAAACCCCGGTATTTCACCATCAGGCAGTGAATATAAATGAGCAGATACGGTCAGAAGCAAAAAAGAAAATGACGCCCCCCTATAGAAGCGAAATTGGACTTATCACCACCCCCTACAGTAGCAAATTAAGAAAAAGACCTACCCCCTACAGAATTTCTTTATTTTGCCGTCCTGGGGTGGGACATATGTTTAACTGGAATAGCCCTCACACGAAGTGTTGAAAGTAGTTGTCTATTTCTTTAATTTCTTGCATTAAATATTTTGTTCTTTTTTGTGCATTTTTTCTGATATTTTCTTGTATTAGTTTATTCTGTCAGTTTCTTGCATTTAGTTCTCCTTAATACCATTAAATTCCCTGATATTTCGTGCATTTTAAGATCTCATATTGTAGAATAACTTAAACCTCTATTCTTTTGGTTGCTCTGTAACATTCTTCAATTCTGTAAAAGAAGCTGATTCCTGCTTCCTTGAAATAAGCCTGATTTGTTTGAAACTGAGAGCCATGTTTAAGTTTGTAATGTACCCCAAATTCTGCTGAAGATGGTTATAGTGTTAAAAGCTTTTCAAATTTGGTTTGGCTTTATATTTTGGTTTGCATGTTTTTTTCTCAACTTATTAACAACACTGAAATCTGACAAAACTTGATGACAGTATACACATTCAGCATAATCATGTAGCATGAAGATTGAAAACCAAATTTACAAAGGTGGGCCTTTTTATTTCTGTTGCACGATGTTTCATCATGCATGCTAGAATTTTTAAATTTCTTTCCTGAACAGGTGCTGCAAACGTAGAAAACACAAGAAAGCTTATGGCCCTCAGCGGAAAAGTGAAAACCCACGATTCTAAAAACCCTCTAACCTCTATAACTAGTCCAAACCTATCTGGCGTAAGACGTCAACCAATGTCACCTCGACATTCCCGACCGCCGGTATTACTGACGTCAGAATCCTCGTCGGTTGTCAGCCTTAGCAATATAGCACATAGGAAACCTAGTCGCACTGGTAAGGCAGGAGAATATTGTCACTTAGCATCAAACATCATAATTGATCGTTATAATGAAAGTTCAAGTGATATTGCAGGTTTAAAAATGCTGCTATCAGTTTTAAAGGTTTAAAGAGAGATTTAGAGAGCATTATTTTTAGCTTTCTGTTTTTATGTAATTATTATATAGAATCAATTTTCTAAATTTTCGAAATGAATGCATTTTTAAGTGTTGTCATATAAAAATTTCAATATACATGACACATTCTAACAGTGTTCAGACCAGTATGCTAAAGATATTTCTGTCACATATATAATTAGTACAAAATATTCAAATTCGCTGAATAAGGTAACAAGAATCCCAAAGTATAGTTTCTTTCCATGTCTCTTAAGCATGACTACTAAATGCTTCATCTTGTGATGTTTTGTTCAACATGTTTGCTTGCTTTCCTTGTAACATTGGTAGCATTCATTCTTTGAAAACATTTCTTTCACTTTTGGTTCAGTTCATGTAAGCTTGTGTGTGGTAGCATTTTATTTGGTATCATTTTTGTTTTGCTTATAAAATAAGAAGACCAGCTTCACTCTTAACAAAAGTACCGTATTATGCTGTGTATAGGACGATTTATATTGCTATTTGTAAAAGCAGCTGTACTATATTGTAAGTAAATGTTCACAACATGTATTACAAACACATGGTAGAATGCAACTAACAACACTGCCATCCATAGTAAGTTCGGCCAGAAATGAACATTAAAAAAGTCAGAAGCCTAATGCTATAGATAGAACGTAGGCTTTTAAAAAAAAAATGAATTCCGGGGCAAAAAAGTGTGTCCATTACACAGTATAGTACGGTAGTAATGATCAAAGTGTGCTACATTTGGTCGACCATTCATTTTTGGTCACTTACAATTTCAATGATAGAAACAAGCATACATGCCATATCCCCTGTGGGGGAAAAATTCCCCCGGAATTTCGATCCATCCCCCCGGTCCCGGTCCCCGTTTTTTTTTGTTATTTTTAGAAATTTTACATCAGGCAATAATGACAAAGTAAGTGAAACCACAGTATGTGAGTGAAACTGAATGCAAAGAAACAACTCTACGAGGGTGAAATGCCAAAAGGAAACTTACAACAAGTGATCAATTAATTTGTAGTAATTATCAAAGGCAAAGAAATATTACTATTTTGGAAGGAAGAAATTAATTATTTATTCTATTCTCTTAATATTGTCTGAAAGTCATCAAGCTGATAGAATTAAGCACATTTTTTTAAAAGACTTTGGAGGAAGGTAAATTTAATTTAATTGTCTCGAAAACATATTTTTCCAATGACATATTTTGTTCTGCAAGTGCATTACAGTATGACATGACAGTGTATCATAAGAATGTGATAAATCATGACATAAAATAATTCTGTATAATGAAAAAGTTAAGAGGTTTTCAAAACAAACTATATGTGAATACATTTTTTCGTACTTGCGTCTAAAAATACTTTAAAATTTCGCCAACTTAGACCTGCTAAAAAAATCCCCCTGAATACAACCAAAATCCCCCTGAATTTTCAGCCTTTTGAACAAATCCCCCTGAATGGTCTCCAGAAAATATGGCATGTATGGAAACAAGTCTTCCATACCAGTCTCTCTTCTCAAATTTTGTTGAAAGAAAGTCTCCATTTATTTCCTTACAAATTGCCGTATATTATTTTACAAATTGTCATGATTTTTACGTTTGCCATGAATGCTCTTGTAGGTTCACTAAACTCCACAGAGTCTCAATCACCCACAGCCAGCATCAAGAGCAGCAGTAGTGCTCCCTGCCAGTACGAGTCTGACTCGAGTCACGCGAGCACCTCTACGTACGATAACCACAGCACGTGTTCATTACCAAGCAACAGCTCGCCCGCGTTGTCACGGAAATCTTCAACCTCCTCTGGCAACCATATCTCGTCACATGCTCAGCAACAGCATCATTACCCCAACCACCCTCCTCCACAGTCAGGTGAGTCACTGAAATGTTTTGGCGTGTGAAAAAAGCAAATTTGCAGGGTATATGTATTGGCTAATTGGACACAGTGGAGGCTCATGTCGTTGTTGAAATGTGGCTTTTGAGGAAAGGAAAAAAACAACTTTAGAGTAAATGAAACTCTTTCAAGCTATGAAGACTACTGTCTATGTAAAGTATATTTAAAAAAAATGTATTTACGGTACATGATATTTTTTTGAAAGTTGAGAAAAGATATTTACTAAGCTGTCCAAAGAAAATAAACATAGACATTTTCTAAATAAACATAGACATTTTCTAAAATTGGCTTGGCTTACCAATACATCCTTTTTCCAAGCATGAAAACTTCCAATGCTTCATAACGTTAAATTCTGAAAATCTGAATCCTTATTTGGACTTATCTGGCATGGGAATGCTGAAATCCTTCACTTTCATATGTTTATTTTCCTTATTGCTTGGATAACATCTATCAAGAGTACATCTATCAAGAGTTAATATGTAAAATGCTTCCTTATGAAGCATTCAAGAAGGTAATTAAGTACAAGCTTAGAATCGTGCATTCATTTCCTTATTTACGTCTTTTGAAAATGGCATTGTACATGTATATATGTTTATTTTTGGCTTATTGAACTACCGAGGACACCCTCAATTATTTGTCAACATGTGTTGTGTTTTTCTCATTGATAGGTTATTTGTCTGCTCTCATAGGGCTTATTTGTGGTTACTTTGCAAGCTTACAACTGCAGTTTAAGAAGCTGTTCCTTTCTTACTAACCTTGAGAGCTTGTTGTCTCAGCAGGTGCCCCTTCGTTGCCCGGGCTACCACAGCAGCGACCCCCGCTACCTCCTTATCACGTTGTGATGCAGAACGCCCAAGGTACTTGTGGTGTGTGTCGGTTTCGGTTACACTCAGCCATTACCCCAGTATTGTCAAATGTGTGTCAGGGATATTGGAGAATATCATTTTGCATTGCGATCAAAAGTTGTTTTGGGGGGCATGTATGGTGAAGTTATCAGTAAACAAGTAGGAAACAAACAAGATATGCTATTAAGCTAAAGGTAAGTTATTGAAATTAAACTTTTGAAAAATGGGCAAATTATATTTGAATACATTGGAGTTAAGTCAGATCAAAAGTGATTTTTTTATTATTTTTAGAAAGCATGTTTTGGTTCATTAGTGGATCATATGTAATTAGAAAATTTACAAACTAAAAATGGAATATGAGAAATAAAAGGATTGTGATATTCTTGTCCATTCCCTGATACACGATCTTCATCAGCGTCTAACCCTGTCATTGTTGTTTGTGGCTAATCAACTGAGTATGGTCATGTCATCTAACGCTATATTTCACAGGTCCTATATCCATAATGTTCATCAAAATAACACCATCAGTTATCTCCGTAACATCGCCCATCTACGTAACATCGGTCGCCTGCGTAACATCGGCCATCTACGTTACGTAACATTGTCCATCTACGTAAAATCGTCCATCTACGTTACGTAACATCGTCCATCTATGTAGCATCGTCCATCTGCGTAACATCGTCCATCTACGTTACGTAACATCGTCCATCTACGTAACATCATCCATGGATTCGGGTTCATCTGATTATTTCATCAACTGACCATTTTTATTTTTTTTGACTTCTCATTACACTTTTATTTCCCCAAAGATCACGTCATGTTTGTGTGTTTTGTGTTTTATCACCTTTGTTTGTTCACTATTTATAGCATGTCACATGTAACACATCGTTCCTTTTTAAGTTAACGGCAGTGTTTATTATTTATGAAAAGGAACACATGTTTTGTAGCCTTCAAAGCTTTAGCTTTTTTTAAATGAAGTCTTCTTTAATAAGATAAAAATGATGGCTTTATAAAGTAAATTTTACTGAAGTTCATCCAATGCAAAATTAACACTTGAATGAGCAGGAAGAATACATATCAATATTGACCAACCAAAAGTGTTAATAAATTTTCGTGCATCATCCATATCTCCGATTTATTTTTGTGATATCATTATTATATAAACTTCATTTGATATCATGCTATTATATTGTTGTGAATTTCACACAAATGACATGGTGCTATATGTTACTATTTCTCTTAATGTAACAACTGAAGCTGAAAATTTAAGCAGTGAATAACAAACTGTGTGGGGGCCTTATTTTACTAAAAAATAATCAGAAAAAGAATTCTAAAGATTAATTTTGGTTTTGTTTTTGTCCAGTTGTGATATTGAGCTGTAGTTGTGATTCCATATTGAAGACAAACTGTTAACCATGAAATGTGTGAAAATCATTATCAAACAGAACATGCGTGATATGTTTGGTGTTATACTAAACATCTGGTTCATGGTATATATGATTCCCTTACTGGTACTGGTGTATTGCTGGTGGCACTAACATGGCAGATGGTTAAATGTCATAATATGAACTTGTCTGGTTTTCAAAGAAATGGTAGCCTTGGTGTTGTTATCGCCATCCTTGTTTGACTTGGGCCATAACTCAAAAAGCATAAAAGAAGATATTCACATGAAACTCAGTACATACATGTTGCCATGTGTAACAAGGCCCATAACTATTGACTATGACTAGTTGAGGAGTTATGACCATTGTTTTATAGGTAAGACCTAACAAGCTGTGGCATCCATTGCCTGTGCTCTTTTAAGACAGTTACTATAATTTTAATGATGTAGGATTGTGCTCAAGTTTTAAATCTTTTATTATAACACTTTTTTGCTCGTAGCAGTTGTTGGTTATGAAATGTTTTATGAATACTGATTAACACATTTTTAGAATATTTTTTTTTTCTGACAATGTTCTCTCACACAGATGAAAATCAAAGAAACTCTGTATAACGAATTTCAAACAAAAAAATAAAAAAATAGAAGTGTATTAAATCAAGAGGGCACGGTTGGTTTAAACCTGGACCCTGTTAATGGTGCATGGTATCATGAATGACCTAGCTTTGCATCCTGATTTTCACTTTTCATCTGTGTAAAATATAAGTCACAGCATGCGGTACTCATCCTTCAGAGAATGCCATTTTATATATAGACATTTGTGTACATGCTATTGCCACACATATGTATATCGTATGAAACCTTGTATTAACTAAGCCTTTTAGAAACCACCTATACTTATCCTTTTGTTTCTGTTTCTTTCCCCTTCTTCACAGCTAACAGTCAGTACATCCATACTGCATATACAAACGTCCGTCGCCCCCCTCTGCCTGATTACCAGTCGGCCACCTATATGGCCAAAGTTGCCCGCCAGAGGTCAGCCAATACTGAGTGGTCTACAAATAACAAGTATTACTCGGAGGATGATTTTGACCCCTCACAGCAGGGTAGGTTTGGCTCAGCCACTGTGTGAAGCTTTCAATGTAAATGGCTGATACCGAGGACGCCTGATTGCATTTGTTCAAAATCTCCTAACTATTGTTAGTGACCAAGTCGTACCTATTATCCAATAGGTCAGCTTCTGCAGGTTTTAAACATTTGGATTTATTTTTAATTGTTGTTAATTGTAAGAAAGGTTATGAATAATAAAAAGATGTTCATAATATTTAATAACTCTGCATTTGGAACATTTTATAGAAGAAATAAAAAATGTGAAAACCTATAGAGAAGTCTCTCAAACGAATGCAAAAAAATATGAGAACAAAAATGCCAAAAGAATGCAGAAGAAAACAAGATTGAACCATTCCCATTAGAATGTAAAGGCCTAGTATTCAGGCAGTTTTCACACATTTCAGTCCATGCGCACTTCATTTGACGTAAGTTGCCACCTGTGGCTGTTATATGTGGACAGTGCATATTTGTGTATTAATGTTCATATTAATATTATCCCTAGTGTTTAATTTATCATTAGAAACTAGCATTTACTGTGGTTTTTGATGTCTTGGAATGCTAATTTCATTAGGTCGCGTCATGTTTGTTTATTGAACTAATTTTACCATTGTTATTTGACTAATATTTATGTTCCTTGTTTTGCAATAATGCATTTTGCGAGTGGTATTCGGTATTTTTATCTAACAAAATTTGTACTGCTTTCTTATAAATGCGGAGAATGGTTTTCTAATTTTCATGCACAATTTCATATTGCCTTAATTTGTAGGAAATTAATATCATTCAATTAATTTAAACAACACTAATGAAAATCATTGTTCTCAATAATTATGTCCCCTATTTTCAGGCATCAATGACGAAAATGAAGAGGAAATAGTCTCTGCTGTGTGAACGGTATTATGGCAAAACTGGGAAAAGGGAGACAATCGAAGCGCATCTGTGATAGCTGGTTGACAGCATGGAAATTATAGCCTCCTTGGAGATGAATTAAACCAGAGTTACTTCCCTTGCAAAGTACACAAAGAAGGGACTGAAGTTAGACATGGGGAATGGCTTCCCCTTGGAAAGAACAGGAATTGCCTCCCTTGGGGTCTTAAATTATCTGCCTAGAGAATTGTAGTTACCTTCCTTGGGACTGCTGCTGTTGAAGTGTGCGAAGTTGATTAATTGCCAATATAAAGCTATTCAAGTTGCCAGTTTTAGGTATTTTTGAAGTTGCCAATATTAGACAATTCCAAAATTGCCAACTTGAGGCATGGATGTAATTGCCAACTGTCAATATAATGTATTTGAAATGTGCAGAATGTGCAAGGAGTACAGATCTGAAGCAATGAATACTCTATATTTAAGATGGGAAAGTTTGAAATGGTTGATCTGTGAATGATAAACCAAGACTGTATGAAACAATGCGTTTTGCATTTTACATTTATACATATATCTACCATATGTTTTATAATACACATTCTCCGTTGGACTGACATAATGCAGAGATTTGGGAGAAAATATAAAAGGTGCAATATGTGTTACTTCATTACATTATTTGTAATGGTATAATATGTGGTCTGATACTGTTGTTGAATTTCGATGTTACCATTTGTAAAACATGCATAAGGTATTTGTAATACAAAAACAGGTTTTGTCAATTATAACCTGAAATAGTGCCCTTGACTTGATGTCTTGAAACTTACATTTGCAGATATTATAGTTAATATTACATGTAATTATTATATGCGTTTTAGTACAGCTGACTTAGGATTAACCAGAATGTGATAAGTAATGATCGTTGCAAAATCATCTGAAATACTGAACTATAACATCACAGACAGATATTGTATCAGTGTTTGTCAAATTACACGTTTTATGTTGAAATTGGTTAAAATGTACTCTTGTTCCACACATGTATATGTATCTACATGTATAAGGTAGACGGTAACGCTATTATGAAATGTAAGCTACAAATGAAATAATATTCCACAACTTGAACCAGTATTGCAAGATTTCTATAAGTCATAGGAGTATGAAGAAATGATTTGTAAAGTCATAATATTTCAGATTTTAGTAGTCTTTTTATAAAACATTAGTTTTAAAACATAACTTAATAAATTTTGTACCAGTATTTTGCAGTTTTGGAAAGTAAAATATTGATGGTTTGTAGCGTGTTTGAATGATAAAAACACAGACATGGTCCAGCGAAATTTATAATGACATTGTAGATCAATGAATTTACTTGGGTGCCGTTTTTCAAAAAGATCATTTAAAAGGGATTTTAATTTATTTTTTTGCATGATCTTGTAAATTTAAATCAAGAGATTTTATGAAAAAGATAAATCACAATATTCAGTCGTTTGTATATGTGTGTTCATTTTAAGTTATGAATTTTATTTGATGCAGGCCATTTGTTTAGTTTATGCACATTTTATCACTTTGTATATAGAAATTCTGAGAGATTATCATTCTATCGCTCATTGTATCAACCTGAATAAAGAAAGAAATACTGATATATTTTCTTTTCTTTCTACTGCATAAATGAGAAACTAACAGGTTACAACAATTGCTTCATGCTGGTCTTCTTGTAAAACTTCCATTGTGACCTTCTTAATACATCATGGAAGCACACTACAATCAATGTATTGTATAAGCAGTTTGAGCTTGATTAAAACCGCCATGATAACATGCAACTGGACAGTGCTCCTAGAATCATACAGAAATCTTTGAAATTTCATCCTCCTAATTTATGTATACCATCACAGGAGTACTGGAACTACATGTAATATCAAAAGGCAGAGTTGGATTTTACAACGATTGTAAAGAAAGTTATATCAACGTGCCGGAGTGTGGTATTGTGATGTGGGAGAACCTGGAGAAAACCCACTTGTCCAGCTTGGTGACCACAAACCAAACTTATGCACCCAAGCCGAGAATCAAGACCGGGTTGCCTTCGTGAGAAGCAAATGCGCTATACAATGCACCAACCGAACAAACGGTTTTAATTTTTTAAGGAAAAAATTGTTTCCTTTTGGCCACTCCGGTTTTTAAATAAAATGCGAAAATCATAGTTTTCCTGCTCACTCCAATTATTCTTGACCAAACAAACTTTCAACTGGTGCAACTTAGCCACTTTTTCAGAGATAATTCCTACGCTGCATTAAGGTGTTAGAGACCAAAATGCAACGACTGATCATGACATTGACTGGCAGCCTACTGACCCCTGACCATGATTAGAAACCTACGGACCCCAAAACAATGAGTCTATTGTAAGAAATACAACATACCTGTGAAATTTCATAAAGCAGTTTCCTTAGAATATTTTTTGCAGTGTTTGTGAGTCATGATCATAGGCAACTTTGTTTGGATAACTTAGGCAACAGTTGCCAATGACCTTGACCTACAGACACTGAAAACAATATTTTAAACCGGAAGGTTGCCTCGGCCAGTTGAAATCTGAATTTGATGTTGGGTCAGTAGGTCAGGGGTTAAGGTAAAAGCCAACACAGTGTTTTGAGAACTTAAAAAAATACTTAGTTAGAACAGTTAGACCTGAAATCATGGCTAATGTTTATCTCACACAAGAGCAATCACAGAGTGCCATATCCCCTGCTGAAAGAAGTACAGTATCTCCTCATCATTTTGAAAGAATATGTTTAATCAAAGAGCAAAAACTCCAGAAATACTGCCCCCAGAATTATAGTTCCTGTGCTCTGCGAAAAATGATCTTGAGTAAATACCTCAGAGGCTTTTGGAGTTATGCTCAGGACTTTCTGTATTTGAAGACTGGGATATCTCTTCAAAGTTTAAGTATGAAAATGAACAAAAGGCAGCAACACAAAACGTATTGCACCCAGAGCTTCGCAATAGGACCTATCTGTATGTGAAGTTTTAAGTCAATACCTCAAAGGCTTCGAGCTATGCTTCATACAAAATTAAAGAATGAAAATGAGCAGAAGGCAGTAACTCAACAAATACTGCAATCAGGTATGTTTCCTGTGCTCTGCAATTTATGTAGGATCTATATGTATGTGAAGTTTTGCACCGGGCAAAAATCGAGTATGAAAATGGACAAAGGGCAACTAATCAAAATATATCTCAGCTTATTGTTTTTGACTGCTGCATTTCTTATTGTGATATATCTGTATATGAATTTTGAAGTCAATACATCAACCAAATTTGGAGCTAGGTTCCAGACAGATGGCAATTATGCAAATCAACAACCAAACAGTTACAGTTCCTGTGTATTCCCTTTGCCTTCTGGAGTTATGCTCTGTACGAACATAATAAAAACAGAGGGCAATAACTGAATAAATACTACATCCAGAGTTATTGTTCCTGTCCACTGCAATCCCGCTTATGTGATATATTTGAATATGAAAAATGAAGTCAACACCTCTAGGGCTTTTGGAGCTATGTTCTGACAAGACTGAATAAGAACAAAGGACAGAAAAACCATATTGCTGTAAAAGTTATGGTTCATGTGGGCTTGGGCTAAAAACTGTTTATGCAATAACTCCCAAACAGATTGAGCATGGATATGAAACTGCACCGATAGGTTGGGTTTAATAAGCATGTTCCCTGTTGTTCGGAGTTGGTAGATCAAAGATCAATGCCATGGGAAATAATTATTTGAAAACTTAGCACACAAAGTCAAGAAAAGTTTGACCAAAGGCCATGGTCTAACTTCACACAATACAAAATGTAGGTCAAGGTCAACAGTGTAATGAAATCGATGTATTTTTAACAACTGGGGAACAGTCTTAGAACTACAGAACTCACTGGTAGCCTTGACCAGTAGACTATTGATGACTCAGTGTGATGAAAACAAGAACCATTTGACCTAGAAAGATGAAACTTCAGTGATATGTTACCGCTGACCTGTTGATGACCCCTATATTTTGGGAATAACTGTTCAGTTGGACTTTGAACCATGCCACTTCACTGGTACACTGTACAATATTACTCTGGAATGGTTTGATCTAGAAAACTTTGCTGTTAAGTTGTAGTAACTGTATCCATGATTGGAGAACCATGATTTTTTACCATGAAACAAAGTGCATTGGTTCCCCTTGACTTGTAGATGACCCCTATTGTTTTAAGGTCAGTATGTCAAAGGTTATCAGGGCCAACAGTGTTCTTAAATTGTCTGTTAAATATCTCCAGCCATATTTGATTGAGGAAAATGAAATAGAATTGCAGGTTTTACATGATCAGAAGATGACCCTATTGTTTTCAGAAGAGTCAGTAGGTCAGAGTATCAATGTCATTGTTACTTAGGCCAATATAAATCATTTGCTTGATATTTATACAACGTTTGTTTTTTTTAAATTTGGGCGGGGGGTAATATTTTATTTTTCTTAGTTGACTGTTTCACCTTTGTATATGTGTACATGCTCTTTCTTATTTCACAAGAGATCATAATTATACATGTGTTTCTAGACAAACCAAGAACACCATCGTAACAATTCTCCATTTTTACATGTGAATGTTTACATTGACACTGACTGATATGAGTAAATGCCGTTCCCGGACAGTACCAGACTGATACATGGATACAGACCCTGCATTTCAACATTTTCAATTGAATCAATAAAATTTATGGGATACATTGTTTTTAAAACATTGCATAAAAACTCAGGAATAATACACATTTTTTGTCGATGAATTTCATCTTTAAAATCCTGAATACAACCAAGAAAAATATTCTCAAGGGATAAAGTTTTACTGTGGTCTTGCATGAACCTAGTGACCTACATTATGATGTGATGCATATTCAAAATTATACACAGATCTATATTACCTAGATTGCTCACCTGAGAAATGAAACACTGGCCAGGTTTATTTCTGATAACTGGAAAATGCCAATATATGAAGCCCAGCATTAGTACCAGTGCCAAAGGGACTCGGCTGAGCTAAATCGAAGCCAAGAAACTTTGCAATAGCCTTTATTGACAAAAAAAAAATACATTGTTTTAAAAACAGATAACTTTTGTACATTCATAATGGTAAATTCAAAACTTTAAACAGAAAATAAACATGTAACATGATGCAGAGTTAGACAAGATACATCTGTCCTGCTACTTTAATATAAATGTAGCACACTGTGAACACTTAGTAACAGAACAATATGTCTTTGTTTTAAGCTATTTTAAAAATAAACAAAGTAGGAGCTAACACTTTACCATATTCTCAATTACGAAGAAGCAAATATCAAAATGTAAATGAAACAAAAAGCAATATTTTACCAATTTCATTTGGTCATTTGACAATAAAAGTAATGCTTCAGGCGTGCATCAAATACACAAGTAAATGAAATCTTAACATATGATTATTAAAAATCTTGAATACTCTTTTCAAACTATGTGTGGATCGAAGGTACATAAAGTGGCGCTATACTTTCCATGTAAAAATAAGCATTGGTTATCTTCCCACTTTTATGACACAAAACTGTGGTTTTATAGCAGAAACTCTTCAGGATTGTTTGTACGGCCCCACTTATTCTTAGCTGTACATCTTGGTGCAGCAAGAAATTTGGTTGGAAATAAAATGCATGTAACTCTGAAATCACTTCTTAGTTTGAGTTATCTGCTCTTAAGTGTTCCATATAACAAAGTTTTAATATATTGCTTGCTTAACTGGTTTGTCTCCCCTATCATATGGTTGCCTGTCTTAACAGTGTTAAGTGTCAGAATCTGATAAACAAAGTCTCATTTAATACATTGGAAAATAACAACAGAAGACTTCTTTTCCAATACTCAATCATCTACGTGGAGGTACAGGCGGGGTCTTCGCTGTAGCTCCTGTTGGACGTTTCGTAATCAACTGATGGACTGTTGGATTGTGTGGCGGGGGTTTTGGCAGTTTGGCTGGTTGCTGTTGTCTATTGGCTAGGTACTTGTTTCCCCAGGACTGGCGCTTGAATCCCTCCTGCAATAATAATGAATTAATTCATGGAAAGTAATACAGCTGGAGGGTGGGGGGGGGGGGCATTATGGATAACCATGTACTCTCTTTCATCTACTTCAATTCACATTTAGAATATTTAAAAACCATTTTTACTAAATTTTACCCAGTGAAATACATTAAAGACGAAAATATACCCAAATCTTTTATAGTAAAGATAAAAAATGTTGTTTTTTTTAAAGTGCTGAAAATAAATCCTTGGACATAGGGAAGAAACACAGGTACTTTTGAACTAAGATTTTTTATCAGTTTATAAAAAGTAACTTTATAAACAAATAAATATCTATTGTAGGAATGATAATTATAGCTTTAGGGAAGAAAAATACTGTGTTTACATTCATGTATTTCACAGAACCGGAATAATAATCATGTTTCCTTTTTAAAATGCATTCACTAGCATGCATCCAAAAACAGTTCATTCAAATTTCCATTAAGGAAACAAATCGTGGTACAATGGTGTTAATATCAGCAAAAAAAGGCATAAATGTTGAACCAATATGTTGAACCAATTTACAAACGTATGTATAAGAAGATATTTTTATGCCCCCGAAGATGGGCATATTTAAATCGCACCGTCTGTCCGTCCGTCCGTGTGTCCGATAACGTGTGTCCGGGCTGTAACTTTCCCTTGTATGGACATATTTAAAATAACTTGCCACATGTGTTACACATACCAAGATGACGAGTCGAGGCAAGACCCATGTCCCTACCTTTAAGGTCAAGGTCACACTTAGGTGTTTATTCACAATGGAGTGCTGCATATAAAGACATAGAGTATAGGTTGTGGTGTCCAGGCTGTAATTTCCCTTTTATGGACAGTTTTAAAATAACTTGCCACATGTGTTCCACATACCAAGTCGACTTGTCGCGTGCAAGACCCATGTCCCTACCTTTAAGGTCAAGGTCACACTTAGGTGTTTATTCACACTGGAATGTTGCATGTAATAAGGACATAGAGTATCTAGGTTGTCGTGTCCGGGCTGTAACTTTCTCTTGTATGGACAGATTTTAAAATGACTTGCCACATGTGTTCGACATACCAAGAAGACGTGTCGCGTGCAAGACCCATGTCCCTACCTCTAAGTTCAAGGTCACACTTAGTGTTTATTAACAATGGAATGCTGCATATAAAGACACGGAGTATAGTTTGTCGTGTCCGGGCTGTAACTTTCTCTTGTATGGACAGATTTTAAAATAACTTTCCACATGTGTTTGACATACCAAGACGACGTGTCGGGTTAAGACCCATGTCCCTACCTCTAAGGTGAAAGATACTCTTAGTGTTTATTCACAATGGAATGCTGAATATAATGACATAACAGTGTAGGTTGTCAAGTATGGGTGGTATTTTTTTATGTTCAGAGGCAATTTAAAATAACTTGCCATACGTATTTGACACGTAAAAGCAAGATCAACTTTTCATGTACTGACCTTGTTCATAGGTCAATGTCACATTCGGGGGCATTCGTCATATACTGTGACAGCTCTTGTTTATTTTAACTTTTTTAATATTGATCAATAAATAGAATACATGTCTAAAATATACAGGTTGTAAGACATTAACATGATCTGACACCCAGTGGACACATGTCATATATCAACAGTGGCCATGTCATATATCAACAGTGGCCACATATCATATATCAACAGTGGACACATATCATATATCAACAGTGGCCATGTCATATATCAACAGTGGACACATATCATATATCAACAGTGGACACATATCATATATCAACAGTGGACATATATTAACAGTGGCCATGTCATATATCAACAGTGGACACATATCATATATCAACAGTGGACACATATCATATATCAACAGTGACACATATCATATATCAACAGTGGACACATATCATATATCAACAGTGGACACATATCATATATCAACAGTGGACACATATCATATATCAACAGTGGCCATGTCATATATCAACAGTGGACACATATCATATATCAACAGTGGACACATATCATATATCAACAGTGGACACATATCATATATCAACAGTGGACATCATATATCAACAGTGGACACATATCATATATCAACAGTGGACACATATCATGTTATATTTGATACCGTGAAAATTTGCTTAAAACAAATACTATAATAGTTTTTTTACAAAAGCATTTAGATTTGATGAGTACATTACATGTATATTTCTTTCACGAGGTATTGCTGAAATAGATTTGAGCATGCACAGTAGGATTCTGTGTAAGGTATGGAATAAATAGTTTTCACCTTTAGATACACAAGCGCCATTATCATAATTGGCGCACACTTCATGGCCCTGATAGAATCTATCTTTGAAAATCATTGCTAATAATAATCTGTGTCCATTGACTGATAATAAAATATCTGGATAAATCAACTATGAGGGCAGTGAAACAAAGGACCTCCGCAAGCAATGGTGGACTTGTGTAATAATTTCTTAAGAAAGGGAAACAAGCAAAATGGGATGAAATGAAATATTCATTCACCTAAAACATGATAGGTGATATCTGTTTATAAAGTTTGAAGTCAATACTTCAAAGACTTTAGAAGTTATGCTCTTGACAAAAATTAAGTATAACGAGACTTGTCACAGAGACAGCGCCCTTGACTATTCCCCAATTTTAAGTTTAAGAATGTTCTGATTAAACATGCATAGATCCCTGTAAAATTAGATTTAATTTGTGCAAAATCTTTGCCAAAATTACTAGGTTGAATAATAATAATTCAGGGCCATAATTTACATTATATGCGAAATAAGAGTTATCCATCTTGATTATTTCAGTATGTCTGATCGTTGAGTAATGTTGTATAAGTCTCAATGCAATACATCAAATGGTTGTTGAGATGTTAGCCTATGTGTGCATACATCCAAAGCCAGAATATTAAAGCCAACTAACTAACGGCAATAATTTGCATTAAATGCAAGAAAGAGTTTTTTTACTTGATTAATTAAGTTGGTTTGAAAACAATTGGACAGTTGGAAACACATGTTTATTTCTTTTAGTTTCAATGCAACACATGATGTTTTTGCTGAGATATTGACTTAAATATTGTTACATACAAAACCTTATCCGGAATTTTTAAGTTTAGTAATAAATGGTCTTAATTTGCACTGTATGCATCATAGAGTTATCTAACTTGGGTCTTAATTTGCACTGTATGCATCATAGAGTTATCTAACTTGGGTCTTAATTTGCACTGTATGCATCATAGAGTTATCTAACTTATGTCTTAATTTGCACTGTATGCATCATAGAGTTATCTAACTTGGGTCTTAATTTGCACTGTATGCATCATAGAGTTATCTAACTTGGGTCTTAATTTGCACTGTATGCATCATAGAGTTATCTAACTTGGGTCTTAATTTGCACTGTATGCATCATAGAGTTATCTAACTTAGGTCTTAATTTGCACTGTATGCATCATAGAGTTATCTAACTTATGTCTTAATTTGCACTGTATGCATCATAGAGTTATCTAACTTGGGTCTAAATTTGCACTGTATGCATCATAGAGTTATCTAACTTGGGTCTTAATTTGCACTGTATGCATCATAGTTATCTAACTTGGTTATTAAACCAAAACGGGGAGAAATTTCAGCAAAAACTGAAAGTAAGATTATGGTTCTTGCGCACTGCACTTTTATTGTCCTCTATCTTTGTTTTGTAGATGTAGGTATAGATTTAAATATACCAATATTCCCTCAGTTTTGTTAGTGACATAACAGGCACAGCCCATTGCCGACTTTTTTTATTTAGAAGACCAGATTTAACTGCTACGTTTCTAAGCTAGTCAAAAGTCTAGCTTCTAAATAAATCACTTTTTAAATCCTATTAATGACTAAATGGAAATTTGGCAGAGCTTTCTAAATGATTCTATGTGAGACTGGTGATCCCATATGTGGAGGCATGAGGCTAAACATTATGTAGGCAGAGTTTGTATAACATATGTATGTACAATTACGGTAAGCAGTGTTTTGTGGCTTGAAAATTCTTAATTCAGAAAATGTTAACAAAGACAATTGTGATGGCATTAGCAAATTATGTATAGATGAGAACAGCTGTGAACACCACCACAGACTGGTCCAGCCAGTATACTCAATGATGATTTTAAAGCAGTTGATGATATTGAAGAACTAGGGCAATCACAATATATGAAAAAGGCCCTGAATTAAAGTGTTTTTGAATTGGGGAGTGGTTTGAGGGCTTGTAAAAATTAAAATGGGATAACTTGTATGAATGTAAACAGTCCATTTATTTGAATTGAAGTCAGCAAAGCCTAAATTTATATGTAGTTCTTCAAAATCACAGTGTCAAAGATGTATAATTTTAGGCCTTCAATGCCATTAAAATCTGATAGTGATTTGATAGTGTCTGGCGCTAACCCTATAAATTGTTTAGCATGTGCAAGACCTTCAATCATTTTACAGAGGCTCATTTCAAGTGATTGTTTCAGTGTAAGAAAGTGAGACATTTTACTGCTAGAGGTTATTTTTCATGAATGGCATGAAAAAGCATCACCTATAATACGATGAAATGCCCATATAACATTGAAACAGCCCAATGTTCATTCATGCATATAAACATAAAGGTTTATCTGCATGCATCTTCTAAGGAATTTGATTTGTTGTTACCATGCGTTAGCAAAACATACAATATATTAAATTTTCACTTCTATCCAGAATTCTAAATCAATTGCAATGAATTTTACCTCTTTTTTTTCTGAAGATCTGCGTGTTACTGGCATATCCTGAGAAATGAAATAAAGGGTGTTATGAGCATTTAACTGGTACAAAAGTTTTTTTGCAAATAAAATGAGTAATTCTAGCTTATTGATATTGTGCTTTCCAAATATAAAGTTATCACAACCAGGAACAGTGTACATTTACAAGAATTACGAATTAAATCATATAACTTTTAAAATTTATATACTTTATTTAAGTACAACAAAAGATAATTGCAGAACAAATTTGGCATCCATTTTGCCAACTAAAGGAATTAATTGCCATATAAAATACTTTAATCTGACCAAATATTTCTAAAATTGAGAAACAAAATAATTCAAATTTTGAAACTAGTTTCACCTGGTGATTAAACAATACATATGTAGATTTATTAACATTTTCTTCATATTCAAATTTGTTTTAAAGGAGCAATATACTCATAACTTTGGCATACAGTAAAACTGCGATCGCTCGAGGTCGCCAGGGACCGAGCCAAAACCTCGAGGGAACCGATGTTTCGAACGACCCGATTTTTTATTTTCCAGTTTGATATGAAATATCTTTCAGTGTATTTTATCTAGCTATCCCCCCAGTCATGGGTCCTTCACTAGATTGCTTAGGTGTTCGACAATTTGTAAGTTCTTTCTTATTTGCCATTTTGCAAAGTGACAAGAAGGAATTCTTTTCAGATATTCCGATGTTGGATCGATATGGTAGTGTTTTATTCATATTTTTATTACTCATTTAAATTTCTCACAATTAACTTCTCATAATTATCATCTCAAATGCCCACATCAACTAATATCGGTCAAGCGTTAACAGTGATAAACGGTTTTTCACACCTTATCAAATTGCCTTTCAACTGTCATTGCAATTTTTACAACTTGCGAAAATTTTAACTCCTGGCAATTGTTTGTTTATTTTGGAACACGCGTTCGGGAAAAAGTGTGAAATTATGACCTCGAGGGAGCCATAAGGTTTTGGGCACGATTTGTGTACTTGGGACCGAGGATATTGCTCGACTGCTCGACATAATTAGGTTTCGAGGCAGCGTGGGTATATTTTATATGAAAATAGAAGGAAAAAAGTTCGGGACCAAGCTCCGACCTCGAGGGAACGCCGGTTCTCGAGCGACCGCTTGTTCGAGGGAACACAGTTTCACTGTATTAGTATTTGGACCATGCAATGATAGTCCTTATGTAGTCTATTGATCAACATAGGTAAATAGTTAACAATACCCTCAAGATTGAAGGTGAAAATGTGTAAAGAACAAACTGATTTTTTCACATATTAATGTGTCTTATCTTACAAAATTACATCAAACCATCCCATATGGTCGGCACATTTTGTTGGCATTCAAATTATAACGATGAGACCTTTTTTGTAGTTTCAGCGAAATGTTATTTTTTGCCCAAAAAGGTCTGATTCTCATTTCGGCTTTTATTTCAGACTTAAAATTTTGTCAAAAGAATTCACAGCCTTTAAACCATGTAGAAGTGTTATAAGGTTGTTTAAATCTGCATAATAAAGAAATTTGAGACAACATTCTGTTTACTTCCTGTTTTTTTGCACTAAAATATACCAAAATACAGTTTTGTACAGACTCAAGTCCAAACACCCTACAATGATTCTTTTCTTGATATTTCATGAAATGGTATATGAGACAACAACCTAGGTAGAGGGGTTTTGAGAACATGGCCTTGTTTAAGAAATATATGTGAATGTCCTGGGTTCCTTATCTTTGACCTTAAAGCTGCACTCTCACTGATATACCGCTTTTACAATTTTTTTATTTTTTGTATTGGAAAAAGCAAATTTTTGCGTAAATATCTGCAAACTGATAAAAGATTGCTGACAAAAGATCAGATCAATTAAGACTTGTACAAAGTACATCATCTTCTTAACCACATATGAATAATAAATAAATAAACAAACACATGGTATGACATAGGTTATACATAATATGGAATAGAATCATATT
This sequence comes from Mya arenaria, assembly GCF_026914265.1. NCBI lineage: Eukaryota > Metazoa > Mollusca > Bivalvia > Myida > Myidae > Mya > Mya arenaria. The sequence goes on from NC_069123.1 coordinate 18,311,262, forward strand.
TCCATTCGAAATTAAATGTTTTATGGCTTACTAAAAATCAATTTTTGAACTTAAATATTAAAATCTGCGATCTTATTTTTTGTCAGCAGTCTTATATATCTGGTTTCCATGCATTTTCGCAAAAATTGGCTCGTTCCAAGACAAAAAATAAATAAGTGTTCAATCTGTGAGAGTGCAGCTTTAATACAATTTATTGTTTTAGGTTACAAGACTTGTGTTCAGTCTGTAAGTCATGTGGTTTGAAATTGATAAAACAATCTTCGAAAAATTATCGTTAAAAAAAATGTTTGCTTACACTTTGAACACAGGTAAATAACGCAATTTGTGACTTTGGCATCACTGTATATGAACATTTCTCTTAAAAATAAAACAAAAATGGGCTCTACTATTGTTCAGGCAAGAGCAAAACATGGACTATTAACAGACTCAAATATCACACTCCATCATGGGCCATTAACAGACTTAAATATCACACCCCAACATGGGCCATTAACGGACTCATAGATCACACCCCAACATGGGCCATTAACAGACTCAATTATCACACCCCAACATGGGCCATTAACGGACTCATAGATCACACCCCAACATGGGCCATTAACAGACTCAAATATCACACCCCAACATGGGCCATTAACAGACTCATATATCACACCCCAACATGGGCCATTAACAGACTCATAGATCACACCCCAACATGAGCCATTAACGGAGTCATAGATCACACCCCAACATGGGCCATTAACAGACCCATATATATCATCCCAACATGGGCCATTAACAGACTCAAATATCACACCCCAACATGGGCCATTAACAGACTCATAGATCACACCCCAACATGATATATTAACAGACTCATAGATCACACCCCAACATGAGCCATTAACAGACTCAAATATCACACCCCATCATGGGCCATTAACAGACCCATAGATCACACCCCAACATGGGCCATTAACAGACTCAAATATCACACCCCAACATGGGCCATTAACAGACTCATAGATCACACCCCAACATGATATATTAACAGACTCATAGATCACACCCCAACATGAGCCATTAACAGACTCAAATATCACATCCCATCATGGGCCATTAACAGACCCATAGATCATACCCCAACATGGGCCATTAACAGACCCATATTTATCACCCCAACATGGGCCATTAACAGACCCATATATCACCCCAACATGGGCCATTAACAGACCCATAGATCACACCCCAACATGGGCCATTAACAGACCCATATATATCACCCCAACATGGGCCATTAACAGACCCATATATCACACCCAACATGGGCCATTAACAGACCCATATATATCACCCCAACATGGGCCATTAACAGACCCATATATCACACCCAACATGAACCATTAACAGACCCATACATCACACCCCAATATGGGCCATTAACAGACTCATAGATCACACCCTAACATGGACCATTAAAAGTCTCATAGATGAAAACCCAACATGGACCATTAACAGTCTAGGAGATCACAATTTGTGAATGTTCATTTTCAATTGCTTTTAACAATAATTTGAAAAATTGATTTAAAATTACCTCGTCATCTGGTATCACACCAAGGGCGCTGTCACGCGAACTGGTACTTGAGGAACCTGCAATAATAGGTCATTCAATCATATTCTTAATTTTTTAAAACCATTTGATGTTAAAATATATGTTGAGGGTAAACAATAACATAGAAAATACCTTTTACAAAACAAGTGATGATCTGAGAATTAAAGATTTTATTTAATTAATTTATACAGAATATTTGAACTATTTAAAACAGGGACACCAACACAACATCATTATGTGAATGTGACAAATGTGATTTATTTATAAAATGTTCAGCATAGTATTTTTCTGAATGTGCAGTTATATACATATACAGCACATTACATGTACATCTATACATGTGTGCACTGAAGGGACGGTTTGTTGCTTAGTTTAAACAACATCTGCAACAAACAACCATCAATCCCTGTCAAGAAATCTTTTCCCTGGTATGGTCTTTCTCATAATTGTCTTGTTGTAATGATTGGCTGAATCACTTGTTATGAAAGTGCCTACTACTGATGCATTGTTGTTGTTGTTGTTGTTGTTGTCAGTTTGGTCATGCACGCACATATTCAAGACTATTTTTTTCACAAATTAAAATTATATTTTAATCTCCTCTGCACTGCCCTTTCACCAAACATTTAATGGAAACACTATAGAATGCTTAATACTCCATACTAGAGATAGATGAATCCTTGTCTAATAATGTTACTAATTATGACATAAACATATAAAGGTTTCTCTCAAAATTTCAACAGTGTGGTTAAATAAAATGATACAAACTTCAGCTATTATTAGCTCACCAGAGCACAAAGTGCTCAAGGTGAGTGGTTGTGATCGGTCTTTGTCCATCGTCCGTCCGTCAGTCCGTCCGTCAATAATTGCTTAAAAAACATCTCCTCTGAAACTACCTGGCCAAATTCAATGAAACTTCACAGGAAGCTTCCTTGGGTGTCCCTCTACAAAAATACAACAAGGGGTCAAGATTGATTAACAACAACAACAACAAAATGGCTGACTTCCTGTTTTGCTTTAAAAAAACATCTCCTCTAAAACTACCAGTCCAAATTCAATGAAACTTTACAGGAAGCTTCCTTGGGTAACCTTCTACAAAAATACAACAAGGGGTCGCGATTGATCAACAAAAACAACAATCTGGCCAACTTCCTGTTTTGCTTTAAAAAAACATCTTCTCTGAAACTACCAGGCCAAATTCAATGAAACTTTACAGGAAGCTTCCTTGGGTAACCTTCTACAAAAATACAACAAGGGGTCAAGATTGATTAACAACAACAACAACAATCTGGCCAACTTCCTGTTTTGCTTTAAAAAAACATCTTCTCTGAAACTACCAGTCCAAATTCAATGAAACTTTACAGGAAGCTTCCTTGGGTAACCTTCTACAAAAATACAACAAGGGGTCACGATTGATCAACAACTACAACAATCTGGCCAACTTCCTGTTTTGCTTTAAAAAAACATCTTCTCTGAAACTACCAGGCCAAATTCACTGAAACTTTACAGGAAGCTTCTTTGCATGACCCTCTACAAAAATACAACAAGGCATTGAGGTTGATCAACAACAACAACAACAAAATGGCCGACTTACTGTTTTGCTTTAAAAAAAATCTCTGAAACTACCAGGCCAAATTCAATGAAACTTAGGTAGCAGGTAGCTTCATTGCATGACTGTTTACAAACATAAACAAGGCATCGTCATCAGTAAAGATATGTTTACAATGCAACATTTTTATTAATGCTTTATCACAGAGTTGTGCCCCTTTGCTTAGGTGAGCGTATTAGGGCTATCATGGCCCTCTTGTGGGTTTTTTTACAAATCACAATTTGATGGTGCATCAGTCAACTTAACAAGCTTGTAAGAATTTGTTCATAAATGTTTAATATATGTTTGGCAACTACACAACTGTACACTTTTATTAAAAGTATATGTATTAATAATTGAGTTTGATATTTTTAGCAATTCACCTGTCTACTGTATTTTGGGACAACCCTTGATCTTTGCATATTTTCATACAAGTTATTATGGAGTGGGAGAGAAACAGGAAGGTAAGATGTTATTGAAAAGTCAATATAGCTGAACAATGATTGAACACTTCTTGAGGAGTGATCTTGATAAGTCAATGGGCATAACTCTAAATAACGTTCTTACTTGCAGAACTGGAGGTGGAAGCATTTGAGACTGTACTCAAGGTGCTGTCCCTGTTTCCTGGGCTACCCTTCATAATGCCCCAGGTTGTGTAATTGTTGGGGTGGGTTGGGGGAGCCACATGGTGCTGCACATCAGAAACAACTTGTTAATTAGAATTAGAATTATTGAACTAATGGCAGAAATTAGCAAACTTTATAATAATAACTTTACAGTTTTAATTTTCAAAGTTGTAGATACAAGTTATTCTGGAAAACACAAAGAAAACAATTTTACACCAAAAATGAAAAGCAACCTGTTAAACTTTTGAACATATTTAATATGTAAGGCTTTAATTGAGCTTGTTCATATACCAACAAAATATGTTACATAATGTTTAGTGTGACAATATACTATAGTGTGACAATATCGCATTATACATAACATATAATGTGACAATATAGAATGGTACATAATGTATAATGTGACAATGTAGAATGGTACATAATGTATAATGTCAATATAAAATGGTACATAATGTATAATGTCAATATAGAATGGTACATAATGTATAATGTGACAATATAGAATGGTACATAATGTATAATGTGACAATATAGAATGATGCATAATGTATAATGTGACAATGTAGAATGGTACATAATGTATAAGGTGACAATATAGAATGATGCATAATGTATAAGGTGACAATGTAGAATGGTACATAATGTATAAGGTGACAATAAAGAATGGTACATAATGTATAATGTGACAATATAGAATGGTACATAATGTATAAGGTGACAATGTAGAATGGTACATAATGTATAATGTGACAATATAGAATGGTACATAATGTATAATGTGACAATATAGAATGGTACATAATGTATAATGTGACAATATAGAATGATGCATAATGTATAATGTGACAATAAAGAATGGTACATAATTTATAATGTGACAATATAGAATGATGCATAATGTATAGTGTGACGATATATAGAATGATGCATAATGTATAGTGTGACGATATAAAATGATGCATAGTGTATAGTGTGACATTATAGAATGATACATAATGTATAATGTGACAATATAGAATGATACATAATTTATAATGTGACCATATAAAATGATACATAATGTATAGTTTGACCATATAGAATGATGCATAATGTATGGTGTGATGATATAGAATGATGCATAATGTATAATGTGATGATATAGAATGATACATCATGTATAATGTGACAATATAGAGTTATACCTAAAGTATAATGTGACGATATAGAATGATACATAATGTATAGTGTGACAATATAGAATGATGCATAATGTATGGTGTGACGATATAGAATGATACATAATGTATAATGTGATGATATAGAATGATACATAATGTATAATGTGACAATATAAAATGATACATAATGTATGGTGTGACGATATAGAATGATACATAATGTATAATGTGACAATATAGAATGATGCATAATGTATGGTGTGACGATATAGAATGATACATAATGTATAATGTGACAATATAGAATGATACATAATGTATGGTGTGACGATATAGAATGATACACAATGCATCGTGAGACAATATATATATTCTAAAGTGTTATGATAGCAGCATAAGTTATGGGGTTAGTAGGTGATCCGATATGGGATTTACTAGCAAAGGAAACTCAAGCTCAAACCTAAATATAGTTTCCTGCACTCTGTACATCCCATATTGGGTCACATACTAGCCCCGTAACATATATATCACGTTGACAACCTGTTTACAATGATCTATTTATGGAAAATGTTTCAATTACTCATCAGAATGGGATTAATTACTCATCAGAATGGGATTAATTACTCATCAGAATGGGATTAATTACTCATCAGAATGGGAAAGTGGAAGCCATTTAGTAAGATATAATCAGTGACCCAATATGGAAAAATATGAGGTCTGGTGCCAGTCCAGGACCAATGGTGTTTTGTCATTCATGTTGGAGGTATAATAAAGGACTCTACATGAAGTGTTTAACCAATTTAAGAAGGTTATCACAAATAGCTAGTTTCTGTTATTTTTCTTTGCAAAATGCACAGTGTAAGTAAGCAAGCATACCTCTATGTGAATATTTTTCTCGTGTTTGGGTTTCCGTAATGTGAGCTTTGAGAAAATGCCTCTGCTTTTCTTCTCATCCTTTGCAACTGTATCATATACCTGCTTTAAATGCTCCAAGTGTTTCTGAAATTGTACATTGTATATTTATCACATTTATAAAATCGTAATTCAATGATAAAGGAAAATCCTTCAAAACTATTTTGTTTATATTCAATTGTCTGTAAGTCTTTTCCTGAAAATCTATACCATTCAAAACAGGCTGCCAGAAAGGATTATTCATTTGCATTAACCTTAATATAATGGAAACAGAAACATACTACAGAGAAACCAATAAAATTACTGTATGATCATGTTTTATGACATAACTTTGACAATAAGTCACACTTGTGAATCATCTTTCAAGTGAACAAAGGCCAGCTCCACCCCTTCATGTCACAATTAGGACACTCCAGTCCAGCTCCACCCCAACATGTCACAATAATGGCATTCTAGGCCAGCTCCACCCCTTCATGTCACAATTAGGACATTCCAGTCCAGCTCCACCCCTTCATGTCACAATTAGGACATTCCAGTCCAGCTCCACCCCTTCATGTCACAATTAGGACATTCCAGTCCAGCTCCACCCCTTCATGTCACAATTAGGACATTACAGTCCAGCTCCACCCCGTCATGTCACAATTAGGACATTCCAGATCAGCTCCACCACAACATGTCACAATAATGGCATTCTAGGCCAGCTACACCCAGACATGTCACAATACTGGCATTCAAGGCCAGCTACATCCCGACATGTCTCAATAATGGCATTCTAGGCCAGCTTCACCCCGACATGTCACAATACTGGCATTCTAGGCCAGCTTTACCCTGACTTGTCACAATACTGGCATTCTAGGCAAGCTACACCCCAACATGTCACAACAATGAAATTCCAGGCTCCCTCATTTACCTTTTTTTCCTTCATAGACTTGGAGGAATGCCTGTTTCTCTCAATCCATACCCTGTACAGTTTGTCAACATCCTGAAGAGTTATCTCCCCTCGTTTAAAGCTCCCCATTACTTCATTTAGCTCTTCCAAAGTGGAGGAACCCATTGCTTCCTGGGAGAGTGGTAAGGGGCCTGAATTTGAAAAATATGTGGAAATATTACAATTATCTACCATTGTTTTAGATAAGTGTCATTATGTACCCATTGACCCAAAGAAGCTGTCTACCATTGTTTTAAGAATGTGAACTTCAATTCATGGACAATTTTGTTTTAAAGCTGCACTCTCACAGATTGAACGTTTTGACAACTTTTTTATGTTTTGTCTTGGAACGAGCCAATTTTTGTGAAAATCCATGTAAACCAGTTATATAATCTGTCGATTTTGCTATGGTCACTTACGGCAGATAGGTCACATTAGACCATACCTGACTCATGACGCCACGAAATCTCTTGTGAACTCTCTAGTCACATCAAGACTCGACTACTGTAATGTGCTGCTGAATGGCATACCTATGACCGTGATGAACAAAATGCAAATTGTCAAAACACAGCAGCCCGTATTATAACGAGGACTTCCCGTTACAATCACATCACTCCTGTGCTCAAAGAACTTCATTGGCTACCTATGCACTACAGAGTTCAGTACAAAACACTCTCTATTACATACAAAGCCTTGCATGGCCAATCGCAGGAATATATCAAAAGCATGTTAGAGGTATATAGACCCCTACGCGACCTAAGATCAAGCAATAACTCTATAACACTACGAGTACCAAGAAGTCAGACTGCTATGTATGGTGACAGAAGTTACGTGACTGCTGCCTCAAAGCTGTGGAATTCTCTTCCAAGAGGAATAAGGGACTGTGACACGTATGCTTCTTTTAAAAGAGCCCTGAAGACACACTTCTTCATTTAAATTTATGGGAACTAATTGTCATTATACACAGTTATCCTTAACTTGTCATTTTTCACATTTGTTTATTTTTAATTTATTTATTTTTTTATCATTCTGTAGTTATTCTAGTACCATTGTTTTGTATGTCCATTTTACTGGTTGTATTAATGTTGTGTTAAGTTTTATTCCACTGGTTTTGTAAATTGTACACGATCTATCTGATCATAAGTATTTGTACTTCTTAGATCATTTTTTTAAGAACAGTTTATGATGTGTGTACGCTTAATTTTACTCGGCCCGTGTCTTTTAAGTACTGTTTTAGTATCGCTTCTTATCTTTTATACTTTTTAATACCTTCTGATGATTTTTAAAGATTGGTTGTATGTAGCGGTCATGTTTATTTTTATCATGTGTATCTGCCTTATTCTTTCTATGTATGTTTTTGTATATATACATATATTTGTTTGTTAAGCACTTTTGAACGTATGTTTTTTTATGATAAAAGTGCTATATAAATGGGGTATAATAATAAATAATAATATAAGTCTGCTGACAAAAAATATGATCGCAGATTTTTATATTTAAGTTAATTTTTTTATGTTTTATGCATTTTTCTTAAACCGTTACTAACGGTTTAAGCCATAAAACATTAATTTTCGAACGGAAATATAAAAATCTACGATCTGATTTTTTGTCAGCAATCTTATATCATTGGTTTGCAGATATTTACGCAAAAATTTGCTCTTTCCAAGACAAAAAATAAAAAAAGTTGTAAAAATGATTTATCTGTGATGGTGCAGCTTTAACACCAAGATCATCTAAGATACCATCTATGCTCTAGTTTAATTTTGTTACGATAAAACCAAAAAATTGACACTCTCACTTTATTCACAAGGGTTTCATTTGGAACTCTTATATTCCTGCATTTTCAAAAGAGCCTTTCTGTTTTATCATTAATTTAAGATTTAAACACTGCTCTATTATAATTGAATGATATTAGGAAAATTGAAATAATTTAGAGGTCCAAATAACAACAGCTTAATAACCTATTAGTAAGAAATTTGCACTATTTATTTGGCTAGCATTACCAAGAAAAAGTCTTAAGGAATGTAAGACTTACTGAAAAATGGGTCATCTAACGGCATGCCATACTGAATAGCCTTTTCTTCATCACTTTCCTGTTGGGTGTGGTCACTGGTCCGACGGGCTGGGACAGGAGGGCTTTCTCTATACCCATCAGGAATGGATGGTACTTGCTTATGGGCTAGCTTTACTGGCTTTTTCTGGCTTGAAGTTCGCTCAGGAACAGCTGTATAGTGTATAATGAGAGTCTCTGTATGCTATTGGCAATGCTAGACTTGTTCCTCACAAGGTATTGAGTCAAGCAAGCTATAAGATTTGCAGTTCACCAGCTTAGCAAATTTAGGCCATGTTTTGAGATTGAGAAGTTTAGTTATGTATACTTTCTTTCTCTTTTACTGATAATGGTGACAACACTGACAAGAACCATGCTGGACAACATGATCCTTAAATGTCTGCCATGTTATGCAGGCGAAACAAGAGGGCTGCAGAATGAACTGCAACTTTTGTCTGTTCTTTTTTTATCATGGGGTATAACTCAATGATTATTTAAGCAAGTGCTATGCGCCTTCATCTACATGTTTGTATTAGTAACATGTGTACCAAGTTTCATTAGAATATCTTAAATGGATTATAAGTCATGGTCAAGGCTTTTCACAATGACCCAGATGACAATGACACCAAGGGTATGGCAATACCTCTACTTCTTTTCTTTAAAAAATAGACTAGCTAAAAATGACATAAATTCAAAGAAATGACACAAACTTAAAAAAAAATAATTATTAATCCCACCTGGCGGCTTATCCGACTCGTGAATATCGTCACCCGGATCGACCTCCTTAATGCTTTCCCGGCTTGCAGCAATTTTCTCTGTTCTTTCATAATCATCAAGGTCAGCTTCAAAATCCAGATACGTATTAGGCTTTTGTCCAAATTCATATTCAGATTCAGGTAATCTGATATTAGAGATGTATGAGCCATCGCTGCCTGGTGCATTTGGTGTCATTCTCATATAACCCTTAAATCCTACAGGAGAAGGAAAACACATTAGCAACAGACACATCTTAAGAATAAAGGGAAACAAAGTTATAAAACTGCAATTAATTTTTTCATCCCAAAAAAGACTAAAAAAAAGTTTGATAAGATATGGACATTTATCTTATCAAGATCTAAAATCTAAGGCACGTAATATCCCTGTGAGCCCTAGTGTCAGTATACCCTATAATTTTAAAATCTGATGACCTTGTATGGACAGGACACAATCTATCAACAGTAAGTCTCATAAAGCAAAACAAACTAAGTTCAGAAGGTTGTTGTGACCTTGACCTAGAAGGTAGGGACATGGGTCTTTTGCGCAACACTCATACTATGGTGGTCACTTCTGCCAAATGACTATAAAATCCAGCATTGTAAGAAATGGACCGAAAACAAACTATTATCAGTAAGGCTTCACAGTTTAGAAGGTTGCTGTGACCTTGACCTCAAAGGTAGGAACACCATTTAAGTGGGACATCCTCATTCTATGGTGGTCACTTCTGCAAAAAAAAATTAAAATCAAACCATGAATGAGAAAGATATGGATTCGAACAACAACGGGATGGACCGAAAAACACATTCTAAGTTCAGAATATTACTGTGACCTTGACCTTGCAGGTAGGAACATGGGTCTTGTGAAACAACACATCCTCATGCTATGAAGGTCACTTCTGTCAAATAATTCTAAAATCTGACCTTAAATAAGAAAGATATGGACGGGACAAAAGCTGGACAGATGGATGTGAAGACATACTAAGTTCAGAATATTACTTTGACCTTGCAGGTAGGAACATGGGTCTTGTGTAACAACACATCCTCATCCTATGAAGGTCACTTCTGTCAAATAATATTAAAATCTGACCTTAAATAAGAAAGATATGGACAGGACAAAAGCTGGACAGATGGATGTGAAGACGCGCTTGATTCCTAAAGGTAGCATACATTGGAGAGTATTCTGTTCTGATAAAATCGATGTAGTAAACAAATGGTCCATACTGTTTCACATGAAAAATGACTGAACGTTGTCTCCTAAATGCTGCCTTGCCCTTGAAGGTATATACGTTTCTGCTAGATGTAGTAAATACAGGCCTCCTAGCAGCAGGCTTCATTGCAATTGAGCAAATGAAGCTTTTTAGGGTGATTTCTGTTAATTTAAAGAGCAAATTAAGGATTTTCTTTAACCCGTTTCTCCCTTTAAGAAGCAAAATTATCAAAGAATAATGCACCAGTCAATTGTAACCATGGCCCCCCCCCCCCCCGGGATAAACAGATGCCCCCCCCCCCCCCCCAGGGACCCCCTAGGTAAGGCCCAATCCCCGCTATATTTTTGTGAAGACAAAACCACTGCATTCACCCTGCACTGCGGGGGCCACTTGGACCTGGGGGCGTTGTTACAATTGACTGGTGCATAAAATAGATATAAGGGTCTGAGATCCTACCTGGTAAATTGTGGACACCGTCGTCCATCTTGTGGTCACCAACAATTTTTCCCCGCTTCATTTGCTCATATAGGTCTTCAATCTGCGTGTTGTAGTCGACCATTTCCTGAAGGGTAATGCCATGGTGTTAATTCAAAGGCAAAAGCACAAGGCTACAGAAATAAACATGAGAAGAATGTCATTCCTGCCCTTCTCTGCTTAAAAGTCCTAGCCTAGTTTTTTTTACAAAAATTCAACTTTGGTTATAAATGTTTGAAAATATTGAAAAACCCCAAGAATTTAAATGTACAACATGCATTTTTTATAATAGATATTTTTTTTTTAAATAAAAACAAAATTTGCCCACAATAAAAAGGTTTTCTAATCATGAAACAAACCTGAAACACTTCAATATATTCCACAAGCTCGGTATTCCCCGATTCGCGAGCGATATCAATCGCGGTTTTCCCCTGGTTGTTGGTTATTTCTAGGACTTCAGTGGCTCCCGGCACATCTAGAACGCTTGACAACAGGGAACTCAGTTCATATTTGCAGGCAAAATGCATCAGCGTTGGAAGTTCATCTGTACTTGAATGTGTGCCTAAAAATAATGTTATCAATGTCAGTTAAATTTCCACACTAAACTGAATAATATTAACTGCTGCTTGCAAATTGACCATATTTCCTGTTAGTTTATTTAATTTTAAAGCTGCACTCTCACAGATTGAACGTTTTGACGTTATTTTTTGTCTTGGAACGAGCTAATTTTTGCAAAATTTCATGGAAACCAGTTACATAAGACTGTTGAATTTTTTTTAGATCGTATATCTTTATATTTAAGTTCAAAAATGATGTTTTATGCATTTTTCTTAAACTGTTAGTAACGGTTTAAGCCATAAAACATTAATTTTCGAACGGAAATATGCAAATCTGCGATCTGATCTTTTGTCAGCAGTCTTATATCATTGGTTTGCAGATAATTACACAAAAATTTGCTCTTTCCAAGACAAAAAATAAAAAAGTTGTAAAAATGGTAAATCTGTGAGAGTGCAGCTTTAACATGTTTAACTTCTATGTTACAATTACTGGACCCACTACCACAGTTATTGAACAAATCCACAGTCGCTTCAGCGTGAGTGACTTATTTTTATCGTACAAGCTGTGGCTAAAGTAACTGTTGCGAACTCTTACCATTCAGGGCCTTATTACTCAAAACTCTCATAAGCTAAGGTTGTCTCTTAAGGTGAAGTTTATGTGACACTATGGTCTCACTATTTCGCTAACTCAAACGCTACTTTAGCAAATACACTATCATGGCTTTTCGTAAGTATATTTTGTGTATTGAAATTGTTTCACACATGGCAAACTATCAGATTTGTACCACATCAAAATGTAGGAAAAATAGTTGAAAGAATGTGTTAAGTTCTTTGCAACAAAGGCCAATATTTTCCAACACATTGGGTTAGTTTATGATGTTGGCACATAAGAAATTCATTTTTTTTGTTATGGTATCCATCATATTATAATTTGAGGTAACGGTAACACAATATACAATTTGAGAATATGTACTTGTTTGTTAAATGATTATCATAAATATAAAAGCTTTACGACTTGCTTTATGTATATAGGCTTTTTTCTTCTTCAAATTTCAAATCCTATTGAAATGTGCAGTAAAGTATTCAACGGTCTAAGCTTCATGCAAATGGTTTGGTATGCAATGCTCAAAAGAATTTTAAGAAGCATTTGATACTCACAACTGTGCTACTGTGGTACACAGGACATCCTATGCGGAAGCTAACACTGGCATTATATTTGATATGCAGATGTTTAAATTCCTGTAATGCTTTCGGTACGCTGGATTTGGGTACAATTATTAATGGAGTGTTTGGTATGCAAGGGCTGGGGGTGGGGGGAAAGGGGGATTAGGAGGTTATAACTTTGATTCTGGATAGTGTACAGTCATATTCATTATCTATTCATAAACATTTAAAAATGTAAACCACTTATGATGACTTCGGCAAGTTCAATTTTCAGTATAACATATATATACACTGAAAGATCATTCAAACAAAATGCCACATGTAGGTAACATGTAGACGACATTGCAATCTTCATTAATATTTTACGTCACCAATAATTTGCAAACTCATTCTTTTTTGTCATTCTCTAAAAATTGAAAACCTGAAATATCATTTATCATTAACCTGAGCTTTTTATCTGGGTCCTGATGACTTCGGATAAATGTATAAGCTTATATCAAAGTATAACAGATTATAATAACTTAAATCAAGAACAGAAAGTAGCAGATCATAATCCAAGGGTTGAAGGCATTAGATTGCAATTATTAATGCAAAGGGTAGAAGGTAGTAGATTGTAATAACTCATAGCAATGTTAGAAGGTAGTAGATTGTAATAACTCATAGCAATGTTAGAAGGTAGTAGATTGTTATAACTTACAGCAAGGGTGGAAAGTAGTAGATTGTAATAACTCATAGCAATGGTAGAAGGTAGTAGATTGTAATAACTCATAGCAATGTTAGAAGGTAGTAGATTGTTATAACTTACAGCAAGGGTAGAAAGTAGTAGATTGTTATAACTTACAGCAAGGGCAGAAGGTAGTATATTGTTAAATTTTACAGCAAGGAAAGAAGGTAGTATATTGTTAAATCTTACAGCAAGGAAAGAAGGTAGTAGATTGTTATAACTTACAGCAAAGGCAGAAGGTAGTAGATTATTATTACATTTTACAGCAAGGAAAGAAGGGTAGTAGATTGTAAAATCTTACGGCAAGGAAAGAAGGTAGTAGATTGTTATATCTTACAGCAAGGGTAAAAGAAAGTAGATTGTTATAACTAACAGCAAGGGCAGAAGGTAGTAGATTATTAAATTTTACAACAAGGAAAGAAGGGTAGTAGATTGTTAAATCTTACAGCAAGAAAAGAAGGTAGTAGATTGTTATAACTTACAGCAAGGGTAAAAGGAAGTAGATTGTTATAACTTACAGCAAGGGCAGAAGGTAGTAGATTGTTAAATTTTACAGCAAGGAAAGAAGGTAGTAGATTGTTAAATCTTACAGCAAGAAAAGAAGGTAGTAGATTGTTATAACTTACAGCAAGGGCAGAAGGTAGTAGATTGTTAAATCTTACAGCAAGAAAAGAAGGTTGTAGATTGTTATAACTTACAGCAAGGGTAGAATGTAGTAGATTGTTATATCTTACAGCAAGGGTAGAAGGTAGTAGATTGTTATAACTTACAGCAATGGAAGAAGGTAGTAGATTGTAACAACTGATATGGCTCATAATTTGTTTGTTTGCAAAGAAAAATATTGTTCATATGTATTTATTCACTACAGAATCTTGGTATTAAAGCCTATTAGGTGATAAGGAAGTGTTTACAACCATGTAATAATCAATATTTGTCATAGGATTAGTGTTGATAAAGTCATTTAATCGAAGCATGTATTTTGTAATATTATCATGATCAAGGTTAAATAAATTACCATTCTGTTTAAATTGTCCCAATTTCAGCTTTTAATCTGCAAGTAGTATCTGATAAATTCTACTTCCTTATTATTAAGTAATTTATATGCAAGCTTTAAGTATCTTACACTTAACTTCAGTTTGCAAACTCTTCATGTTTCCCTTTTCATAATACAATAAGATAACATAACAACGTTCAAATTTGAGTATGGTTTTCAGAGGATTTAAAAATAGAGTAGTCTTTCTGAAATTGTAAATTTGTAAGGAATTCACAAAGGTATTGGGAAGTTGAATTGGTATTTGGAAGTTGCAATGGTATTGGGAAGTTGTAATGGTATTGGGAAGTTGCAATGGTATTGGAAGTTGTAATGGTATTGGGAAGTTGTAATGGTATTGGGAAGTTGCAATGGTATTGGGAAGTTGCAATGGTATTGGGAAGTTGCAACAGTATTGGGAAGTTGCAACAGCATAGGGAAGTTGCAATGATATTGGGAAGTTGCAATGGTATTCGGAAGTTGTAATGGTATTGGTAAGTTGCAACAGTATTGGGAAATTGCAACAGCATAGGGAAGTTGCAATGGTATTGGGAAGTTGCAATGGTATTGGGAAGATGTAATGGTATTGGGAAGTTGTAATGGTATTGGGAAGTTGTAACAGCATAGGGAAGTTGCAACAGCATAGGGAAGTTGCAATGGTATTGGGAAGTTGTAATGGTATTGGGAAGTTGTAATGGTATTGGGAAGTTGCAATGGTATTGGGAAGTTGCAATGGTATTGGGAAGTTGTAACAGCATAGGGAAGTTGTAATGGTATTGGGAAGTTGCAATGGTATTGGGAAGTTGCAATGGTATTGGGAAGTTGTAACAGCATAGGGAAGTGGTAATGGTATTGGGAAGTTGCAATGGTATTGGGAAGTTGCAATGGTATTGGGAAGTTGTAATGGTATTGGGAAGTTGCAATGGTATTGGGAAGTTGTAACAACATAGGGAATTTGCAACAACATAGGGAAGTTGCAATGATATTGGGAAGTTGCAATGGTATTGGGAAGTTGTAACAGCATAGGGAAGTTGCAACAGCATAGGGAAGTGGTAATGGTATTGGGAAGTTGCAATGGTATTGGGAAGTTGCAATGGTATTGGGAAGTTGTAACAGCATAGGGAAGTTGTAATGGTATTGGGAAGTTGCAATGGTATTGGGAAGTTGGAACAGCATAGGGAAGTTGCAATGGTATTGGGAAGTTGCAATGGTATAGGGAAGTTGCAACAGCATAGGGAAGTTGCAATGGTATTGGGAAGTTGAAATGGAATTGGGAAGTTGGAACAGCATAGGGAAGTTGCAACAGCATAGCAAAGTTGCAACAGCATAGGGACGTTGCAATGGTATTGGGAAGTTGTAACAGCATAGGGAAGTTGCAATGGTATTGCAAAGTGGCATCAGTAATGGGAAGTTGCAATGGTATTTGGAAGTTGCAATGGTATTGGAAAGTTACAACAGTATTTGGAAGTTGCAATGGTATTGTAAAAATCTTTTGAAAGTAAAAATCTCTCATTTCAAAAAGCATATGAAAATACAACATCCTTGCAGGAGACTTCTCCAACAGCACCACAACATATGCTTACTCTTTGCTTATCTGATAAAAGGGTATAACTTAAAAAAGAACTTTTCTAGATTGATGAAACTTTTTTAAAACAAGAGACTGATGTTTGTCAAACATTATGCCCCTTTGTAAAAAACATAATTTTGATGATTTGAGATTGAATATTTTAAGAAAATTGCATTGAAAAAGGACCTTGATCTTTAACAGTCATTCTTCAAAAGGAAGCATAAAAAAGGTCACATTAGAATATTTTTTTATGAGGTCAAAGTCATAAGTTAATATCAATGTTAACAATAACATTTCAGCTTTACCGCAAGTAATTTAATGCATTTTTATCGTTTTGGCTGTTATGCTTATGCTATTATGCTTATTGTTATTGTTACGATGTGTATAGTGTAGCAATTTTTAACACATTATGGTATGGCATACAATAGTTTTTTCTATGATGAAGACAACCTTATGTTGCTAAAGAAACAGGCTTCAATGTCTCGAAATTTCTGGAGTCTGTAATAACAGTATCAAGCTAAGCTCATTTATTTTGTGTCGGTATAGATTATGTAATATTCTCTTTTAAAAGAGTGAAGCATCTTTAAGGAAATTGTTAAGAAAAAAACATGATCAGCTAAATCTTGGTTTACCTAATTTGGCTTAATGAAACTTTAACCTGTTACGCTTAAAATATTTAAAGGTCGGACGCTATAACAATATGCTAGAAATTAAAAATAGTAATCTGGCTAAATGTGCAAATGGATACATTTGTTAATACAGTGGAAACTGCAGGGACAGGCCCAGTAGTCAAACATTTGAACAAAGACCCTTTCTAGAGGCACAAAGGAAATGCCTTAAAGCTGCACTCTCACAGATTGAACGTTTTGACAACTGTTTTATTTTTTGTCATGGAACTAGCCGATTTTTGCGAAAATCCATGGAAACCAGTAATATAAGACTGCTGACAAAAAATAAGATCGCAGATTTTTATATTTCAGTTCAAAAATTGATGTTTTATGCATTTTTCTTAAACCATTAGTAACGGTTTAAGCCATAAAACATTAATTTTCGAACGGAAACATGAAAAACTACAATCTGATTTTTGTCAGCAGTCTTATATCATTGGTTTGAAGATCTTTACGCAAAGATTTGCTCTTTGCAAGACAAAAAATAAAAAAGCTGTAAGAATGGTCAAACTGTGAGAGTGCAGCTTTAACAGACACTTAAGGGGAGACATACAACATTGCATAACGACAAAGAAGCAGAGATCTGAGAAAAAAGAATCAGAGTTAAAATACCTCACTGAAAGCCTACCTGCAGCATTTGCAATATTCTTTGGTCTCAACATCTCGGCCATACAGGAATCTTCTGGTATGCTGGATTTGAACACATTTGTGAGATAACTATCAAGTCCTGTTCGATCATCCACGTCCAAACCAATAAGCTGACACAGGAATTCCGGGAACGTGTATGCAAACTCAAGCATGTTAGAATACTTCAGCGGTCTCTTGCACTGTTTTGCTCCATCGAAGAATATATACAGAGTGCTCATACCTGCTTTGTTTTCTGAAAAGAGAAGATAACTCATTACAAGAACTGTCATAAGATAGTGAGCTTGACTATAAGCTGCTTTGTCTGTAACATGTAAAACTGAATACAGTGTGTGTATACCGCATGATAAATTACGTCATATATGCTACATCGGAAGCCAAAAATTTGCTTAAAATGCAGACTTAAATCAAAGATAACTTTTCATTCACAACACCATTTTAAATGAAACAAAGGGCAGTCTATGCCGCTTAAAGAGCCCATTATTTGTTTTATTTCTGAAATTTTATGAGGTCATTAGTTTCATCAAACACTTCGACAAACCTGTTTCCAAAATAATGTTTTGACAGTGCTCCATCAGACGGCCGTATTGTGAAAAGGTTTGTCGAAGTGTTTTAAGAAACTAAACTCGCAATCAAATTCTGGTAAAAAGACCGAAGGTGAGGCTCTGTAAGGGGTGTAGACTGCGCTTTGTTTCATTTAAAATGGTGAAGAAATAGTGAAGTTATCTTTGTTTAAAGTCTTTTTTCAAATCAAATATTGCCTTCCGACGTAGTATTTATGACGCAATTTATCACGTGGTATACACACACTGGAATAGCATGCATCACTGATGGACATTGTGCATGAAAACAGGGGCAATAACTTTTATTGAGGATCATAATCACAGAGTTAACTAATTGTTTTGAAACATTAAACTCTAAGGTGAAGAATTATGTCTATAGTATAAATGATTTTTGAAGAATGATCAAAAGCCCTAAAAAAAAAAAAAAACCCTTCTTTCTTGGTCAATCAGGGACCATAATTCGTATAAAGGATCATATTAAGTTAATTAACTTGAATGTCTGCCGGCCTTCAACACTTGAGTATTAAGTCAATTGAATGAACACTTTTTGAGGTAGGGTCAAAAGAGCCAATATACCGAAACACTCCACTTTCTAAGTCAATCAGGGATCATAATTTGTATTAAGGATCATATAAATGTGTCTTATTTGATTTTTTGTCAGCCTTGACACTTGTTTAAAGTATCATGTGAATTGATTTGATCAAGATCTTAGAGATATGGTCAAATTCCCTATTTGCCAAAAAACTTTAACCTTAAATTTTCTTTCTAATTTCACTGAGCAACTGGTTGAAGTATCAAGTTAATTAACTGAATCTTTTTCAGATAAGACTTAAAATCCCAACTTGCCCTTTTTTGTTAACCAAACTTCTGAAAGCTGCACTCTCACAGATTTAACGTTTTGACAACTTTTTTATTTTTTGTCTTGGAACTAGCCAATGTATGCGAAAATCCATAGAAACCAGTTATAATAGTAATAAGACTGCTGTCAAAAAATCAGATCACAATTTTTTATATTTAAGTTCAAAAATTGATGTTTTATGCATTTTTCTTAAACCGTTAGTAATGGTTTAAGCAATAAAACATTATTTTTCGAACAGAAATATGAAAATCTACAATCTGATTTTTTGTCAGCATCTTTTATCACTGGTTTGCAAATATTTACCCAAAAATTTGCTCATTCCAAGACAAAAAATAAAAAAGTTGTAAAAACGGTAAAACTGTGTGAGTGCAGCTTTAAAGGTACAAATTTGTATTTAGGAGAATATTTATAGAGTTGTCTAACTTAATTGTCTGATGGTCATGAACAAATGTGTGAAGTATTAAGTAATAATTGAAGACATAGTATTCCACACACGAGTAAAATTCCCAACTTAACCTAAAACCTAAAACTTAAACCAAACTCCCTCAGTGAATCAAGGGCCTTTATATGAATTAAGAATCATATAGCATTGTGTAACAACGCTCATGCTGACGCACAGGCGTGTAGAAAAGCCCTCCTTATTCTTGGAATCATCGTACTAAAAACAGTTAATTATACAAAAATCACATTGAAGGTCTATGAGGGTACTTCCAACATGTACCTTCCTAAAATGTTGAATCTTTATTACTAGTATGAAAAAGGTTTCTCATTTGTTGATTTATAGAAAACTCCGACCAATTAAGATAGCTGTGGGCATTACTCAGATGCCTGAACTATATTAATTGTTTGTTTTAGTGTAAGATCATAATATATTTTAACAAGTGAGCACCAAGATCCACATTTCATGAGTGGCATAGCCACAAGTAAAACATTCACTTTTGGTGTTCATAAGGCGAAATCTATTGCTATCTTAAACAGAAGAAAACAATTTTTCTTTTTGCCTAAATATGGAAATAAAAAAGTAATTTAATTATTGAAATTGTGTCCCAGCCCTGTGCGCGCTGATGTTTGATTTGGAACCTAGAGCAGCTTTATTTTTAAACTAGTGAAAAATATCAAATTGAATAATTTCAGAAAAATGTTGACAGGCCTATCAATCCATATTTCTTCTTTCCTTGTGAAAGACTGAAGCGCAGATACTTGATAGCAAATGCATTAATACTTGGTGAAAAGAATAAAAATAATCTGAAATCTGATTTTAATCAATTCATCTTCCTGATAGGAAGAAAACAGTACTTATATTCACATGAGTAAGTAAAATGAAATCACAAAAGGTTTAAGGCTTAGTTGGTGTCATATGACACAATTTCACTTCCTAGTTGCTTTTTAGTATCTGAATTGGCTCTATAATCAGAACGCAATAGGCAAGTATCAAAACACTTGATCTTATCTTAACCTAGAAGAACATTATAACATTTGCAGATTGCTATTGGATGAAACACAATTTATTTTCTTGAGCAATTGATGACTTCAAGATGTTTACAAAGTCTTGCTACTCACAGTGCCAATGCCTCTAGATTCTTACTGGTTTCAGATATTGTGTCAATAGTTTGTCAACTCTTTCATGACCGAAATAATTATTTTGGGCAAAGTCTTAGGTTGTGAAGGGGCCATAATTCTATCAAAACTTAGTGGATACTAACCGAAGTCAATCTTGACCTTTATTTCTTGATGTTAGAGAGGGATCTTCTGGAAAAAACTCAAAACAGACTGACCAACTGACCGACCAGCAATCTCACTGCTATAATAAACCTCACTCCCCCAACATTTTGATGGGGTATCAACTAATATTCTATGGAGGGTAACACGGCTTGCTACAAGTAGGTATTACTTTATTGTCGAACCAATATCAAATGTTGAATGTTTTCCAAGTTAATGTCAGCACTATAGTGTCCATGATGATGTCAGAACTGAAATCAAAGCTATAAAAATGCCTATTCTACTATACAAAGAAAAACACTCCTTTCTGATATATTCAATCTGCACACTAGTCATAAAAATGTCAAATTAAAGGGGGAACATAACTTCATCAAGAAATGGTAATTTACGTCATAGTAAAACTAGACCTGATGGTGTTCCAAAAACTATCTAAACCTGTTGACCATTCATGAGTTATCAACCAGACCAACAGACAAGCTCACCATCAAACATTTTTATTTGTGGGGTATAATTATTCCAATCATTATCACAAAGCCTCATCAGTAACAATTGACTTTTGATTTTTTTTAAAAGTTGAAATGAATATACTTAAAGTTTACAAAATGCAAGTTCTTTAGTCCTTAGAAGATGCTTTCATATTTTACCCACCTGGTGCTGAAAACCTGAACGTGTATTTGTTAAGAACCTTGGTGTCGATTTTAGGAGCCAAATCATTTTCTCCGACACAAACTTGTACCACCGTGTTCTCAGGAATCGACTTGTTAAGACACACCATCACTTGTTCACCACCCTAGAATATAACAATTAGTAAAACTTGACTATTTAATCATTATATTGATTCTATCGAATCAACTGTATAAATTTACAGGGGGCACTTTTAAAGGCCATGGGAATTTTACCTTTAATGGGTCTTAAACTCAGTATCTTTTGGGCAAGAGACTGTGACTTATACTATTATACCACTTTACCTCACAGGGTTATATTGAAAACTTAAGTTGTGATTTATCGCTCACTTGCACAACTATTGTGAAATTATTCAATAGCACCAACCGCTCTATCATGACATTCAGGAAGAACTTTATTCCGATCTGAGGACAATCTTAAATGTAATTATAGAGGATATAAGATCAATTAAAAAATAAAATCTCAATATATTGAAAGTTTACAGCAGCTGTGTATGAACTCCTTATCTCGTGTTTACTTGTTTTACAAACAAATTACAAGATAAAGTCTTTTTTTCTCTATTTTATCTTAAGATTTATTTCACACTTAGTGATTTAAGATTGTGTTACTTAACTTCCACAACTTTAAAGTTTCCTTTAATCTCCATAAGTTTGTAAATGTCATCAAATGATCCAATTTTGTTTTTGAAGTTGTTGACCTTAGTGTTAGTAATGCAATTGGGATAAAATACTACAGGAAAACAGCTGTATCAGAAAAAGGTTTCATAATTAGCGATTACTGGGTTTTCTGGAAAATTTGTATAAGGCCTAAAAAAAACTATGTCTGTTTCGGGTAACCCGCAACTACCTATAAAAATGCACCGACCCTAACTATTTTTTTTCCGTTTCTGAGCAAAAAAATATTGGTTAGCGAAGAGAGAGTTACGAAGGGCGGATAAATGCAGATTTTAATCAGAATTATTGTTTATATGATAAAACAAAGTCAGTCAATGACAGTAATGTAGGAAAGACTGCCATGTGCAAGAAAACACTCTGAACTTACGACAGATTTTGAAAAAAATAAAATAAACAAAAACAAAAAAACCCTACCTACCCTACCTAGAAATTTTGGGAAGGTACCCTAAACAAACATTTTTTTATTTTTGGCCTAATTTGTAAATGATTAAAACTTAGGAACCTGGGATTTTCTCAGAAAATTCTCAGGAATGTCTTGATAATTTCTGAACGGGTATTTATTATTTGTGGAATGGTCCCCAGGCCTATTCTGAGATCGATTGAACCAGGGACCTTATATTCAGAGTCTGATACCCAAATTGCTCAAACATCGCAACTGTTGCTGCATTGAAAACAATGAGGCCAAAGACTTTGAGTCTGTGAATGAAATTAACTAACAAATGACTGAACAATATTATGATGCACTGAATGCAAAGTATAGATTACCTGGGTAGAAACCAATTCTGGTGTCCTTTGCCATAAGAAAATGTACCATCTTGCCCTCGCCTATATATCATTCACTTGCTTTGTTTGCTAATTTCTCCTTCAGAGCTTAAAATTCAATTTACTTACATATATATCCTCTCTTTTTTAGTTCTACTTTTTGCTGGACAAAAATGGTTTGAATGGTTAAAAGAAGAGCATTGCAGGTGGTTGCCTTGTTCATCTGTATTACTCAGAGACACCAGACACACCAACCCGCATGACTCAACAATTCGTTTTGTTAAAGTAATGGATCTTGCTACAAAATATGCCCATTGTCTTTGTCAACAAAAGAACCAAGTTTCATTTGAGTATAGTGTACAGTTTCTGGTTTCTGTTTCTGAAACAAATTCAGTGTTTGAACAACACCAACATTGCTGCAAAAACAAAGGCCATCACTGTTACAGGATGTTTCAGACACCAAGGTCATTACTGTCTCAGGATGTTGCTGACACAAACGCCATCACTGTCACAGGACATTGCTGACACAAAGGCCATCACTATCACGGGACATTGCTGACACAAAGGCCATCACTGTCACGGGACATTGCTGACACAAAGGCCATCACTGTCACAGGACATTGCTGACAACAAGGCAATCACTGTCACAGGACATTGCTGACACAAAGGCCATCACTGTCACCGGACATTGCCGACACAAAGGCCATCACTGTCACAGGACATTGCTGACAACAAGGCAATCACTGTCACAGGACATTGCTGACACAAAGGCCATCACTGTCACCGGACATTGCCGACACAAAGGCCATCACTGTCACAGGACATGGCTGACACAAAGGCAATCAATGTCACCGGACATTGCCAACACAAAGGCCATCACTGTCACAGGACATTGCTGACAACAAGGCAATCACTTTCACAGGACATTGCCGAAACAAAGGCCATCACTGTCACAGGACATTGCCAACACAAAGGCCATCACTGTCACAGGACATTGCCAACACAAAGGCAATCACTGTCACAGGACGTTGCCAACACAAAGGCCATCATTGTCACAGGACCATGCTGACAACAAGGCAATCACTGTCACAGGACATTTCTGACACCAAGGCCATCACTGTCACAGGACCATGCTGACACAAAGGCCATCACTGTCACAGGACGTTGCCAACACAAAGGCCATCACTGTCACAGGACGTTGCCAACACAAAGGCCATCATTGTCACAGGACCATGCTGACAACAAGGCAATCACTGTCACAGGACATTTCTGACACCAAGGCCATGACTGTCACAGGACCATGCTGACACAAAGGCCATCACTGTCACAGGACGTTGCCAACACAAAGGCCATCACTGTCACAGGATCATGCCAACACAAAGGCCATCACTGTCACAGGACGTTGCCAACACAAAGGCCATCACTGTCACAGGACGTTGCCAACACAAAGGCCATCACTGTCACAGGATCATGCCAACACAAAGGCCATGACTGTCACAGGACCATGCTGACACAAAGGCCATCACTGTCACAGGACCATGCTGACACAAAGGCCATCATTGTCACAGGACCATGCTGACAACAAGGCAATCACTGTCACAGGACATTTCTGACAACAAGGCCATCACTGTCACAGGACCATGCTGACACAAAGGCCATCACTGTCACAGGACATTGCTGACACAAAGGCCATCACTGTCACAGGACATTGCTGACACAAAGGCCATCACTGTCACAGGACATTGCTGACACAAAGGCCATCACTGTCACAGGACCATGCTGACACAAAGGCCATCACTGTCACAGGACGTTGCTGACACAAAGGCAACCACTGGCACATGACATTGCTGACACAAAGGCCATCATTGGTACAAAACAGCTAACACCAAGGATATCCCTATCACAGGACCATGCTGACACAAAGGACATCACTGTAACAAGACATAGCTGACACCAAGGTTATCACTTTCACATGATATTGGTGACAACAAGGCCATCACTTTTACATGACATTTCTGACACAAAGGCCATCACTGTGACAAGACATAGCTGACACGAAGGATATCACAGTTACAGAACTTGCTGACACTAAGGCCTATCACTGTCACAGGATGTTGCAGACCAAAAGACAATCACTGTCACAGAATGTTGTAAACACCAAAAATATCACTTTCACATGATATTGGTGACAACAAGGCCATCACTTTCACATGGCATTTCTGAAATAAAGGCTATCATTGTCAATGAACATTTCTGACACAAAGACCATCACTATAACAGGACAATTCAGACACGGAGGCCATCATTGCCACAGGACGTTGGCGACACAATGGCCATCACCCTCAAATCACATAGCTGACACAAAGGCTATCACTGTCACAGGACATATCTGACACCAAGGCGTTCACTGTCACAGGACATTTCTGACACCAAGGCTTTCACTGTCACTGTATATTTCTGACACAAAGACTGTTACTGTTACAGGAAATTTAGTTACCGAGGCCATCATTGCCACAGGATGTTGCGGACACAAAGGCTATCACTGTCACTGGACATTTCTGACACCAAGGCCATCACTGTCACAGGACATTTCTGACACCAAGGCCATCACTGTCACAGGATATTGCTGACACCAAGGCCATCACTGTCACATGACTTTGCTGACACCAAGAAAATCACTGTAAGCTGTCATTGCTGACACCAAGGCTGTCACTGTCACAGGACATTGCTGACACCAAGAAAATCACTGTAAGCTGTCATTGCTGACACCAAGGCTGTCACTGTCACAGGACATTGCTGACACCAAGAAAATCACTGTAAGCTGTCATTGCTGACACCAAGGCTGTCACTGTCACAGGACATTGCTCACACAGAGGTCATCACCCTCAGCGGATAATGACATTTTCATATGTAAAACTGACAAACAAATGAACAGAAATTTTTGATGATTCACTGCTGCAGATCTTTTAATATTTGCTGCATTGTGACATGGTAAAGGAACTGTAACGGACTTACCTGTCTAATACTTTCTGGACATATTGCGTTTATCATATGAGGTTGTTTTGGCTTTGCACCTTTTGACAAACCCAATGATCCTGAAGATGACTCTGATCTTTGCCTTTGCATATGGACCTTTTGCACCAGATCAATCACAGATGATAAAGATTTTGCCACCTTTTCTTGTGTATTTTCTTCGCTTATTTCAAATGCTTGCCATGACTTAGATCCAGGATATTTGGGCATCACATTTTTCCCAAGTTCAGTTTCATCCTTTTCTTCCAAGTACAATTTTAACAGTGTAACACAGCCATGGACTTTAAGAACGGGTGACAATGGTGTTGCCACTGTTATGAGAGTTTTTAGCATCTCACTAGAGAGCACAATGCATATCACAGCATAGTGAGGACATAGGGCTTCAAGTTTATCTAGATTTGTACAAACATCCTCAGAATTAACTGACTGAATTTGAGGTTTGGCTTGCTCAAATTCGCCAAAAAAATATTTAGTCCATTCGTTTGTGTCCTTTTCCTCATAAAGAAGCAAGATGTCTTTGACTGCAGTCTCCATATTAGCAGATGGCAGTATATTGCTATTTGAACAATCTTATCTACTTCAAAGGTTTGAAAACATCCCGCTTGCAACTGAAATATATATTGTCCTAGAATAATTGATCTTATTTTTGATTTTTAAACATCTGAACAAAATGAGAACTTTTTAAATGTCATCCATTTTTTGTTCACAACTTAGATAATTTTCAAGTAATATGTCAACTTCTGAATCTTCTTCACATTCTCTCATTTCCTCAAGGCCTGAATTCTTTTTCTTTTACAAATTCAATCTAGTCTAAGCCTGAAAAGAAACACCATTATTTTATATAGTACATGAATAAATAAATAAAGGACAAGAAAAAAAATATTGCTGTTCTGTCTATAAAAATCCTATTTCACTAGCCCATATAGAATGATATGCAATCCAATTTCTGATAAAAAGTGGATTATGATATTTTACTTCCTATTTCCTATGAAAGGGTGCACTTTCAAAAAACGATGTAAACTAAGTGTATATATACATATAGGATCTTCAACTCTTCCTTATTTAAGGCTATTGGCTCACATAAAGCTGTTGATCTAACCTTCTTGTACATATATTTTTATCATATATATATATAGATATGTTTGTATATGTTTATATATATAAAAAGATAAAAGTTTAAACATTACAAATTATGCCAATTTGTTTCAATCTAAATCATGTGTTCAGTGAGAACTATACATCATGACGTTTTGATATTAACTTCCCCCAGTATGACTAATTGGAAAATGAAATTTAACATAACTTGAAGAATAAGGAAATTTAAACGGAATAATACACAAGTAGCTTAATACTTAGATTTGTTTGCAGCATTATCTGTGACATCAGCTTTGCAGTAAATAATTGCAAAGGGAAGTAGCGACTCATTCTAGACTTTTATAAGATGCAGAATATGTACATAAACAGACTCTTTCACAAAATAGTCAATTGCAGGTTTTCAGAAAAAAATGTATTCTCCGTTTCCAAAATCAAGTATGGCAAATGCTACATCTCAGTTATAGACAGCTTGCAACCAACAGTTGACATAGGTTAATATCATGCCTTTGTAACGTGCGACACCAAACAAACACCAACAGATCCCTTCAGAGAAAAGCATGCTCGACCCTGAAGGAGTCCACTGGTCTTTATATACACTAAATTCTCTATCCACACAGAGCCCGGGCTTTGCTAATTTGCATATTACCGACCAAGTTAACAAACGACCTATGAACGTACTTCAGTTTATAACAAAATGCTTTAAACGCACATCCGCCGCCTACAGCAGACCCTTACATTACTTTCCTCTCCGAGAAGACTCGTCACGAGTTTTGGTCTGGGAAACTCATGGGTAAGGCTACTCCGATTCGGCAGTTGTCAACATCCCACCACTGCCACCATTTGTAATGTGTGACACCAAACAAACACCAACAGATCCTTTCAGAGAAAAGCATGCTTGACACTGAATGGGTCCTCTGGTCTTTATATAAACTAAATTCTCTATCCACACAGAGCCCGGCTTTGCTAATTTGCATATTACCAACCAAGTTAAAATACATACTATGAACGTACTTCCGTTTATAACGAAATGCTATGAATGCACATCTGCCACCTACAGCGGACCGTTACACCTTTAAAGTCCTGGATTTTAAAATGTAGTCGTAAAATAGTTTGGTAAATGATCTTCAAGATGGCAAATTTTTTGTTAAATGTCGGAAATGCATGTACAAGTAATTTGAAATAAAGGTTTGCATTTCCCAGCGTAAAATTTCTTTTCCCCATGGATATTCCAATATTCCTACCATAAAAGTATAAGTTGGTAAACATAAAACGAATAATTTGAATGTTTAATATGAATTATCTGAATTTCCAACATTTCCATAGAAATAATCATTCCTGTAACATCACAAACCCATGTGATGACTTATCCTCACAATAAATTTAAAAGTTTCCCTGTTCACCAATGAGTTGTAAATGCTTGCATATCGGCTTTTTTGCCTAAATTTAACAATATTTAGGAAAGAAAAAAACATTATCTTAATTATAAACATTAATAGGAAAACCACATTTTGGTTTTTAAATGTAGATGAGTCTCTTTAAATAAGGGAAATAATACTCAATTTAGTTTTAAGTCATAATTAATTATTACAAAATATTGAAACTGCTGAAACTGATATAAGCATACAAATTTGTTCATTTTCACTTCCTGTTAAGTTAATGCTTATGCTCATTTGATCAGGGGCATACATGTAGAAAAATAGCGTGCAGCTAAATGAGACTTGCTAAACATTTAACATTGTTTTATGCATGGACAACATTTTTTCACAATTAAACCATACTAAAAGTTTAATACAGTTTCTGTTCTTTTAGATGAAATGCTAGTTCTATAACATACTCATCAATACCATATCTGAGTAACGGACAGACTAAAAAATGACTTTATTCACCATTTTTATTTATTATATTTTTTAACTTAAAAAAAATTGTAACAAATTTTCTCACGTGAGGCGCAACAAATGTTGATGTCCAAATGTTTTAAAACAGTATCTCCAAATTCACAGGTAAAAATTGATACTAAATAAATACAGTAGTTCACTTAAACTTAACCACTTGAAAAAATGACAATGAATATGAGTGCGTGTATCTCCATGTTGCTTGATAACAATATCCTGCTTGCTCACTACTAAAATGTTAAAATCGCTGCTGGTTTAATAGGGTATTCCAAATGATGACCCATATATAAAACTGTACATATAAATCACAATGTTTGTTAAAATAAATCAGAAAAGTTTGATAAGCTACCAATAAACCTACTTGCTAGGCAAAAAGTCTCAAGTGCTAGTGTTTACAAACCTAAAGCTGCATTAATTTATAACAGATATATTTTTAGATAACCTGCAACCAGGAAGTGATAGCCGTTTTTGTCTTGTTTAAGTCTTTATAAGAAGACAGCAGTGTAAGTGTATATACTGTGCTTGATTGTTTTGATTGAAAAAAACTGACTCATCAAAAAGTATCAAATTAACTGCCCTGTATCAATTAATTATTTGTAGCAATACAATCAGAACCCATAATACAAAAATATTCAAGATCATATTTCTTAAATCATAGCTAAATGTAGTGAAGCACCACATTCAGATGTTGATGCTTATGTTTATTTTTGCTGCTGAAGGGGAACATGGCTCTAGTGTGTTCCAAAGATTTTTTATAAAATTTGACCTTGTGACCTAGGTTTTGACCCAATGTGAACCACTTTTACAAACCATTGTGACTTGATCATGGGGGACATTCTGGCCAAGCTTGGACATTATCTAACCAACCTCTTCCAAGATATGTTCCAATGATTTGGTTCCAGACTAAGAAAATCTAAGATTTTACCTACTGACCTAATTTTTTAACACATGTGACCCAGTTTTAAATTTATCAGAGAGTTTAACCTAAATATTGACCACATGTGTCCGACTTTTAAAAACGTTGAGAATTCATCAAGGGAACCATTCTGACCAAGTTTGAACATTACGGTAGCTGAGTTGAACTGAGTATTCATACTAGATCAATCCCTACCAAGATATGTATATTGATGGACGGACAATGCCAAAACAATATTTCGGTCATGGAACCTTTATGATAATGAGTGATAAATCTTATTTTTCTGGTACCTCCACAGTATTTGTGTATTATACGGACAGTATGGATAGACTGATGGACAGAGCCAAAACAATATCCACCTTCCGAAACCTGGTTCATCGGGGGAAAATAATCAACTAACTTTCAAAAACTATTTTATGAACTCTTAATAATAATTGTGAGCGGCATTATTATTTTGATAGCCATGTTAATCATCACAAAGAAGTTTATAATGCTTTTACGAGGTGTTTTGGAGAAGGGACACATCTATTCTTAGCAGGACATTGCTGAAATTAATATAGTTACCACCATTTTTCTATAAATGCTTTGGGCTTGTTTGGCAGATAACCTAACAACCAGTTATTGGACTGGAAATGAATGTAAAGTCTTAAATCTCTGTATAATGGTCATGAATTAAAGTACACATGGTAATTATTATTTCTTTCAGTTCTCGAGCCTGTACAATTTGATAAATTTTTGAAAAATTAAAGTATGTACGAGTTTCAAAACTCTAACCTTGCTGATAATTTTTTTATATCTTTATATGTCAGCCCATATTCATTCACAATTTTACTTATGACAAGATGTTTCCATTGACATATGCCACTTTGGGCATAGAAATGAACCTAGAAATGAGGTTCAGATCAGAAGCCTTTCCCTTTATAACTTCAGCAGTTACAGCGCTTGTTTCCTGGTCTCTTTTATGGTAGGAACTCCTCTCACTTGAACAATTGCTTTGTCTCTGAGTCGAGGCAGTCCCCAAACTAACTGACTTTCACTCCTACTGAGTAGCCTTCTAACTTTTAAGAGCCATATAAACAGTAAACCCTAGCAGTTTGATTACCCAATCCCACACATGTTAACTGTGGCAAGAAAACCCCTTGTCTTTGAAAGTACACTAGGTGTTCAGGATCTGACTTCCAATGCCAACAGAAAGAGAGGCCAGAAATCCCACAAGGTGAGAATTTTTAAATACGAGTGTCACTTTGTCCCAGCAATAAGAACAAGAGATGTTTGTCAAACGTTATGCCCCCCCTGAGCGCCATGTTGTCAGGATTATATGGACAATTGAATGAAATATGCATGGACCGAAATGACACCTGATTTGTTGCTGTTTTAAGATTATGACCATTAAAGTGTGAGGATAAAGTGTGTTATGACCGTCATGACCTTTGACTCTATGAACTCAAAATCCAGAGTCATCAGCTGGTCACCAGAAACCTAAATGTCAAGTTTGAGGGCCATGGGTGCAGGCATTGTCAAGTTATCACAAGACAAGTTTTTTTCGTTCAAGGTCACTGTGACTTTGACCTTTGACCCGATGACCACTTAAATCATAAGGGGTCATCTACAAGTCAGATGCAACTCCAAGTTAAGTTTGAAGGCCATGGGTTCAGGCATTATTGAGTTATCACTCGGACAACCTTTTACCATTCAAGATCACTGGGACCTTGACCTTTGGCTCTATAATCCTAAATCAATAAGGGTGATCTACTGGTCAGGCTTAACATCCATGTCAAGTTTAATGATCATAGGTTCAGGCATTGTTGAGATAATCAGTGGGGGAAGATTTGTTAACTCTTTTGCGTTAAAGGTTACTGTGACATTGACCTTGGCCTGATGACCCCCAAAGTCAATTGGGGTCATCTACTGGGCAGGCCCAACCTTCATGTCAAGTTTGATGACCATACGTCCAAGAATTGTCGAGTTTGCTTTCAAGGTCACTGTGACCTTGACTTTTGACCCCTAAAATCAATAGGGGCCATCTACTGGTCAGGCCCAACATCCATGTCAAGTTTTGAGGGCCATGGGTGCAGGCATTGTTGAGTTATCACTTGGACAACCTTTTATCATTCAAGGTCACTGTGACCTTGACCTTTGGCCCAATGACCCCTAAAATTAATATGGACAATCTTCTGGCCGGGCTCAACCTCCAAATCAAGTTTGAGGGCCATGGTTGCAGCCATTGTCAAGTTATCACTTGGATAACCTTTTACCATTCCAGGTCACTGTGACCTTGACCTTTGGCCCAATGACCCCTTAAATCAATAGGGACCATCTTCTGGCCAGGCCCAATCTCCAAGTCAAGTTTGAGGGCCATGGGTGCAGGCATTGTCGAGTTATCACTCGGACAACCTTTTACCATTCCAGGTCACTGTGACCTTGACCTTTGGCCAGATGACCCCCAAAAACCATAGGGGTCATCTCCTGGTCAGGCCAATTCTCCAAGTCAAGTTTGAGGGCCATGGGTGCAGGCATTGTTGAGTAATCAATCGGACAACCTTTTA
The DNA here is from genome assembly GCF_026914265.1 of Mya arenaria. NCBI lineage: Eukaryota > Metazoa > Mollusca > Bivalvia > Myida > Myidae > Mya > Mya arenaria. The sequence goes on from NC_069123.1 coordinate 18,343,655, forward strand.
CCATTCAAGGTCACTGTGACCTTGACCTTTGGCCCAATGACCCCCAAAAACAATAGGGGTCATCTACTGGTCAGGCCCAACCTCCAAGTCAAGTTTGAGGGCCATGGGTGCAGGCATTGTCACGTTATCACTCGGACAACCTTTTACCATTCAAGGTCACTGTGACCTTGACCTTTGGTCTGATGACCCCCAAAACAATAGGGGTCATCTCCTGGTCAGGCCCAACCTCCATGTCAAGTTTGAGGGCCATAGGTGCAGGCATTGTGGAGTTATCACTCGGACAAGCTTTAAAATTGTTTTACCATTAAAGGTCACTGTGACCTTGACCTTTGACCCGATGACCCCCGAAATCAATAGGGGTCATCTACTGGTCAGGCCCAACCTTCATGTGAAGTTTGATGACCATACGTCTAGGAATTGTTGAGTTATCACTCGGACAAGCTTTGGTCTACCGACGGACCGACCGACCGACTGACCGACCGACATACCGACATGCCTGTGCAAAGCAATATACCCCTCTTCTTCGAAGGGGGGCATAATTAACTTCCAGACTAAATTTGAGCCTTCTAACGCAAAACAAAGCGGATATCAGAAATCCACAATGTGAGAACTAAGAATTATCACTTTAAATAAGTGTGCTGGACTTCTGCTTACACAACCAATGAGTTCTGCCAGGGGCTGGAGCAATATTGCAACGTATGAACTTGTGGCTGGTGCATAGCTCTTTAGAAATGTAATTAATTTATGCAAACTTATTAGTCAAACTGAATACTGCGGTAACTTCTGTAAATCATTTAATGTAATCTAAACCTTAACTGCTGAATACTTAGGCTCTCATTTTACCACAATACTTTTAGTGCAATAAAAAAATTAATTTATCTTTGAGTGAATCAATCCCTTTTAAATAAATGTGCTCAATCCAACTTTTTTGTAAAATAACTTTATACTTTTCTGTATTGTCAAAGGTCAAGGTAATAGGTCACAGGCCGGTTTAAACTTGTATGGATGTAAGGAAAACGTAACACTAGCTTTGAATGAAAATAGGGCATTTATTAACGCCATAAAAATGATTTTACAAAATAATGTTAAATGAAACATAAAAGTCAATGGCATGTGTATAATAACATTTCCCTAAAAACATATCTGGGTGGACCAATCCGCCACGAGGAGAATCCTTCGCCGCCACCCAGTTATACTTATAGAATGCTGGACCTTTGTAATGAGGAAGATGCAACTAAAACACAATACAGAAAATATGTGGATAAAGAAGATGGGGCAATGGATGACTTCACTTGATGCATTCAGGAAGTGATAGAGTACTGTAAATAGAAAACAACATGGAAAAGTCGGATCAAAAATATTGATTGAAAATAAAAGTGCTCAAAATTTTCTAATAATGGTAACCATGATGATCTTGACATTTGACCTTAAAATGAATAGGGGTCATCTTCTGATCATGACCAATGTGCATATCAAGGTTGCAAAGTCCTTCAACGTCATGAACGACTTGTTTTGTCTGCACATAACCATCTTCTAAATTTGACCTAGATTTTATCAATTCAACCCATTTTGGGCCAAATTTGTAAGCTCTAGAGTTTACAATATTAAACAATTATCAAACTTAGTGACATACTTTTGAACCCACAATACTGTAAATCTAAAATGACCCAATTTTTAGAGGATTAAACATTTTTACCAAGTTTCAATGATTTTGGACTAAAATTTTTGGCCTCAAGAGTGCTTAAAAAACCAAATTTGGACAACAAACAACAGGCTGACAAATATCATCCAATGGTCAGTCCTAAAAGCTTAATCACCCTGAGCAATTCAAGATCAGGTGAGCTTAAAAAACATGGAAAGAAACCTGAATTTTAAATAATTATTACGTATTACACAATGATAATGTGGGTAACTAAAGTCTGTCAACTCCTTATCAACTAATTCTTTTCTAAACCCCTTAACACTTTCATAACAATAGCATTTCATTAAAGTATAACATATTTTATTAAGATTGATACAAAACTGTGATTATGGCACACGTAGATGCTTACAACAAAGTTGCTTCATAATATCTTAGGGCATACATAGAGCAAATTTGGCTGTGCCTTAATCAGTTGATGAAAGTTACAACCACAATGGCACTACTGTCTTTTCATGTCAATCCAGGGGTAGATCAGGTGTCCTTGTAGCAAATTCTTCACAATTGTACTCCAGCTATAGTGTTGTCTGCTACTGTCTGGTTTCCATGTAAGATTCATGGTTCCTTTTAAACTTGGTCTTGTTCCCTGTAAATACATCACCATGAACTATTTTAGATAAAGAAAAGGCAGATTCTTTACAAGTGCATCACTCATAATTGTATGACATGGAATCAATTGCCTCATTCGGAACTCCTTGGCCATTTTCCATCTAAAACAACCTTGGGTGTATGCCGGTGCATCAGTAAAGTAGTTCCTAAATTTTTTAATAATAGTATTCATTAATTGTAGTGTTTTAACATGTATGTTGTAAATCTAATTTAAAATTGTTTGCCAAGAAAGTGAATTATTGCATAAACTAGAGCTATCACTGAAGGTGATTAATACCCCCGAACGCCGCCCTGATATGAAATTGCAGTCAACTATTTGGAAAGCCAACCTATAAACGACAACTTTATTTTATGGACTATCGTCAGGTATTCATTTTTTGATTATGTTTTTAAAAGTTAGAAAAAAAGGTTTTAAACAATATCAGTGATGCTAATACTGAGATGTAAATACTGATATATTTGATGTTCTAAAGCACAGAATATATGATTGCCTATGACCATCTATAAATGAGTTAAGTTACTTTTTTTCAAGTTATGCTCCGGACAAGAAAAAAGTAACAAAGGGCAATAACTCTGTAATAAGCTGAAATAGAATTGCAGTTCCTGTACACTGCACTTCCCCTCATTATGATCTATCACTGTATGAAGCTTTATTAAATTCCATCCAATAGTTTTCAAGTTATGCTCCGGACAAGAAAAGGTAACAAAGGGTAGTTACTCTGTAATTAGCTGAAATAGAATTGCAGTTCCTGTACACTGCACTTCCTCTCATTATGATCTATCACTGTATGAAGCTTTATTAAATTCCATCCAATAGTTTTCAAGTTATGCTCCGGACAAGAAAAAGTAACAAAGGACAGTAACTCTGTAATTAGCTGAAATAGAATTAGGGTTCCTGTACACTGCACTTCCTCTCATTATGATCTATCACTGTATGAAGTTTTATTAAATTCCATCCAATAGTTTTGAAGTTATGCTCCGGACAAGAAAAAAGTAACGAAGGGCAATAACTCTGTGATTGGCTGAAATAGAATTACGGTTCCTGTACACTGCACTTATTCTAATTATGATCTATCACTGTCTGAAGTTTTATTAAATTCCATCCAATAGTTTTAAAGTTATGCTCCGGACAAGAAAAAAGTAACAAAGGGCAATAACTCTGTGATTGGCTGAAATAGAATTACGGTTCCTGTACACTGCACTTCCTCTCATTATGATCTATCACTGTATGAAGTTTTATTAAATTCCATCCAATAGTTTTGAAGTTATGCTCCGGACAAGAAAAAGTAACAAAGGGCAGTAACTCTGTAATTAGCTGAAATAGAATCGCGATTCCTGTACACTGCACTTTTGCTCATTATGATCTTTCACTGTATGAAGCTTTATTAAATTCAATAGTTTTCAAGTAATGCTCGGGACATAAAAAAATATTAAAGGCCATAACTCTGTAATAAGCTAAAATAGAGTTATGGTTCTTGTGCACTGCACTTCCTCTCATTGTGCTTTACCATTGTATGAAGTTTCAATAAATTCCATCTAGTAGTTTGCAAGTTAATTTCTGGAAAAAAAAATTTGACAGCAAAAAAAACAAATAAAGGGCAATAACTCAGTAATTACATTAAGTAGAGTTATGGTTCTTGAACACTGCACTTCCTCTCATTGTGCTTTACCATTGTATGAAGTTCCAATGAATTCCATCCAGTACTTTTCAAGTTATACTCCAGACAAAAACAAGAGCTGTCACAGTATGTGACGAATGCCCCCGAATGTGACATTGACCTACGAACAAGGTCAGTACATGAAAAGTTTATCTTGCCTTTACGTGTCAAATACATATGGCAAGTTATTTTAAATTGCCTCTGAACATAAAAAAAATACCACCCATACTTCACAACCTACACTGTTATGTCCTTATATTCAGAATTCCCTTGTGAATAAACACTTAGTGTATCTTTCACCTTAGAGGTTGGGACATGGGTCTTGCACACGACACGTTGTCTTCAAATGTGGAACACATGTAGCAAGTGATTTTAAAATCTGTCCATACAAGGGAAAGTAACAGCCCTGACACGACAACCTACACTCTATGTCCTTATATGCAGCACTCTATTGTGAATTAACACTAAGTGTGACCTTGACCTTTGAGGTAGGGACACGGGTCTTGCACGCGACACGTCGTCTTGGTATGTGAAACACATGTGTCAAGTTTTTTTAAAATCTGTCCATACAAGGGAAAGTTACAGCCCGGACACGGCAACCTATACTCTATGTCCTAATATGCAGCACTCCATTGTGAATAAACACTAAGTGTGACCTTGACCTTTGAAGTAGGGACACGGCTCTTGCACGCGACACGTCGTCTTGGTATGTGGAACACATGTGGCAAGTTATTTTAAAATCTGTCCATACAAGGGAAAGTTACAGCACGGACACGACAACCTATACTCCATGTCGTTATATGCAGCACTCCATTGTAAATAAACTCTAAGTGTGACCTTGACCTTTGAGGTAGGGACACGGGTCTTGCACGTGACACGTCGTCTTGGTATGAGGAACACATGTGGCAAGTTATTTCAAAATCTGTCCATACAAGGGAAAGTTACAGCCCGGACACGACAACCTGTACTCTATGTCCTTATATGCAGCACTCCATTGTGAATAAACACTAAGTGTGACCTTGACCTTTGAGGTAGGGACACGGGTCTTGCACGCAGCACGTCGTCTTGGTATGTGGTACACATGTGGCAAGTTATTTTAAAATCTGTCCATACAAGAGAAAGTTACAGCCCGGACACGACAACCTATACTCTATGTCCTTATATGCAGCACTCCATTGTGAATAAATACCAAGTGTGACCTTGACCTTTGAGGTAGGGACACGGGTCTTGCACGCGACACGTCGTCTTGGTATGTGGAACACATGTGGCAAGTTATTTTAAAATCTGTCCATACAAGGGAAAGTTACAGCCCGGACACGACAACCTGTACTCTATGTCCTTATATGCAGCACTCCATTGTGAATAAACACTAAGTGTGACCTTGACCTTTGAGGTAGGGACAAGGGTCTTGCACGCGACACGTCGTCTTGGTATGTGGTACACATGTGGCAAGTTATTTTAAAATCTATCCATACAAGAGAAAGTTACAGCCCGGACACGACAACCTATACTCTATGTCGTTATATGCAGCACTCCATTGTGAATAAACACTAAGTGTGACCTTGACCTTTGAGGTAGGGACACGAGTCTTGCACGCCACACGTCGTCTTGGTATGTGGAACACATGTGGCAAGTTATTTTAAAATCTGTCCATACAAGGGAAAGTTACAGAGCCGGACGGACGGACGGACGGACGGTGCGATTTTAATATGCCCACCTTCGGGGGCATAAAAAGTAACAAAGGGCAATAACTCAGTAATAAGCAAGAATAGAGTTATGGTTATTGTACACTGCACTTCCTCTCATAATGCTCTACCATTGTATGAAGTTTAACACAATTCCATCCAGTAGTTTTTAAGTTATGCTCCGGACAAGGTAAATTGCAACGGACCGATGACAAACCGCCAAACCGACGGACCAACCGACCGACCACAGGGTGACTCCAATATACCCCCTTCATTGTCGGGGGTATAATAATTAAGATTCCCAAGAGCAATAATATTAAGTTTAACTGCTAAGTTTAAATTTAAATTACAAGCAATCTACTTGCAGTGTAGTTAAAAATGTAAATATTTCTGACATTGTAAACCGTATATATACATCTGAGGTTGTTTTCGATGGAACCTGGCCAAGGAGCTGTGATTGCATTTGTCTTCGTTAACTTCAAACATTCTTAAAAATTAAGTTAATGAAACTTAGAATCAAACACAGTAAAAATAATAAAAGTCACAAACATACGAGCAAAGTGGAGGTTACAGCATGTTTGAAGGGCATGGAGATTTCAAGTCAGCATGCAAAGCTAAACTGTGTTTTTTCACACTGACGGTGTGGTATAAGAAATGATTAAGCAATTTGTTCTTATCATATGGCCACTTTTAAAATACCTGACTATTTCAAACTAATCTAATGTTTAGATAACTAGAACTCCGCGAGTCGGATGTGTCGCCTGACGAATTATTTACTGTCGACATTATAGCTGTTAGATTGGCATTTTATTCATTTATAGACAATGATGTTGCCATTTAACTTTCAAGTGTAGGTGGCATTTGAACTGAAGGTAACAACGTTAAGCCAGAAGCAAGCAATTGGTTATATAAGCAAAAATGAGCACAATAAATACTGAAGTCAATGACATTGAGAAATAATTTGAAGATAATGGATTAATACGTTTTCAGGTGTGAAATGAGCATCTCTGTCTTGCTTCTGTCTAAACTGCTATCCCGACCTGTTTATGATGGCTGAAGTAAGACTCCAATTCACCAACAGACAAAATTTAAGCTTGAAAATTAACAAAGGGCAATAACTCTAAAAATATGGCAGCAAGAGTTACGGTTCTTGTGCACTGCACTTGCCCTCAATGAGATCTATCTAGCTATGAAGTTTCAAGTTGATACCTCTTATATTCTTCAAGATATGCCCCGGACAAAACTTTAAGCATGAAAAATAACAAAGGGCAATAACTCTAAAAATATGGAAGCAAGAGTAACAGTTCTTATGCACTGCACTTGCCCTCAATTAGATCTATCTACATATGAAATTTCAAGTTGATACCACTAATAGTTTAGGAGATATACCCAGGACAAGCGAAAATGGGACGCGGACGCCGCCGTTGACGCCGCCGACAAAAGTAATCCCTATATGTCGTCTTTTCAGGCGACACAAAAATGTGGTGAGTTTTCATTGACTGTCAGTATAAATATCCATGAAATATTTGAGTTAGCTGATTCTTTATCATGATAGCCTGGTTGTGCTTTTGTCTGCTGCTGGTTTTCATACCTTGTTCAGTCCCTTGCAGATAGATCAGGACAAGTAAAGATCCATGCAGACAAGTTGGAATTATAACTGGGCAAGTAATGAAATTGTCCGAAATAAAAATTTCCAAAATATAATTCTAGCTAGCTTTTTCGTAAAGGTGTCATTATAATTTATGATATACTAGTGCACAATATGGTGACTGGTTAAAAATTGATGTCCGATACTTGTGTTAAGAGCATGTTTGTTTCAACTAGCATAACCAGTCATATCATTTCCATTTTATAAATTACTTTTTGATCTTCACATTAAAATATGTAAACATATGATTCATGAATAATTATGTAGAATGTTTGGTCATTTTCATGTAAAAAATGCAAAGCTAGAAAAGAAAAGGCTTCCACATGAATAAATGAAGAAAACATCAAGCTTTATTGTTTTTATCTTATTTGAGAATGTTACAAAAAAATTTGGGCAAGTACATTTTGGTCAAATTTAGCAAAACAAATATTTATGACTGTGGTGTATGCAGTGAGCAAAAAGAATGTGTTTTTTTCACAAAGCCATCACTGAAGGTGCAGCTTTTTGTATTTCAGAGTGGTTGAAACCTCAACTTTGCTCGTCTTCTTATGGTCACTATTTTGAAACTCAACCATGCATGGCAGTTATGGATGGAACACGAACCAATATTATTTGTAAGGCTTTTATTGCAAAACTGGCAAAATTCTAAGGTGCGCAGTGACCTTGACCTTGAGCCTGACACCCAGATCTTGCACGTGACATGTCATCATTTTATGATGGTCACTACTGTGAAAATAAGTTATCGCTAGACATGAACAACTATCATCAGTAAAGCTTATATAGCGAAACTGACAAAGTTCTAAGGCATGCAGTGACCTTAAAGCTAGGGACCCTGGTCTTCAAAAAAAACATGTTGTCAACTTATGGTACCAGTAGTCCCTTCTGGCAAATTATTTCGAAATCCAACCATGAATCACAAAGGTATGGATGGGCCATGAAAGCTCGACATACAGACAAATACAAAGACACATGTGATTCGTATATAGCCCTTACCTTACCATTAAGCATATATGCAGGGCCCATGATTGTTGACTTCAAGTGTGTGGGAGCAATGAACTACTATGTAAGGACCTGAGACTTGCACTTGACATATCCAGAGATGAGGACCTGCATATTGCACCCAAAATTTTTGCTTTTATGTGCCAAGCATCTGTGCAATGTTTTGTTTTGTTTTCAAATTCCTCCTTTACATGATAATGTACAGGCCTGATGTGCCAACCTTCACATTTTGTGCATTTCATTATGTAACCTCTTACTGTGACCTTGACCTCCAGGCTAGTGACATATGCACCACTCTTTTTGTGCCAAACACATGAAGCATGTTATCTGAAAATCCCCCATGCATATCATAGTAACAGTCCGGACTGACCACCTGTACTGTATTTGCATATATGCAGCATTCCAAAATAATAGACCTCTCAGTGTGGCATTGACCTTCAAGGTACATGTAGGGTCAAGGATCTTGCGCACAATATGTCATCTTTATGTGCCGAAAACCTATGCCACTTTATCCTAATTCCCCTGTTGCATGATATATAACAGTGCTGACATGACCACCTAAACAGCATTCCAAAATCTTTAACCTCAAAGTGAGACCTTGACTTTCGAGGTAAGGATGCGAATCTTGCAGATGAGTTATTGCCTATTTGTGTAGAACATCTGTCCCACTTTTAATTTCAAAATCTCCGCCTGCCTAATAAAATTAGGGATGTGGTTCTTGCATGAGACACATCATTTTAAGTTTGGAACACTTGTGACATGTTATTTCACAATCACCCTCTGCATGACAAAGTTACAGCTTGGACAATACAACCTATACATTATATATATATGCAGCATTCCATTATGATTTGAAAGTCCCCTGTAATTGACAATGTTACAGCCCTGACATGACCAACAATACTCTGTGCATTATTATAATTATTTTTATAATTATTTTTATAACTAACCTATTAGAGTGACCACAACTTTTAAAGAGATTTTAAAATACCCCAATTTATGACAAAGTAACAATTTGGACACAACCACTCGTTCCCTATGTGCCTATATGCAGAATTCTACAATGATTTTCCTGTGTGAACTTGGCCTATTGAGATAAGGACGTGCATCTTGCAAGCCACATGTTTATTTGAGTGCCTTTTATAAGTGCCAGACTATTTCAAAATCGCGCTTTGCATGACAAAGATACAGCCCCGGCACAAAAAAGATGGCAAAAGAATGGACGTTTCGATTTTTGGGGCATAAAAATTGTAGCACAAACCTGCATATACAGCACTAGGTAATCTTTTTCAAAACATCCAGCAATTAAGACAGCTTTATCTGAAAAGAAAATTATAGGAAATAGTCAATAAACATTTACCATTTAATTACAAATACGAAATTGCAACAAGAGCACAGCAGAGCAAACATCAACTCTCGTCTATTTGCTTTTCAATTGAAAAATGGGGCATAGCTCAACAATTATTTATACCAGAGTTATGGGTCTTGCAATACATGTGTGTATTGTCTCTGTACCAAGTTTGTACCATTTGTGTATCTTAAACGGTTTCTGGATTTTTTTTTCTTAGAAGCTAACAATATTTTTTTTTAACATGAACATTATTTTTGATTGACCAATGAGAAAAGTTGATAAATTTCAACTAAAAATAAAATGTGTTTTTCAACTGGCCATTGATAGAAAAGTATTATTTTCAACTGACCAATGAGAGTTGTTGAGCCTATCATCCACAGACAGACTGACCACCAGGGAGTTGAAGTGATGTGGTACCTCAATCTCGTCACAACGCCTTGTACGGTCAACACCACCACACGCAACTGAAATAGTCATTTGTTTTACACATGCTTTACTGATGATAGCGGTTCATGGCTAGTCCACATACTTTTTTCATATAACAAACTCATCAGGCTTGTGATACTGTAAAATGATATAAATTATTTTCTTTCGACACATTTTTTATTTTGACTTGGTATTTGACAATGTGTTTGAAAGAGTTAACACAGTATAAAAAGTGAATTTTGCTTCCTTATAACCAGTACTTACAAAGGTACTAACATACCATTACATGAAATACTCTCATAAGGCTCTTAAGATTATATACTATAAATTACTTATTTTTAGTGTCAGTCTATTATTCGCAATTTCTAAAAAAATCCATCAGCTTGCATATTTAAAACTTGTGAAATACCAATCGTCTGATGTTTACCACAAAAAGAAAATTAAAACCTAGAAAATTAGACAAAATCAAGAATATCGTGAAAAAGGACACCAAGTTATTAAATGGATTTCAAGAAATACTAACCACAGAGAACACCACATAATACAGTCCAGTAGTGGGAAGTAGAAACAAGAGAACTGTGAACAGCAGCGTCCCAACAAACAGTTGGTCAGCATCGTATACAGCTGAGTCAACTCTCTGTCGGAGAACATTCCACTTTTTCCCCCGGAATAACCGCCATAAAGACCCAAGGGCATACACTTGTAGGCGGTATAATCTGAAATCATAAGTGCAAGAGAAAATGTAGGTAATCTAAGGTTCTTTTATGGTGGCATGGCTTTAGTTTGATCTACTCAATGGTATCAACACAGCTAACATACTAGAGTAATCATCTCACTGTAAGTCACAATTTTACATTTTTCTGATTAAATTTAAAGCTGCACTTTCACAGATTGAACGTTTTGACAACTTTTTTATTCTTTGTCTTGGAACGAGCCAATTTATTCGAAAATGCATGGAAACAAGTAATATAAGACTACTGGCAAAAAATCAGAACGCAGATTTTCATATTTGAGTTCAAAAATTGATTATTTATGCATTTTCCTTAAACCTTTAGTAACGGTTTAAGATGTAAAACATTAATTTTTGAACAGAAATATAAAAATCTGCAATCTGACCTTTTGTCACCAGTCTTATATCACATTTTACAGATATTTACACAAAAATTGGCTCATTCCAGGACAAAAAATAAAGAAGTTGTCAAAACGGTAAATCTGTGAGAGTGCAGCTTTAATGTGCTTTTTCATCATTTTCTTAGTGACACTGAAAATGACAAAAATTTTGTCGCTGCAAGGCTCATTGCAGTATACATCAATACACATTGTAAAAACAAATTATTGAGTGTTACTTTATTCTTCATTCAAAATAAAGTTCTAACTTCTCAAATATTTTAGTCACTCTGAATACTACAACAGCCAATCCACTAAACAAGGTTGACCACTGATCAGAAGACCATCAATTACCTTGCAGCATACACATAGAAGCAGTAGATGTGGATGGTCATGGTTGCAAAGATGTCTTGGAAGAGAGCCAGTTGTACGGTGAGACCCCAAACCCCAGACATAGACCCGTAATAGAGCAAGCTGCCCAGCACTGGACGCAGGATGGACAAGTACACTGTGCAAAAGTAGTGAGTCCATTTTTAGATTTAATTTGTACTAGGGCATAAAATGTATATAGTATTTATTTTGAAAAAAAAAAATGGGCAATCTGAACAGAATTAAACTCTTCAAAATGTGTATTTTTCTGGCTTTATTTTACAAGTTTCTTTTGGCTTAAACACTGATTATGTTATTTAATATACAGTACAGAAAGTGTAATACTATTCTGTATTTTATTACCGTAGGTTTATGGAAGCATTTTCGCATGGCGGCCTCTAACTAGTCATTTAATTCAATTTCATATTAACATTTTTGAAAACTAAACATTTATTTCATATCAACACATTATGTAAGTTGTTAAAAATATTAAGCCACAACAGCTGAATAACCAAAGACTACCTACCAGTCCAAAGGTAGATATGGTACTGAAAGAATTTTCCAAGGAAGTGTGTAAGAGGACTATTTAGCTTCAGACCGGCAGGGGCTCCCATCAACCACTCTAGCAAGGCCCGCAACTCTTCAGCTACTCTCTGAGAAATAAATGGACTACAATAAAGCTGCACTCTCACAGATTGAACATTTTGACCACTTTTTTTATTTTTTGGCTTGGAACGAGCCAATTTTTGCGAAAAACCATGGAAACCAGTTACATATGACTGCTGACAAAAAATTAGAGGGCAGATTTTTATATTCAAGTTCAAAAATTGATGATTTATGCATTTTTCTTAAACTGTTAGTAACGGCTTTAGCCATAAAACATTAATTTTCGAACGGAAATATGAAAATCTGCAATCTGATCTTTTGTCAGCAATCTTTTATCATTGGTTTGCAGATATTTACGCAAAGAATCGCCCTTTCCAAGACAAAAAATAAAAAAAAGTTGTTAAAATGGTATATCTGTGAGAGTGCAGCTCTAAGACCTGGTGAAGTCCTAAGGATTTCTGAGTTACATAAAGCATTTTCCAGAAAGTGTCGTGGGCAACAATTGGGGGCACTTGAGGTGGACAATACGCTCATCAGCCACTAAAGCAGGGCCAATAAATTCCCCAGCTACTACAGAGAAATATATTTTGGTATGTATAAAACATAAGAGTGGCAAGCACCCATGGGGAGTTTTCACTGGAACAATTTATTATCCTTGACTTGGTAATGATATACCATCTATCAGAATAAATTTGATTAGCTGTTTTTCTGTCTGTGTTTACATATTCTTGTTTTGTTGTCTTGACTTGTAAAAAAACAGTATTACAAAGGAGGGCTGACAGGTCATTACTTTGAGTAAAATCGGCATCTATGTACTATGTACTTACATCTCCATAAGCCATGCAGATATTAGCCAGGTTTTGAGCAGTGCTTCCAGACACTAGGAAATACATGAGCACCAACCCCAGAGCAGAGTCCAGAATCTGACAGGCCAACACATTGTTTAATCTGGAAGAGTAGCAAATATTCTGTAAAACAGATGAACAAATGCCAGCTGATTTGACCTGATGATCTCAAAAGCAATAGAGGTCATCTACTGGTCATGCCCAACCTCCAGGTCAAGTTTTAGGACTGTTGGTGCGGGCATTGTAAAGTTATCAATCAAACAAGATTTTCACATTCACGGTAATTATCAACCATTTGACAATAGGGGTCATCTACCCATTACATCCACCCTCCATGTCAAGTTTGAGGACCATAGATCAATGCATTTTCTACTTATCACACGGACAAGCTTTTTGCATTCTGACCTTTGACCTGATGACCTCAAAATCAATAGGGGTCATTAACTGATCACACCCAACTTTCATGTCCAGTTTGAGGACCATAGATCATTGAGGACCATTGGACAAGCTTTTCACATTCAAGGTCACCCTGACCTTGCCTTCAACCAGATGACCTGAAAACCACTATGGGTTATCTTCTCTTCACACCCAACCTCCATGATAAGTTTAAGGACCATAGGTCCATGCATTGATTAGTTATCACATGGATAAGCTTTAAGCATTCAAGGTCACTATCAAGCTACATGTATCACTCGGTCAACCGACATAACGACCAACCTACAGACCAACTGACATATGCAAAGTAATATACCCCCTCTTCTTTGAAGTGGGCCAAAGTAAATGTTAACAATTACATGGCAGTGCAAAGCATCATTTTTAAGAAAAAATATATATGAATTTCTCATGTTTGATAACATGTATTTATTTACCTTAGGTCTTCCAAAGGCGTGATATTCTTCGAGTTTCTGGCTTGTGCTATTCTGCCTGAGTGAGACCCTAACTCCGTAATAAACACCGGAGGACTAAGAAGGGTTGCAAATAATGATGTTTCATTTTTATCTCTGAAATATGGAGTAGGAATTGCACTTATTGAATTGCCATGTACAGTAAAACTGCTTTCGCTCGAGGACGCCGGGGTCCGAGCTGAAACCTTGAGGGAACCGATGTTTCGAACGACCAGAGTTTCAATTTTCCAGTCTGTTATGAAATATCTTTTAATGTTTTTTAAGTTTGAAGTCTTCAAAACGACTGTTTACTACGACACCGATTTTGTGTTGTGTTGTGGAAATCGCTCAAATGTTCAAAGGCTGTCATATACTGAATGTAAATGACAGGTTATGCGTTAACAGTGATAAACAGTTTTTCACACCTTATCAAAATTCTCTTTAACTGTCGTTTTTACAACTTGCAAAATCATCTAGCAATTGTTTGTTTATTTTGGAACACGCGTTCAGGAAAAAAAGTGAAATTTTTTGTGCATGATTTGTGTATTTTGGACCGGCTATAGAATTTGACTCCTCGACTTAGTGAGGTTTCGATGCAGCGTCAGTATATTTTATATGAAAATAGATGGAAAAATGTTCGGGACCAAGCTCTAACCTTGAGGGATTGCCGGTTCTCGAATAACCCCCTGTTCGAATGACCGCAGTTAAACTGTACCCTAACAATGGATTAATACATAATCAGTAGTTTTTTAAAATTGGAAGGAAAGAAACTCATATTAGCATTAAATGAAAATTCTTGTCTTAAAATCCATTCAATTAAAGACTACTTCAATGAACTTAAATTTCATTGAAATGAATAAATGTGTTTAGACTTAAAACTAAACAAGAATATATATATATATATATATATGTTGTTGATTCTGCTTCTTAGAATTGTGAAAATTAAGATACAATCAATCAATATTTCGTACCTTTTTGAAGGCTTTCCAAGTTTCCAAAATGGAACATACAATATCGCCAACAGTGCAAAAAGTGCAGCTGTAAATTTATTGCTATATTTTAAGTTCACCTTCTTTCCACAATATGAATGGAGATTTTCTTGAACTTCAAATGCAGATAGTATAGATCTTGCTGATTCTAACACCTTTACCAATGAAGTGATATTGTCTAACTGTTCAAGCAGTGTATCTTGTACCTTGTCTGTTAAAACTGCTGAACTAAGAATTTCTGCTGGATCATAGATAATGCATGTGCATAACACTTCCTTTCCTGACCTATAAACTTTACAATTTATATCTCCTGCACTGTTTCTACCAATCACTATCCAGTCTGTGTGTCTTTTATTGACTGTTTTTTCACTTGAATTGTTTCCCATCCAGAATCCAACCAATGGTAAACTACCTTGAAGTTGATTGGCTAATACTACATCACCTGACGAGGCACTGATGTAAGCTGATTGGTTATTGTTATTCACATGACCAAATAGAAAAGCTTCACCTTGGAGACACAGTTCATGGGGAATGTATACCTTCCAAATCTCCATCATAGCTTCTTTAATACTAAAAAGCAAAAAGGAAAAACATCTTTAGGCAATTAACATGATGTGGTTTGTTTCCCTAATTGCAGCCTAAAATTTAGAATCTGATCATTTATAGCCAGAGAAATGGGCCTTGCTACACAATACATGTAAATATGAGGTATGAAATTAAACAATTTTCAAACAGTTTCATTATCGGGGTATGAACCCATTAGGGCTGGTCAAAGTGTGTGGAGTCTGAAGGACTCCACGCATACTTTGTCCAGCCAAATTACGTTCATATCCCCGATAATGACATCAACCTCGCAATTCATTACTTATACTTACACCAATAGTTCATTATTTCATTCAATAATTGATAAAAAAAATACTTCGTTTCATTTAAGAAAACCTTTCAGTAACTCTTTCCAACCCATTCTGTAAATAGAACGACCCGACTGTAACCAGAAGCATTTTTTCAAATGACGTCACAAAAAACGCGGGAAAAGATCAGCCACTTGAAATCACTTTTACACGTAAAATTCAAACACTTATGGCAACAATTTATTTAAAATTTAAAATATAATACTTTCTAAAAGGATGATTTATATTTTACAGGACCTGCTGACACAATTTACAAAAAATAACAAGATCAATATTTTTCATGTATATTGTTATGCAATGAATTGCGATCCGAACATATCCAAAGATGTTGCGTTCATCGATTGATAAATGCAATTGCCGAAAGGCAGTTCATTTAAGGAATGGAAGTTGAGGTGTAAATATTGTATGGTGTAAGTTAACTTCCCCAAAAAACAATATTTCTTTCTTCTATATCAATTGAAATGGCCGGGGCTGCATATAACAATCTTCCTCTTGGCTACTTTGACAATTGATTGGTATCAAATAATTACTAAAATGATTTAAGTGAAAACAATAATTGTTCAATTGATGATAAATGAACAAAGATTGGACTTCTTTATTCTTACTTTGCTTTACAATTGTGCCACCCCAATGGCAGCTCCACCACTTATTGGCGGTGCAAAAGATGGGCTGTTGACACTTCTGTGGTGCAGCCGTGCCTTTTTGTTTTCTTGTACACACATGAGTGTGACCTGCATTTTCTCTGATGTTTTTATTAAATGGAATTTTCTGAAATTTGAGGATGTGGTACCATGTAAGAACACTTTTACTACAGGTCGGGTACTTTTTCGTTTCAAAATTGTGCAACCTGCGGCTTGAATCAGGAGAAAAGCCCCTGGCACCACAGTTAGCATAATATTGAAACAAAATCGTAGCCAACCTAGAGTAAAAATATTCTTACACGGTTCCACATTCTAAAAAATATCAGGTAAAATATATCATAAGTCATTCTCACAAGTAAACAAAAAGGCACAGATGCACCACGCAAGTGTCAGCAGACCATATTCTTTGCACCATTCGGCATTGGTAAGTGGTAGAGCTGACATTTAGTAGGCGTGTTCACTGTTGCCGCCTGTTATATAGGATATTTAGTATTCTGTATTACAATGGAAGACTAGGAACTTGGAATTTATTTTCATAGACTCCTCTTACATAGCTGTTGAGTTTTATTTGAACTCAAACCCCAAAATACTATTTTTTTACCTGGACTGTATCTTTAATTTAATAGAAGTAGAAAAATTATCCTATTAAACATACAGTAAAAAAAGTGGTCTGCTGCCTTATGACAACCGGGTTCCAGTTGAGTGTAACCTTAATCGTTTTGACACGAAAATACATGATATTATGAGATTATTTTTTTCGAAGAGTAATTTATATTTCACTGCATGCTCAAATAAAACATTAAATTCAGCATCTTTAAAATACTAACATAATATTACTGTTGAACCCTGGTCTATTGAGAAATTTACGTGCCTTCTTGCTTGTGGCAGGGAACCGGAAGTGATGTACCCTTCTTCAGACGGGAACCAGCATGTAAACAACAACAACCACGTCAACCGTTCTCTAAAATAACACTTAAAATCAAATTTCTTACTCACTCACAAACCAGGTAATTATTGTGTAGTTTGCGCGTAGCGTTTGTACATATAACTAACCTTAACACGCAAAAAAACGCCCTGTTTTTTTATTTTGTACCGACTGCTTGTGTAAGAAAATCAGTAAATCGAGTTATACAAGATTCCGGATATACAGTAACTAGTCAGAATGATTTACATCGGCATGGAACTCATAAGTAGGAACATCTCCCAACAGTTGCTTGTTCTGTATGCATAAGATATGGCCTGTTGTCAATACTGAATGAATCTTGGCCATATGGTATTTCTGATTTCAGTCATTCAATCTGGGCTGGACATTACACAGTCTGGTCCCTAGTGTCTGCAAATTTCTTCGTCTTCCAATGATACTTCATGACCGTTTGGAAAGTTTGAGCTGCATAGTTATTTATTCTGGTCTGCATGGTGTACTAATTTTGGCTTCATTGGTGATTATACGCATAGTACCTTGCAACATGTGTATAAAGATTCTGTTTAAATATCAGCTAGTTCTGGCCTTCATAACTGTAAATCTTGCACACACGATACATTTTTTTTTTTATGTTCCCATTCATAGAACAGGACATATTATATTTTGCCTGCAGCTTAAAGGCAGGCTGTTGTGCGGGCGGCATCCAGTACGTTGTCAGCTCATTTACTTAAAGGCCTACAGTAGTCAAAATTAACACAAGCCCTTAAGCCCTGCGCTGGTAAAATGTCATACAGGCTTGCTTAAATTCTGAATTTTATAAAGCGGGCTTGTTAAAAAATTTGATGCCAAGCAATAGTAAAAGATTTCGGTCTTGTTCATCATCCAAAAGTCTAATTTAGATGACTAAGCCTAATATTGTCCAATCATCATCAAATTTGGTCAGAGTGTGTATGCATTATATCTTGGACAAGCTGATAACCAGCCATAATGCTCTAGTCTCTCTTGAACCTCTGAGGAACCTTTTTTATAAGTTTGTCTGACATATTGTTCATTACATTATTAACATGACTTGTATATATTTTTTCTTTCAAACCCTTATAAATATACAATCCCTTGTGAATAGTAGATGATTATTTGAATCATATAGAATAATTGTAGTTACATATACAACATATTCATGAAATGCATTTTATACTCTCTTTTTCAGAACTGTCATAAAACTGACTTAATCAACTGCTTAAAACACACCCTGGTCACCATGACGTCTCCACCAGAGAAACTAAGATCTAATTTGTCATCATTTTCGGCTGCTTTGTTATATGGCACCTGTTCAGTTGGAATAGCATTCGTCAACAAGCTTTTGATGACAACATTTCGATTTGATTATCCCGTTTTCATCATGGCGGCACAGATGGGCTTTACAATTATAGTACTTGAACTCTTGAGCTTGATAAATGTGATAAATATGCCAAAATTTACTCTTGAAAGAGGGAGAATGTTCGCACTACCTGCCTTATTCTATGGAATAAATTCTGTGTTAGCACTCAGTGCATTAAGTCATATGAACCTTGCTCTTTATGGAGTAATGAAAAGATGTGTTCCTTTAGTCACAATGATATTATCAGTTTTCATATTGAAAAAAGGCTGGCCATCTAAATTGACAATATCATCAATACTTGTTCTTACACTTGGGTGTATTTTCGCAGGTAAGTCTTTTTCAAACATTTTAAAACTTTAACAAACTTTAATAAAGGTATTAGGTAATGAGGAAACCATCCTTTTCTTTTTTTAAGTCTTATTCATTCCTTTAAACAGTCAAGAAAAAGATATATGACTTGTGTAATAATATTTGATAGAAACTATGATACCAGATTCAAATACAAACAAAGTTTTGATGTAATGATATACCCCAATTTCCTCAAGCTATCATTTACCGTTATATTAGCTACAAACTATTTTATTTCTTATTTTCATTTATAAAACTCTTTTTTTTTTATAAATTATATGGTTGAAGAAAACTGTCTAACCAGTCACTGCAGTTCACTCTAAGTATTCATGCTTGTATACATTGAATCATGATAAATGTGTACATTTTTCCATCTTTCAGGATTTGGTGACTTGACATTCAGCCCAGTTGGATATGCTTGCGGTGCACTGAGTAACATAGCCCAGTCTCTCTACCTGCTTCTCGTGCAACGAGCAACAAATGGAAAGTTGTCTATAGTAGAATCTCTTCAACTTAACAGCATCAATACACTGCCCTTTTTGGCACTATTTGCCTTAGCAAATGGAGAAATATCACAGATGCAGAGTTACGAACAATTTTCATCCCTGTCATTTCTACTAGTTTTTTTTCTCACTATAAGTTTAGGATGTTTATTGAACTATTCTTTATTTCTATGTACAAGCATGACGTCTGCTTTGACTACAAGTGTTGTTGGTGGAATAAAGGCTCTAGCTCAAACCCTAATAGGAATTTTCACGTTTGGAGGTGTAAGTCATAATCTTTCTACTCTTGTCGGAATCTCAATGAGTGTTTTTGGGGGTCTTGGCTATATTTATGCAAAGTATCGAGAAAATGTTGTCAAGAAATCAGTAGATTTGAGAAAAATCATGAGTTTCTCAACAGCAGAAGATCTGAAAGTGATGAAAGAGCCAAACGGATTTGATGCTATAAGAAATGGCTCTGTCGTTATTGAAGTTCACAAGCATGATAAATAATAAGAAGGATTAATTTTTGGAGTTATGGCGAGGGAATATGTACTGTGAAGGTTCTGATTTAGATAATAAACTAAAATTGGGTAGAAGACAGATTCCTTTTTGAAAAATAACATTGTGGTACAGGTCTTTTCCAAGATCTTTTACCCAAATATGGATGATTTTGACGAATAGGCATGGATAAGAATCTGACAATGAATACTCTCTAAACCTTACAGTATTGATCTTATACATTCCACATGGCATCATTGATTCCAAAGAGATTATATTTTTGATAAATTGTTTATTTATACAAACGAAATCCACAGGAATCATGTTATTTTCATTTTATTCTCAAATTTGTGTTAATTTAGTTTTAAATATTTGTATAATGTTGGAGGGATTTAAACATTGGGGTTCTTTTTGTAGGCTTATAATTACGAACAAGTATTTAATAAATTCTACACACATGACATTACTAAATCCAATTCCGCTATACTATGTTAAAGAAATAAGTGCGTTTGTTGGTCACACTTTAATGCCTGTTTTAAAAAATTGTGAGGTGCAACTTTATGCAAGCAACTGGGAATACAACCCCACTGATCAACCGACTACCATTATATCTCTTTTAATTAACACTTTACAAGGGTTGAATTTTAATGTTGAATAACATTTATCACATATTTAGGGACTTGCCATAAGACACGTTTGCTTCATAATCCAAAATAATCATGGTGGCTATTGGTTATTGCGTTTTGAATCTTATTTACTGTATTTGTCCTGTATTTTAATTCTGTTTGTGATGTGTTAATAATCGTTATCATTTTATGATTTTATCACTTATGTTGCTTTTCTGTTTCTGAATTCATGCTGTTATGATATATGATATCACGAATTACATATTACTGCATGCCATGATATGTTTTTGAAATATTTTTTTAAAACTAACTTCAATTAATTGCACAATAGTTGCTTGTATTATGTTCATGATTTTATGTAAAGATAAGTTTCTGTGCCTGAGATTTATGAATTGCAATGTACATGTATGTACTGTATGTTGTGTGGTTAATCCTTATTTGGGTGAATATATTTCCATTGTATTTATTTACATACATATACACATATCAACAGTTTTATGGAATTCAGTATTGATTGTTTTTTTTTACATTTCTCTAGAATTCAGTATTAATTCCTCAAAGAGGTTTTTACAATTTGTATAATCATTTTTCATCGTATTTTATTTATTTAAGATTAAATCATTTACATGTTGTCAAATGATATTTTTTGTTGAAAATCCCTTGTGCCTTAGTAGAGTACATGTAGGTTTACATTCAGTTGAAAACTTTTGCTCAGAGTAGGTGTATATGAAGATATAATCTGGTGATTTATAAACAGCGCATTATTGTCTGTGATTTTTTATATACTTGGGGTCCTGTTTCATTGAAGGATCAAAGTTGTATCTTCAATAATCTTAAATCTGACTAAATGTCATAAATATTATGCCAATTAGTTATTTTTATTTCCTCAACTTTGTGTTTAAATTGAGTAACTGACACAATTGACATGTACAATATGTATCAATATACCGAACTTATGACACTAAGATAATTTCAAATAACTACTGTGAAATAAATTTAGCCCCTGTATCTGTTTAGGGTTTTTTAGTGCATATACCTATGGTATTCAACTTGTTGATATTCATAATTCCATTATACATTATTTCTTTAGTCTGCATTT
The DNA here is from genome assembly GCF_026914265.1 of Mya arenaria. NCBI lineage: Eukaryota > Metazoa > Mollusca > Bivalvia > Myida > Myidae > Mya > Mya arenaria. Next base: position 18,365,438 of record NC_069123.1, read on the forward strand.
CTTCTTAAAATGCAATTTCAGTACTTTGTAAGTCCACATTACCCTTTTTAATGCCATGCTTTAATTTGTTAGTCATCATTTTCTTAAATAATGCTACCGTAAATGACTGGGTATTAGATGCACTTTTTTCCCTCAGATATCGATGTAAAAAAATGCCTGCGTCTAATAACCAGTAACAAGCTTTTGAACTTTTTTCTGAGGTCGATTTCAGGCCGAGAGTTTGTTTAGATTTATGTAGAAAGGGACGTTACTCGCGTCATATCGATCAAGTATATACGGGTTAAAACGGCAGTTGAAGATCGGGATACGGTATATCGTAAGACGTTTATAATTTAATTGAAATATTGTACGATTTAAATTATTAAATATTATTTTGAATAAAACAATAATTAAACATGCATATAAAAAAGCTAAGTTTGGCACTGTTAAAATATTTTTTGTCAGTTGTACGATAAGGTGTGAAAATTTCGCACTGCCTTTAGACGTTTAAAATACAAATACTACAAACTGATGCGATAATGTACTTGTTTCTTCACACTTTTCCACATTCTTTATTCTTTTCTGCAGGTGAACAAACTGAGAACAAACCAGTACAATATAAGCTTTTGCATAACTTTACTTTTCATTCTCGACAGGTTATGGTTTACAATATACCGTCAGAGAGAAATCTTACAAATAGTCATAAAAGGTACTTTTCAGTGCCAACCAGAAACAAATTGTCACACTTAGTACTTTTCAGTGCCTATCCTAACATGAAACGAATAAAAATGAACATATTTTGCATTATCATTGTATGGTTTTAAAGATAACCATCGCCATTTTCACGAAAAAAATAAATTCGTCACTGTCAACAAACATGGTTGCCAAGATTGGCAGACAATTTTGACATTTTTTCTATGCGTCCTTTAACCCAAAACATAGATAAATATTTTTTCTTAGATTTTTCACGGATTTTTTTGCCAGCGTCTAATACCCCCTATCGTCTTATACCCAGTCATTTACCGTAGCATTAATTATTTTGTTTATCTATTTTTAACCAGGTTTTCAACGAAAACCGGGTTATTAGAATGAGGAATGAGGTTGTCGTTGGGGGGGGGGGGGGGCGTCAAACATTGGTTTCTGCTCAATAACTTTAGTTAGCATTGATAGATATTGATGAAACTTGGTGTGTAGGTAGCTTATGGGAAGAGCTAGCTTGGGATTGCTTTTGAAGGGTGTGTGGCTAAGGTCAAGGTCACTGTTACTAAAAATAGAAAAATGGTTTCTGCCCAATAACTTTAGTTAGGATTGATAAATATTGACGAAACTTGGTGTGTAAGTTGCTTATGTGAAGAGCTAGCTTGGGATTGCTTTTGAGTGGGGAGGGGCTAAGGTCAAGGTCACTATTACTTAAAATAGAAAAATGGTCAAGGTCACTGTTACTTAAAATAGAAAAATGGTTTCTGCCCAATAAATTTAGTTAGCATTGACAGATATTGATGAAACTTGGTGTGTAGGTAGCTTATGTGAAGAGCTAGCTTGGGATTGCTTTTGAGGGGGGTGGGGCTAAGGTCAAGGTCGCCTGTTACTAAAAATAGAAAAATGGTTTCTGCCCAATAACTTTAGTTAGGATTGATAGATATTGACGAAAGTTGGTGTGTATGTAGCTTATGTGAAGAGCTAGCTTGGGATTGCTATTGAGGGGGGAGGGGCTAAGGTCAAGGTCACTGTAACTTAAAATAGAAAAATGGTTTCTGCCCAATAACTTTAGGTAGCATTGACCGATATTGATGAAACTTGGTGTGTAAGTTGCTTATGTGAAGAGCTAGCTTGGGATTGCTTTTGAGTGGGGAGGGGCTAAGGTCACGGTCACTATTACTTAAAATAGAAAAATGGTCAAGGTCACTGTTACGTAAAATAGAAAAATGGTTTCTGCCCAATAACTTTAGTTAGCATTGACCGATATTGATGAAACTTAGAGCGAAGGTTATAGCTTATGTGAAGAGCTAGCTTGGGAGTTGGGGTCAAGGTCACTGTTCCTAAAAGTTTCTGCCCAACAACTTAGTTAGAATTGATGGATAGTGAGGAATCTTAGTGTGAATATAGCTTATATGAAGCTGCAGATTGAACGTGCTCATACAACAAATTAATTGGCTTTAATTTCTGATTGCCCATAACAAAAACCTGGTTTCGTTGCATTGCAGCGCTTCTAGTTTCTCTTATAATACCAGTTTACACATTTGATTTAATCCGCATTTCTTTTCCAGCGTTCTTCATAATAACGGTCTAGAAAATAAATGAAATAGTTGAACCTTTTGTCCGTCCCCATGCTTTCCAATCAATAAGGCCCAGGCACCTCAAACTTGGCAAAATGGTTGGTGATGACCAGCAGATGAACCATTTGATTTTGATTCAGTGGGTCGAGGTCGTGGTGACATTGAGTTGACAATTTGTTTCCGATCAATAACTGAAGAACGCTGGATCCCAGGGACCTCAAACTAGATATGCATGTTTGTGAATACCATTAGATGAACCCTGTTGATTTTGAAATCAGTGGGTCAAAGGTCAAGGTTGTGATGACATTGAGTTGAAAATCTGTTTCCGATCAATAACTGAAGAACCTTAGATCCCAGGGACATCAAACTAGAAATGCATGTTTGTCATGATCAGCTGGTGAACCCCTTTGATTTTGAAATCAGTGGATCAAAGGGGAAGGTCCTTATGATCTTGAGCTTAAATTTGTTTCCGATCAATAACTGATGAAAGCTTGGGCCCAGATACCTCAACCTTGGTAGTCAGGTTGGTCATGACATGCAGATGAACCCTGACAATATTGAGATCAGTGGGGCAAATATCAAGGTTGTGGTTTTCTTGAGGAGAAAATCCATTTCCAAAGAATAACTGAAAGATGCTGGGCACTTCAATCTCGGCAGGCAGATTGATGATGACCAGTAGATGAACTCTTATTTATTTTGAGGTCAATCGGTTAAGGTCTTGGAGTTGTTTAGCTTGAAATCTGTTTCCGATCAATAAATTAAGAACACTTGGGTTCAGGGACCTCAAACTTGGTAGGCAGGCTGGTCATTACCAGCAGTTGAATCCAAAAGTTTTGAGGTCAATGGTCAAAGGTAAAGTACAAAAACGGATGAACAGATTGGCATGGAAACCCTATACTTGGTAGGCAGTTTGAATACTTCCAGTGGATAACCCCTATTGTTGATGGATACCCTAAAAAGCCACTTATCTACATCATTCACAGTTATCAAGTGTTAGTGTTTTTGTTTCTTCATCCTCTTGCACAAAAGGTTTCGTTTTTAGCTCACCTACTCACAAAGGGCTCATTGTGAGTTATTTTGATTGGTCAATGTCCTGTGTCCATTGTTCTGTGTCCAGCGGCAACATTTTAAAACTTTAAACACCTTCTCTGAAACCCCATGGGCCAGACCCCTGGTATTTTGTATGCAGCCTCATTTAATGGTCCTTTAATAATATTGTTAAAATAATTACCCTTGGGGTGAAAAATGGCTCCACCCCAGGAAACTAAGTTTTCTGTATATCTATTTAGTAATTACTTTGAAAATTTTCTCTCAAACCCCCAGGCCCAGTCGTTTGATAATTGGTATGTAGCCTCATAAAGTGGCTGTTTACCAACATCCTTAATAACCACTGACTAGTTGACAAGTCAATTTAATTTGGTGAGCAACATAGAGCCATTATATTTTTAAGCTTTTATGTTAGAATTGAATCCTGGTAACAATTCTCTAAGATTATCGGTATTTCAAATTGTTCAATTAAGACCAACAATCTCATTTGAAAGTACAACAGACACATGTTCACATCCACTCCATCATGCAGTGACTTCTCATCTTCATTCTTTGCTCTTAAAATTTGTTAGCGATCAATATTTCTAAACTGCATGTATAGACCCAAATACTAATGGATATTTTTTCACGGTCATTGCTTAAATTACTGAGACAAACTGAGAAATCTTGACACACTTTCCATTCCAATTGGCATTAAATGACTATATTCACAAATTGTAGCAGGTCCAAAGCCTTTCGATACTTCAAGCATTAAGTGATTGTTAAAGGGTGTTAGTATGAACTTACACAAATATTGGGTTTAATGCCACACAGTCGCATAACCATTTATTTTGTGTAAGTACATAGTACTAACAAACTTAATAAAAAAATGTCAAGTAAGAGGAGATTACCGGTAAGGCTATTGAAACATAGAACATATACTTATGAATGAATTACAATCACCAAAAAATTGATTATAGGATAAAATGAAATATTGTTATTTCATTTAAAACATTTTGGATTGATATTTTAAGCCAAATGAGCATTTCATTGCTTCTCCAAAAGATCAATGTTTTTTCCGAATTTTAACAAGTTCTCCTGGTTAGTATCTGAGGAATAAACCTGACCGAATCCAAAGACCCAGATTCCATCATAAACTGATAGTATCTAGTTCCCCGGCCGCGGCAAAATGTTAACACAGTTATATACATATATTTATTTTGATAAAATTCGCGTTAATTTGAAACTATTTGTATATTCTGTTGTTGTTTTTTGTCTACTATGATTAGTTAGGCAAAAATGCAGCTTATTAGAACTAGATTAACTATGACATATTCTGAATACTCATTAAGTACAGTGCTACTTTTTGCAAGCTACTTAATATGCAGAACGCAGCTCCATAGAGCAGATATTGGAGCAGATCAATATGCTTCACTTATGTGCCATTTTTCTACCATTGAAGCAGTATTTGAATATTATATACTACAATTTCTTGTTTTCTGAAACAAGAGTTTTATTTCCTCATTTTTATTATTGATATACGCATGGTTGTATTGTTATAGTATCATATATATATAAGGTTTTTTGTTGTTACATGTTTTATGAGGGAAATAAAGAAGAAATGTGATTTTGTATGTTGTAATTTCTATGAATGTACAATTAGATGAAAACTGTTCTTTGAACTACCTTTGTTCATTAACATTTAATCTTGCATGATTAAGAGACTTTTTGACAACTTTTATGCTCCCCAGGAGGAGCATAGTCGCTGCTTTGTCAGTCCGTTCATCCATCGATCCGTCACACCCTTGTCTGGAGAATAACATCAAAACTACTAATGGGATTGAAATAAAACTTGGTATGTAGATAGATGGCAATCAAGAGGAAGTGCAGTGCACAAGAATCATAATCATGTCATGATATTTGTGTCTGGAGAATAACTTCAAAACTACTGATGGAACTGAAATAAAACTTATTCTTGTCAGACTCTTGGCAAATGGGAAAGAATGACATCCAAATAAAATTTGTATTCCCATTAGGTACATTATACCAGAGTATACCAAATTCATGGCAGATAGCAAAACAAGTCTGTTATTTTCATTGTGCACGCGGGTACACTTAAGTTATGTGTACATGTTAAAGTTATCAACTTATTTAAAATTAGTTTAAAAATGTAACACAATTCACTTAATACTAAACGCAATTTGATTCGTAAATTTTTTTTTTTACACAAAACATACAATATAGCTAAAACAGCAAGATAGAATAAATCTTTTTACAGGTTGTAAAAGATTTAAGTCGTTAACAGAGAAAAGTTGAGTGCTGTTGGTAAACAGAATCAACACATGATAGATTTTAATCAGTTCTTGATTGGACTTGCAGCAACGCAGAGGAAGCTGGTTTAAAATTGGAATTTAAAGTACAAAAATCATTAATTTACTTTGCATTTTTTCATTATTCAATTAATAGATATAAATAATGCTTACATGCGTACATTAGGCCAATAGAATAAGCAGGTTAAGAATATTTGTGCTTGTAATTAAACACATTTAAATGTATGCTCTAATATGACACGATTAAAACTAAATATATTGAAAAGAAAACTGGGAAACTTGGCAAGGACAGTAAATAATCAGCTGATATTATAGTGAAAAGATTAAAGTCAATATCGGACAGTATAAAACTTTAACATAAGTCTCGGAAAAGTTGTTGCCTATGTGCACACTACGGTAAACAAGTCCCAATACACAACCTGAAGAGGATGGCAGGAAGCTGAGTCTCCTGTCGCACAATTGATAAAACTCCTACTTTAACTAGTATGAATATTTAATGACTTTCCCAACACGCACCATTACCGTTGTACTTTTTTCTCTCCACGTCCATTTGGATCGACCAGAAGTATGATGACATCACAAACCGGTACGTTAGGACTTGCAAATGCAGAATGGCTTGCAACTTCCATCGGAGGTGATTTCATATTGAAAGAAATTGAAAACGTGTGTTGGCATCCACAGTTGAGGTAAAGTCACGACTGAGGACAACTGTAACTCAGCTACACTCCAAGATAAACACCACATCCACATCTGTGTATATGAAAGTAAGTATTTATTTGGTTTGAAATTATGCTGCAAACCGCCATAGCTGTGACCTTGGGGATACTGCTAGGGATCCGGGTTACCTTGAAACTTAGCTCACAAGGTCAAGGCCATACAGGAAACATGTGCACCACTGCTCTCAGAGGATGTGGATGTTATGGGCATCATAGGTATTCATCAACTAGGTTTCAACAGGTAGTGAGCAAGCTACCTCATCCAGAAGAATGAACATCTACAGGTCCTACATGTTCAAGGACGAACTGTTACAGTGAGAAATTATTTTTACCTAAAAGATCTTCATCTGTCCCACTGTGGCACTTCTTAAATGCATAGACAATTACATTGAGGTGCTTAAAATGAAACACCTCATTGTGAATGGGGAACAGACTAGCTGCAGTCATACCAGAGGACATATGACAGAAACAGTCATTGGATTTGTAAATGAAGTTGTTTGTTTAATCGGTGAGAGAAATGATCACACAACAAGAGAATGCCGCCAACATCTATGCCTTACGCTAGGAACTCACCAAGACATTTTCCAAATGCATTTGGTATTCTGCAAATTAACATTACAAAGATGCATGTACCAATTCTAATGATACTTAATGTCTTTAAAACACGTGTCGTTATCGGCTACTGATGAGCAATGTTCTACTAGAATGCACGATTGTGATAGAAATGTTTAAAATAGTACAACTTTCAATTTCTATAAAAGAAGAATGCATGACTTCATTTTTAATATTCAGTATTTACTGGTAATGCCTAGATGAGATCAAGTGCTTACTTAACTGTTGATACTTGAAATACAATGTAGATGTTTTAGGACTGTGTGAGACATTTCTGATATTATGGAAATGATGATAAAGATTGATTTATAAGGTACTTGACTATTGTTTTTCAAAATAGATGTATTCAAAAGGGTGGCAGAATACTCATATACATGTATACTAAACAATCCATACCTTTTACATACAAAATAGTCATGACTTACAAACTCTAGAATTCGCTTGGATTGAAATCTTAAAACACATGCCTTTCTAATCAACTTTGTGTATGGGCCTCCACGCTAAACTAATAACTTGATTTCAAATGAAACTCAGTATTTTAATTAAGGAATGAATTGCGGGATTGATGTCATAATTGGGCTATCAACGCAATTGGGCTGGTCAAAGTGTGTGGAGTCCGATAGTGCATTATTTCATCCAAGAATTGATAAAAAAATACTTCATTTCATTTAAGAAAAATTTTCAGTAATCCTTTCTTACCCATTCTGTAAATAGAACGACCTGACTTTCACCGGAAACGTTTTATCAATTACATCACCATAACGCGGGAAAAGATCAACAACTTGAAATAACTTTAAGATGTAAAATTGTAACACTTATGGCAACGATACATTTAACATATCATTATTTAACACTTTCTTAAATGTTTATTTATATTTTACGGCACCTGCTGATACAAAACAAACAATAACAAAATAAAAAATTTGCATGTATATTGTCATGCAATGAATTGCTATCCGAACATATCCAAAGATGTTGTGTTCATCGATTGATAAATGCAATTGCTGAAAGGCAGTTCATTTAAGGAATGGAAGTCGAGGTGTAAATATATAAATCATTCCTTAGAATATCACTGTTGGTGATGTCAACATCCTTGAATGGTCATCTTTCATGTCGTTGAATGGTCATATGCAACTTGCTGTCAACCTATCAAGAGGAATGAAATCAACATGTACCCAGTATCCTAATCCACCATGTGTATTTCAGCAGATCTATCAGAACAGCAGAAGTTTTTGATCCAGTATATAGTCCGAGTGACCATCATCCTGTGTGATTTTACTAGGCATATTCACAAATCAATGTAGATTGAATGATTCATGAGACATTTATGTATATGAAAGCAAGACTTCAGTTTGAGTTACGTCAGCTGAAGCCAAATTTCAAATGAAAGCAGAGTTTCCGACAGGGGCATGTGGGATTAGAATAAAAATATGTTTTCTCTTGGACTAAATGACAATTCCTGCACTTCATAGGAGGTAGTATAAATGAAACACACTGTGAATCTCCTTTTCTTTATTACAAATATAAAGAATATAAACAGTGAACGTGATGTAAAATGATGGACAGATTTAGAGTAACATGAAATAAACCATAATGGCAAAAGCAACATAATGTTGAGAGTAAAGAAGTATGATGTAAATAATTTCATTTTATGAAAACATATAAATATTTGTAAGATCAAGGTTCAAAAATATATAAAGGTTCACATAACATTTCCTTAAGAACTACAAAAACCCATTTCACCTGGAGGTAACCATACTAATTTACGCCTATATTAGTAAATGTGTAATAGTGAAAACTAACCGGCCATTTCAACATGTTGCTATGGTTATGATAAGCAATAGCTTCATTTTGCACGTTGTCTTACTTAATGTTTTTACATAAAATATTGATATGCATTGATAGGTTACCCAGCACAATCCTTTCCAGTGGCCTTGATTCTGCACTTCTATTGCAATATTGTTGACCACATATGGCCTTCACTCATATAGTTACTACATGTACCATTTGATATAAAGGAAGTTAAAGAAGTGAGTACCTTGATTCCTGCCAGTGCATCATTACCAGTTTTGGTAAGAAAAATAGTGGTTATGAGAGATAAAGGCAATAATCATTAATGCCCTTTAAACATGCATACATTTTTATTAAACACAACAATTTCACCACAAAGTCTCCTTTTCCCATACATTAACTAATTAACCCAGAACTCAATAAATTATAAGTTATTTTGATAAAAGAACCTTTGAATCAAAACTTAGTAACTATTGCACAAAAATCTGTGTTCATGTATAGTATATGTAAATTGATAAAAACGGAATGTCTTATCCTCAAAAACAATAAAATAAATACATATTTACATAACATATTTCAAGTTTATTTTGTGTTTTTAACTCGACTCACAATCATAAACCTTGATTAAAAGACATGGATTTATTGTCAACAGTGTAACATTAAACATGATGTCAAGAGTGAAACATTTAACATGATGTCAAGAGTGTAACATTTAACATGATGTCAAGAGTACGGTGTTCCCAACATATAAAGGAAATTTATACAATCCATAACCAGCCCTTGGACTAAACCAGGATACATTCAAAGTTGTTACAATTATAAATTTACTAGATTAAGAATAAGCAAAGCCTCCTAACATGAGGACATCAAGCAGATGCCAAGGTTTATCAGTTTTAAGCTTGTCTGTTTTTCGAGGTAAAACAGTTGAGGTTTTGTGATTGCCTTTGTGTGTCATCGGCAACGGTTTCCTCTTCAGCTTGCAAAAAACCTTTAACCTTGGCCATGACTTGTTCGACTGAAAGAAACCTTAGACAAGTGTTGGCATTAGTTCGTCTTGTTTACATTTGATCCAGAGCTATTACACTTAATGTTTGAGGCATGGGTTATGTGCCTTGCTACAACACATACTGCTGCTAACATGAATACTGAAGTTCATGTGAGTGTCTTGAACAAGTTTTGAGATCAAGCCAAGTAATTCAGAAACACCAAAGCTATGACAATTCTTTGACTTTTTTCTTTAAAAACAGAAAGGTTATAATGCAGTACATTTTATCAACTAAATGACGAACTATAGATTGTATTTTAAATTCAATATCCCAAGGCCAACAAACTGAGTTGCCAGTTTTAACAGTATAGCAAACAATTGTGCATAAGTATGATACAGCAAGTAACATGTACAATGTACAAACACCAGCAAGTAATATGTACATACATGTATACAATCCAAACCTCACCCTTTTATCTACAGTTTGCAAGATTTTCTCCCCTACCTAGAACTGATACACATATAGTTACAAGAATATCTATCTATATATATATATATATATATATATCTGTTTTTGTCAGTAATGCTCTCTGCTACAAAAAAAATTAAAATTGCTTGTACACATCTGCAATTCACAAACACCCTAACGTCCTGCTTATTTTTTTTTTATTAAACTATGTTTCTTCAATCAGTTAGTATTTACTGTCTGCGAGGTAACTGGCTTTGCCGTGACACATGGCAAGTACTGGTAAAACTCATGTTCAGGCAAGTGTATTTTCTCTGTGATAAATGATGGCATTTTGCACTATTTGATATTTGCATTTTATTCCACGTGTTTTGTACTGATTTGTAACAACATATTAATGGGGCTGTACTCCGTATTATAAAATAGCGAAAAAGAGAAAATTGTCGAAAACTGACAAACTTGGCATCGATGTGTACAATGCATTGAAACTTACTAACTGAAGTACCACATAGTTTACAATTTATTTAAGTTTAGCAGTTATTTCGTATTTTTCCATTAAAAAAGATTACTGGGTAGGTCTACCAGGTAGAATTCATTCCTTATGCGTGATTGGCTAGTCGGTGTTATCACGTGATATTACCGAGGTAGGTGTATAGCTTAATTATGTCACCCAATTAGAGTAAGCCGTCGTAGCTCAGTGGATACGACGCTGGACTGCAATTTTGGCGACACGGGTTCGAACCCGTTCTCTGACACAATTTTTTTTTTACATTTTAGTACTTTTTTTTTACAATTATGATATCAAAGCGTAACACATTCTATTAGATAATTGTCCGAAGATTCGTTACAGAAAAAAACTTTTTTTGGTGCCAATCTGGGGTACAGTCCCTTTAAGTCAGACCAAAGAATTTAAATAATATAAATATACATCAATAAAATTAAATCTCCCTGTATTATCCAAGTGATGTTGAAAAAAGATGATGATTCAGATTTATCAAATACACTGCATCTGACAGTGCTTAGGTAAGCATTAATACAGTGAAAAATGATATCAAACTCTTTTCTGTAATTTTGATGGTTTAAAATCTATGCTTGGGCAAATGAAAATCCCTGTTTACTTGCCCAACAATGATGAGCTTTTCATAGTCTTCTATTTCTCGATCTAAATGCACATACAAGCACATAAAAACCACAAATGAAATGTCCATTTGCCTATGAAAAATGTTGCCATGAAGTATTGCCCCTGTTCTATTAACAAACAGCAAACATTGATCAATTGGTCCCCAGAATCGGGCAAACTTGTCATTTACCCCATTTGCTGACTCAACAAATTAATGCACGTGAAAATTTCTTTTAGACTAAACCTATCACAATTTTAAAACATTTTTTCACTTATTCTTTTTTACATAATCTACCACATTCTTAAAACACTGTCACTTATTCTTCTTGACTTAATCTACCACATTCTTAAAACACTGTCACTTATTCTTCTTGACTTAATCTACCACAATCTTAAAACACTGTCACTTATTCTTCTTGACTTAATCTACCACATTCTTAAAACACTGTCACTTATTCTTCTTGACTTAATCTACCACAATCTTAAAACACTGTCACTTATTCTTCTTGACTTAATCCACCACATTCTTAAAACACTGTCACTTATTCTTCTTGACTTAATTTACCACATTCTTAAAACACTGTCACTTATTCTTCTTGACTTAATCTACCACATTCTTAAAACACTGTCACTTATTCTTCTTGACTTAATCTACCACATTCTTAAAACACTGTCACTTATTCTTCTTGACTTAATCTACCACATTCTTAAAACACTGTCACTTATTCTTCTTGACTTAATCTACCACATTCTTAACACTTGATTAAAAACTCAATCTTATATCAAATACCCACAAACACAAATTATTCACTCTGACACCTTAAAAAATCATCTCACATCTTTAATAGAATGATCGCATAACAGGGAGTGTTTACTTTCATCATAGTACTGCTGAAAGACACGTTCATGAGCACAACATTCTAATGCCTGGTATGTGTGAATGAGAAGGCGGGGAAATCGTGACGTAAAATACATGACAAACTGGTCTGGCACTGTTCCAAGAGAGTTCTTGACCTCGTCTGGTAATTCTCTGTAGTGATGTTTCTGTTGAAAGACATTTAAAATTATTCTAAATTTTAACATGAACAATATTGACTAAGTTTGAGTGAGAATAAATATTATGCTAGTCTATTATTGAAATGGTAGTACAGAATATATAATACTGGAAACTTTGTTATAAAAACAACTGAAGTCATTTTGGTGCTGAGATACATAATTCAACATACATAAATGGCAATACATTTTGCTGTTCATATGCAAAAATAGTCCCAATTGCTAAAAGTGGAAAGAGAGAAAGGTCTTTGACTATATAAGTAGTGCATAGCGTAAAAAATAGGTAATTGACCTCCTAAAGATTGTTTAATTACACCAAAATAAAACAGAATTAAAGTAAAACAAAAGCTGTCACAGAGACAGCGCGCTCGACTTTTCCGCCGCTTTTCAGTGTAAGGATTGAAAAGTTTTGGCGAAACATGCATGGATTACTGTTAGATTAGATTTCAATGCAATACATGATGTGCAGAGATATTAACATAAATGTGGTTACATGCAAAATTTTAACCAGAATTTTTAAGTGTAATAATAAAGGGCCATTATTTGCAAAACACAGTTATCTAACTTGATTATTCAATTAGGTTGGGTGGTTGAATATCATTGTATAAAGTCACAATGCAATACATCAAGTAATTGCTGAGATATTGTCCTACCTGTGCTAACATGCAAGACCTTAACCAGAATTTCTAAGACGCATAAAAAAGGGGCAAAAATTATATAATATGAAAGATAGAGTTATCTTACTTGATTAACTAAGAAGGTTAAATGGTTGGGAGCCTGTGTGTAAAGTTTCAATGCAATACATAATGTATTTGCTGAAGCATTGACTTAAATGTGGTTACATGCAAAACCTTAACCAGAATTTCTATGTTGAATAAAAAAGGGGTCATTATTTGAATTTAATGCAAACTAGAGTTATCTTACTTTGTTATTTAAGTAGATTGGATGGCTGAGTACCATTTTATAAAGTCTCAATACAATTCATCCAGTAGTTGCTGAGATATTAACCTATGTGTGCTTACATGCAAAACCTTAACCAGAATTTCTGAGTTGAATAATAAAGGGCAATTATTTGCATTAAATGCAAACTAGAGTTATCTAACTTGGTAAATTAAGTAGGTTGGCTGGTTGAGTACCATTGTATCAAGTCTCAATGCAATACCTCAAGCAGTTGCTGAGATATTAACCTATGTGTGCCTGCACGCAAAACCTTAACCAGAATTTCTAAGTCAAATAATAAATGCCAATTATTTGCATTAAATGCAAACTAGAGTTATCTAACTTGGTTAATTAAGTAGGTTGGATGGTTGAGTACCATTGTATCAAGTCTCAATGCAATATCTCAAGTAGTTGCTGAGATATTAACCTATGTGTGCCTGCACGCAAAACATTAACCAAGGGGTGACGCCGACACTGACGCAGACGCCGACGCTTGGGTGAGTAGTATAGCTCTCCTTATTCTTCGAATAGTCGAGCTAATAAAATAACTTCATGTATAAAACAAACTTTGTTTCTCATGGCTCGCAATAGATCCCTCACACTCTGGCCCTTGTAAGTCCTGAACTTCCGCAGGTCTGTAAATACAACATGTATGTGAGTTTGAAAAAGACTAAAGAATATGACAAGAATGCACATGGTTAAACTCAATTGATTTGAATGTGAAGGAGTTGTGAAAACATATCAACATCTGTTTGCACTATGGAAAACAAGAATGTGGTTCAAACCAGTTTGTCTGGCTCCAATTTCTAAAACAAGATCAAGCTAAGCTCACTAATTTTGTTTTGATCTCAATAGTGTAATTTCTCCTTTAAAAGAGTAAACAGTCTTTTAAATTACTTTTAATAAAATCATGGTAAAATATGCTTTTGTTCATAAAATTAAATTTCAGCCTGTTCAGCCTCAGGTATGATGAGGAATTTGGGCTTGGTTATTACAAAAAATCCAAAATGCATCCACCATAACTGAATGTGGGATATCTCTGAGAGAAGAGTTGAAAAATACTGACTTATAACTCTTATGTTACTAGACTTGAATTCATGGCTTTTTCTATAGTACCCACGGGTCCGACTATCAGACCCATTCCAAAAGCGAAATGTAAGATATTTTTCCCAATTTTTAGAAAAAAATTCAAAAACAAAACAAAACAAAAAAATTTTTTTTTTTTTTTTTTTTTTTTTAGAAAGTATTTTTACCTGTACTGGTTCATTCATTTTCAACATCCTAATAAATTATGTGATGTAAAGTTTTTTTGATAACTGAACTCGGAAATCATTGATTTTCGTTACATTCAGAGATCAGTATAAATATTATCTGTCATGATTTATTGCAATAGATATATTTTACACCCCAAGGATTGATATTTTTTTGGTCTTTTAAAGGGAAAATAAACTAATATTAAATCATTTCTTAATTCGCAGGAGACTAGACAGCTTTTTCTTTTAACTGTAAAATTTCCCAATTTCAGCATTTTCATGACACAAAATTTCCCAAAATGTCTAGGGTCTTTTTCCCAAAATGGGCAGAAAAAGCCCTGTGAATACATATTCAGGTTGTCAGTATCTGCTCTATTACACCAAATCTTTCCAGTTTTATTCTAAAAACTACCTCCTTGATCAGTTACCATTCTGTAGTTCCATGGTGATATTTTTCCTCCAATCTCCCTTCACAACTCTATCCCCGCCCCATTCTAGTTGCTTGACAACCATACTCTCCTCCGAGTCTTTTTCTATACGATCGCTCACATTCTGTAAAATTAGACAAGTTCAAGCTGCTTTTTAAGGCCATTGTTCTATGAGTTTTCATTTCGCCAATCTGCTGACCCCATCTGGCAGGCTTTCTTTAACTTCTTTGATTAACACTATGCTCTACGTTAACTTTCTTACCTTCTCCTACCAAAAAAGAGTGCCGAGCCAAGATGTGTACCAAGTTTCAAAACATTGTGGAGTTTTGGCTTCTGGTTTTTGCCAAGCTGCTGACAACACAAAAGCCAAGACAATGCCTCAACTACTTGTTATAGAAAAACAAATAAGCTAAACACTACTTAAGAACCCAACAATTTATGTTTCATACAGGTCTTATAAATATGCAATGATGACAGAATTGACTAAGGAGAAAAAGTTATTATTATAAAAGTTGTCAGTATAATGGGGAAAAACATATAAAATTATCGAACCTGAAAGAAGCCAAGTTGTTTCTCCCTGCTCCAGAAGAAAGGGTGCTTTAAAACAGCTTTGGCTGTGGGTCTTGAATCTGGGTCAAAGTCGATCATATCTTCAATAAGCTTTTTTCTCACACAGAAATCTGTCATAGGTAGACTGTCGATGTTGAAGTCCCCTGTTAGGATGTTGGCTTGACGTCGTAAAGAATGTCCAAAAGGGTGTTTGCCTTTGGTTAAAACATAAAACATCACGCAGCCAGCTGAGAAAATGTCCACTGCGCATGTCTGGAAGAGAAAACTAGAGCTATCATTGCATGGGATTTCCTCCACTACACCACCATCTTAATAAGGAGTATCACTGGTTGTGATATGATAAATGGTCCTGAATTCTACTATATAGAAATAAGGACTATAACATCTGTGAAATAAAGAATTAAATTTAAGTTTTTAAAAGAGTAGACCTCAAACACATATAAAGTTTTTGAGAGAAGTAAAAAAATAAATAAGCAAAAAAAAATCACAGGCCACCAACTATAAATACCATACACAAAATGATGTTTATTTTGCAAAGCACTTTTCCTCAACACAGTCAATATGTGTATGAAGTTTTAGTTAATGCCTCAAAAACATACTGGTAGTAACTAGTATTATGGAAAAAAGTAGACATGTCCCAATGTACCAGGAAGGACTGACGGACCTATGAATGGATATACATTTCTTGTTATGTGGTTTTTCCAAGTTTAAGAATAGCCCCTAAAATATTTATATTAATTGTGGTTTTTCAATAGAAAACATAACCAAAACCTTATGGCCCACCACCTTAACACCCGTTGGTTGGCCTGGATGGACAGGATAAGTTGCTTCCTATATTTAACCCTTACAAAAATAAGCAATGTCCAGTACCATCCAAGTGTCACTTACAGTTCGTTTATCCTCATCCAGCATCTCTGGAGCAATCCATCCCTCCGTGCCTGCCGCCCCAGATCGACGGGAGAATGAAATTCGCCCTATTGCAAGCTTCTTGCACAGTCCAAAGTCTGAGATCATGGCGCGAACCTTACCACTAGAGTCTGGCTGGGATATCAAAACATTGTGGGGCTTGATGTCTCTGTGCACTGAAACACCAATGAAATGAAATCATTAATTTTCATGGATTTCATTGGTTGGGCAATCCATGAATTCAAGATCCCAACCAAATGCTTCACCTTGTATCATGGTAATTAACTGCCCATGGCTTGTACCTAAACCCTTAAAAGATACATGGCAGCGATATACAGTCAAAGAAACTGATTCATGGTTTGTTATAGTAAATAATTACATAGATATAAAACACTGGTAAGCTTTTACTATAACCTTGCATTATTATAGTTGGCAATACGGGCAATTTCCATGGTACAATTTCTTTTCAATAAAAATGCACAAAAAAACAAAGAATACTTTACTGAACAATAATAACATGGAAATAAAAACAGAATTGATATGAATAATTCACAATTTACGAATTATGAAATTAACATTCTAGTAAGGCGAAGAAATTTATCAACTAGAAACATAAAACAGAAATATAACGAACATTAACTATGTTGAGGTCACCTATCTTCTATGATTGTTTACTCGAAATTATGTATCATCACTGTTTTTCCACTGTTTGCAAAAATGTTTAAGTTGACATTCAAGGGCTTCATTAATTTATATTTTTGGATGAGGGTGCATCTTTATTAAGGGCTCTTAATTTGCCATGAAAGCAATCATAATTAGCATATTATCACCCTGTATCAACTATCATAAACTGCATGACATACCAAAATGATTTATGGCTGTAATTTCGACTATTTCCCATTTTTTTCTATTAATTTATTTTTGTAAATTCAAATACCCATCCAAAAGTAAAATTTTGGAAAACCATGAAATTTCATCCTAAGGAATATAAATAATTTTTTAGTAATTTCTATTTTTTATATTATAAAAACAAGAAACGCTGCAATGCGACGAAACCAGGTTTTAAATGATTGACAGAAAAACTTCAGCCTGTGTCTGTTTTTCTATTTTTAGTAACAGTGACCTTGACCCTAGGGACCCCAAATGCAATCGTTTGAAAGGTATCCATAAACTCTTCCTTTATACCAAGTTGGGTCAGGATATGTCAACTAAAGTTATTCAGTTTCAACTGTTTTTCTATTTTTAGTAACAGTGACCTTGACCTTAAACCTAGGGACCTCAAACGCAATCCCATGAAAGGTCTCCATAAACTCATCCTATAGACCAAGTTTAGTCAAGATATGTCATCCCTAACTAAAGTTATTCAGTTTCAATTGTTTTTCTATTTTTAGTAACAGTGACCTTGACCTTGACCCTAGGGACCCCACACGCACTCCCATGAAAGGTATCCATAAACTCTTCCTATAGACCAAGTTTGGTCAAGATGTGTCAACCCTAACTAAAAATATTCAGTTTCAACCGTTTTTCTATTTTTAATAACAGTGAATTTGACCTTGACCCTAGGGACCCCAAACGCAATCCCATGAAAGGTCTCCATAAACTCTTCCTATAGACCAAGTTTAGTCAAGATATGTCATCCCTAACTAAAGTTATTCAGTTTCAACCGTTTTTCTATTTTTAGTAACAGTGACCTTGACCTTGACCCTAGGGACCTCAAACGCAATCCCATGAAAGGTCTCCATAAACTCTTCCTATAGACCAAGTTTAGTCAAGATATGTCATCCCTTATTAAAGTTATTCAGTTTCATAGGTGAGTTTGACGCCGCCCGCCCGCCCGAACAACTACGTTCGTCATTCTAATAACCAGGTTTCACTATGTGAAAACCTGGTTAACAACAACATGTTAATAGAACTGTCACTACCATAACATGCAAATACCCTGATTTGAAAATGCCAATTTTTGCTAATTGAAGGGCCATGACTCTCTCCTTACTGCAAAGAAAACCCCAGGTGCACAAATTATTCATCCGAAAAACATAACGCTAAGGTTTCATGACTCTAGGTAATGTAGTTTTGGCGTTTTGAAGGACACAAGTTCGAATATACCAATATTTGGTAATTGAAGGGCTATAACTACCCCCTCATGTGCAGCTGCAAATGAAACCACAGGTGCCCAACTTGTCTGGCTTGGTGACCACAAACCAAACTCACATATTACTTAGGGACAGAATCACAAACAGATTGATGCACTAACATTTCTGGTTTATGGGGATTTTCCTTCTTTAAAAAAGGCCCCTCAAATGTGTAGTTTTATGTGTTTTTTTCAATAGAAAACATAACCAAATAGCTCCTAACCCAAATGGACACAGCCCCTAAAGCCGCTATCTTGGCTCAGACAGACAGGAGCAAATCTAAATGCCCCCTCCATAAGTGGGGTCATAAAATGGAAATGTGATGCAAAGTGAAAGGACATAATGAAGTCAACTCCAATATAGCCACTAATGTTTGGGTAATAACAAACATCTTACCAATATCCAGTGAGTGTAAATGTGCTATGCCTGACATGGACTGATACAGCAATGTGATGGGGTCAATGTCAAATTTCGTCTTGCCCTCAACATATGTGGTTAGTGTCCCAAGACACAGTTCGAGAGCAATGTAGCGGAACTGGCTGTCCGCCTCCTTCAAACAACACACCAAACAATAATGTAAAAAAAATAATAAATATCAGGTTTTCTTTCTAAAAAAAGTTGTTATGATTGTAGAGTATTGATCTTGAAAACTGCTAAGAGTTTGAATAGTAATCAAAAAAGTAATTTATTTAGAAATATAGCCCATTAAACCTTTGTTTTAAATAACTATCTGGATAACACTGAATATCTTTATTTTAACTACATATAATTGTCAATCCTGAAAAATAGCCAGTGGGCCGTTTGCATATGCCGAAAGAGGTAAATGGACTTAGACTCCTTTTACTTTATCAACATTATTATTCCTAAATTTTCAAAGATATTTCCCACCGTATTTGATAAAAATTTGATGCAAATGTCTGAGCAAAAAAACAACAACTGTACAATAGCCCAGTTTTAAAGGGACTGTACACCAGATTGGCACCAAAAAAGTTTTTTTCTGTAACGAATCTCAGGACAATTATTTAACAGAATGTGTTACGCTTTGATATCATAATTGTAAAAAAAAGTACCAAAATGTTAAAAAAAATTGTGCCGGAGACCGGGTTTGAACCCGTGTACCAAAATTGCAGTCCATCGTCGTATCCACTGAGCTACGACGGCTTACTGTAAACAGGGGGACATAATAAGCTAAAGACAAAACTCAGTAATATCAGGTGATAACACAGACTAGCCAATCACGCATAAGAAATGAATTCTACTAGGTAGACATACCCAGTAATCTTTTTTTTAATGGAAAAATACGAAATAACTGCTATTAAAACTTAAATAAATTGTAAACTATGTGGTACTTCAGTTAGTAAGTTTCAATGCATTGTACTCATTAATACCAAGTTTATGACAGTTTTTGACAATTTCCTTTTTTTCTTGCAAATTGATCATCTGGTGTACAGTCCCTTTAAGAGTTCTCAATCCTGTTTTTAGGATTAATCCTGAACTATAGAACCCCCTACACCAAATATTTTGATTTGCTAATAGGCAAAGGATAATTTTAAATGCAGTTCCCACTTACCATGCAGAAGTATCTGATGACATTTGAATGTTGGTCCGACTCCCTGAGTAATTCTACCTCCCTGTCAGCAAAACTAAAACACTCTGGTAACAGGCGTTTTACAGCAACTTTCCGATGGTCAAAAATCCCCCTGAAAAAAATGAAAATTCTTGAAGTAAACAGCAACAGTTGATTTACAGTGAACTTCTGATGGTCAAAAATCTGCCTGAAAAAGGCAGTAAGATGCTTAAAGCATCCTTCCAACTGCCAAATAATTAGACAATATC
Organism: Mya arenaria; assembly: GCF_026914265.1. Classification (NCBI taxonomy): domain Eukaryota; kingdom Metazoa; phylum Mollusca; class Bivalvia; order Myida; family Myidae; genus Mya; species Mya arenaria. Next base: position 18,385,856 of record NC_069123.1, read on the forward strand.
AGGTGCTTGACAGTAACCTTCCAATGGTCAAATATCCCCTTGAAATAAACAAAATCAGGCGATTCAGAGCAAATCTCCGATGGTCAAATATCCCTCTGAAATAGACAGAAACTGGTGCTTGACATTAACCATCTGATGGATAAATATCCCCCGTAATAAACAGAAAGAGGCAATTTAAAGTAACCTTACGATGGTCATCCCCATGAGATGGACAGTAACCAGTGCTACACAGTAACAACAGATGATCAAATAACCCCTTAAAATAGACAGTACCATCTTAAAAGGTAGGTAAGGACACACTGATGCTAAAAGATTTCGGTGACAGGTATATTAACATAGGCAATCAATAATTTTCAAGTAGTTGCAGTTAGACTAGCATTTTCAAATGCACAGAGTGCATCTTAATTATGATATCAAATTTCATCATTTATGTGTCTAGTATTGATGCTAAAAACATTTTTCTCTGACAATTTGAATAATCCTTCAAATAATCCACTGCAACTGACACAACAAGTGCATGACCCGTGTTTACTCACTTGTAGACAAATGTTCCCTCACAGCCATGACCTAGCACCTCCTTGGGATTGTAGACAACCTTCCCAACTTGGACATAACCATCCGGTAAGGCTAGAGGAAATCAAAGACACAAGGTTAAATATGCAAAGGCCTTTGAACACAATCAATGATTGGTTTATATTACCTATTAGTAAATGTATCTGGACTTGTCAGTACCATGAACATAATAACTACCATACTGGGGTGCCTAAACTAAAGGCTTGCTGTGTGATCTTAAAAAGAAATATGTCAGTATAGCTTATCGCAACTGCAAATAGAAGGGCAACACTAATGATTTTACATTTTGATGGGGTCAAAGGTGCTCCCAAGATTATTTCCATTTCTTTTTATGCAAAACATACATGTATGAGGTATGTCCTAGTAATTCGTAGAATCAAGTCATTGAAATCAAATGGAATCAAATGAACTTAGCTTATTCAAATTTTCAATGTATAACACTCTCTGATGTCAAAAATGTCTTTGTTCTGTAACATGCAATGCATCTCTAAAATGTTAAAAATATTATGGGGTTTCTGTTAGTCAGTTTATGAGCTGCAGGCTTCATGGTGTTTATTATTTTCATGATCCTGAAAACACAGAACCAATACTGAGCTTACTCTTATTTGGAAATGTAGCCAGAGTGTAACAGTGTCATCGAGCTAAATCTAGTCAAAACCATGGTAGTGAATCTCTACTGAAACACTTCAAAAAGTCAATAAAGTCACTACCTCACACAATCAAATCTATATTGAAACAATGATCTACACCATAAAAATTAATATGCATCCATTTTAAAATAGACTGGTCTCGAACCTAAGCGTACTCCGTACATGAATACATGAGCATCATGTTTAAGTTTTGAATGCATTTCATGAAAAAAATAAACTTATCACATGTTGATAGTTTCAGTGGTGTTTGTGCGTCAGATACAGAAACAAATTATACTGGTACACCGCTCTTGTTACACATGATCCCCAAAACTGCCAATATTCCAACAAATCACAGGAAGACCTTTATCAGCATGTAACGTTTCATTACAGACATTCCTGGAGAAAAATCTGCACCTACCATCATACTGCGTGAGTTCAGACGAGGATGTATCCCTCTTGTTCAGTGAGGATTGGGCGGACTTTTGTTGCTGTTCCTTAAGTTTACGTTCCTCGAATTCCCGCTCAAACATTATCTTGATAGACTCTTCAGTCCGCTGTTAAAGGTAAAAAGATGTTATCAATACATGGTTAAACCAAATTAAAGGTATATATATATTTATTTTAAAAATCATGTTTTTCATATTTCCCATACATTCAGCACTATAAAGTCTATGGCAATATCATGCACACTTCATCAGGGCATAGAAGAATTGCTAAACAAGCTTCAATGAATACTTATATTGAGAAGAAATTGTTTCCTGATAGCATCAGAAATAAGCATATTACCTCGATAATCTATGCATGGTATGCCAATTTGGTATCAAAGTTGAAAGTATAAGTTCCAGTCATTTCGTAATTGTACATACCCAGCCTTGGCCAAGTACTCTGCAAGGTCAGGTTTTCAAACATAATGCACTTTGTTTTGAATATGAATGTATGTAGTATACCTGAACTATGCTTAATAAGTGAAAGTTAAACAGTTCAAAATCTCGGATATCTCGATTTTTGGGTTATGTCAAACTTTTTCTTTGGTCCCAAATTTATTCGTTCTGTTTCTATATAAAACAATTCTGATTATGTTGATTGTTTAATCTTGATTTTTGCTATATTAAAGTCATATTTCAGTCACTGTGGTCGAGATTTACACATTTTTTGTGTTCTTTATGGCGAAATGCAGATCGAGCTGAAGGTGCAAAAATTTCATGACGGTTTGTGGCGGTATGTCGCTGAATTACCGTAACATGTTTATCAAAATAACAAACTCTTATAATTTGGTGGATAATTGGTAACTATGTATAATTAAAGTTGTTTGTTTATATTTTTGAATAAAGAACCATTTGTTGCTTAAGGTCGTGATTTTACATTTATGTATAAAACATGGAGATTTTATTGATTCGATGACAATCCCAAAATGAGCATAGATAGAATAAACTTCATCATGGCAGCTTTTAGTTCCACTGCTCCGGTCAACCAATTTAGAGAAGGACCTGGAATAAATCCAGGGGGATATTTGGATCGGCCATAGGGTGTAAGGGTTCAAAACAAAAATGGTCTTCAAAATCATACAAAGAGATGTACTAAGTCATCTAATTTATCATAGTTGCTGTCATATGTGCTTCATATCTTTGTTTGTGTAATCAATAATTGTGAATTAAATAAAATTGACACAAATATTTCAATTTTTATTTTCAATAATAAGTTCGCTGTTTTCATGTCGAAATATATTACAAGACTGATTCAATTACAGATGTTAACAGTTCGATATAATTAAGAGTCAAATGTGTTGGCTTTGGAGCTATATGTTTTGTATTAAGGATTAAAATTCGACATGTTGCATTTTATTGGGGTATGGTATGCAATGGGGCTGTTCAAAATGGGTGGAGTCCGAATTTATATTTACATTTATTTAAATCTAAATTTCTGCTAAAATTAATATATTATTTAAGAGCATTTACTCTTTTTTCTTTCCCTCGTTGTTCTCAACGGTGGGTAAATTAGAACAGCTATCGTAACATATTTTTATACAACAATGAATGCACAGATAAAATAGTTCCTTATTTATATGTTTATTTTCTATCTTTTCAAGGTCAAGAATATTATAAATACGTTATAACTGAATTACAAGTAGAAAAAAGCTATGAAAAATTAACAATAACAAGAATACAGCAAAAATATCGCCACCTACAAAGTTTTCATTATATCTCGCGATAATACACGAACATAGCGTGTGTCAGTAAGTCACGAGTTTTCAAATTGGAGAAAAAATCCAGTCAATTTACTTGTTAAGCGTTATGTTGAAGAATCAGTTGGTGTATAAATCATGTTGGAATATGGGGTTGGACCAATCAGCAAGTGCATTGTCATTTCTTTGGAAGTTAACATTCAATTTGGATGTAACGACAGTGGCGGTAGGTGGGGTAACGTGAACTTTCGCGGAAGGAAAGCCAGAGGACGCGAGAAGACTTAGTGTTGAACTGAGCTCTTTCTTCTGGACGTTGCTGGGTGCACTACAAGATGTTATTGTTTCATATCTCGATTTCATGTTTTGTTAGATGCTTTATTTTTACCAAATGTCAATTCTAAATTCTGAAATAAAACGTCATTTTCATTTATTTATTTTTTTCAACTGTTCCATCCATCATGAAATCATCTACATTAAAATCAATCAAATTATCGTTGCGTATTTTGTTTTAACTGTTTACTGCAGATTACAGTTTTTAATGTCTCAAATAATTTCACTAGGATTTCATTGAAAAAAATAGTTCGGAAGTAAATATGCCCCGCCCATTAGTATTATTGCGCCCAATCACAGGAAAGAAGTATCAAACAAACACACGCGATTTCGATGGGAAATGCTACAGAAATAATGTGAATTTGATAAACAACAACCATGGTTAAGGAATGAAGTGTTAAGTAAATATTTTCGCAAAATTATGTCGACTGCTCATCTTCTTGAAGTTTTTTCCAAATCCCCCACTTCTTCGACAAAATGAGTTTGGACTGTATATATCAAGCCTTCAAAAAGATCTTAGTATCCCTTGATATATGTGACCAAAATACTCTTTTTCTAGTGTTGTTTTGTTGCACAAGTGCTTAAGTAAGTTTAAAATTGCAGAAATTACTATTAACCAGTAATTCAGAATTTCAAACTGCAATTTGTTAAGGCAACTGGCCATGGTAACCTGCAACTTAACTAGGAAATTCAATAAACCATAATTAGAACAAACCTTCGGATAATACAAAACCAGAGCTCCAATGGTGACAAGCAGTAGAATAAAGGTAGTAAGAAACTTGAAATCAAGATTCAAGTACTCAATCGCTTGTGTTATAAACCCCTCTTCAGTTTTGGTCACATTTGTCTCCCTTCGAATACTCTCAACAGATGGTGGAGGAAGATTTGGTCTGTGAGAGGGATTGTGGGGTAGGATGACTTTGCTGGTTTCAGACCGATCTGTTACTTGGAATGCTGGGGAGATTTTGTTACTGTCCTCTTCAGGAACTTCATGGTACCCTGTGCACAAAATACGATAAAAACATTAAGTCCATGTGATGCCTTCTGGAGCATCACTCCGCCTTTTTACTTGTTGGAGGTTGTTTGACAACTGACCATACAATCATGAGCTGTTAGTTATTGACAGAATATAATCCCTTTATCGATGAAATGAATGGTTGAATGAAAACCAGCTTAAAACGTCATAAAAATTGTGGTTTCACCATGAACAATATTTTGTAATACATTTTCGTATAAAAGAAACCAAATCAAGATGCCGCTTCGTTTAGGCCGTCATATTTCTCATTTTCTATTAGCATTACAAGAATAGCCGTTGGGTCAAATTGTATTTAGCAAATAAAGGTTTCTGGCACTTTTTAATACCTTCAATACAAGTAGTTTGAAGGAATATTCACCTAACATGAGTACAGCTTTGCCCCTGCGTACAGTGTGGGCTGTCATCTTCTCCTTGTGTGTATGAGAATCCGGACTCTCCTCTAGTTTACCCGAGCCTGTCCTTGGGCCTTCTATCTGGCGTGGCTTGAAGTTCTTTGGCTGGATGGTAAATTAAAATCAACACTAGTTAACAGAGTTTAAACAATGAAAACAATTACAGGTACAAACAAAATGAAGGACAATTCTTTTCATTAACAATTTATCTAAAGACTGACCTTCAATTATTTTATTCAATTCTTAAAGTTCATTTCAAACAATTAAGTAACACTTTATCCAATTTCATGCTCCACATAAATTACTTCACATGAACTTTTTTTTTTGCATCTCTGAGCCTTTCATGTAATTAGCATTACAGCACATTGATTTTCATTCAAAGCCTTTCCCATACCGCAATAGTGACTGTGTTTTCATCCACATATGAGCCAGTGGCGAAACTCCCGTGCTCATATTCGCCAACGTACAGGGTGGGACTGAAACAGTAGGAACAGTAGGTACATGAAAACTTATCCATACATATTGTATTAAAAAAGGTTTATAATGAGATAGAACATATCTGTAATGGTTTCCACAATGAAAGTTGACTACAACACCACACAAATTATATCATAAAAGTTTTCACTAGTGTACAGAAATATGACAGAAACCCACTAATGACAGGTGAGCAAAACATGTAGAATTTAAGCTTTGGCGCTTCTCTGCTTCTTTAAGTCATATAAAGTTTTTTCTTGCAAAAATCAAAAACACTTAAAAGTACAAGAAAGTTAAATAATTGCTTAGAGACTTTATAAATGTAACTTACTAGAAAATTTTCTTCTTCCCATGTTCTAAAAACCTGTTGCGCCACAATGTTGATGACAGCTGCCCAGTGAGGTGATCCAAGGTCTCAGGGGCGAACGATGTAAATGGAACCTTCTGCAGGCCATCAGCATGCATCGTATACATGGCAACTACTGGCGAGTCAAACTGCGCATGCCACATTAGGTCCCTGGAAATTTAAAGACAACAGAATCAGTCACAAACTGCCATATCCCCCGCCAAATTAAGAACAGTATCAACCTGCCTTTTGACGAAGTATTACAATGAACATAAACAAATGGCAATAACTTAAATTATACTGCACCAAGAGTAAATGTTCCTGTGCACTGCACTTCGCCTCAATTCTATCTGTATATATTAAGTTTAAAGTCAATACCTTCAAGTTTTTTCAAGTTATTCTCCAGACAAAGAATATATATGAAAATTAACAAAGTGCAATAACTTAAAAATTACTGCACCCAGAGTTATGGTCCTGTGCGCACTCATGCATGCACGCACACATGCACACAAGTCTTAAGTTTTACCAGTTATACTATCAAGTGTGACGGTAAGGCCGTTGGAGCTGGCTGTACAGTGCCTCAGATTGTAGTCCTGTATATCGGGTGCTACGTGGGACGAGTAGTCTGTGTAGGTTGCATTCCACCTAGAAATAATGTCACTTTAAATTGTTACATCCAGCAAATAAACGTTCTTTTCCTCATTTTACTGGCACTTAATGAATAAACAGTGGTTGCGTTTTGCTGTAATGATACAAGTAATAAAGTTAGTGAGATTTTATCTAGAAAAAAATTATGCTTTTGTGTGAAATACCAAGAAAAGTTTTAAGACACAAAGGTTTTATCAAAAGTGGCTCACCTTTTTGTTCCAGTTTTGCTGTCAAACATTACTATAGTATACTCTGAAAGATGAAACCATCATTACACATCCATACAAATCTCTTTGTGTTACATTAGAACATATACTTAAGCAGAACAAGAGAGTTCTCCAAGAATATCCATGGTAAGAATGTTGGTGCCTCACAGAGTGTGCTTTTTGGCAACATGTCAATGAAAAACATCCTCAATTGTCATTCATAATAATTCCTCTATTCTTGACATTAAAAAAAAATGATTCTTTTGCTTATATTAAATGCTTAAAAGAATTATCACATATTTACCATCTTATTTTGTGTTTAAATATTAAGTAGAAAGGCGGTAACAAGCATACATGTAGGACAAATGTGTATACAGATGAACACCGCTATACCGACGAACACCGTTTATCCGAAATTATCGCTATTTTGAAATTATTTTTCGGTCCCGATATTACTCCTTCTTTGTTAAACTAAATTTTAATCTTTAATCCGAAATCACTTGTCGGAAATAATCGCTATTCCGAAGTAAAAATTACGGTCCCGATTTGGTATTTCACACCTATTTATCAATTCTTACTTCGAACTCAATCAAGTCATGTTTTCCACAACATACTTTGAATGCACTCGGCATCGGCTTGAGGTGACAATGGATCACAATAAGTGCTTGTTAAAGAATGACATTGAGCAAGCGTATGTTACAAACACAAGGGCAGTAATGTCAGGTGCGTCCATGCTTCCCAGTTCATTGTTTTGAGTGGAAAACGTCGAGTATTACCACTGTTTTCTATATGTTTCAACGATAATTTTTAGAAACGACCTTGTGCACCGAATGAAGAGCAATTGCTAGTTTACGAAGACGCTTGTTTAGATCAAAATAATGTCTGTATTAAAATATCTCGTGAAAACAATGCACGTTTTGACTAGGCTTCCCGACTCACTCCATGCATTTTTGCTTCAAAACAACTTTTTTTATATCGTTCTCTTGTGTACAACCCCCCCCCCCCCCCCCCCCCCCCCCCCGATGCTTTGTTTTGGTCAATAACAGTATTGCTATTGTTTTACGAATGCAGACAGCCAATTTTAGAGTTAAATCGGCTCATTTACTAAAATGCTTGCTGGTTCATTCTGTACATTTTTAGAACCTAGGTTCATTCATTTCGTTTTGACTGGTTTTAACTGGGTGGGCGAAAAAGTGGTACGGGCGAATAATAGGTCGCTAACCAGTATATTAAAGCTGCATCTACACAGTCTTGATGGGATAAAACTAGATCTACAACACACATAGCTATTTGATACAAGTTTATTCCTTTTCAGTTTAATTTCATTTAGATAAATCCATTATGTTACAGCAGTTTACACAAGACTGAGATGCATTGAAATGATAACATTTGTATAAATATTATTGCTACTTTCAACTTTCAAAAATTACCCACAGAAGAGTGTAATATCTCACCAGTTCTGCCAATGAAGAGGGTATTATCAGTGGTGGATGGACACATGTTTTGACTGCCATCCAAACTTAGTGTCTGTAGCTTAGCTCCAGTGTGTGGGTCTATGGCCAGCCAAATATCCCGCTTATGACCTGTAGAGAGATACACACATAAACCATATAGTTACTCAAAGATCATAGACAAAAAGTTCTATGTACATCATAGTTATTCATTACATATTGTTCCCTTTTAATTGCAGATATATATTTCTACCAATTAGCCTCACACCGCCTGGCCACAGCTGTCACTGGAGTGACAAATACTCCCAAACACCGCCTGGCCACAGCTGTCACTGGAGTGAAAAATACTCCCACACACCGCCTGGCCACAGCTGTCACTGGAGTGACAAATACTCCCACACACCGCCTGGCCACAGCTGTCACTGGAGTGAAAAATACTCCCACACACCGCCTGGCCACAGCTGTCACTGGAGTGACAAATACTCCCACACACCGCCTGGCCACAGCTGTCACTGGAGTGACAAATATTCCCACACACCGCCTGGCCAGAGCTGTCACTGGAGTGACAAATACTCCCAAACACCGCCTGGCCACAGCTGTCACTGGAGTGACAAATACTCCCACACACCGCCTGGCCACAGCTGTCACTGGAGTGACAAATACACAAACATGCTACCTAAACATGGGAACTTTTTCTTAGAAAAGGGACCATACCTTCGTCAAACAGGGGTGGATTGTAACTAAAGTTTAGCTTGAACTGTATTAAATTTTATGTACCATATTTCATATCTGTTATTTGACATATTTAAATAGTTACGAGTTATTTTCTGAACAAGACTGGCTGAACAACAATCTTATTATTTCGTTGGGAAATAATAATAAGCTGTTTTCTATATATTTCCATAAATTAAGCAGCCTATCAAATACTTGAAAATTCTCAAATTGTTTTCAATATGTTCATGCTTTAGATTTTGATCTTTTTTAACCAAACATCCAAAAATCACAGTTTTTAATAGAGCTTTACCAACCACGTAGTTTCAAGATAGCTTACCTGTATAGAGAATGCCCTCCGTGCTCTTACACGGTGACGCAGTAACCAACTCAGGAATCGTGAATGGTAGTTTCTTGATACCATCTCTACCATCACTGAGAGCGTACAGGCTGCCGTCCTTTGGGTCTGGCAGAAAACTGTACCTAAAACACATAGGTTTGTTGAAAACAATAACTATAATTAGCTGTTAAAAGGTGAAAATGGTCATGTAATGATAAAAATAAGTCCAAGCTCGTAAGCTCTGCAAGTGTTAAATGCCAACTGGGACTGTTCATATTTTGGATTTGATACAGCGGGGTGTGTTAAAGATTTTGATCCCAAGCACTTTTAAATGTAAGAAGTCAGGCTGTTTTTTCCAAAAAGTCAAATTTAGGCGACCGATCATTTGGTATGTTGGCCACCTCTGATCCAAGATATGTTCCAACAAGCGTATATTCTCTTGGTTTTTCAAAAAGGACACCAGTATACTGGTTTCTACCAAGGAAAATCATAAGGGTGATTCATAGCAGCTTATGCCTTTCTTCACAATCAAACTTTGGTAGATACACCTATACCACTAAACCACCTTACCTTCTAAGGTTAATGGACAAGTGAGATTTAAATCATGGAGATGTAAGAATTTTAACAAAGTAGCATATTACGAGCATTAGAAACGAGCATTAGAAACAGAGCATTTTCAAATCAAAATTAAACAAGTTTCAGAGCTTTTTAAGACTGATCATTAAATTTTACAACACGACCTGTTACACAAGATCAGTCACAACAATAAACAGTGAATTAAACTAGTACTTGTACTTCTCAGAATAGATATTATTAGTACTTACACATATGTTCACATACCTTATTGCCATACTTTACAAAACTTCATTGCATCACAAATTGATATACAGTGTTTCAAGTAAGTAGAAAATTAGGGATCACAGCATTTTAATGAGCACATTAAATAGTAGTGGGATTATCATTTAGGCCTGGGTATATTCATTTTACTTGTATAATTATGAAAATAGACTCTCTGTACTTGGTATATAAAACATCATTATTATTCTTAAAGTATGGTTATAGTGTATTTTTCTATACATGTTTTGTATGAAACAGTGCCTACCCGGATGTCACTTCTGTTGGAACTTTTATAACAGGCTCTGAAAATCAAGGTACAATATAAATAAGAAGAGCTGGTACATGTACATATTTTTTTATGCCAGGGGCTACAAAAATAAATTCATAATTAAGCTTTTAGTGCCCAAGGGTTGTTATCTTGATGAGGCATAGAAGATAATAATCATGCCCAACTACAAATAATAATTGCATTCATACAAGTTCTCATTCAATATTCAAATTTTATAATAAAATATGTAAACCAGTTTATAAATGTGCAAAGTGACCATGTCAAGTATTACAAATTTCAAAGCAAACTAAAATGAACACTTTTTTAAGATACCTGGCTGATTTGTCAAAGTTTTCAGAAAAAGAAGAGAGGTCACAGGAATGTTACAAATGCCCCCAATCTGGCCTTGTCCGAGAGAAAGCTTCTTTACCTCTACGCTTACATGCTTTAATGAAACAATTAGTGTACAAAATTGAGTCAACACTGCCAAAAATCAAAGAAATATAGTTGGAGTATTGTATACCCACTAGGAACTCCATTACAACTGTCAACCAAATCATTGCCTTTTTCACTGAGATTCATATACATTTGAATAAAACAATCAGATTTTCTAAACAACAAAAAACAATACATGGACTTGACAGACAAAGTTATGACTTAATCCTTCTTGTATTGTGTTAGAAATCAAGAAAAGTGTTATAAAAAACTGTCACACCTTTAAACGGTTTCTTCATTCATACTCTGCTGATCAAAATAATCAGTTCACAACATTTATCATCTATAAGTCATCCAGTCCATATGAATCAATTCATAAACAAACACAAATTAACTGAGTGACTGCTGATGGCCCAATATGATCAACAGATCAATGAATGATACAATTTATCACAACTAAAACATAAACAATTATAAGCAAATATGCAGGACCTCAAGTGTGGGAGAAATTAATGCAATTACTCAGATTTGTACCATGTTATGTGCATATATGCAGCATAATCATGATGTTTAAGTTAAATTAACCAGTAAGACCTTCAGAGTTACAGACTGGACTCAAAAAGCCGATTGAAGGGTGGACCATTTTAAAATGCCTTCCCTGGGGGAAAAGTAAGCTGAAGAGTAAACATCGGGTCTTTTCCTGTAAAAAAAATCTACAAAATTAGCTGTAATTAGATACTGTGAAATCATAAATATTTGTGGGTTATTGATTTTCGTGGGCTACCTTATCCACGAATTCAGATACCAACAAAAATTTGACCTTTAATTCTGAAATCATCCTGGCTATGTAAAAGGGTATACGTGTATTCACATGAATATACATGGTCGCGGTATACAACTTGGAAGTACCTACATGTAATTCATAGTTAATTTACTCTCTATATGTTTTGTATTATATATCATTTAACCCAAATGATAATAAACTCAAGTTGATTATAAGTATTTGCATGCAGTGTTTTGGATGACATTGCCAGTCATTGCAGAACATTAAAACAAGCTGATAATCAACCCCTGTGCGGCACATGTAAAACGTGCTGATTATTAAAATTGTGTGTTTGAGCGTCACCATTTGATTTTGTTTCTTTGATCAATATTTAATTGATTATTTAATTATTTAATTAAACGCTCTTCCTGTGTTTTCACAGTTTGCAAAGATTCTTAATTGACATTCAATATCTTCACTTATATATTCTAGATGTAAGTGCATCTTTATTAAAGACCCTTAAATTACCGATCAAGAGATAATTGACATGGGTATCTGCGCAAATTGACCTATTGTCCCATTGTAGTGTCATAATCTGCGTGACATATATGATAAATAGAATGAGGTCAGAGCATGGTGAATTTGCAAACGATTTAGGATTGCAGTTTGATTTTTTCTTCAAAAAATGAAAATCCATGAATTTAAGTACCAACGAAATTGACCTTTTTTGAAAAACTATGATATTTCAAGCCCACGAATATAAATCATGATTTCACAGTTTAACTTTTATGTTCTCTATTCTTTGAAATTAGGTATACAAATTAGGTGGAATTCTATTTTGACAGAAGGAGTTCTCAGACTTTTTCTTGATGTTCTGTTCTGTGAGGTCTGAGACATTCTCTGATGGATATGAACAGTAATAAAATAAAACAAGAGATGTTTGTCAAACATTATGCCCCCCACCCCCCTGAGCGCCATGTTGTCAGGATTATATGGACAATTGAATGAAATATGCTAAAAACATTTTCGCATTCAAGGTCACTGTGAACTTGACCTTTGACCCAATGACTCCTAAAATCAATAAGGATCAATTCCTGGTCAGGCCCAACTTCCATGTCAAGTTTGAGGGCCATGGGTGCAGGCATTGTCGAGTTATCACTCAAAACATTTTCGCATTCAAGGTCACTGTGAACTTGATCTTTGACCCAATGACTCCTAAAATCAAAAAGGGTCATCTCCTGGTCAGGCCCAACTTTCATGTCAAGTTTGATGATCAAAGGTTCAGGCATTGTTGAGATATAACTGGGAGAAGATTTGTTAACTTTTTAGCATTAAAGGTTACTGTGACCTTGACCTTGGCCTGATGACCCTCAAAGCCAAGAGGGGTCATCTACTGGTCAGGCCCAAGCTTCATTTCAAGTTTGATGACCATAGGTCCAGGAATAGTCGAGTTTGCTTTCAAGGTCACTGTGACCTTGACCCCTAAAATCAATAGGGGTCACCTACTGGTCAGGCCCAACCTCCAAGTCAAGTTTGATGGCCATGGGTGCAGGCATTGTCGAGTTATCACTCGGACAAGCTTTAAAATTATTTTATCATTAAAGGTCACTTTGACCTTGACCTTTGACCCAATGACCCCCAAAAACAATAGGGGTCATCTACTGGTCAGGTCCAACCTCCAAGTCAAGTTTGAGGGCCATGGGTGCAGGCATTGTCAAGTTATCACTCGGACAAGCTTTAAAATTATTTTATCATTAAAGGTCACTGTGACCTTGACCTTTGACCCAATAGGGGTCATCTACTGGTCAATCCCAACCTTCATGTCAAGTTTGATGACCATACATCCAGGAATTGTTGAGTTATCACTCGGACAAGCTTTGGTCTACCGACAGACTGACCGACCGACCTACCGACCTACTAACCAACATGTGCAAAGCAATATACCCTTCTTCTTCAAAGGGGGGCGTAATAAGACAAAAGGATTACTTACTAAGCAAGAGGACCAAATTGGCGTTACATTGCTCACTAAAATGACCAACTAATCAGTGATTATCAAGGATGTTGCTGCATGCTAAGAAAGCAGTTGGCTGCCGATTCATTTAATGTTTAATAAGAAGGTCAACTTACACAAAAATACATAGCAATGTAGAGGAAAATGACCCAGCTTACCAAGTTAAGAAGTTGGAGCATGAATGCCAATATATATGGTATATATTGATTGATAATGGTAAAAATATATAGAACAATTATAAAATATAGTTCCAATGCATACTAAAAATAAAAGATCTAAACCATGCGGTTTCAAAGATTTTACTAAATAACTATATGGCCGGTAGTAAACTTGTGACCACTCGGACAGGGCCACTTTTGACCTGAGGGCATAATTTGAACAATCTTGGTTAAGGACCACTACCTAAGACTGCATACAAAATATCATGGGTCTGGGCTATGGGGTTTCAGAGAAGATGTTTTCAAATGTTGACGCTGAATGACAGACAACGGACGAAAAACAACAGTCATTGATCGATTGCAATACTTCAACTTGAGCACTTTGTGCTCAGATGAGCTAAAAATACATCACAAACACCAGTACTGATTTATTTTCAACAGACAATTGATTATGTTTATTTCAAATAAGGCAAACACATGACTCTCTAAAATCTACAGTACTCCTGTGCCAGGTCTAATTGACAACTGGTATGGTAAACTTTAATCACACATTAAATAATTAAAAAGTCTTCCAATAAAAAGACCAAAATGGTACTTATTGATAACATAATTTCCTGATGTGAAATATTGACTTGTTTGTTACAACATTTGTAACAACAACAACAACAACATGTATATACTTAAATGAGCCCTGAGGGTTTAGAAGTCATTCACCTTCATTTAAACTCCATAAAATTGTCCCACTTTGCTTGCTGACTGCATATAACTTCCCACTGATGGTTGAAACAAAAACTATCTGATCATGCACTGTAAGGCCAGCATTCTGAAATAAATATGTACAAGTATAATATGAGGGGTGGAAGTTGAAAGGATCTAACAGCTTATATATTTCATAAAACATAGATTGTTTTGCTTTAACCCTCATAGTTTATAGCATCTATATTTCATAAATCATAGATTGTTTTGCTTTAACCCTCATAGTTTATAGTATGCAATACATAGAACCTTTTCATGGTGTTTCATGAACAAACAATCTGGAAGCACAGTTGCCAACATACCATGAAAATGTATCACACTCCAAAATAACTCCATTTCAAGTGTCATACATTAAATTGTTGATTTTTACCGGTTATAAACATTATGAAAAAAATGTTGATGGTAGGAATTAAAAATTTGTTGAAAACCTAGTCGCTTATTGAACATAACACTTCTAGCCGTTCTGATCAATTTTTAATCGATATCAAAAGTTTGGAAAAATGTTTAAACTTTAGTGATATAAAAGAATTACAAGCCGCATTTAAATCTGAATAAGTGCAAAAAAAGACATAAAAGCAAAATTCTTATTTCTGTAAATTGGAAGAAAGCTTGCAATCACAAGCTTGAGGATTTTAGTTGAGTACTACATGTATATCATTTATACTGCTGTTCAACCAAATTCTTTATTTTTTGAGAATACAGCCACTCAGCAATAATCGATTCTAAGGTTGCGCAATTGAATAACAGCAACTTCATTAATAATCAATTTCAACAGTTTTTGAAAACGATGGCAGTAACAAAGACCATGGGCATGACAAATTTTGACGTCAAAATGTATCATAATGATGGCCACTGTAAGTGTCAATGGTGCTCAAGACTGTAATCAAAGACGCAAGCCTATTGGAGACATGGTATGACAATACTTTGATCATGAAGTACAATTTTTAAGGCTTTATTGAAAAGGAAACTTAAAACATAACGATAATTCTTCAAATAAATAAATCACATCTATATGTCTTAAGATAGGGCCAGAACACACCATTTACAGTTTCAATACCTATTTTGAAAAACATATTTAGCATCAGCATTCGTTAAGTGTTTGTTCACTTGTTGGTCAGTTGAGAAGGGTTAACCCAAACTTTTTTGTTCAATTATCCCCATGATTTGTGTTTTAAATGGTGTTACTTCACATGCCAGTAATGATTTTAAAATGATAAAGAAAATGAAAAAAAGAACCATCAAAGAACGGTTTCACTATTGACCTAATTAATTAATATGAAGACTAATTTCCCATTATCAGGTAAAACACCATGACTAATATGTACTAAATTGTGTTTAAAACTTACTACAAAAAATGACTTCAACTTTGAGGTGAATACTAATGTAAACCTTGGAGGAAAAGTGCGCCTGGTGTGGGGTTTGAACCCATGACTGCCGGAATCTCGAAATCCTGGTAAATACCGAAATCCCCTTTCATTTTCATAGGTATATATCGTTTTCTTTTATACGCCCGCATTTAATACTTTATTGTGTTCGAATGTTGTATGTCGTAATTGTTGGAAGTTGGAGAGGGGTGGAGAAGTCGGAGAAGAGGTGGGGGTGGGGGTCGTGGTGACTAAAACCCGGGACCCCCTTTCGTTTTCAAAAGTACCTACAATAGAGTATGCGACTTGGTTGTAATGCGGGGATGATTTAATCCATTGTGTTCATCGCTTGTATGTGTGTGTGTGTGTGGGGGGGGGGGGGGGGGGGGGGAGTAGTAAAACCCGGCACCCTTTTTATGTTCATAAGTAAATACAATAGAGTATGGGAGGTGCTTTGTACGCCGGGATTAATGACTTCATTGTGTCATCGCTTGTATGCCGTAGTTGGTTGTAGTTTGAGAGGGGAAGGGGAGTCGGTGGAGGGGGTTGGGGTGACTTAAACGTAATCAAAATCAACTAAGTATAATAACATGCTTTGTTCATTCAATTTATTTTATGAAAATTGTACTGTATTGGACGGCACCGCACAGTACTGCACAGCAAGACACTCAAATGTGAGATCTGACAGCAGACGGTAATAAAGATTAAGAGCAATACACAGAAGTTGTGTACTTTACACGGGCTGGAGTTATTTTGTTATCGTAGATATTGATGTTTAATGTTTTAACTTCGAACTAGTAGTTCAATATCACATTGAATTTTTTTATTGAGTTTCTTATTTTAGTATGTTGTACATTGATTGTTTAATAGCTGTCTTAATTTTTTATTGATATTGCTTGTAATTAGTTATCAGTTTATATCGTTGAAAGCGCCTTTGAACGTGTATATAAAAAGGGTATTATATAAGTTAATCAATAAAAATAATAATTGTGTATTGTGAACAAGTTGTATTCGTGAGTTGCCGTGTGCTGCTAGACCGGGAAATTTACCCACATACTTGACAACGGCCAGTTTACTTACTTTACCACCCTCACTTAACCATGACACCCTCTTTTTGTACGACGAATCCAGCTTCAGTGCAGTATAATACCTCTGGACCACAGCAATTTTGTCCTTGCTAGGCTGTGGTTCCATTGGTGGATGTTCTATCTTCCCCTGGATTCGCCGTTTTTTGCAAAACATGCTACACACCGCAGTCATCGGTAAAAGTACTAAGCCCATTCCCAGCCCGTTTCGTTGAATTTTCCCCATTGTTGATTACGAAGTAACAATTTTCTTTTCGACCCGCAGGCACAGATGGAAGCCCATCACTTGAATTAGTAAGAAACTGAATTGTCGTCAGTAAATCTAGGAAACTTCCAGACTTCAGCTGTCCGCTCCTATCAGATGGAAACCAATCTGAATTGGGCATCACATTGTCAGTTGAAAATGTTTCGCTCTTTTCAGATATATTTCCATCCGATTCCATGTTGTTTTTCTAACTGGATGGGTTCTACAGTACATGGCGATTATACTAAATTCAGCTTTTCGCCCTTAAAAGATTGGGACCGATCTGTATTGGGCATCACATTGTCATGAGAAAATGGTTCGCTCATCGCAGATCTTGATCCACCATTGCATGTGCTGTTTTCTACCTGATTATGTTCTACAGAACATGACGACAAATTTTCAATACGTGTAAAGCTCACATTGTCAAAAATGTCCTCATTGCCAAGAACAATTGAAGACGAGGAAATTTCATCATAATCATCATCATTATTGTTGGAGACTTTGCCTGAATATGCGGTATCCAAGCGATCAGTGCGGCCACCAGACCCTTTAACCAAGCAAACAAAGTGATTTGGCATGAACTCTGATTCCTTCTTAGGGACAATTATCATAGTCCACAGAACACATATCTCCGGGGCTAAAGACCAACGGACATCACAGCCGAATATATCCCTTGTGAATGGGTCTGAAGAAAACCGTGAACTAGTTTGAGGTGGATAATAGGACTGGATAGGCAGTCGGGTAGCTGCACTTATCGCGTAGATATGCGCTAATTCACTAAGGATCCTGCCGTTATAGTGTCATGCAGCAGTTTTCAGAATTTGCTAGTTACAACAGCGTCTTCATTTAAGAATGAGTCTTTCTCGTAAAAAGATCTGTTTAATATCAGTTCTATGGCAGTCAAAAGTCTAACAAGCAAGTGGTGGTACTGAGTGTTCGTCACAAAAAGTGAAACAGAGCGGTAGAGGCAGTTCCCATCGCCTATAACTGTCAAAGGCCTGCGCTCTTTCCAGATAAATGGATGATACATTTTAAGAATTCCAGTAGATGTAATGTCTGTGCTGGGTTGAACATGTCCATGGCACTGAGAGCCAAGTCTGAGTCACACAATACGTTTGTAACAATCGGTGCTCATTTTTAGCAGCCTGTTCTGCTTTACTCCAAGATTGCTTAATTTCTGCATCTCTGACAGCGCCCCGGAGGCTACAAAGTAGTTTGTATTGGAATAATAGCAATAAAAACATTTGATACGTGTTGACATTTATACAGACTAAAATGAACTTAAATTATCGATTTCCGTTATTATTAGTTTACTCCTAGCGATTTTTCATGGATCGGCAAAAAAGTATCAGTTTATTTTAAATTTAAGTAAAATGCGTGTAGCAATTTAAATCCCGTCCTACTGACGTCCCCTTCCGTTATCTAGAATTTCACCACCTTAGGGCAATGATGCATCTACTTTTCTGCAGAACAAGGTTTGGAAGCTTTCATCCCGCCCGCACCAAAGAAACGCACCTCCATAGGCACCTAAAAGAATACATTTCATATTGTAAATGGCTTCACAGCCGTTGCCTTTGTAATATTTCCATTTTCTCGAAACTTCTTAAGTCTCTTATAACTGGATTAAGCTAAACCCACTATTTTTGTCTTTCAATATTTTGCGATTTATATACTTTTTTAATTGTTTTACTACTCAAAATAAGAATTATCATTACAATTCCCACAATAAACAATTTTTCATACGTACATATTTTTTCTATCAGCATGTATTTTGTCTAATTGAAATAAGCATCTTACGCCTATGAATCTTAAGAAGTTTCGAGAAATTAGGGTCTGGTACTAACATTACAAGTTTAAAACAGCACTTTTGACGAATTACATTTCAGAGTCCATATCACCAAGATCGTCTTTATGTTTATAAGAATACTCTGGCACCAAATCCATAAGGCATGTGAACACAAAGTATTCTCTACATAGTCGGTTTTTGAATGTTTGAAAAATTGACGTACACCGCTTAATTGAGAATGCATATAAAGTAACTCGGTTAGGTTTTACTGTACATAGTGAGTGAACGTGAAAAAACAACGAACCTTGAGGTCCTCATTGCAGAATGCACCTAGTCGCCTGACGTGACTGTCCCCGAAAATTGCAACTTTCTTTATTTTTAATAACAAGAGTGAACAGAACATAAATGCAATATATTTGAATGAACACACCTTTATATATACTGACAATCTGACGATTGTGCTCAAGCCATGCTAAGGTGTTTTGCTACAAACACTCATTACACAGTTCTAACTTTGATCTATCAACAAGCGCTTTCACGATGTTCTGCGAATTCACACCTTTTTACCAAACACATGAATTTTAACATATCACGTTCTCAAGCCTCAAGGTGTTGAGACTTTAATGAGCCAATTTTAAATTCAACTTTCGCTTTCAACTTTTCCCCTAATATTCGTTGCCTTTCTTTTTAAAAACAACGCTTTTCTTAAAATCTATTCCCTAGATTAAACTAGATTAAATTAAACTATTAATATACCAAGAACAATACGAATAACATTGATAAAACATACATATATATATATAAATAGTAAACACTGACGTGCAATGTACTATTGAACTGCATTGCATTAAGAAATAAATATTCAGACTTCAGATGTTTCTCTCATACACCGCGTACTCTTACTTGTTACCTTCTTGTAAATAAAGGATTTAATTTCTGGTTCACAGGAGCATCCCGTTTTGAACCAGAACACCATTGGGGGTCAATACACATCGTATTATAGTCATCAGTGACAGCATGGTTCCAAATACTGACCGCACGATAAGAATCTGTCACAGCAGGGTGTCATTACTGATAGGTAACAGACATGGACCAATATCTCACAATGACATGTCCATATCGATATTGAGACGAGTATTACATGTATGTATTTAAATGGTATGCTTTATGATATTAAATCTTATATTATTCCTTTATTCATTAAGTACACTTTCCTATCATGACCAATGTAAAAATGATGTTGATGATTCGTATTTACGTGCAGTGATGGTATCAAAGTGAAATTGTATTATTTGCATTTCTTTCTTCACGAGATTGTGCAATGAAACAATTACCAAGCGATTCCACATAACAGTTGAGACACGTACAAATCGTTATGATACACGTAAGGACAATTGTATAATCAACTCCCGCTTGATACCAATTATTCACCTTTCTCGACACACAACTTGTTCACAATACACATTTATTATTTTTATTAGTGAACTTTATATAGCACCCTTGCGATACACGCGTTCAAAGGCGCTTCACAACGAAATAAACGGATAACTTATTACAGGCAATATCAATAAACAAGAGCCGTCGTAAGACAGCGCGCTCGACTACGCCGCTTTGACTTAGAATACAATAACGATGTAATAATACCAAGTTTGGTCTCTTTATGTCAAACCTAACTAAAATTATTCGATACATAAGGTGACTTTGATGCTGCCCTCCCACCAGCCCGCCCAAACAATGACGCAAGTCATTAAAATAACTTGATTTCCCGTTATGAAAATCTGGTTAAGAATATACAAATATGTCTTTCAAAGGAATAAAAAAAAATTCAAGGGCCATAATTTGTATTTAGGCTTAAAACGGAGTTATGTTTCTTGTTGTAAGATGGTCGTAAAAAAAAATGAATTTCATTAAGTGCATTTAATGAACGGTATAGAAGTTTTTTTTATTAAAATCCCGACTTGCCCTTAACTTTTACTTGCCTAAAACTTTAACCTAAGTCAATCAGCGGCCATAACTTGTATTAAGGATATGGAGTTATGTAACCTCATTGGGTGATGGTCCTGAACAATTGTGTGAAGTATTAAGTCAATTGAATGAAGGGTATAGAAGTTATTAAACAATATCCCAACCTGCCCTTAAACTTTAACCTAAGTTCCATAGTCAATCAGGGGCCATAATTTGTATAAAAGATAATATGGAGTTATCTAACCTCATTATGTGATGGCTCTAAACATCTGTGTGAAGTATTAAGTCAATTGAATGAATGGTATTAGAGTTTTAAGTGAAAATCCCAACTTGCCCTAAAACTTTAACCTGCCCTAAAACTTTTAACCTAAGTCAATCAGGGGCCATAACTTGTATTTAGGATAATATGGAGTTATGTAACCTCATTGTGTGATGGTCCTGAACAACTGTGTGAAGTATTAAGTAAATTAAACAAAGGATATAGAAGTTATTAATAAATATTCCAACTTGCCCTAAAACTTTAACCTAAGTTCCATAGTCAATCAGGGGCCATAATCTGTGTAAAGAATAATATGGAGTTCTAACCTCATCATGTGATGGCCCTGAACAACTGTGTGAATAATTAAGTCAATTGAATGTAGGGTATTGGACTTATAAGTGAAAATCCCAACTTGCCCTAAAACTTTAACCGGACGCCAACGCCGACGCTGGGGCGAGTAGTATAGCCCACCTATTCTTCGAATAGTCGAGCTAAAAATAAGACACCTTTAAAACAATCAATATACGACATACTAAAAATATGAAAAGCAATGAAACAAATATAAAATGTGATATTGAACTAGTCTTTAAAACATTAACATATATGAAATTGAAAGGACTTCCCGGGATTTAGCCCTTCCCCCCTCGTCCGACTTCCACACACAACTTTGGCATGCAGGTCACGACCAAAATGAAGTATTAAATATCGGCGTACGCACCCTCGCTACTCTTTTGTATGTAAGGTACGAGCCCTACCCTCCTTTACCGCCACACTTTGAAATGAGGTATCGGAAAGTAGTATTTGAGACTTCTTCGTAGCCATCACCCCCTCCTCTGTCTCCCCCACCACTCTCCAACCAACCTCAACCACGACATACAACCCACTTAAACACAATACAATTTTAAACCATACTGCATACTCTTTTGTATGTACTTAGAAATATGAATGGGGTTCCCGGGTTTTGATCACTCCCTGCCCCACCCCCAACTACTCCGACTCCCCCACCCCTCTCCAACCACCAAGGAATACAGCATTCAACCCACTAAAACACAATGCAGTTTTGATGCCCCGGCGTACGAACCTCCTCGCATACTCTTCTTTTCTATGAACTTATGTAAATGAAAGGGGGTCCCAAGTTTTAGTCACCACGACCCCCACCCCCACCCCTCCTCCGACTTCTCCACCCCTCTCCAACCTCCAACAATTACGGCATACAACATTCAAACACAATAATATATTAAATCCGGGCGTATAAAAGAAAACGATAAATACCTATGAAAATGAAAGGGGATTTCGGTATTTACCAGGATTTCGGGAATTGTGGTAATTCCAACGACCCGCATTTCTGCTGTGTATTTGTAACTGTTATAAACAGTAGATAAATTATCATAATCATTATTCTTGTTCTTGACTTCACATGCATTAATCAATATCTAGTGTTCTGTAACCTTTCTGTCACTGCACTTCTTAATCAAGTTGATGAAATATTTCTTACTTCTTTTGACTGTGAAGATTGTGGATCACAGTAAACATTGGCGATGGCAAATAGACCGGTTAGTAAAATTAGCTTATTCATTGTTGTTTTAACCCATCTACTGAACAAATCAAATGTATAAAGTCATGAAATAGGAGATTTATTTCATGCTATACACGTTCGTGCTTCCTTTGACAGCCATGTTTGTTTTCGTTTTGAAAGTACATGATCGCAGCTAAGACAATTGTAGGTTTTGGTTGGTCAATTGTTTCAACTTTCGTTTTCTCACAACTTATTCTAACTATAAAAATATTTGTAAAACTATTACTTTACTTACGTTTCTAAGAATGTAATCGCATGTACGATAATGACTTGTTCTTTTACTTTTTTTAAAAATTATATTACGTAAACTCTTTTGATTGGCCACATTATTCACATCTGTTTAAAATTCAAAGTGAAACAGGAAGTAAATATATTCTGCTGTCAAACGGATGTGGTAACAAACCGCTTTCCAGGAAATGCATTAATTACTCTCTGTCAACACCTTTGTGCAACATTTTCAACACAGTGGTGAGTTTCATGGTATACTTCCTCACAGCTGATATATATTAATATATATTTATATGTTTGAAAGTCTTGGTTTAAAAGAAACAGCTGACCATACAATGTGAACATGCTAATGCCTAAACACAATGAGTATTTACAGTGTGTAAGTTTAAACACTTGTTGGACAGGCTCAATAGTGTATATTAATCTGATTAATGGTTTAACATCAAAACTTCACAAGGTATTCAATAAATATTTCTTATAAATCAGATCTATAAAAACAACAAACTTCAGGTTGAGTGAGCTATTTCCCCAAATTCCATATTTTTTGAAAGGCTCCCCAGGGGATTTTGCCCAGAATTCCAGGGGATTTGGGTCACATACCAGGGGTTTCATCATCGCCACGGAGCGCTATTGCTCGCATGCCTATTCACCTTGTTTACCCCTTTTTCCAACACTTATATACTTTTATGAGACACTGTCACTGTCGTATTGCATAATAAAACCACTCACTTGCATAACAAAATACTTCATAGAAAAATATGTTTCAGAGACAATTTAATGGGCTAACCTTCCTCTAAAATTGGAAACAAAATCTGCTGCTTATCAGAAATGATGACTTTCAGACTAATAGAGAGAATGCATATATCAATAATTTTCATTTCTTCCAATACCCAAATAGTCAGCTTTGTTTGCATTTGATCAAAAGCAAATGCATATTTTTTTGTTTAAGTTCATAAACATATTTCCTTTTGGCATTCATTAAAAATTAAAAACATAAATACTATAATAAATAAATAAATACTTGTAATTTCATCCGATTTGTCTACTTTCAGTTTCAGTTTCGCCTCTGAAGTTCTGTTATTTTCCGATATTGGCGATGAAAGCCAATATCATGTATGTAAACATGACAAAGAACAGCATTGTCTATTAGTTATTTTAATCCTATTCTGTACCGAATAATTTACTGACACCTTTAAATAATTGATCCTTTTGTTGACAATGACACATGTTTTTAACAGATTGTGAAGAACTCTTAATTTGTTACATCCTGATTGGATCAAAAATATAGTTCAACCAATGAAAATCGAAATTTCAACTTACCAGTCTAATTGACACTTTGTTTCGCAAATTCTGTCGGTTTCATTCAAAACAATGCATCACATGTGCCTTGCTGATTTATTGAGTGTCAACCATTAAGTGTTGTTAATACACACCATCAGTTGATAATCCAATTAAGCTTCAGGACAGGGCATTATAACTAAACATGCTAATATAATTCAACCCTGTGATAAATTTGCATAATTTTAAACACACTTTTTTAATTCTGGAGGACCAAGGGATTGGTCGAAATTCTGGGGATTACATATGGCATGTATGCAAATTAGACCTATGATTCCGAGGTCAATGAGTTCATGGTGACTTTGACTTTGAGCTGTAAATCTATTTCCAATCAATAAATGAAGAACAAAGGCTCAGGCCAAGGGACCTCAAACTTGGCATGCAGGAATCCCAAGGCTCTTAAGATCTGAAGTAGTTGTTTAAAAACATTTAAGTGCTGAATAAGAATATGTTTACAAGCCTTTTTATGGTTTATATAGTGAGTCTCAAGGCAAGTAAGATCAGAATGAGTGCCGAGTAGTCTCAAGTCTTGTAAGGTCTGAATTGGGTAAAACATACATTTTTGGCATTGGAAACAGAGATAAATAACAGCTATAAAGATGCCAAAATGAACTTTCAATAATCTTAAGGTCTGAATGGAGAGTATTGTGAATGTATGGTAATGAAGTGGGACTCTCAACACTCTTTTGGTCTAAAATGGAAGTTTTTAGATTCTGCATGTCTGAATAGAAACTCTCAAACCTCTCGGTATGAATTAGGAGTATCAATACTATTTTGGCCTGAAAAGGAGGTCTGCAGACTCTTCAGGTCTAAATTGGGAGTCTCAATAATTTATTGGCCTGAATAGGAAGTCTCAAGACCCTTCAGGTCTAAATAGGAAGTCTCAATACTCATTTGGTCTGAAAAGAAAGTCTCAAGACTCTATGTCTGAATTGGGAGTCTCAATACTCTTTTTGTCTGAAAAGGAAGTCTCAAGACCCTTAAGGTCTAAATTGGGAGTCTCAATACTCTTTATTTAAAAGACTGAATAGGAAGTCTCAAGACTCTTTTGGTTTAAAAATGGTAGTCTCAAGACTCTTCCGGTCTTAATTGGAATCTCAATACTCTTTATTTAAAGGTCTGAATAGGAAGTCTCAAGTCCCTTCAGGGCTAAATCGGGAGTCTCAATACTCTTCTGGTCTAAGTTAGAGGTCTCAATACTCTTAAGGTCAGAATGTTGAGATGCAGATATTTTGCGAGGGGATGACTTTTTAGAGTAAAAGTAGAAGATACATGTAAAATTGTTTCACTATTTAATCTAGTACAATGTTTTGTGCCATATTGCATAGTTATATCCATAATAGGATGTCAGAGAAGTGGGATACTGTGTTAGAAACAATAACTACTTTTTTGTTCTTATAATAATGCATTTCAGTGGAATGCCAGCATTATAAACATGCATCATGATTAGTCAGTCTGCCTTCCACAACTTTGGAATCAATAGTGTTGCTAGCTTGTTAATGGTTGCTGCTTTGTTGCAATGGTTTATATTTGTAGTGTTTGAAGATGATATGCAATAAAGATGTTGTTTTCTACTTTATGAATTTGATTGTCTAAAGAATATATAGATATTTATCTATGTTTCTACAACTACCATTTTTTTTTTTTTTAATCAGTCAAATAAATAGTGATCATAAATGTTTGAATAGTTTTTTTATATCAAAAACTCGTTAAAAACACTTGCTTATGAAAAGGAAAAAAATTATAAACCATTAATGTTTGTACATCTGTCCGTCCGTTTATCCTCCCAGAATTACTGCATGCTGCAATAACTGAAGAAGTTTGAGTTTAATGAAACTTGGTATATGGATAGAGGGCTATGAGGAGGATAATTATGCACTTCATTTAAATAGAATATAAGTATCTTCCATGGCCGAGATTGTAAGATAGGTTCATCCTGACCTGAGCGTAGGGTCGGGATGAACCTATCTTACACGAGCGGCTATGGTAGATGCTTTTTCTCCCACATCAGTTAAACAAAATTAAGTAAAAATGTATTTTTGCTGGAACTCTATTGTGCATAGAAAAATTAATTGCGCATGGATATGTGATAATTCATGGTTGTCATGGATATGCGCACAGCGATTCAGATGATGTTATTAGTCAAATCGGTCTTTAAATAGTTCTAAGGAGAGTGAAGCCTTATTTCTTAAAAGGTGCGTGAAAAAATAACTGTTTTATGGTGACATTTGAAGCGAGAAATAATTAATAAGCGTTCTAAATATTACCACCTGAAAATGTTTCCATAATGCTACAGACGACAATCTTTAACAAGGGAGGTAATTACAATGTGGAGACCATTAAAAAGAAGTTCCATACGGGCATTTTATCTTCGCCCGTGGGCAAGATAAGAATTTCTAGCATAGCTAAATTATTGGATCTACTTATCTGAGGAGAGAGAAACAGTATGAATGTATTTCTGTTTATCTCCAAAAACAAATGGAATCTACAATAACTCGAGAAGTATGCAAGCTAGACTTATTAAACGTTGTATACAAGTGGCTAGGGACCAGTAAGGAAATTATGCACTTCATTTAAAAAATAATGTGAGCAATATGCTAGCAATACTCATTGACTTATATATATATACTTTATCTTCAAAGGGAGTGTATTGTTTAGACATGTCTGTCAGTAAACCAAACCTTGTCTTGTTGATAACTAGATAGCACTAGATAGCCTCAGGTCCTCAAACTTGGTTTGGAGGATGATCATGATAAGCAGATAACTCCTAAGAGGCTAAGAATTTAAGATCAGTTGGTCAGTTGTAACAGTCTATGTGAACACAATTTGTTGATCCGATTGATAACTAGAGTATGCTTTGGACTAAGGTTGTCAAACTTGGAAGGGAGGTTGGTCATAACCTTAAATTACCCCTCATACATTTAATGTAAAATGACTAATTGCATGGTTGCCATAAGTGGGGCATACCAGGGCTTTTTCTATAGTACCCACGGATCCGACTATCGGACCCATTCCCAAAGCAAAATATAAGATATTTTTCCTAATCTTCAGAAAAAAATCCCAATCCAAAAATATATATATATTTTTTTTTTTAAGAAATTCTTTTTACCTGTACTGGTTCATTTTCAACATCCTAATAAATTGTGATGTGAAGTTTTTTTGGTAATTGAACTCCGAAATCATTGATTTTCATCACATTCAGAGATATGAAATACTATCTGTCATGATGTATTGCAATAGATATTTACACCCCAAGGATTGATATTTCAGCCATTGTGGGTCTTTTAAAGGGAAAATAAACTAATATTAAATCATTTCCTAATTCACAGGAGACAAGACAGCTTTTTCTTTTCACTGTAAAATTTCCCAATTTCCGCATTTCAACGACTCAAAATTTCCCAAAATGTCTAGGGTCTTTTTCCCAAAATGGGCAGAAAATGCCCTGCATACATGCTTTACAAACATCTCTTGTTCCCTGATAATGACTATCTGTCAGATAGGGCCCAATTGGGAGCATTTGTCATGTGTCTATGACACCTCTTCTTACCTAGAGATTTATTGTCTGGAATTTTAATCATTATTGTTGATATATCTTGTAATGTAAAATGATGGAATACTGTATATTTTTTTCTTCCTTTTTTTCAATAAATTTGCGTAACAAATGCATTCAGCAGAAATTTAAACAATCACAACATCTAGACAAATGTATTGATTTCAAGGTAGCAAAATTGCCCAGAAAGCTTTATTGCAACAGTAGATGTAACAGTTGTTTGTTTTTTCATTGCAGATGTGGCAAAGTGTGGGCCATCAGCTTGATTTACATTTTGAGCAGTGTGCCTCATTCAGAATTTATAGTGTCATTCTACAAAAAAAGGAAACAATCTTGATATAATACCTACATGATAGCTGAAATATGGTTTGATTTTGTGAACAATTGATTTTAGGGATAAATGAATCACTGTTCATTGATTATTCAGCGCTTTGCCAATCATTAGCAATTATGATTATAACACTGAGTTGCTTATTTCTAAGATACCATTAAAAGTAGAAAAAAGGGCGTCAAAATGAGTGGAAGTTTGAAGAAAGGTGGAGGAGCACCTTCCCGCCCTCCACCACCTAAAGTAGGAGGAGGATCAAAAATGAGCTTTAGCTTTAAAGCACTAGAAGAGGAAGAGGATGAAGAGCTCAGTGTTGTCACTGGCAAGTTTGACAAGCAGGTCAGTGATGAAAAAGAACGGCAAGCTCAGGCAAATGCCATAGCAAGTGAAAGAAGTCATTTCCGATCTAAATCTGCTGAAGTTCCCCAGGAATCAACTGTGATGCCAAAGGAAGGACTTTCAAAATCTCCATCAGTGAAGAGTCAAAATTCTTTTGAAAGATTAAAGGATATTAAAGGCAAGATTCAAGATACTATAGTGAAGAAAAAAGATGAACTTGCGGAGTCTTTTGGAACTAGCCCAAAATCAAGATCTACAATTAGTCAAAGTCCAAGGGAATCACCATTAGGGTCAAGCCCAAAAATACAGGAAATGATGGACTTTAGTAAGAATCCTGGTACCCCTGATTCTGTAAGTTTGAATGATGAACTAGATGATGATGAAAAATTTCTGTCTCTCGGTGGTTCTAGTAAAGATGAAGGGGAGAAAGATTTACTCACTATGGATGCAAATTATTTTGATGCTGTTTATGATGATGATGGTGAGGGTGATGGTGATATTGCAAATGAATTTCCTAGTGAAGACTCAGTTGGGGAGTTAGAGGTTTCTGAAGATTATTTCAAAGTCAATGGTGATGAGGGGTCTCACTCTGAACATGCCAATACAGTTCCAGTGCTGAGACAAAGACAAGGAGTTCAAAACTCCAAGAAAATTAAACCCATAGTTCCTCCTAGTCCTGTCTTAATGTCAAAACTAGGGAAAACAGTCTCTGAGAAAGCAGGTGAGAAACCTGAAGCCCCAACCAGTGGTAAAGAGAAACCAAATGATGATGAGAACAACAGTCATTCCAGTCAGTCTGAATCTGGGATAACCAAACATTTTGGGAATGTTCACTTTCAGAAAGCACACATTTGCGCAATCGTTGCCTTCATAGTTTTCGTATTTCTTCCCCTTCCGTCATACATTAGTGGACTTATAGTTGGTATGGTGCTAGCATCTGGTGGCTGGATAATATACCTTTGGTTAACTCAAACTGCCAAAGAAAGGGGGGTTATCCCTGCAGACCCGCTCCTAGAAGAGTTACCCCCCATGTTAATCCCCCCGGAGATGAAGGAGCCCAAGGGTGAGGATGGCTGCTATAAGGTAAATGAATTATTGAAAATATGTTTTTATTCACAGAATTTGTTTTGTTTAAAAAAAATAAAAATAGTCCAGGTATTGTTTTTTAACTTACGGTCATTAGTGGAGTCGTGCTAATTTCTAATCGTTGTCAGATAGAATCTTTTGCCGTAACTTAGAAACATTTCAACAAATCGCATGTATGCAATATAAAACTTATTTTTACAATTGACATTTTAAGAACCATTATATTTTAATGATGTAAACTTATTTATTTTTTTGTATGTATATCGAAATGACTTCTTAACCTTTTTGAAATTTTAACACCACCCCAACCCCCAATTGCATTTATCGCAATTACATAATGCAACAAAACCGAAAGCTACTTCAAGTATAATGTAAATTATACAACACGCACAACACTCAAATACGACATTTGTATATCACCTGATGTTCTGAAAACCTAAAATTCTATGTTGCTTTATATACAAATGATTTTCATTTTTTAAGTAAGACATTTTGGGATAAAATACTCCTGGTTATGCATCTGATAACACTTATTTTATTACTATTTTACTCTATGATATTGAAATTGCAGAATAAATACAGTTATAGTGAAAGAAAAGTATCGAAATTACAGAAAAAATACAGTTTTAGTATAAAAG
Organism: Mya arenaria; assembly: GCF_026914265.1. Lineage (NCBI taxonomy): Eukaryota > Metazoa > Mollusca > Bivalvia > Myida > Myidae > Mya > Mya arenaria. The sequence goes on from NC_069123.1 coordinate 18,416,191, forward strand.
AAGTACATGTATGTTGGTTTTAGTGGAGTGCGAGCCGACACCTTTTAAGTCAGGAAAAAATAACCCGAGTTACTTAATACCGGTCCCATTAGACAAACAGGATTTTCTGAAAAGCAGCAGATATTTTGACGTGTTAACCACTTTTTTTTTCATTGAAAACATCACGTGAAAATGTCAATCAACCAATAACGCAACAACAAAGCAGTTTACGCTTATATATGAAAATTGGGGTCTTCAAAAATCATATTTTAGCAAATATCTACATTTGCTGAAGGTTTCCAGCTTTTAACTCTCATGATTTGCAACACTCTAGTTTGTCACAGGGCTTCCGTTAAAGGAAGTTTGGAAGTAAATTACTCCCTAGAAATGGGTTAAAACTTCCAAACTTAATTCTTCAGAAGTACAAGAACTTCCATAATTTTGAAGAAAACTTCCAAAGTCAAAGGCTTGGAAGTTCAAAATAGCAAAACCTGGTGTCAATATTATTATTTTATGCTCACAATTTCAAACAGTCTTGAAGTAAAATGAACTATTAAAACATAAATAGAACTATGAATTTGGCAAGATATAGGTTTAAATTATTATACCCCCCAAAACAAAGTTTGGGGGGGGTATACTGGAATCGGGTTGTCCGTCTGTCTGTCTGTCCGTCTGTCCGTCTGTCCGTCCGTTTTTTTTTATACCCCCCAAAACAAAGTTTGGGGGGGGGTATACTGGAATCGGGTTGTCCGTCTGTCCGTCTGTCTGTCTGTCTGTCCGTCCGTTTTTTTTTGTCCGGGATTCATCTTTGTCGTTATTGAACAAATCTTTTTCAAACTTTCAGATATTAATGGCCATGATGTAAACTTGCGCCTCTGTGAAATTGGTACGGGTCACATGACCCTGACCAGAGTTATCTCCCCTTGATGTGTTAAAGTAGGCAAAATAAGCCCTGTCCGGGATTCATCTTTGTTATTATTCAACAAATCTTTATCAAACTTTCAGAAATTAATGGCCATGTTGTAAACTTTCGCCTCTGTGAATTTGGTACAGGTCACATGACCCTGACTGGAGTTATCTCCCCTTGATGTGTTAAAGTAGGCAAAATAAGCCCTGTCCGGGATTCATCTTTGTTATTATTCAACAAATCTTTATCAAACTTTCAGAAATTAATGGCCATGTTGTAAACTTTCGCCTCTGTGAATTTGGTACAGGTCACATGACCCTGACTGGAGTTATCTCCCCTTGTAGGCAAAATCAGCTTTGTCCGGCCTAACTCCAGGGCAAACAACCTAGACATGGAGGGGTGGGGGGTATTCGTTAGCCTATGGCTTACAGTTCTAGTTTGTCCGGGATTCATCTTTGTCGTTATTGAACAAATCTTTTTCAAACTTTCAGATATTAATGGCCATGATGTAAACTTGCGCCTCTGTGAAATTGGTACGGGTCACATGACCCTGACCAGAGTTATCCCCCTTGATGTGTTAAAGTAGGCAAAATAAGCCCTGTCCGGGATTCATCTTTGTTATTATTCAACAAATCTTTATCAAACTTTCAGAAATTAATGGCCATGTTGTAAACTTTCGCCTCTGTGAATTTGGTACAGGTCACATGACCCTGACTGGAGTTATCTCCCCTTGATGTATTAAAGTAGGCAAAATAAGCCCTGTCCGGGATTCATCTTTGTTATTATTCAACAAATCTTTATCAAACTTTCAGAAATTAATGGCCATGTTGTAAACTTTCGCCTCTGTGAATTTGGTACAGGTCACATGACCCTGACTGGAGTTATCTCCCCTTGTAGGCAAAATTAGCTTTGTCCGGCCTAACTCCAGGGCAAACAACCTAGACATGGAGGGGTGGGGGGTATTCGTTAGCCTATGGCTTACAGTTCTAGTTTGATTTTTAACATACTATTAAAAAAATACTTTAAAAAAAAGAAGGTGTATTCTGGGAAACTTAAATTTCCAAATTTCAGTGAGAAACTTCCAATATTGATGGTCAGGAAGTTCATACTTCCAGTTTCAAATTCTTAATGGAAGCCTTGTAATGTCATACACAAAAAAGTGCATTTTACAAAAATGTGAGGGAGTACTTATCCGCAATTTTTCACTAAACATTGACAATTTTTCATTTGAAAATTCTTGCATCACATTTATTTTAGAAACAGGAGCTTAATTTCTTTATGTGAAATTTCATTTGAAAATGTTCAGTATTTCTCTAGTGATTTCTTCAGTCTATTCTGGCATCTGTGCAGGTACTGTTTGCAAAGCGCTATGCTCCGCCCACTACATATAGTGAGTCAGTGATCCTGTTTGGAACTTTGTTGGTATTTCCCAAACATTTATTTTTACTAAAGCATCGTGTGAACCTCGGAATTTATCAGACACTATATGAGAATCTATCATAGTTATATACTCACTTTTATTGTTTTCACTAATCATTTAATCCTAAGTGGCACTGAGGCTTTCAAAATATACCGTATTATATCATGTATAGGACGCTAGCATAGATAGGACGCAGGCAAAAAATTAGTAAAAACCCTTAATATATAAGACGCAGCGGAAAAATGTCAAAATCGGAGCCGAACTGTCTTGTGTATTTCGATAATTATCGTCGTATTTTGGTAATTTAGCGTACACAACAATGATATATGTCTTGACATTTTGAGAACATTCACGCATATTATAATTATACAAATGCCGTAATAGTCCTGACTGACAGTCAACCGTTGCAACCGTTGCAATAGTCCCGACATGCCTTCTGAATGACAGTCAACCGTTGCAATCGGAACAAAACTGTGTATTGTCAAAACTGATGATTGTTTTGATAAGGCTTGTCGCTGCGCGGATTAAAGCATGTTGGCATAATTAATGCGTGTCGGTAATTAGCCTTGCCAGCACGTCAGGTAAAGTGTGAACAAACACTCATACGGTATTACCATCGCAAAAGTTTGTTCTATTGATGTTTTTCTAATGACAGACAGCGGGTGTTTTTCACACCTTCACACATTTGCAAAGATTTGATAGTGACAATAATGCTACTTTGCGTTATGCACATTCCTTTATTATTTTTTTAAAACAGTAACATACAACAAAATGTTTTGTAAAATATCGAAACATGAAGATCATGAACAACGATTAGTTGATATTTACCTCCTTTCCCGATTTTCCGTTGCCTTTATAACTTAATCCAGTTAAAGTGCTGACTCACATCGAGTTTTTGTGAGTAGCGTCCCTTTTATAAAAAAGTAAACACTCATGTTTGTTTTCAATTTATTTCTCAATAAATCATTTTAATGTAACAATTAAATATATTTCTGCATGTTAACTTGCGTGATTTTACCTATGTCAGTTGTTCTCTTCAGTGACGCAGTACAGATACTTACTATTACCGCGTTCTTCCCCGGTCCGATATTTTCGACCTGAAATGGACTTGGAAAAAAACAGATGCAATTCTAGAATAGCATAGAAAGGACGCAGGCAATTTTTAAGACGAGAATTGGGGGTAAAAAAGTGCGTCCTATGCATGATATAATACGGTATGTTCGAAGCGTAGAAAATCCAAACTACTCCTAGAAATATATTTGTTGCCCTTAAGGCTGTGATCATTTCAGAAAGTGGCTCTTAAGATATAGTAATTTGACATTTCATGACAAACTCATTGCTTTTTAAAAACTTCAAAATGATATAATCAGGGCTGCTAAAGTTTAGGATTGAATGCTTTTGGACAGTTTCAGCTCAGACATTTTTATCAAAAACAGTAGGAATTGCCTGGAAATGAATATAAATAAGTTTCAAAAGAGCCCCTTTCATCCTGCTTGTGGAATGATTCCCTTAAAGGGGCTGTACTCCGTATGATAAAATAGCGAAAAAAAAAGAAAATTGTCGAAAACTGACATAAACTTTGCATCGGTGTACAATGCATTGAAACTTACTAACTGAAGTACCACATAGTTTACAATTTATTTAAGTTTAGCTGTTATTTCGTATTTTTCCATTAAAAAAGATTACTGGGTATGTCTACCAGGTAGAATTCATTCCTTATGCGTGATTGGCTAGTCGGTGTTATCATGTGATATTACCAAGGTAGGTGTATAGCTTAATTATGTCACCCTATTAGAGTAATTTTTAGCAATTTTGGCGACACGGGTTCGAACCCAGTCTCTGACACAATTTTTTTTTACATTTTGGTACTTTTTTTTACAATTATGATATCAAAGCGTAACACATTCTATTAGATAATTGTCCTGAGATTCGTTAGAGAAAAAAACTTTTTTTGGTACCAATCTGGTGTACAGTCCCTTTAAACTCACACAGCCATCTAGCTATTTTCAGGATCAACAATTAGCAGCTTTTAGGCAAAAAATATTACATTCCTCTTATTAAAACTAACTTATGTGTAGAATCAATGATTGAAAGATTTAATTCATATTTCTATATCTGTCCAGAATTGTATTAAAAGTTTGTATATTTAAAAGTTTGTATATTTCTAGTACATTTTAAGGTGAAAAAATAAAAAAAAGTAAAACATTGCCTTTCCTAAAATATGGATGACATAAAAGGGAATATAACAAATTCCAACTGTCTAGTTTCAAGGGTTACATTAATACAAATATCACATCTTGCATAGAAAGTTGACAATGAATTTAATCTTATTAGCATAATACACAAATGCATAAACATGTGCTGTTTAATCACAATTTTTGTACAATACATGATCAGCTAACATCTTGTTTTAAAAGCTAACCATAGTGGGGCATTTATCTCCATGTCTATCACATGATCAATACTCAGCCATGCTGAAGTCATGTATGTCGTCTAGGATTTTCTATGTGATGGTTACATCAGGCTTCTGTTCTCCTGACAAGGAGAATATTGGGAACATTGTCACACGCTTTTAATCACATGACCATTTCGTTTAAAAAGTCTACGAATTTGTAAAGGTTTACGGCCAAAAACTGACTCGACGCTGTTTGCATGCCTTACTGTTATGATCTTCCATAACTGTGATGATGGAGATGCCACTTTACACATAAAGTCATATAAACCTTCCAAAAATCTTCTGTTTTCAGCTTATTTGATTTATATCATTATAAAATAAAAATTAAAAAAACCTGATTAATGTGCTCCATTCGATTGATTTTGAGTGAAAATAAAAAAATCTGTGAAAAAAACAAACAAACATGAGCCAATCTGGAAAAAACTGGAGCAGTTGCAAAAAAAAAGGCGGTGGTGCCTGAGAAACTGAAGTGTAATTTGTTTTGGCCTTCGAACCCCTGTATATTAGAACAGTAATTTATATGGTAAAGTCAGATTACAATAGGAACATGACTGCTATTATAATAACTTTTCAGCTAGTAATGTTAAATTGACAATTAACTCATTCAGGACAATTAATGTAAACTGTAGTATAATTTCCGTATCAAAACTGTGGTATTAAACCTGATGTATAATGTAAATTTCTGCATAATTGATAAATGATTAATTACAAAACTATGCCTGCTCATGTCTTAATTTAATGGCCCTTAAGACCTGTTTTTTTCATCATTTCGGGAAAGGGGTCAGGCCTTTCTGTTTGAGGAAAATACATAATTTTGATAAAATTAGGAATTCTAATTTTGCCTAGAAATTTTCCATATAATTTGTTTTTTCAGTACATAAATTTATTTTCACATTTGGAAAAACTAATGTTTCAGCTAGATATTAATATAGGCTAAAATAAACAAAAATAATTTGTTTCTCCACCCTGTGACTTCATTAAAGGGACTAGACACCAGATCATACCATTGCAAGAAAAAAAATATGTCAAAAACATAAAATTGATATTGTTGTGTATAATGCATTGAATTTTACTTACTGATGTATCACTTTTGACACATGTATCTTTCACAGTTTTTGCATATTTTTCCAATTTGAAATTTTCGGAGTTTAACCCATATATAATTATAACCCAGTAATTTTAATAAAAGGGTTGGTAATATATATGTATCTGGACTAATCACGTGTCACATGCTAAATATACACACTATAAACTTGGAAACCATTATTCACTACTTTTAAACAGATAAACTCAGCTGAGACAGCGACAAAATATATCTTTAATCATGTAAAATGATGTACAAGAAAAAAGTTGATGCATAGCATCAAGTCAGCGCAATGAAATTAGAAGAAAAACGTACATGCAGATAACTAAAAATGGTTATTATTTCAATGATAATATTTTGTTTTATGTTGGGTGTCAATATGCCCAAAGGACATTATGGTTAATAATATTGTTACAATAGATTAAGCCCGGAATTAAAGATATTCTGTTTTTTTTCCCAAGCTAATCCTCCGGTTAAAACTAAATTATAACAAAAATATTAGGGATGCAAACCAATATTCAAATATTCGATCGAACGTTTGGTATTCGAATGTCAAAATCAGTATTCGAATATTCGATTTTTTAAATAAATAAAAAATAAACCTTTTTGCTACCACTATCATGTTGTGTATAATTTTCGTTTCTCTTGTTTTTACAACAATTGTTCCCTAGTGTCGGAGGCGTATTTTTAAAATATACATACGTTTCTTCGGATGAAATGGAGTCAATGGTCTAATACATAGATTTCAATAGCATGAAATTCACCTTTTATTTGTACCAGCATGTTATGTTAATTCCTTGCTTTATAATTTGTATAAGTTTTTGTAACACATTTCACTCATTATGAGTGTTTAGAAAGGGGATAAAAATACTTATACATCAAAGGGGAATAATCTGGAGTTCATTCCTTCGAATGACATTTTCAAAACAAACAGTTAAGCTCAAGATTAATTTTCAAAACTCAGCATTTTTGCTGTCACCAAGGGAGACTACTGCATAGGAGGTTTACAAATATAAAGGATATTTTAATAGTACTGTGTAACCTTCATCTATTTCATATAAATCGGAACACCTCGGCCTGTATCTTTCTCGGATATGGCCGAGTTGTTATGATTGAGTTGGTATTTAAAATCAAAATTTTCAATGATAAGCAGGGCTGTTATAATTTAAGGTTTCATTTTCAATTAAAGTGTAAAGTTTTATAAAACAAACTAAACTTCATATTTTATCATGCAACGTGGAAACTATTGAAAGCATTGTTCTGCAATTTATGAACTAGTCCCTAAGTTGGAATATTTCTAAAGTAATATCAAATATAGTCGGCGCCCTTCTGGGCGCCGTCTAATAATCCGCCTCATACTAGCTCATATTTATTCTTCTAGGCTTGTTTTGAGGAAATACTGTATTTGCCGTTTTTGTGACCATCTCTATTCCCATAATACCAAATAAAACCTTTTCGGATTTCAATTGCGTTACGGAAGCTTTTTGGTTAAATGAGCATTCCTGTCCCATTTTCAAAAAACAAAACAAGATTATGTCACTTATTTGAACTTTTGATTATGGTCAATCAAGCATTTTCTACACATAACAATTAAATTAGTACTGAAAGTCCTGTGCGGAATTGTTGGCAAGATTCATGACACTGCTTTGTTGTTTTCCTGGGAGAGGCAGATTAAAATGTTTCTATGGTATAGAAAATTGTTTAAAGCTGTACCAATATGAAGTGTTCAAGGTAAAAATTCCAGTGGCTAAGGAATGCCCTAAATTAAAAGTTTTCCCATTTGGTACAAAGAGCAGGGTAAGGCTGTTTTTCAAAATGTAAATAATTTTGGCTTGTTCCCTTCGCTTCCAGACTGTAATATATACCCACTAAGCTAAGATAGGTATTATAAAGTACCCTATCACACTGAACATTTGGATTGCAACCCAGTTTATGGAAATACATTTTAAAAGAACTGTACACCAGATTGGCACCAAAAAAAGTTTTTTTCTGTAACGAATCTCAGGACAATTATTTCATAAAATGTTTTACTCTTTGATATCATAATTGTAAAAAAAATACCAAAATATAAAAAAAATTCGAGTCGGAGACCAGGTTCGAACCGGTGTCGCCAAAATTGCAGTCCAGTGTTGTACCCTCTGTGCTACGAAAGCTTACCCTAAAAGGTTGGAATATTTAAGCTATATACCTGACTTGGTAATATCCCGTGATAACATCGACTAGCCAATTATGCATAAGGAATAAATATGTGGTACTTCATTTAGTAAGTTTAAATGCATTGTACACATCGATACCAAGTTTATGTCAGCTTTCGACAATTTTTACTGAGGACTTGCTGTTCTCAAACCATTGTTGACCATTAGAAAAAGAAGTTCTTGCTTCAATTGTTTTAGTTTAGGAGACTTCATTTTTTTCTTGCATAATCAAATATCATTTTATGTATCTTGGATCTTACAGGGCTGGATGAATGAAGTCATGGAATATAAGCCAGAGACCTACTCAATTAACAACACCCATTCCATCTTTGTGGACCTAGAGGGCACAACATTACGACTCAGAAGACCAAAGATAAATGTTCCTAAACGTGCCATGTGGGATGAGCAAAACCATAGCCCCCATTTTGTTAATCAGAGACATTTTGACATCGAGGGCAGTAAGGTTCTATTGTTACCAGTTGGATTAGTTAGTAAGCGTCTATGGAGTAAAAAGTACCCAATTTGTGTTGCCCTAGCTAAAGATGGTAAAAAGCACAGTCTGAAATCTGATTCTGCCCCCCAATCACCTGTTGCTACTAGGGCCATAGGCCCGCCAAAACTAGCTAGTAGCAGTAGCACAGATCTTGCACATAGTTTTGAACTTGCGAGTGAGCAGAAATGTGAATCTTCATTGCTTTATCTGATTGCTAGGACTTCTCATGAAAAAGAGCAGTGGTATCGAAGACTATTTGCCGCAGCTAAAGGGTCACCATTGAAAAACCATATCTTGGAGATTAGAAGACATACTGAGCTGAGTATGAATTCTAGATACCACAGATCTAGTAGCTCAGATAGTTTGAAACACAATCATCAAAATTCATCTGATTCGTTGTCTTCAGTTGCTACTACATCTTCAAACGTTGATGACACCCAGCCCGGTAATTTTGATCTCAGGGGCTTTGTAATATACATGTCTCGTTTAATCCCTCGTGACCAAAACAGTGTCCCATCTAGTCCCACACGTAGCTTATCAGGAAAGGAGACAGGCAAAGAGTCCAGATCATCCGAGAAATCCACTTCAGCGTCAGGGGGTGCTGGGTCAAAGAGCATTGTGTGCGACTCAGCATTACTTCCACTGAATGCTCTACTTGGAAGGTGCTTCTGGGACTTCCTGGGAGACAAACACTGGGCCAACATAGTTAAAGAAAAACTTCAAAAGAAACTCTCAAAAATCCATGTAAGTTTGATTTGCATTTAATTTGTCAGGGAATAAAAGTACTGGTATATTAACAGATGGTATAAAAAAGGCTACATTTAAGGACATGCGGTTAAGATGCATTCTCACGGTAAGCTTGGTTGGGTGCTTTACCCCGTAACCATATATATTAAATACATAAAATAAATAAAAGTATGGGGGGAAAAAATGTTCATTCAACTGTTCAAGTTGCATTTTTAAGGATAAAAATCTTTTTTATGCTACAAGTAATTTCTAAACGCTTGGCCCATATAGTTGCACCCACTTTTCAAAACAGCAGCTCTTGAACCCACAATTGCTGGAAAGATTTAAAAAAAGATGATGACACAAATGTTTACTAAACTAGCCAAATAATATATACAAATCACACAAATGTTTTATTTATTTTTAGCTCTACTGGCCAAAGGCCAGAAGAGCTTATGCGATGGTAATGTGTACGTAGTAAGTGCGTCCGTGTGTCTGTAAACAATTTCTTGTTAACACGATACAGTCTTAATTTTTAATTGTATCTCCATGAAACTTGTACAGTAGTTAGATATCCATAAGAGCTCGGTTCCTTTTGATAACCAGCCAAATCCGCCCATGCATGCCTAGATTATGAGCCTTGAAAGTTTAGAAAAAGTATGTGCGTCTGTAAACAATTGCTTGTGAACATGATACAGTCTTCAGTTTTGATGTATCTTGATGAAACTTGTACAGTTTTTTAGTGTTGGGAATCGGTTGCAATTTTACTATCGATGATCGGTTCCACTCAAGTAACCGATTATCGATAGTACAATCGGTTTTTAAAATACTAGATAGTACCTGAGTTGTAGTTTTATTCATGTACAGTATCAAACTCTTAATCATTATATGAATATACCTTATGTCTATGATTGAAGTTATTAAGTGTTGTTGTATAAAAAATAGTTCATTTTCTTCCTCATTGTGGCTTTCATCAGCCATTTTGTTAAAGATAACACCTGAACACTTACTAATTTATTTTTTTATATATTTTTTTTCGATAATCGATTATAACTTAATACTATCGATTGTCGCCGATTTCAGGCCCAACCAATCGATTATCGATTATAATGGATCATCGGAACATCACTACAGTATTTAGATATCCATTAAAGCTCGTTTCCTTTTGATAACCAGATCCGCCATTGCACGCCTAGATTTTGGGTCTTAAAAGTATAAAAAAAAATGCTTAGTCTATTTTTAGCTACAGTACACTCAACGAGTTAGACCCACTTTCCTCGCCCACTCCGAGGGATAAAGTCGGTGATCGCGGGTTTCCTCCGAGGGTAAAACTGTTGCCCTCGCTAAAATTCCCCCGAGTTCCTCCGAGTGGCTGGCTTACCGCCGAGTTTAATATGAACGATAGCGTTGAGAATCGTCCGATTTTATGATCCCATGGCGGAAATCCGAGTCTAATCAGATAAGCAAGAAATCATTCTTGTTTAGAAGTTATTTATTTTTATGCTTATGCACATTGTTAAGCGTAAAAGATTCTTACATGTACCAACGTTTAATTTGTATTTATGTCCGTAAACGCCAATTGAATATTGTCTTGAATTATAAACATTGAATCATTAAAGTATATCCACTAAGTTATTGCATCATAAAGCAGCCGACTATTTACACGATTCTGAATCATGACCTCTGACGTCAAGCGCGTGATCAATACAATGTAGAATATACTATGTATTATTGGTGGTTAAAAATAGCTATGACGTTTCATGGAATTTTCCACAGAAAACGAGGCAAGAAGGCCTTCAAAACCATGCGCTGTGAGCTTGGAACACGTGTTTGACCTCCTGATTTTCCGAAAATGTGTAACCTAGAATTTCTCGGAAGAAATATGTTTATCAGTCATTAGCAAAAACACGTTTATAAGATGCATGTGCAACTAGTGAAATACGACTGCATTCTTGTGGTAAGCTAACTTAATGCAAAACGGGCAGAGGAAAAAGAATAATAGCAATTTACTGGAGCCGTCGTAATCGGTTGAAAATTTTAATAAAATAAATATAACTTAAGCGTAGATTCTTATCTAGTGTCCGCAGAGTTTCGCGGAGTTAACCCCTCCGAAGAACGCCGAGTTCGTTATTCTTCGGACGACTGATCACCCTCAGAGGGCTTTAAATTCAAACTCCGAGGAACGCGGACAGTCGATAAAATCATTTTGCTGTCCGTGATAGCAAAAATCCGCGGAGGGAAACGGAAAGTGGGTCTAACTCCTTGAGTGTACTGTAAGTCTATTTTTAGCCAAGTCTACATGAGCGAAGTCTATTTTTAGCCAAGTTTACATGTAAAGTCACAATTGCTTGTAAATATTTGTTCAAATTATGCCCCTGGGATCATAACTGGCCAAGCCCAGGGTTCACAGGTTTGGTATACTTAAATTGGGAAATGTTAAAAACCTTTTTGTCTGAAACAGCTATGCAGATCCTTGCTATTTTGAACAAGGCTTTATTTAGTGGTCCACTACCATGATTGTTCAAATTTTGCCCCTTGGGTCAAAACTGGCACTGTCCCGGGGGTCACAAGTTTCCTAGAGGCTTATTTAAGAAATATTTTCAAAATCTTCTTGTTTCAAACCACAAGGCCCTTACCTTTGATATTTGTTGTGGAGCATCATATGATGACTGTCTAGCAAAACATTTGAAATTATGCCCCTTGGGCAAAAGCTGGCCCCACCTTTTTTTACTTACCGTATTATATCATATATAGGACGCTAGCATAGATAGGACGCAGGCAAAAAAATAGTTGAAAAAAACGGGTAAAAACCCTTAATATATAAGATAGGACGCATCGGAAAAATGTCAAAATCGGAGCCGAAAAATTGAGGTTGGTAAAGTATTTATAACATATATTGAAGTAAAAAAAAATAATGTATATAAGGCATATTTCGATAACTGTCTTGTGTATTTCGATAATTATCGTCGTATTTCGGTAATTTAACATTTCGGTAATTTAGTGTACACAACAATGATATAAGTCATTTTGAGAACATTCACGCATATTAAAAGACTTATACAAATGCTGTAATAGCACGCCTTATGACTGACAGTCAACCGTTGCAACCGTTGCAATAGTTCCGACATGCCTTCTGAATGACAGTCAACCGTTGCAAAACTGTGTATCGTCAAAACTGATGATTGTTTTGATAAGGCTTGTCGCTGCGCGGAATAAAGCATGTCAGACATAATTAATGCGTGTCGGTAATTATTCTTGCCAGCGGAAGGCACGACGGGTAAAGTGCGAACAAACAACCATACGGTATTACCATCGCAATAGTTCATTCTATTGATGTTTTTCTAATGACAGACAGCGGGTGTTTTTCACACCTTCGCACATTTGAAAAGATTTGATTGTGACAATAATGCTACTTTGCGTTATGCACATTCCTTTATTAATTTTTTAATTTTGACCAACTTTTTTATTTTTAAAGCTACAGAAATGAAATCTTGACCATGATCGAGTACAGTTTTGAAAGCAAATATTTTTTACCCTTAGATTACCTTTACTTGGCACATATTATAATAATTCCTGCAACTAATCTGCTTACAACACTTTCTGACCTCAGATGTTGAACATGCAGCGTTTTTTAGCTAACCCAAACACAAAAAGTGAACTATAAATTTGTTGCCTATTACTCATACGTACATGCTCTGGATTGAAAATGACCACAAGAGCCATGCCAGTAGAGCATAGGCCCTCTTGTTTTAATTTTATATAAATATCTGAAGGTTTCGGCTTTACGCCTTCATAATGCACCAGTCAATTGTAACCACGGCCACCCCAGTTTCGGGGGTATACCGGGGATAGCCGGGGAAATGGGCCGTGTTTTTACCTTCCAGGTGGCCCCGCAGAGGGGGGTGAATGTGGTGGTTTTGTCTTCACGCCAAATATAGCGGGAAATTTTCTGAAACGAGGGTCCCTTGGGTATTTGGCGAATGTTTTACCAGCAGTTCATCCCTGCAGGACAGAGATTTTGCCCGGGCTTGGGTGGACCAAAAGTCCCCGCTATTCCCCGGACCTGGGTGGGGGGGGGCCATGGTTACAATTGACTGGTGCATAAGTAGATTTAAACAATCATAGAGAGGAATGGACACAATTTCTACTAAACTAGCCAAAATGTACTATTGATGGTAAAATTATCTCAGTTTCACTGAATTGTAATTCATGGGCTTCATTGCTGTATAAAATGTGACATTATAATGTGGATGTTCACTATTAAACAGTGATGTTCCCCAATTAGCAATTTGTATCTTGTTTACTAATGATTGATGACATACAGCTAAATTGCCAGCAGGGAAGGTAGTGTGCTAAGTTGAAACAGGCAGAAAGGCAATTTGATTGTTTTCCCATTAAAGAGCTATTAAGTGGAGATGTAGATTATAATGAATTGCTATTACATGTATAATAGATATGTTTTAAATGCCACTCAACTTTTTTGCTTAGTTTTCCTATGCAAGGCCCATTTTCTTCTTAAACATTTCTTTGTTTTAATCTTAATTTCTTTAAGAAATTTTGTCTTCATCTTACATTATTAATACCAGACTTATTTCTTTATTGTAATATAGATCCCCTTCTTCATAGAAGAATTAAAGGTCAAGGAAATCAGTCTGGGGACAGAAGTCCCTGTGATTCGCCGTGCTGCCAAACCGTATCTTGACGAGAATGGATTCTGGATTGATTTAGACGTCACATACAGCGGTCGCTTTAAGATGACAATTGAGACGAAGGTGAACTTAATTAAACTAAAGGAGACATCAGCATCGCAATCAGATAAACCAGCTCCAGAGAAACATGACAAGTATGGGGCTTTGTAGTTTGCTTTAAGCCTAAAAAAAATAGTTATGTTTCCGGTTACCCTTCCAACAGTCTTTAAAAGCCCCAGACCTTATTATTTTTTCACTGTGGAAATAAAAGTTGATAACAACAATATTTTTTAGTTTTATACTATACCGTTGCTTAGCAACAAGGACTTTCGTTTCCAGTTTCAATGGCGTCACAATCCAATTTAAAAGCGATAACTTGTACTGCTGCTGCCATCAAGAAGCAAAACATTTACTGAAGCTAATTTCTGATCAACTATCATGCTAACAGTTGTAATAAGATCTTTATATCTCAATGAGGTTAAATCAAATTGAATGTTTTAACAATCAGCCTTCATCATCTTATTCCACTGGATTTAAAAAACAAAACAAAAAAAAACCCTACCAACCCTATAATGTTTAAGCCTGTAAGAGGAAACATAACTTTTTTTGTAGGCTTTATGCTCATTTAATTGTTGGTAATAGTGAAAAGAACAAGTATACGTCATCAAATTTCAACTCTGTTCATTTTAATAAAATTTTATTTGACGCAAAGTTTAAACTTGCAAGCCTTTATAGACGCATCTGGGGTCTTTTCAGGGGTCTACATTCCGATTCTTTGTCATGAACAATGTTTATCCTAATTCTTAACTCCCAAACAATTGCAATATGGTCCAATGAAAATTATATTTCGGCACCATTATAGAGCACCTGCTAAAGATGCTGACATATATGGTAAATCTCTACCCTGTTGTATACAATGACAGATGAAGATGATAAAAGTCACATTATAATGAAAATGAAGTATCTATCATGTGTTTCCGGTACGGATAGAAAATTCTATCCTCAGGCACGCTGTGTGGCCGGTAACTAGGCAAGCCTCGTAACCCGCTTACCGCGTGCCCATTGGTCGGATTTTTTTCGATACGGACCGGAAAAACATTATTGATATTTTTTCTTGCATGTCTAAAATTATCAATTTGTGGAAAAATGACGTAGAAAATTAGCTTTTGAACATTTCACCAAAAAGCGCGGGCAACGTTGTTTAGTGACATCATAAAGCGCAGAAATTTTAAATCACTGAAATTCGCATTTTTTACGATTATTTATTTTCAATTTTAATTAAAAGTCTTGCATACATATATATTTGATTGCGCTTTATTGAAATTGCATAATATACTTCTCATAAACCATACAATAAAAGAAATAAGAAGTGGCGCGTTGTTGCGCGTGAGTCATCTTACATTGGGGTGTAAGATGGGTTTTTCCAGCACTGGTCAACGACCAGAAACAAAAGTCTGGTATGCAAGAATAGGTCATGTGATGCGTTATCAGACAGAATAAAAGGCAACAACTATACATAATGATAAAAGCCTTAACAGCTAACAAGTTGGGAAATATTCATAAACCTGAATCCTTAAATAATTTCTTGCCATATGAAAATTTGTAACGTTAAAATTTTGATCAAGCGTGGCTAACATTTTACCAGTGCAAGACAACTTGCAAGCCTATGCTAATAAAGACCTCTGAAGTCATAAAAACAAATACATGTTCAAGGTTGGTATTTATATTATTACCCAATCTGCAGGTTGGCGGTGACAAATAGTGATGAAGAAGACAGTGCAGAATCTTCAACAGACGAGGAGGAGGAGGCTTCTACTGTCACTGAGGATGGGTAAGATCATATAGGGTAGGACAAGATAAGATCAGAGATAATAGGAAAAGATAATATAATATCAGAGATGATAGGATAAGATATGATATAATAAGATAAGATAATCATCTGTCATTCAGCAAGTTGTGAACATTACAGCATAAGCTGTACAGAACTTCTGATTCAAGATTTAGATGCTACTCTAAAAATTACACTTCATGTTTGTTTTTTATCTTATGAGATCTTTTTATACACTGCCTAGTTTTCCCCCTTTGTAGCTTCAATATTTAATGAATAAGCAGAGCTGTTCTACTTATATTGGCATGTTTTTCACTCATGACTGAATGTGTTGGTATTGAAATTTTACACAAATCTTTGCAGGCATGATAATGTCTCCTTCCATATAAAGGGAGACATATTTTTTAGCTCAAATTATCCTTCCGTTCGTCCGTCTATCGGTCTGCCTGTAACAAATTGTGTCCACTCCATATCTCTTGAACTGTTTTAAGGATTATGAAATAATAATGTCTCCTTCCATACAAAGGGAGACATATTTTTTAGCTCAAATTTTCCTTCCGTTCGTCCTTCCATCGGTCTGCCCGTAACAAATCGTGTCCGCTCCATATCTCTTGAACTGTTCTAGGGATTATGAAATAACTTGACCCCGTTGTTCACCATAGTAAGACAATTTGCAGAGTGCATGTTTCCACTAGCTTGGTTCAACGTCGAGATCACAATTAGAGGTTAAAGGTCATATGACTACACAATTTCCTGTCTGCTCCATATCTCTTGAACCCCTTGAAAGATTTTAAAAGCACCTGCCATAAATGTTGGCCATATTGAGAAAACATGCAAAGCGCATATTTCAACCATGGCAGCTCAGTGTCAAGGTCTCACATAGATGACAAAGGTTATACAACTATATTTCGAGTCTGCTCCATATCTCTTGAACTGCTTGCAAGATTTCGAAATAACTCGCAACAAATGTTCACTAAAACCATCTAGGTTCAAGGTCAAGATCACAATTAAGTTGAGTTCAAAGGTCATATGACTATTTTTTATGTCTGTTCCATATCTCTTAAACCGCTTGGAGGATTTTGAAATAACTTGCCACCAAAAAATCACCATATTAAGACGAACAAGCTCAGTTCAAGGTAACACAAAGTGGTCAGAGGGCATTTGACTATATTTAGTATCCGCTGTATATCTCTTGAACCACTTCATACCATTAGGGGGAGACATCTGTTCTTTATTACAAAGAAACCTGGCTAGTTCTTATCTAACTTTAAAGTGATCAATGCATGTTTTACAGAAACTTAATCCTTAAGCTGAAAACCGGTGGAATAGTTGAGCTCTCTGTGTGAGCTCTTGTTTGATGCCTGTTGAGTTATATTGTAAATAAATATATATCTCTCATAGTTTGATGGATTTCATTCTTTTGCATGTTTCACTTTGAGATAAAAAAAAATGTTTTTACACCCCACTTAACATAAAAGGTCTGATAGTAATGCATGAACAATATTTTAGGCACATCATCAGGTAATGTGAGGCTTTGTTGTCACCCTTATGTGATTTAAAAGCCACTTCAGTCTTATCCTTTTTGCACAAAACAAAGAAAAAATCCTTTGACTTAATGTTGCTATGAGTGCATGCATAATCTTTGTTATCTTAGCACAAACTGGCTTTACCTTCTGTGTTATGTGTTGCTTATGTATGTACACGTGTATGTTGTAAATTTGAGGCCATCCTTACAAAACATAGATGGTTTCAGTGACCCAACTGATTTTCTGAAAATAAAACTACCGTAAATGACTGGGTATAAGACGATAGGGGGTATTAGACGCAGGGGAAAAAATCTGTGAAAAATCCGAGAAAAAAACTTTTAATCTATGTTTTTGGTTAAAAGACGCATAGAAAAAATGTCAAAATCGTCCGGCATTTTCAGCCACCATGTTTGTTGACACTGACAAAAAAAAAAAATCGTGAAAATGGCGATGGTTATCTTTAAAACCATACTGTCGAGAATGAAAAGTTATGTTAAGCAAAAAATATTTTGACAGTGCCCAACTTTGTTTTTTTATAATTATGTAAGTTTGATTATTGTTTAATTCAATTTATTATTCAAAATAATATTGAATACCGTAATTCACAAGAGTTCGGACATCATAAATTAATTATTTTTTTCGCTCTCCGAATACATAGAAAATTATCATTTTTACATTTTATTTACATGTTTGTTTAACCTGCCTTTTTTCTTCATGTTTGCTTTTTACCACTTATTAATTTATCCGTAGTAATCAATGGTCATAAACTTATTTATTACGCCTATAAGTGTAAATCCTTCATCAAGTTAATTAAAACACCATTTTATACATGCACTGAACTGAATAAACACATTCTATCGGCTTCAGATCAAAGAGTCACACTGTGTGACGTCACATAACTTACAGTTATGCCCACGAGGATCTCGTGGAGAGCATGGACATTGCTATGCAGGATTAATGTATAACTGTACGATTATTGCTTCATATAGTCTATAAGTGTGGTACAAGTTTGAAAGCTTATTGGCAGATCGTTTTACAAACATGCCATGTCGATGTTTTTTTAATCCCTTGATTGCCCTTGTTGTTTGTTTAATCCTCAAATAAATATATCACACTTCCTTTTCAACAGGCAATAAATCGTTTAGGATGGGTAGTAACTAATTAAATTGTCACAGTGGTGTATACGGTTAGGTAATCTAGCCAGGCATTGTAAAGATAAAAATCAATAATCTTCGTCTGTGAAACTTGGTAACTATGAAAGTTATGATTGATGTCCTTTGGGTGTCCGAAAATTAGGTACGCAAAATAAATTATTTTGGGAAATAATTATGGATGTCCAAATATTTAGAGTGTCCGAACTCTTAGGTGAATTACGGTAACTTTAATCGAAAAATATTTTTGTTGAAATTATAAACGTCTTACGATATACCGTATCCCGATCTTCAACTGCCGTTTTAACCCGTATATACTCGATCAATATGACGCGAGTAACATCCCTTTCTACATAAATCTAAACAAACTCTCGGCTTGAAATTGACCTCAGAAAAAAAGTTCAAAAAAATTGTTACTGGGTATTATACGCAGGCATTTTTTTGCATCAAAATCTGAGGGAAAAAAGTGCGTCTAATACCCAGTCATTTACGGTACTAAAAAATTGATTTATGACTTGAGGTAAAAACATTTCCTTGGCATTGTTGTCTTCCTCATAGTCTTGCAAAGACTAACCTTAAGACTAATTACCTTGGCCATATCTCAATAAACATCAAAGATATTGAAATGTGAAGAGCTACCTTGGGTTTGCTTTTAAAGGGGTAGAATCAAGGTTAAAGCTGCACTCCCGAAGATTTACCGTTTTGACAACTTTTTTTATTTTTTGTCTTTGAATGAGCCACTTTTTGCGTAAATATCAGCTTTCCAGTGATATAAGACTGCGGACAAAAGATCAGATCGCAGATTTTCATATTTCCATTCGAAAATGTTTTATGGCTAAAAGTGTTACTAGTGGTTTAAGAAAAATGCATAAAACATAAAAAAATTAACTTAAATATGAAAATCTGCGATCTGATTGTTTGTCTGCAGTCTTAATAACTGGTTTCTATGCATTTCTGCATAAATTGGCTCGTTCTCAGACAAAAAATTAAAAAGTCAAAACGTTTAATCTGTGAGAGTGCAGCTTAAAGGTCACTGTAACTAAAAATAGAAAATGGTTTTCGCCCAATTTCTTATGACTGCTCCTTTTTTCTAACTTTTTTCTAAATTTATTAAGGTGTTTGAGGTGTTTCTAATTAGAATTCTAATTAGTATATTGGTTGAAAATACTGTATAGAAACTGTAAGTACTATTTCACATTGGTGAATTAGAAATAGGTTGTAGAGAAGCAAATGCAGTGGTGCTTGAGTAATGCACCAGTCAATTGTAACCACGGCCTCCCCAGGTCCGTGTTTTTACTTTTCAGGTTGCCCTGCAGTGCCAGGTGAATGCGGTGGTTTTGTCTTCGCGCAAAATATAGCGGGGAATAGGCCTTACCTAGGCTCCCTGGGGTGCGGGGGCATTTGGCGGGGATTTGACCATCAGTTTGTTCCCTCAGGGCGTAGATGTTACCCGGGGTTGGCTGGACCGTTAGTCAAAGTCCCCGCTATTCCCCGGACCTGGGGGGGCCGTGGTTACAATTGACTGGTGCATAACCTGACCTGTTTGGGTTAATCTGAATATGCAAAAACGTTCAATGATATGATATTACCATGATTTCCAGTAGCATTTAAAAAGTACACACTCAAAATTTCACACTTTTGGGCATTTTATTCATCCAATAACGTTTTGCCCTATTGGGTCAGGGGAGGGTGTTTGACTGGCACTCACAGGATATCAAGACAACATGATTGCATGTTTTCTTTATAAATTTGTAAAGAAATTGCTGTGGTGGGGGACCTCTTAGGCATGAAAACCTCTAGGCATTAGAAAATGGTCAAAGTATGGTGGTAAAGTGCTGTGTACAAGAACCATAATTCTATTTTAGCTAATTACAGAATATTTTCCCCTTGTTCCTTTTTTTCTGAAGCATAACATGAAAACTACTTGTTAAATTCTAATTAAACTTTATACAATGGAAAAGCACAATAAGAGGAAGTCAGTCTACAAGGACCATAATTCAATGTTAATAACAGAGTAAGTGCCCGTGTTACATTTTTCTTAGCATAAATTGAAAACTACTGGACGGGATTTAATTAAACTTCATACAATGGTAAAGCACAATGAGAGGAAATGTAGTGATCATGAACTTCAACTGTATCCACAGCATTTGGTTGGATTTCTCATACATGCCATATTTTCTGGAGACCATTCAGGGATATTGTTCAAAAGGCTGAAAATTCAGGGGGATTTTGGTTGTATTCAGGGGGATTTTTTAGCAGGTCTAAGTTGGCGAAATATTAAAGTATTTTTAGACGCAAGTACGAAAAAATGTATTCACATATAGTTTGCTTTGAAAACCTAACTTTTTCATTATACTGAATTATTTTATGTCATGATTTATCATATTCTTATGATACACTGTCATGTCATACTATAATGCACTTGCAGAACAAAATATGTCATTGCAAAAATATGTTTTCGAGACAATTAAATTAAATTTACCTTCCTCCAAAGCCTTTTAAAAAATTGAGCTTAATTCTTTCAGCTTTGATGACTTTCAGACAATAAGAGAATAGAATTAATATTATTAATTTCTTCCTTAGTAATATTTCTTTGCCTTTGATAATTACTACAAAGTAATTGATCACTTGTTGTAAAAGTTTCCTTTTGGCATTTCACCCTTGTGGATTTGTACATTCAGTTTCACTCACATACTGTGGTTTCACTTTGTCATTATTGCCTGATGTAACATTTCTAAAAAAAAATAAAAAAAAAATATTATTTTTTTTTTAATTCCGGGGGATTTTTATCTCCCGCCGGGAGACCGGGGGATGGATCGAAATTTCGGGGGATTTTTCCCCCCGCCGGGGGATATGGCATGTATGATTTCTGAATATTTCTCTGCCTTTTCTAAATGAGGGTGGCATTTGGGGTAATAATCACATTTACTTAAACCACTAGTTTTGTGAAGCATTGGTCAAAGACCTCAACCAATCCTGATAGAAAACAATATTAATATCATTCAAGAAAATGAACCCTTTTTGTTGTACGATTGAATCTAAAAGAAAAAAAGCCTTGTTGTTTCAAATAACACACATAGCTTATAGCAAAATAATTTTTAATGTTTTTAGCTGACCTTATGGCCAGTAATTGTTAATATGTCAAAAACCTTGCAAGTGCATGGTTAACATAAAATATCTAACCATGAAAACTGTGTTCTAAAGCTTAACAAACTTTTGTTTTCAACATAATTTATAATAATTATGTTATATACTAATTCAACAAACCCATTTAGGGCATTTGTCTATGGAGGCTATTCGTTGCCAAAAGACCAGACGTGTATGTGTGTATTTTAGGTTTGTAACATTGATGATTTACCACTTTACATTTTACAACCGCCAACTCATCAGTTGTATGTTTACATTTTACACTGCACATTTTCATTTTTCATTGTACCAATTGGAGTTTTATTCTCGTTGCATCTATTCAACAGATTCGTTCTGTGAAAATCACATGCCGAGTTTTACATTGCGGTGTGTAGAAGACAGATTTCAGTTCGTAGTTCTACGAAGTACATTGTATGGTGGTGACTTTTCATTCACATATCAACATGTTTACGAGATGAATTTAATTTTATTTATAGATAGCTCCGCCTTAACCGTGTCTTAACTCCGCCTTAACCATGTCTTAACTCCTCCTTACGTCTTTCGGAAATTTCCGCTATCACTCGGCTCTATTTAAACCAATTATGGAGACTTTGGACCATGGACATTGCGAACGTTATTATGGACATTACGAATCATCTATATTATGACATTATGGACTATGATTTGGAAACAGGATGGATTATAAATTATTTCATGTTGAATAAAATAATATATGATATTAAAACATGTTTTTGTCTATATAATAGTAATTAATACGCACATATGACATGAAACGAGATGTATGCAAAATGATACTTGCCTCAAAACACAACAAAATGTAAGTCATTAGCATTAAATTATACTTCAAGAATGAAAAGTCCCATTGTCTTATTTTTCTTTTAAAGCTACACTCTCACAGATTGAACGTGTTGACAGCTATTTTTATTTTTTGTTTTGGAATTAGCCAATTTGCGTAAATGTCTGGATACCAGTGGTATAAGACTGCTGACAAAAGATCAGATACAGTTTTTCAGTTTTACGTTCGCGAATTGATGTTTTATGGCTAAAAGTGATACTAAAGTAACGTTTTAAGAAAAATGAAAAATGTCGGCAGTTTTCCAAACAATTTAGATCTGTTTTAGTGTGAGTAATCTTATTATTTGTATAGAAAGCATTGCTGCCAAAATCAGCCGAGTCTGGGACAAAAAAAGGTTGTCAAAACTGTCAATCTGTGAGAGTGCAGCTTTCAATTACTATAAACACTAATTTAAATTCTACCATTAGAGGAAACTTTCTTGCCTTTTTGCAATGTTTAAGATTGCAAGTAATATGAGATAATTTAAAATTTACGAAGAAAAAAATCTAAACTTTCATTAAGTTAAAATTATTCACTAAGATGCCCCAGAGGTTTCTTACCTGGTAGCTGGAACTGTATGGATAAAATACACTAAGATTACAACTACATATAACTCTTACATTATACTGTAACGAATATTATTTTATAGGCAATTAATAAAGTATTTTAATGATGAAGTCAATTTATTGCTAATAAACAATTATTACTTGCTGCTACCTTTTATACCCCACCCACACTCAACAGTCAGGGCTTTTTTTCACATTTAGGTGAAGCGGACCTAGCCCTTTTGGAGGGGAAAAATCGCGCGTTTGTTTTTCTAATCTAAGACTCACGATATCTGTTTTTTCATGTTCTTGAAATCCCCCACTTGATTGTTATGGTTCACAGTGGCAGATCCCGTAATTCATAACTGGGGGACACAAGTGGGTTTGGAGGACTGTTCTTCCATCCACATGGATATTTTGGTTCAATGATGTATTGAAATTACACGTTTACACCATACATGCTTATTAAGATAGTAAATGTATAACATCAGACAAAACTAGGTGGATATCATTATGATGTCCATCAAAAGTTTCGTGGGTTTGCTGGAGCAGGTTTTGAACAGGGACTTGCGTTAGAGGGGCGTTACTTAGGGGCACAACTTTTTGGACATGATCCCTCGTGTGGGCATGACATTAATATGTTTAAAATGTGGGAAGTGGGGTTTAGGGGTACTCCCCCTAGAATTTTTTAAATATTTTTAGTCTGAATTGGTGCATTATGGCGTAATTAAGTATTTTTTTCTGAGAAATATTGACAAAAAAAATAACCTTTAAGTTTACTTGCGGGCCAACTGGGGGGACACAGGCCCTACAGCTCCCCCACACACACACACTGAACGACCCGCCCATGTTCCACTTGTAAATAAAATAAATGAACAATTTTTGCTTTCTTGGGTATATAAGTAAAAAAACAAACTGACAGTGGCAGTATAAATCTGGGTCCGTGAGCCCAGCTCAGATACACCCAACTGCAATTGACTAAATAAAATGGTGATTTATAACCCATTTAGGAACATTGATCGTCAAAATAAAATAAAAGATGAAGTTAATTTTAGTTTTTATTGTGAAATAAAGAGAGAGTACTCGGACTTACAACCGGGAATTTACAGGAGGTAGGCGAAGATGTTATCTCCCTTGCTTGATTCGACGGAAATAAACGAAAGAAAATCTGATTCGTTAGCTCCGCCCATTCACCTTCGTTTCTTTCGGTGACATTTACCATATAAGGTATAGGCGAAATCGTCTATCCTTGTAATTCTGAACTTGTCAATTGACTTTTGTAAACCTGGACTTGTTGGACTGCAAATGTTCATTTTACGAATGCGAGTGTCGACTGTAGGATTGCAGTTTTACATATGCATGATTCGGCTTTCTAAATTACATTATCATATTGTTAAAGGCAAGTTATACGATCTATGTTTTAGTGAGTTTATACAGGGTCGATCTGACAAATATACATTTTGACTTCTATAATGATAAATGACAAATCAATACGGAAACACTGACGAATAGAAACAACAAATAGCACATCTACATTGACAAATGTAAGAGATATTTAGTACGATTAAGAAGCACATTGTGGGAATTACACGTCTGGACTTTTGTCAACTAATAGCCTCCATATTTGTCAGGTTTCTGTGACATTTCTTGTTTATTCAGAAATTGGTTACTGGTTATACATCAGTCTACTAATGGTTATTGGTTGATAACTTTTGTTCATGTGGACTAATAATATTAATCTGACTACAAAAGCTAATAACAAAGCCTCAAATGTGAAAATCAGTGAAGGAAGAAATACAGCTAATCATTGAGGATGATTTCTTGTAACAACACAAGATATCCGTTTAAAGACCTATTTCTGAACTACTTTGGGCAAAAAATCTAATTCGCCATATCATGATGCAAGTCAGAAGAGGTCCTTTCTTTATTTCATATAGAAAAAAAGACTTGTAGAAAACAACCTATTCAAATTTCATGTCTTGACGGGGTTTAATAAAGCAAATCATATGAAATTTAAGATTGAGGCATTGTAATTTAACTTGAACATTGAATGTTAAATTGTTTCATAGTTAGATTTTATAGCTAAAGGTATAAATGATCATAAATGTTTATTGTTGAAATCATACTTAAATAAATAGAAAATAACTATCAGAATTTATTATTTTGAAAATATAAAAGTTGAATGTATGTGTGTTTTATTCATGTTATTCAAAGAAAATGTATTGTCATTAGAAAAAAACACATGAGGTAATGGTTAATGGTACTTCCAAAAATAAATGGTTTGATGCAGTGATTTTTTTTTTTTTATTATTTTTACCTATTGTGCCTTGCAAGTTGGGAAAAAAAAGTTGACTTTGGGAAAAATACAAAATCAGGCCAAAATAGCTAATATAATGGAAATAATAAGTGTTTTAACTTTTTTATGCATACATAAATGCTGTGAAAGAGTAAGTATTGTCAAGATTTTGTTTATATTTCAAGAAATTCATTGCTTTTTTATTCATAAACGTAATCTGCATTTATCAAATTGGGAAAAAAATATCAAATTTTTGGGGAAAAATATCAAATTTTGGGGAAAATGGACAGTTTTTTGCAAGGGGAAACAGCCTTTAGAAGGCAGTAAATTGCACAAAGAAAAATCACTGTGATTTGACACAGTCGAATAACCAGTTATTTTGTGTAAGAACATACTTAAAGTGACACTCTTATTCAAAATCAATAAATACACATATAAAACAAACATCAATTTTGGGTGATAGATTGTAACTGTGTATTCAATAGCAGAAAGCGGATAAAATATTGAATTATTGGTGAATGCTAAAAGATTTTCTGTGGTTTACCATAGTCTCATAAGGTAGAAATAATGTGTTTTCTGCACCTTTCTTTCAAATTAAACTCGGTATCCTTCATAAGAACCATTGTTTTCGACATTTATTCATCCTTTTTGGAATATTAAAACAATATCACTAAATTTGGTAAATCTGATTTGGGAGTAAGCATGCATCTTTAAAGTTTTTTAATGGCCTGCCTTATAGTGTGTAAAGTACTCACTAACTGGGCCAACCACTGTTTATATGTATTGCTTCAACTTATTAAAATCAATAATGGCTGACTGCTGATTTACTGAAATATTGGAAAACTTGAAACATACTGCTTTCTCATTGGACAAAAATATAATGTTGACCACTAAATGACAGTAATGGTGTCCTAATCCAAAACCAATGATACTTCTTCCTGTAATACTGGGAAGTGATTAAAAAGAAGGGGCCTCATGGCAAAAGTCAGAGGCACAAGTGTGACTGTTTTTTGCAAGCCAAGGGCTGGTAGCCTTAAATTACATTAAATAATTAAGAAAACCAAAATATTCAGAAAGAAAAAAGTTATAAACATAACTACTCTTTAATTATTGGGAGGGTAAAATCATGATAACAAATAAATTATTTTCAAAACAACAAGGACATCCTTTTTAGAAATTTAAACCATCAATGATATTATTTATTCCTTAGGTCTGGCCAGTCAGGAGGAGCAGGCAAGACACTTTTGAAATACATCAACAAGATCGCAGCTTCAAAGTACTTCCAGAGTGTGTCAGAGAATAAGTATGTGAAGAAGGCGATGACAGGTGTTTCCAACACGCCACTGGTCCTTACTGTTGAGGTGCAGAGACTCAGTGGCACCCTCGCCATTAACATTCCTCCTCCACCCTCCGACAGGCTGTGGTAGGTTGTTGTGATTAAATGTAATTTTTCTGGGTAAGGGGAATGTTTGTTTACGACTATACGGTTCTGTCAACGACCCATTGACAGTATCAATCTTGTTAGGTTGTGAGCATAGTGTACAGACAGAATGTAACCCTGGTTAGGTTGTGAGCATAGAGTACAGACAGAATGTAACCCTGGTTAGGTTGTAGGCATAGAGTACAGACAGAATGTAACCCCGGTTAGTTTGTGGGCATAGAGTACAGACAGAATGTAACCCTGGTTAGGTTGTGAGCATAGAGTACAGACAGAATGTAACCCTGGTTAGTTTGTGGGCATAGAGTACAGACAGAATGTAACCCTGGTTAGTTTGTGAGCATAGAGTACAGACAGAATGTAACCCTGGTTAGGTTGTGAGCATAGTGTACAGACAGAATGTTACCCACAGACAGAATGTAACCCTGGTTAGGTTGTGGGCATAGTGTACAGACAGAATGTAACCCTGGTTAGGTTGTGGGCATAGTGTACAGACAGAATGTAACCCTGGTTAGGTTGTGAGCATAGAGTACAGACAGAATGTAACCCTGGTTAGGTTGTGGGCATAGTGTACAGACAGAATGTTACCCACAGACAGAATGTAACCCTGGTTAGGTTGTGGGCATAGTGTACAGACAGAATGTAACCCTGGT
The DNA here is from genome assembly GCF_026914265.1 of Mya arenaria. NCBI lineage: Eukaryota > Metazoa > Mollusca > Bivalvia > Myida > Myidae > Mya > Mya arenaria. The sequence goes on from NC_069123.1 coordinate 18,443,557, forward strand.
TAGGTTGTGGGCATATTGTACAGACAGAATGTAACCCTGGTTAGGTTGTGAGCATAGAGTACAGACAGAATGTAACCCTGGTTAGGTTGTGAGCATAGAGTACAGACAGAATGTAACCCTGGTTAGGTTGTGGGCATATAGTACAGACAGAATGTAACCCTGGTTAGTTTGTGGGCATAGTGTACAGACAGAATGTAACCCTGGTTAGGTTGTGGGCATAGTGTACAGACAGAATGTAACCCTGGTTAGTTTGTGAGCATAGAGTACAGACAGAATGTAACCCTGGTTAGGTTGTGAGCATAGAGTACAGACAGAATGTAACCCTGGTTAGTTTGTGGGCATAGAGTACAGACAGAATGTAACCCTGGTTAGTTTGTGGGCATATTGTACAGACAGAATGTAACCCTGGTTAGGTTGTGGGCATAGAGTACAGACAGAATGTAACCCTGGTTAGGTTGTGGGCATAATGTACAGACAGAATGTACCCCTGGTTAGGTTGTGAGCATAGAGTACAGACAGAATGTAACCCTGGTTTGGTTGTGGGCATATTGTACAGACAGAATGTAACCCTGGTTAGGTTGTGGGCATAGAGTACAGACAGAATGTAACCCTGGTTAGGTTGTGGGCATATTGTACAGACAGAATGTAACCCTGGTTAGGTTGTGGGCATAGAGTACAGATAGAATGTAACCCTGGTTAGGTTGTGGGCATAGAGTACAGACAGAATGTAACCCTGGTTAGATTGTGGGCATAGATTACAAATAGAATGTAACCCTGGTTAGGTTGTGGGCATAGAGTACAGACAGAATGTAACCCTGGTTAGGTTGTGGGCATAGAGTACAGACAGAATGTAACCCTGGTTAGGTTGTGGGCATAGAGTACAGACAGAATGTAACCCTGGTTAGGTTGTGGGCATAGAGTACAGACAGAATGTAACCCTGGTTAGGTTGTGAGCATAGTGTACAGACAGAATGTAACCCTGGTTAGGTTGTGAGCATAGTGTACAGACAGAATGTAACCCTGGTTAGTTTGTGAGCATAGAGTACAGACAGAATGTAACCCTGGTTAGTTTGTGGGCATAGAGTACAGACAGAATGTAACCCTGGTTAGGTTGTGAGCATAGAGTACAGACAGAATATAACCCTGGTTAGGTTGTGAGCATAGAGTACAGACAGAATGTAACCCTGGTTAGGTTGTGAGCATAGAGTACAGACAGAATGTAACCCTGGTTAGGTTGTGAGGATAGAGTACAGACAGAATGTAACCCTGGTTAGGTTGTGAGCATAGAGTACAGACAGAATGTAACCCTGGTTAGGTTGTGAGCATAGAGTACAGACAGAATGTAACCCAGGTTAGGTTGTGAGCATAGAGTACAGACAGAATGTAACCCTGGTTAGGTTGTGAGCATAGAGTACAGACAGAATGTTACCCACAGACAGAATGTAACCCTGGTTAGGTTGTGGGCATAGAGTACAGACAGAATGTAACCCTGGTTAGGTTGTGGGCATAGAGTACAGACAGAATGTAACCCTGGTTAGGTTGTGGGCATAGAGTACAGACAGAATGTAACCCTGGTTATGTTGTGGGCATAGAGTACAGACAGAATGTAACCCTGGTTAGGTTGTGAGCATAGAGTACAGACAGAATGTTACCCACAGACAGAATGTAACCCTGGTTAGGTTGTGGGCATAGTGTACAAATAGAATGTAACCCTGGTTAGGTTGTGAGCATAGAGTACAGACAGAATGTAACCCAGGTTAGGTTGTGAGCATAGTGAACAAATAGAATGTAACCCTGGTTAGGTTGTGGGCATAGTGTACAAATAGAATGTAACCCTGGTTAGGTTGTGGGCATAGAGTACAAATAGAATGTAACCCTGGTTAGATTGTGGGCATAGTGTACAAATAGAATGTAACCCTGGTTAGGTTGTGGGCATAAAGTACAAATAGAATGTAACCCTGGTTAGGTTGTGAGCATAGTGTACAAATAGAATGTAATCCTGGTTATGTTGTGAGCATAGTGTACAGACAGAATGTAACCCTGGTTATGTTGTGGGCATAGTGTACAAATAGAATGTAACCCTGGTTATGTTGTGGGCATAGTGTACAAATAGAATGTAATCCTGGTTAGGTTGTGGGCATAGTGTAAAAATAGAATGTAATCCTGGTTATGTTGTGAGCATAGTGTACAGACAGAATGTAACCCTGGTTAGGTTGTAGGCATAGTGTACAAATAGAATGTAACCCTGGTTAGGTTGTGAGCATAGAGTACAAATAGAATGTAATCCTGGTTAGGTTGTGGGCATAGTGTACAAATAGAATGTAACCCTGGTTATGTTGTGGGCATAGTGTACAAATAGAATGTAATCCTGGTTAGGTTGTGGGCATAGTGTAAAAATAGAATGTAATCCTGGTTATGTTGTGAGCATAGTGTACAGACAGAATGTAACCCTGGTTAGGTTGTAGGCATAGTGTACAAATAGAATGTAACCCTGGTTAGGTTGTGAGCATAGAGTACAAATAGAATGTAATCCTGGTTAGGTTGTGAGCATAGTGTACAAATAGAATGTAACCCTGGTTAGGTTGTAGGCATAGTGTACAAATAGAATGTAATCCTGGTTATGTTGTGAGCATAGTGTACAGACAGAATGTAACCCTGGTTAGGTTGTGAGCATAGTGTACAAATAGAATGTAACCCTGGTTAGGTTGTAGGCATAGTGTACAAATAGAATGTAACCCTGGTTAGGTTGTAGGCATAGTGTACAAATAGAATGAAATCCTGGTTAGGTTGTGAGCATAGTGTACAGACAGAATGTAACCCTGGTTAGGTTGTAGGCATAGTGTACAAATAGAATGTAATCCTGGTTAGGTTGTGAGCATAGTGTACAGACAGAATGTAACCCTGGTTAGGTTGTGGGCATAGTGTACAGACAGAATGTTACCCTGGTTAGGTTGTGGGCATAGTGTACAAATAGAATGAAATCCTGGTTAGGTTGTGAGCATAGTGTACAAATAGAATGTAATCCTGGTTAGGTTGTGAGCATAGTGTACAGACAGAATGTAACCCTGGTTAGAGCTACCCTTGTTCATTAATGCGGGCAACAATATAGCATTGTCACACAAAACCCACCTTTTACATCCCTCCTGTAAAACAGTATACTGTGAAATCATTTATATTCATGGGCTTTAAATGTCGTGTTTTTTTGAAAATGATGTATTTTTGCAAACTGTGAAAACAGGGTAAGAGTGTTTAATTAAATAATCGATTAACCATTTGCTCAAAGAAAAAAAAATCAAGTGGCGATGCTTAAACACACGAGGTTTTTACATATGGTGCACAGGAGGTTGATAATCAGCTTGATTTAATGTTCGGGCTATGTCATTTAAAAAACAGAGTGCAAGTACTAATGGTGGACTTTTATTAATTATCATTGAGGTTAAATAATATATCTTATAAAATATATAAAATAAAATGGTAAAATAAATAATGATTTATGTACTTACAATTTGTATACCGCGACTATGTATATTCATGTCAATAGATGTTTACGTCTTTACATAGACAGTATGATTACAGAATTAAAAGTAAACTTTTCGTTGGGATCTTGAACATTTGGATAAGCCAAGCCACGAAAATTAATGTCCCATGAATATTTATGAATTCACAGTATTAAGGGGTGAGGGAGGAGATCAAACCTGCGACCACAGGGTTGGCAGTCAAATGACACATAGGTACCTTTAAGTTATTGTTTTCTTTGAGATTCTATTGCCATTTAAAAAAGGCTTTTCCTGATTACATTTCAACATCAAAAGTTTGGTTTATTTTGCTATAAAACAATGCCTCAGTTGCCATTTCTGTGAGTATGTGCCCTTTTGTACTATTCTTAGGCTATCATTGAAATTAGACTTTTGGATGAACAAGCCTGAATTCTTATACTTTCGCTTGGCATCAAATTTTTGAACAAGCCCTGCTATATAAAATTCAGAATTTGAGCAAGCCGGGAGACATTTTACCAGTGCAGGGCTTGCGGGCTTGCGTTAATTTCGATCACTGTTTAGGTTACACAAATTTGAAGACGATGATTAGCACAAGACAGTAAAAAACTAAATTTCAAAATGTGATTTATCTTGCTTTTATATGAAATGCTGAAAAATAAATATCTTGCAAATTCAAGCTTTAACAATATTTCACTTAAAAACTAATAGTAAAAGTCTTAACAGATCTGATGCCTTTTATAAAATTATGGATACACTTTTAATAATGTTAATGAATAGTGTAGCATAACAAACATAAATACTGGTAATTTCTATGTAATAGCATTGCATGTCTGTAACAGACAATTTCTGATTATTGATCAAAGAAAGCTTCTTTGATGATGTAAATATTGATTAGATCCTTCCTTGTGAAAGAGAAATTATAGATTTTGTTAGGTATTAGGATAAGTCTTCATCCAGCATCCGGCTGTCCATACTTCCCTCAACAATTGCTTGAAAGACATCTATTCTGAAACCATAAGGCCATTTCAATGAAACTTCACAGGAAGCTTCTTCAAAATTACAACAAGACGTTACAATTGACCTACTTCAACAACAGCATCAAAATGGCTGACTTCCTGTTTTGCTTTAAAAAACATCTTCTCTGAAACTACTGAGTCAGATTTATTGAAACTTCACAGGAAGCTTTTTGGGTGACCATCTACAAAAATACAATAAGGCGTCTCAACAACAACTAAAAATGGATGACTTACTGTATTTATCCCCCACCATAAGGCAAAGAGGATATCGTGATATATGGAAGGCATGTTTGCATTAGTGTGTGTGTGTGTGTGTGTGTGTGCGTGTGCGTGTGCATGTGTGTCTAGGCAACCTTGTCAAGAGCATAACTCCAAAAGTCTTTGAGGTATTGACTTCAAACTTATATACAATTAAATATCTTTGAGGAGAAGTGTAGTGCACAGGAACCATCACTCTGGCTGCAATATATTTTGAGTAATCACCCTTCTTATTGTTTGTTTGGAGCATAACTAAGTCTTTGAGGTATTGACTTCAAACTTCATATACAGGTAGATCTCATTAAGTTAGAGGTGCAGTGCACAGGAACCATAACTCTGGGTGGAGAAGTTTTTTAGTTATTGCCATTTGCTGATTTTCATTCTTATTTTTTAACTCAAAAAGTCTTTGAGATATTGACTTTATAGTTAATATACAGATAAATCTCATTGAGTAGAAATTCAATTTGTAGGAACCATAACTCTTGCTACAGTTTGTTTTTTTAGTATTTGTCCTTTGATGATTTTCATACTTATTTTTTGTCTGGAGCATACCTCAAAATGTCTTTGAGGTATTGACTTCAAACTTCATATACTAATATTTACACCTCAACTTCCATTCCTTAAATGAACTGCCTTTCGGCAATTGTGTTCATCAATCGATGAACGCAACATCTTCAAATATGTTTGGATCGCGATTCATCGCATAACAATATACATGAAAACTATTGATCTTGTTAGTGTTTGTATTGTGTCAGCAGGTCCCGTAAAACATAAATCAACATTTTAGAAAGAGCTAAGTTATTATATTTTAAACATTTTGTTGCCAAAAGTGTTTCAGTTTTACGCTTAAAAGTGATTTCAAGTGGTTGATCTTTTCCCGCGTTTTTGTGACGTCATTTGAAAAAATGTTTCCGGTAACAGTCGGGTTGTCCTATTTACAGAATGGGTAAGAAAGGATTGCTGAAAGGTAATCCGAGAACATTTCTTGAATAAAATAATGGTGTAAATATAAGGAATGAATTGCGGGGTTGATGTCATTATCGACGATATGAACGCAATTGGGCTGGTCAAAGTACGCGTGGAGTCCTTCGGACTCCACACACTTAGTCCAGCCAAATTGCGTTCATACCCCGATAATGACATCAACCCCGCAATTTATTCCTTAAATAGATCTCATATAAGAGAACTCAAAGATAAAAGTATAGACTGACAACTACCTCAATTGTACTTACTACCTAACAATCAATGTATGTTAGTGTTTTTCTTCACATATTTCAGGTGAGTGATTAAGGGCCATGATGGCCCTCTTGCTATTATGTTGTTATGATAGCATACTTTCTTTATTTGGAAGGTATGGTTTCCGTGGTAATCCTCAACTGTGGCTGGTGGCGAAACCAAAGGTGGGTGAGCGGGAAGTAACCATGAGCCATATAACAGAATGGATAGAGAAAAAACTCGCACTCGAGTTTCAGGTAAAAATTGGTCCGTCAGAAAATCTATTTGATGAAGATATATTGTACATTTTTCAAAGAAATCCTTTACGAGATGTTGTCATAGCAAGCACCATCACATGTAAAGTTATGAAGATAATCACATAAACATGCAAATATTCAAAAGAGACAATACACACATATGAAGCATGGCCCATAACTCTGACTTAAATATTTGTTGAGTTTTGCCACTTGATAAACAGAAAAACAGACGTGGAGTCTGCTTCTCATATTCTTTTTAGACAGACAGATGTCTTTAGTTCCATTATCAAAATCAGGTGTTACAGGTTGTCCATTAACTTCTTATTCAACTCTGTGTTATATATGGTGTTATAAACCTGGTGTTGGTGGTAAAAGTAGTCAAGTGGTAAAGGTGTCCACCTCCCACCCAAGACGTCATTGATTGGAACCTGGCTAGCGGAGCATCTGCTTGGCATTTCAAAATGGACACTATGATTACTGGTTTTGACCCAGGAAACTGACTAAAGAGTTATTTATATCAACTAGCAGCTGTATACTCGGTTAAGCTGAAGTAGATTAGTGTTAACTAATCCACATGTTTTTGCTCCTCCTCCAACCCCATAAGGAGAATACTCATTCAGTACTATTTCCATTACTGTTTCTTTGATGCTGGATGGTCAAAAATAGGAAAGCTACAGTTATTATGTCAAAGGCATTCAATGTTTCTATCTATCATCATTATGAATTGAAAAAAGTTCTGACTATGTTTTATTATATTTTATTTTAACATTTTAGAAAATAACCATCATGAATGTGTTTTCACATTTTAGTACTCAGTAAAGCATGTCATTATTTTCTGTGATTTATTTCAGCACGTGTTGGTAATGCCAAACATGGATGATCTGGTTGTGCCCATACTGTCTGCGGGGAGTGATATGGAATCTAGTGTCCCCATGCACCAGACAGAGTCCGGCCATGAGGTGTGATAATATGAAGAGAAAATAAAAGTGACTGATTTGAAAATTATACAAACCTATGGAATATGGCTCAAGTAAGCCAAATGTGAAGGAAAGTTTGGACTAAGCTTAAAATTATAATGAACATATGTAATGTCAGAAGCATTCTGAGAAAATAAGTTGGGTGGCCCGCCAGTTTATTACACATTTTGTCTCGTACTTTTCCCTGCCAAATATGTAAAATCCTTAATGTGACCAGGCATTTTTGGAAGCTTTTGATTATTCCAGAATGAATGAGATGTCACTTTGTCTGCTATGATATATTTTAGTATTTATTCACTGGAAGGCGAGGGGAGGGGGATTAAAGCTTGCCTTATCTTTGGTGTTAAATTTGGATATTATATGATTTGTTTAAGTTTATTTACATGTTGTTGAAATCTTATTTTAGTTTGCATTGGCTTCCATTTTATTGTAAGTAAATGGTACATAGTAAGTTCTTTGTCAGTGTTCATTTGGATATTTCTGTGATTATATATTTAACCCTTTAATTAGATTGCTTTTACCCATAGCATATGTTCATTGTGAGATTGACTGGTTTTTAAAAAAAATAAAATCAAGGTTTGTCATAGCCTTGGTGTCGTTGATGTCATTGTCTGCTTGCCAAAGTCAAAATCTTGGACATAATCTTAAAAAACATTTAAGACATTGACATGAAACTCATTACACAACCATGTTACCAGTAACAAAACGCATTGTTTAGTTAAGCCCATAACTCTAGCTGCAATTATTATTGAGTTATGACCCTTCACCAGCTGAGTAAACAGATAAGGGTCAACTTGCAGTGCTCTTGTGCTTATTTATGCTTGTCTTCTTGGTTAAATAACTCCAATCTTAGCCATTAAATTAATATGTCTGCCATATTCATTTGTTATCTTCCATCTTAGTTTTCTTATGCTGTTATATGATAAAACTGTTGTATTTGTTTACCGTTGCATTATTGAAAATCTGTTACTTATTTTTTATTCTAGTATGCATTGAACTCATAAGTGTTGATCAGCCGCCAATTTTATAAAACTTGGTTAAGTTGACCACACTCGGCCAATTGTATAAGACTTGGTTAAGTTGACCACACCCTGCCAATTGTATAAGACTTGGTTAAGTTGACCACACGCAGCCAATTGTATAAGACTTGGTTAAGTTGACCATACGCGGCCAATTGTATAAGACTTGGTTAAGTTGACCACACGCGGCCAATTGTATAAGACTTGGTTAAGTTGACCACACGCGGCCAATTGTATAAGACTTGGTTAAGTTGACCACACGCAGCCAATTGTACAAGACTTGGTTAAGTTGACCACACGCGGCCAATTGTATAAGACTTGGTTAAGGTGACCACACCTGGCCAATTGTATAAGACTTGGTTAAGTTGACCACACCCTGCCAATTGTATAAGACTTGGTTAAGTTGACCACACGCAGCCAATTGTATAAGACTTGGTTAAGTTGACCATACGCGGCCAATTGTATAAGACTTGGTTAAGTTGACCACATGCGGCCATTTGTATAAGACTTGGTTAAGTTGACCACACGCAGCCAATTGTACAAGACTTGGTTAAGTTGACCACACGCGGCCAATTGTATAAGACTTGGTTAAGGTGACCACACCTGGCCAATTGTATAAGACTTGGTTAAGTTGACCACACCCGGCCAATTGTATAAGACTTCGTTAAGTTGACCACACGCGGCCAATTGATTAGTTGACCACACGCAGCCAATTGTATAAAAAGTTCCATCAATGCTTAAGCAACAATTTCAGAAAGTTTGCAGCAGTTGCAACAAATAAATATATATAAATAAAATAAAGGACTTCATGGGGATTTTTCCTTAAAATAAATTGGTGAGGAAAACTAGGGAATAATTATATAGAATGATCATTCTAAGTAGTAATTAAATATTGTTGTCTTCCTGGGGGGTTAAATTCAATGAACATATTTATAACATGTATTTTTATTTCCCTCTGGCTCAAATTTTGGTACTATCCTAAAATTGTATTGTTTTCCCTACCAATATACATTCAAGTGCATCTGCAATATTGTTGCCAACAGGAGAAACAACATTAAAAGTAATATGTGATGAAAAGTTACGTGGATACGTATCTTGGAGATTCTGGACCGCTAGGCATTCATGCAAATAAGATTACTTATCTTTTTTTGTTCAAGGTTCTGAACATTTCCTACAAAATGAATTTCTAACCCTAAATTATCTAAATATAGTTTATGTATACATGTTACAAAAGTATAAATATAAATTATTGTGAATATAATATAAAAGTAATGTGTTAACATAAAATCATATTTCATTGTATACATACTAAAAGGGACATAATAAGAATATACACAATTTTGCAAATTCAATTTTGAGTCGAAGTCTAAATATTGACATCAATGCTGTTATGTCTCCATTATCCAATCATATTTCAATGTTGTGTGCCTTAGCAGGCTTTTTCCAGATGATGACCTATTTAGGTTAAGTTATATGTGATATGAATCAGTTGGAAAGCTTGTATCAAATGTAATTTTAATAAGGATTTGGGTATTCCATAAATTAAAGCTGCACTCTCACAGATTGAACGTTTTGACAACTTTTTTATTTTTTGTCTTGGAACAAGCCAATTTTTGCAAAAATGCATGTAAACCAGTAATATTAGACTGCTGACAAAAAGTTACATCGATATTTATATAATTTAAGTTAAAAAATTGACGTTTTATGCATTTTCCTTAAACTGTTAAGTCATAAAACATTAATTTCCGAACGGAAATATGAAAATCTGCAGCTCTAAGCTAAATTTTCATTGTGTTACACATACTTTTACTGTTTAGTAGAAATTTCTTATACTTTTTATTATATTTAAAAAATATATTGTTGCCTATATCAATTTTGTTAAACAGGCCAATTATATATATTTGCTTTTGTTGTATCCATTCCATGTTAGTTAATTTGTTAACTTGCTATTTCCAATGTGTGTGTTAGTGTAAACAAGGTTTGAGAAATAATTAAATGTTCAAAAATTTGTGTGATAATTATGCATCTACTTTAACGGAATGGGGCATATAACTTTTGGCATGGTTGTCAGGCAGTCGGCACCAACACCTAGGGTTTATGGGTTTTACTGACACAAGGGCTAGGGACTTTTGTACAGTTTCCTATATTATGAACAGCTGAAAAATAAGCTTACCAGGAAACCTCACCATAAATGTCTGTGTGTCATAATTTTTTTTATGTATCTCCAAAAGTATATTAGCCAGAGTCATGAAACTGTACAGGAATATTAAGCTGCTTGTGAAGTTGTGCACATGGGATTTTTGTGTGTATATATCTCCAGTAAATGCAGAGTTATGGCCCTTAACTTAGTTATAGCCTTTAGCCTATGTGCAATATTGTGTCATGTGTATCTCTAATAGTGTTTGAGCTGGAGTTATAATACTTTGAGGTAATGTTAACAACGATGTTAAGTTGTGAACTTGGGGTTATAGCCTGTGGCTGCCTCCGCCAAAAGTAGAGTTATGGTCCTTAACTTAATTAAAAATTGCATATGAAGTGTGGAATCTTGTGTCACCACTTTCTTAGTAGGTAAATTAGGGTGAATCATGATACTTGAGAGAAATATTAAACCATGCACTTATCTTTAGAAGTTTGAATTAGAGTTATAAACCTTCACAAAGATGTATGCATATCATATTAGTGTGCTTGTGAAGTTGTGGGTAAAGGTGAAGGTCACTACATAACTTAAAATAGAAAAAAAGTTTTACACCATATCTTAAGTTCAATTTTAACTATACAGATAAAATATGGTATGTCAGTTTATGTCGAGGTGGAAAGTTTGGTATTTCCGTTTTATGCCCCCGGTTCTTCGTTATGCAACTGGTTACATTAATGCACATTGATTGACCATGGACAGAATAATTGCCCTCGCTTTTGTGACAAAGGTGAAAAGTGTCTGTATCTTATGGCGTATATCTAGTTTCTTATGCCTGCACTTTTATACAACATTTCTTCAAACATGCTCACATTAAGGAGAGACTTTCAAAATTGAAACATTTCAAGTTATTGTAGTGTATTGTCCCATAACAGGTCAACATATCTTCTTCAGTATAAAAGCCATTGTATTTCTCCAACATCTTTTTGTCATCATATAAAGCTGCGATTATATTTTATAGAATATATAATCCTTCATGCAAAGGTCCCAGATTTTTCTAGGTGATTGCCAAAAACTGTATAAGATATTTAGTTCCAACTTGTTCTACATGCTCACAGTAATACTACGCTCTTTTTTGACAAGTAATGTAATTCATGCTTTAGTAATGTCAGATTTATTGCCCTTTGTATACTTTGAAATCCTGAACTGTTGATGACAATTGACAGACAGATTCTTGGTTATATACTTTATCCTGAACTGTTGATGACAATTGACAGACAGATTCTTGGTTATATACTTTATCCTGAACTGTTGATGACAATTGACAGACAGATTCTTGGTTATATACTTTATCCTGAACTGTTGATGACAATTGACAGGCAGATTCTTGGTTATATACTTTATCCTGAACTGTTGCTTCATTATAGTAAAGCTGTTTAGTTGATAGCCCAATCTCCTTCTTCTTGCTTTCAAATTTCACCCCCATTTTAATATGCTATCAATGAGGGCCCTTATCACTCCTGTGATGGCCCTAGTTATTATTGTATAGTTTATTGGACCTTTTAAGTTTGTGTTATTTCTATTTTGTGCATTATCATGTTATTAATTGTTATTTGTGAATCAAGTTTGGTTATTTTGTTTTCTTGAACATAGTTATATTATTAAAGATAACCTTTACAGTTACGTGTTGTCGTTATGTTTTTATTGTTTATGCTTGTGAGTGCAATAATATGTACATATATGACTTCCTATGGCTTGATATTCTGCTTTATTGTGTTGTCCTTTGTAATGAAAATGCGATTTATTTATTTTTATAAAAAAGTATTACTTTTACCTCACATTCCTTCAAATGAAGACTATTATTTAGTATCATGAATACAGATACTTATGAAGTGGGACAAAACAAAATTGACACATTATCATCAGAGCTAAAAAGTAGAATGCCGAAAAGCATGGGTTCTGTGTTAACTATCCATATTACATGAAAGACATTGTGTTCGATCAAATGTCATACTTAATACATCCACCATTTAAGAAATATAACACACTACTGAGGGTCATATGACATTATAAGGACCGGCCAGTCAGCCACCGAAGGTGTATATGGACCAAGGCGTCAGCCGAGTTCCATTCACCTTTGGGGGCTGACTGACCGATCCTTATAATGCCATATGGCCCGAAGTGGTGTGTTATATTTCTTATATTATACCGAACACTTTTCATTACAATTCAATATTTTTAAGGCGATTTAAATGTTTTTTATTGAACAAACCTAATAATGTTTACTTGCGACAAATTTTCCCGTTGTGAAAATAGCAAGCCGCACTTACCAATTGTATGACGTCAGCGGTCCATATTACATTTTTGGCATGGTCCGTACTGGCCAAAAATATAAAATATAATATGGACCGCTGACATCATTGAACTAGATTTTCATCAAAATAGAGTGATATACGGACCGATCAAGTTTATATATACAAAGAAGGGACAAAATTATGTGAGGTATAATATTAGATAATAGTAGACCTATAATATCATTTGATCAAGTGTCAGATTCGGCAAAGTGTCTAATAATGTGCACAATGGACTTACATGTACCATAATTGCCAAATAAAAAAGCTTTACTTTTATACATATACTGTATCTCCCTAATAAAAAATGCTGTACCTCTAAATGGGTAAAACATTATTTTAATTTTTTGACTAAGTGACTTGGGATTATTCAAATGTATGTTATCACTAATGCTAAACTTTAGGTGAAGAGTTTAATATTGATTTAATACAATTGAAAATGAATATTTCCATTATTATATATACAGATAGTGTACCACTGATTATGTTATTGTCATTATTCACATTTAGCTGTTCAAATTAAACAAATAATTTTTTGTTAACAACAGAAATGTCATAATTTGTGAACTGGACCATGCGTACAATCCTGTGTCCTAATGCAGAAATATTTCATAGCCTAAAAAAACAATAAACCAATTTTTATACCACGACAAATGAAGTTTGGTTGGTCCATTGCATTTTCTTTTAACTTTTAATCAACTGGATGGAATTTAATTAAACTTCATGTATTGGTAAAGCACAATTAGAGGAAGTGCAATGTAAATTATTAACTCTATTTTAGCTAATTACATAGTTATTGCACTTTAGTACATTTTCGTGTCACGAGCAGAACTTGAGAACTACTGAATGGAGATTTATGAAACTTCATACAATGGTGAAGCACAATGACAGGAAGTGCAGTGTACAAGGACCATTACAAAGTTACTGCCCTTTGTTACTTTTGCTTGTTCGGAGCATAACTTCAAAACTACTTGATGGAATTTAATTAAACTTCATACAACGGTAAAGCAGTAATGAGAGGAAGTGCAGTGTAAAAGAAAAACCTTTCACAGCAGAGTAACTTCTAAATTACTCAATTGATTTTAATGAAACAACATACATGTACTTTGGTTAAGCATGATAAATGGAAATGCAGTGTACAATAACCTTCGAGTTATGGCCCCTTTCAAAGAACCAGTTTGCCTTTCCGGTGTCAATGCAGCATTCGGGGCTGTTGTCACTCCTGTGCCAGCTCTAGTTTTCCTCCATTGTTCATCAGGGTATCCTTATAGGTTCTTATTGTAACCTGGTTCATGGACTCTTCCACGGGAAATATTTCCTAATTACTCACTCAAAATGGTGTTCTATGCTGAATTCAAGTGATCAAAATTATTTTAAAACAGTTTCTGATTCTTAATGTAAAATAATTAATATTATTTATAGTTAACTCTATCTATACCTTAAGCTATGTTTTCAGTGACATAGTTGTAGCTATTTTATTAATAATAAAATCTCTGTCATTCTTTTATGTGTTTGCAAAAATACTATCACCTGTTATAAAGTTGGTATCAAAATATAAAAAACCCACAAACTTTAAATTTATACTTCATGAATGGTATTTTGATAGACATTGTGTGATGAAACCGAGGGTGTATTGGCAGGTTACAGCTGAACTCACAGGTGTATGGGCAGGTTACAGCTGAATACACAGGTGTATGCGTAGGTTACAGCTGAACACACAGGTGTATGTGTAGGTTACAGCTGAATACACAGGTGTATGGGCAGGTTACAGCTGAACACACAGGTTTATGGGCAGGTTACAGCTGAATACACAGGTGTATGGGTAGGTTACAGCTGAACACACAGGTGTATGTGTAGGTTACAGCTGAATACACAGGTGTATGGGCAGGTTACAGCTGAACACACAGGTTTATGGGCAGGTTACAGCTGAATACACAGGTGTATGGGTAGGTTACAGCTGAACACACAGGTGTATGTGTAGGTTACAGCTGAATACACAGGTGTATGGGCAGGTTACAGCTGAACACACAGGTTTATGGGCAGGTTACAGCTGAATACACAGGTGTATGGGTGTATGGGCAGGTTACAGCTGAACAAACAGGTTTATGGGCAGGTTACAGCTGAACACACAGGTGTATGGGTAGGTTACACCTGAATACACAGGCGTATAGGTGTATGGGCAGGTTCGGTGCCTATGTAATGAACATGTATATCTCCCACTACAGTCATGTATGTAATGTTGTATAAGGCCCTTTGATTTAATTTTTAAATGTAAGATTTATATGTATACTATATATTGTTTTTTTGTTGTTTAAAGTTACTTTTTGTTTGCACTTCAACATGTTTATAATGATTTTTGTTCGCTTGAAAACATACAATGTCTCATTGTTAATTATGAGTTTCCATTTTGGCAAGTGTAAGCTGCTTTATTTAAGAAATATGTTCAATATTGTTACTGTGTTAAAATGCCTTGCTTTAAGGGGTGAGAACAAATAGTTTGTACTTTTATTTATAATGTTGGAAGATTTTGTGATGATGTTTTGAAAAATAAATGTTCATGAGAATAAAGTGTTAAGTTCTAGTTTTAAAGAAAGAAAATTGAGATTTATTATATATAACCTTATTTATCTCTTCTAGCTGATATTGATAACATGCGCAGTAAGGCAGAAAATTGTACCTATTATGCTACCATTAATGTTGGCACATACAGTTTTCACTGAAAAGCATGTCTACTTTATTTTTGTCTCCCCTTGTACTGAAAGGGAGATAGATAGAGATGTGAAATTGTACACATGGCAAGATTTATAACTCTGGGGCACTTTATTGCATATTAATCTCATCATGTTTATTTTAATACCCTGGTAATTCAAACTTTCAAGTTGTGAATCTGGCAAGAATTATAACTCTGGGGCACTTTATTTCAGAGTGAACTCCCCTTGATCCCTTTTTTAGCTCTACTGGCCACAGGCCAGAAGAGCTTATGCGGTGGTAATGTGTACGTCGTATGTGCGTCCATGCTTGCCTCAGTGCGTCTGTAAACAATTGCTTGTGAACACGATACAGTCTTTAGTTTGAATGTATCTGTATAAAACTTGTACAGTATTTAGATATCCATCAGAGCTTGGTTCCTTGCGAAAACCAGACAGATCCGTCCATGCATGCCTAGATTATAGGCCTTGAAAGAAAAAAAATGCTATTTTTAGCTATGTCTATTTTTAGCCAAGTCTACATGAGAGAAGTTTATTTTAAGCCAAGTTTACATGTAAAGTCAAGTCTAGGATTAAAGGGAGATAACTTGCTTTTTGGTTCTACAGTTGATTTTGTGAATTACTCATCCTTGTTCTTGTTGAAAGGCCATTTTTAGCTCTATTGGCCAAAGCGTCTGTCGTTCACGCATCCATCTAAACACAATTGGTTGTGAATGTTTGTTCAAAATATACCCCTGGGGTCATTACTGGCCATCCCCCGGGGTTCACAGGTTTGGTATACTTATTTTGGGAAATGTTAAAAACCTTTTTGTCCGAAACAGCTATGCAGATCCTTGCTATTTTGAACAAGGCTTAATTTAGTGGTCCACCACCATGGTTGTTCAAATTATGCCCCTTGGGTCAAAACTGGCACTGCCCCAGGGGTCACAAGTTTCCTAGAGACTTATTTAAGAAATATTTTCAAAATCTTTTTGTTTTAAACCACAAGGCCCATACCTTTGATATTTGTTGTGGAGCATAATATGATGACCGTCTAGCAAAACAGTTGAAATTATGCCCCTGGGGCCACCCCTTTTGACTTACTTTTTTATTTTTAAAGCTACAGCAATGAAATTTGGACCATGTGTACAGTTTTTCAAACGAGCATCAATGTTGTCCTCGGATGACCTTGACTTTGACCAACTTATTTTTAAAGCTACAGAAATGAAATTTTGACCATGAGTACAGTTTTGAAAGCATTTTTTTTTCTTCAGATGACCTTTACTTGGCACATATTAAAATAGTTCATGCAACTAATCTGCTTACAACACTTTATGTCCTCAGATGTTGAATGTGCAACGTTTCCAGCTTACCCAAACCCAAAACGTGAACTATATGTTTGTTGCCCATACATACATGCTCTTGATTGAAAATGACCACAAGAGCCATGCCAGTAGTTGGGCCTCTTGTTAAAATGCACGACTATTCGAAGAATAAGGAGGGCTTTACTACTCGCCCCAGCGTTAGCGTCCGGTTAAAGTTTTAGGGCAAGTTGGGATTTTCACTGATAACTTCAATACCCTTCGTTTAATTGACTTAATCACGGTGGAGAACCCACGTGACTTATTTGGTAAAGTGCACGGTAACAAATGTCAACAGGTCTTGATTCAGGTAAGGTTTTTAAAGATAACTTTCTTAATATTTGGAGAATTTTTGTGAAATAAAGACCATAAACCCCGCATTTAAGAGCTCTATCCACGGTAATAAAGAACTTTCTCTAATATCCTAAAGTTTTCCTGAAAATCTTGACCAACTGATTTCTCAGAGTTGAAATCTAACACGGCTTTTGACAAATCTATCGGTTTACCTCATGTAAGCCGTAAATAATTCATACACAAATCTTATTTTAAGAAAGTTTTATGTATTTTATAGTTTTCAGCGTGTATTGTTTAACTTCTAGTTATTTCAAAGGTAAAAATGAACTAAAACTAAATTGATAAAGTACACTGGCATTTGAGGATGATAAAGTACACGGTCATTTTAGTTTATGTTTGAAAGTAGAGTGCGGTTTACAAACTCATCGTTATATAAGCATTTTCTATTCGTGAAGTCAGAATGTATAGTGTTTAGTTTTTATTTAAGTTGTATCAATAAATTTTGCATTATAACGCACACCTAAATCACTAAATATTTAGCAATCATATTTAATGAGGAGTTGAAAGATAGTCTATGGAATAATTTTAGAGAAAGTCTGCCATTATAAGTTTGATTACTTTTAAATATGCAGATCAATACAGAATCATACATACATTTCTTCAAAAATCAGATAGTTTTACTTATAAATTATAATCTGGACTGACGGCGAATAAAACATCTCTGTAGTTTGCGGCCCGTTTGTGGTGATTATTTTAAATTTCATGCCTATTTTGATGTGATATAAAACAATAAAATAGGCACATCACAATTAGTTTATATATATTTCCACATTTAAAGCATATTGTTTATACATTTCAGGTAACGCTGGATCTTTTATTTGGTTCAGTCTGAACAAAAATTATCTGATCTACATCAGTAAAACTGCGGTTGTTCGAACAATACAGACAGGAACTCATTGTAAAGATGGAGGCTCGGAGTTAGATGGGAAACAGCAAGGAGGAATGAGAGCACCACCGTGTTAATACTTCACACAGTTCTTCAGGACCATCACACAATGAGGTTACATAACTTCATATTATCCTTTATACAAGTTATGGCCCCTGATTGACATCCGTTAAAGTTTTACTTCTATACCCTTCTATACCCTTCATTCAATTGACTTAATACTTCAGGACTATCACACAATGAGGTTACAGAACTCCATATTATCCTTTATACAAGTTATGGCCTCTGATTGACTTAGGAACTTAGGTTAAAGTTTTAGGGCAGGTTAAAGTTTAAGGGCAAGTTGGGATTTTGATAAAAAAAACTTCCATACCCTTTATTCAATGCTCTTAATACTTCGCACAATTAATGATAGCCATCTTACAAAAAGGTTACATAACTCCATTTTAAGCCTAAATACAAATTATGGCCCTTGATTGATTTTTTTTAATTATTCTTTTAATTTCTTTTGACAGGCACATTTTTATATTCTTAACCAGGTTTTCATAAAGGGAAAACAAGTTATTAGAATGACTTGTGTCATTGTTCGGGCAGGCTGCTGGGAGGGCAGCGTCAAAGTCACCTTACATGTATGTATCAAATAATTTTTGCTAGGTTTGACATAAAGTGAACAAACTTGGTATATATGAAGTGTTTATGGAGACCTTTCATGGGAATGCGTTTGAGGCCTCTAGGATCAAGGTCAAATAGAAAAATGGTTGGTATTGAATAACTTAAGTAAGGGTCTACATATTGTGACCAAACTTGGTATATAGGGAGAATTTATAGAGACCTTTCCTGAGATTGTGTTTTGGGCCCCAAGAGTTATGGTCTAGGTCAAGGTCACTGTTACTAAAAATAGAAATATGGTTAGTACTGAATAACTCAAGTAAGGGTTGACATAGTGTGACCAAACTTGGTATATAGGAAAAGTTGATGCTGAGCTCTCATAGGATTGCGTTTTGGCCCCCTAGGGTCAAGGTCACTGTTACTTAAAATAGATTACTCTTTGGTACTGAATAACTTTAGTTATTGTTGACATACTTTGACCAAACTTGATATGTAGAAAGAGTTTATTGAGGACTTTACAAAAAATAGAAGAAAGCAGTTGAAACTGAATCCCTTCTGCCAATCATCGCAATTCTTGTTCACTTTTTAATTTGATTTTTTTTTATTGCTTTTGACAGGCACAAATTACATCGTTTTTGTATTCACTTCTAAGTCAAAGCGGCATAGTCAATTGCACTGTCTTACTATCGCTCTTGTTTTCATGGCACCTACTGAAAACTACTTAAAGTTGGAACATAGATGGATAGTGATGCGCAGTTGTGCACCTAGAAAGAATTAAAACTATGGGGCACTTCATTGCAGAGTTATCTTTTTTTATAATGCTAAAGCAAAAACTACTCTAGACCCTCCCAATATTGGACTCTTCAAGCTCCTGTTTAAGTGGAGATCTTAGTTTTCAAAGGTGGTGCTTCAAAAACAACATTAAGTCGTTTTAACATTGTATCTTAAGGTCACCAGCCCCGGGTTGATACTTCATAATGAGTTAGCCTT
Organism: Mya arenaria; assembly: GCF_026914265.1. Taxonomy (NCBI): domain Eukaryota; kingdom Metazoa; phylum Mollusca; class Bivalvia; order Myida; family Myidae; genus Mya; species Mya arenaria. Next base: position 18,463,168 of record NC_069123.1, read on the forward strand.
TAGTACATAAAATGTGAAGAGAAGGACCTCGGTAACCATCTATATGAATTTCCATGTAATAAATATGTGTAACGTTTCTTCCCTAGCTAGCTCGGACACGCTACCTTAAATTAAACTACAAACCTATTCTCGGATGCATTGTCCCAAAAATTAAGTATGAAATCAGTAATATATACACGTGATTAACAATGATTGCTTACAAAACCAAATGATTGAAAATAATTATTATGGTTCAAGAATCAATGTTTAATTATCACAAAACCAAGAACACACACACAGAAACACTACAACACCTTCACACTTCAAACAAGACCAGCATACAAAACGTTCATAAACCAATCATCCGTGGGGTATCTTTTTGGCCTCTTAGTAAGCCTGGATCATTGCGATGCAGACGGAACAGGGTCAATGGTTTGATTCCCCGTACAAGCTATACAATTAGGATTGTGGTTTCACTGATATATTGTGAAATTGGTTTATAAGCATTTTGGTATGTAGCCTCATTTAGCTGTCATTTACCAAGATTATTCAAACTATGCCCCTTAGGTCAAAGCCCCCCCCCCCCCCCCCTCAAGACCAAGACCCTTGTTATTTTGGATGTAGCCTCAAGTAGTATTTAATAACTACCAACATCTATGACAACCAATGACTTCCTTAGCAACCATTGACTTGCATATCACCAATTCACTGGCTAAGCAACTAATGGTTTCCAGAGCAAACTATTACATCATTTGAAAACCCATTTTTCTTAAGCAACCAATAACCTCTTTATCAAGCAATGACTTCATTACAGACCTCTTACTTCCTTAGTAACCAATTACCTTTATGGCAGCTATTTACACTTATTTCTTTAGCAACCAATGACCTCCTTGGCAGCAAATGACCTCCTTAGCAGCCAATGACTTCCTAAAGAACCAGATAATGACTGAGCATCCACTTACATCCTTAGTAACCAATGACTTCTTAAGCAACCAATAAATTTCTTAGCAAACTATGACTTCCTTCACAGCAAAGGTCTTCTGTAGCATCAACTTCAATCCATAGAAACCAATGACTTCCTTAGCACCCACTGACTTCCTTAGCAACCACTGACTTCCTTGGCAACCAATGACTTCCTAAGCAACAAATTAATTCCTAAGCAACCGCTTACTTTATTAGCAACCAATTACATCCATAGCAACCATTGACATTCATCAATAGAAACCTATGAGTTCCTTTTCAACCAATGCCTTCTGTAGCAACCAATGGCTTTCTAAGCAACCAATTACATCCATAGCGACAACTTTCTTCGTAAATAACTACCTTTATCCATAGCAACAAAAAAACTCCCTTAGCAACCATTGACAATCTATAGCACGGTCGATTGTCAATATCATCACATTTTTTGGTTTTGGGAGCAACCAGCTGACAAGGGCTAAACATTCTTAAAACATCTATTGACTTCCCTTTACAAGGACCAACGTCATAAACAACCATCAAAACACTCGGCAACCATTCATTTCATAATCAAACAGCAAAGTTCTTTATAACCACGGACGTGTTGGTAATTTTAATCAGGTTGGCGATATAGCCCTCTTGTATAAATATGAACACTGTATACCCCTGTACATCAAGAACAGTTTTTAACTAAGTTGAAATAATTTTGTAATTGCAAGGGGGAGGGGGGTAGTTAAAATCCGTAAAATACTTTCATGGTTATCTACTTAATTTCAAAACCCCAATAACTGAGTAAATGATCAACCAAATGTTATACAGTTATCCAAACAGTGAGAATGAAAACCAGCACTATTAAAATACATGCAATATACAACAGTGTGGTGATAAAATAAATCGATAAATAAAGTTGCTCTTGGATGGCAAGAATTCTTAAAATGCACTTATGTATAGCTGGATCATATTATAAATTAACTAATGGAAAAAAGTACATATAGACAGTGACTTCTGACAGAGGTCTTTACAAATTTGCAAAATATGACAAAACATGCATCTGCATGTATGTATTTGAAGAAATACTGAATATTACAGTTTTCAAAGGAGTATTCATATTGTTACGACTACCAAGGTCTGTCTAGAAGTCAGGCAGACAAGAAGAAAGGGTTTTGTTAACCTTTGTATTAAAACACTGACCTATAAGTTTCAGCTAAGTCAACATCTAAGTTATTGCTGTTCTCAATAGCTCGAGGAAGTACAAACGATGAATATGGGTAGGGATCTAAAAAGGGGTCTATCCACACATTGAGATGATCCTGTATATTTTAATAGAATTCATTGGCAAGTATCGCCCTTGAGTGACACAACACCATAAAAAAGAATGTTTCTAAATTCTCGATTACATAGTAAGACGTAGGTTATGTGACATTGACAATCGCATTGTTATCAGATATCAATACAAAATTGTGGTTTTGACGTTAAAGTAGTAATACTTATGTGAAAAACTACAGAAACAAGCTCAGTAGCAAAAAGTTTAAACATAAACCCGGTTTAATGGCACTGGGTAAACGCCAAAGACACAGAACACAAAAACCAAAAATCAAAAACAAGAAACATGGAAGAACAACACAAAACTCCACAAACAGCAGGAATGTTACGCCTTGGAACGGTCAGTAAAATGTAAGACCTGTGAGTTTGGCAGCATCATGTTTTTATATTTTTTTTCAAAGTAAAGCACTCAGGAATGAAGTGAGCTTGCAATAATTACAAGTGGGTTGAGATAAGGGAGTCTGACCTTTGGTTTCACCAAGTGACTTTGATGGGGGCATATTTGACTCATCATCTCATGACTTGACTTGCTAAACTTATGACCAAAAGTATCTTGCGACTGTTCATGTGAGGAAGTGGGTTTTTATTTATTTACAAATGGCACATTTTGGGTAATCGGCCAGTGTAGCAGCTTCTTCCAAAATGTTCTACTTGTTTTTCATCTAAGAATGACTTGACATATGAATTTATGCCTTGTTTGAATTCTACAGCTAACGCAGGCTGATGGCGTTTGTTCATATGTTTTGTAAATTTTCTTAGATGAACACCATCTGTCAAATAACTGTTCGTTAGTTCTAGCACTCATTACCTTACATATGAGCTCTTTAATTGTGTTACAATAAGGGCTTTATTCAACATTAAGCTACACGTTAATTTCACGAGCTGTGCAAATTAAAAAAAAACTCTTAAGGTTCCTTTTGCTGAATTTGTGTGTCTTTCTTTACAATATTTTTCTGACTGTATCTGTCTTTCTTCGCATTCTTTTTTCTTCACATTGTTTTTCTGTCTGTTTTTTTCACATTACTCTCAGACTGCATTTGTCTCCCTTTTAGTTTTTTTTACTGAAGTTCAAATTCTCTTAATTTGAATTCAGACAGGGATTCAAAAATCTACTTGTCCACTTAAAATGGACTAAAAAAAATTCTTAATTTCTTGATTTAAGAAACATCACATCTAGAAAGCTTGACATGATTGAGAAAATCAGTCTTTCGTGCGAAATTGAAATCCTGCTGGGAGTAGAAGAGTAGATATCCTTTTCTCCCACCTCAGTTAAGTAGATCCAATATTTTAACCATGCTAGAAATTCTTATCTTGCCCACGGACGAAGATAAAATGCCCGTATGGAACTCCTTTTTTATGGTCACCACATTGTAGTTACCTCCCTTGTTGAAGACTGTCGTCTGTAGCATCATGGAAACCTTGTCTTGTGGCAATATTTAGAACGCTAATTAATTATTTCTCGCTTCAAATGTCACAATAAAACAGTTTTCACGCACCTTTCAAGAAATAATGCTTCACTCTCCTAAGAACTATTTAAAGACCGATTTGACTATTAACATCATCTGAATCAGTGCGCGCATATCCATGACAACCACGAATTATCGCATATTCATGTATACGCAATTATTTTCACTAAGCACAAAAGAGTTCCAGCAAAAATACATTTTTTAAAAGAAGATAATATAATAGTTTATACGTATTATAATTTATCTAAAGCAAAAGAACGAGCCATGTATTTAGTACATATCCTCACATGTATAAAGGCTAAAAAGAATGCCTTACTTAATCTAACTTTAACACTATCATGTAATAAAACTAGAACAGGAGGTTATTACCATTGAGTTGTTAAATCTCGCGTTATAATATATCAAAATAGTATAATATGGTAGTGATATTACTATGTTATTGTCAATAATACATGAAAAACGACTCTAGAGATATTAGCGTTCTATGAATCAGGGTCCAGCCCAGAAGCCTAAAAAGTTGAAAAATCATCTATACAACAGATTATTTCTAGTTTTTAAAATTATGAAACAAGTCTTGGCACTGACTTTAAGTATATCTATCTTCATTGGACTGTACAAATATAAATTTGTTCTTGATCGCATAGATTTCAGGAATGTTGAGCAGCACGGGCTGATGTGCATATTTGATTGGTTTTACATAACCGGAAAGTCTTACAAGAGTTATGACCCTTGCCTTTTGTAAGAAATGACGGAACCAAATCGTGTGTCGCATGTACAGATGGAAGACTAAAACTGTTGAACATACTCTCATGAAACTTCATATAGTTTTTTGGTCAACTTGGAGTTGTGCTCCTGCAATTTGTTCAACATTTCTCTGATTTTCTAAAATTAGTCATGGCCATAGAGTAATAAAAAAATGGACTGTAAAATATTGCCCTTCATATAGCTCCACAGTTATTACACATACAGTATGGGATGTTGTGCATCTGAGATTTAAAATTAAATTTAATTAATGCCTTTGACTGAATAAAAATGACTTAATGATCTTGTTTCTCCAAAAGTATGCACCTACACGAATGCAGATACACGATTTTGAAATTGTTTTTCAAAGATGCAATGATTAACTGGGCCAGAACTAAATCCCGTCTTGACATTGCACTGTTTATTTAGAGTATCAAAACAGTCCAGGGCGGATCCATGGTTTTACGTTACAGCATCGGAGCGCACTTTGAGAGCGATGCCTTCCTGGAAGGTTATCGATCTCTGCTGGAGCATAATTATACTAAGTCATAACATGTGCCACTGTAACATCATATCCATTCCCTCACAGAAAATAGTCTCAATTTTGATGAATTAAATAAAATTGCACGATTATCTTTAGATTGCGTTTCTAGAATCATTAAAGAAACCAGTATAATTTATGTATTTGCATATATGTACAACGTAGTTTTCCTTACTTACGTCAACAAGGATATAACACAGTTCTAAGAACGAAACTTACAGCTTAAATAATATATAATAAGCCTTTTCGCATGTTATGAATACTTACAGATGTAATAGATAATTAGATCGTCAAAATATCATGTATGTTTTTGAATTATGAAACACAAGTCACCTTCCACCCGTCTTATCAGTGTATACTTATTTGTAACGTTAGTCATTCTAATTTTAAAATGTCTAACTTAGTTGTAACTGGGAGCAGGATTAAATGCCATTGCTCCCAGGTTTTAAGTTCTTTGATTTATTATGATTTTCATTTCTTACTACTCTTTGCTCTCTTTTTTTTTCATTGTTAACCCTATGCAATTTTTATGTAACTGAACTGATAATAGGGAGTACGTATGTGTCAAGTGCAATTCTTTTCTTCGTTCCGTGCTCTTTTTCCTTTGAAAAAATGGTGCTGTGTAGCCTTAATGTCGTTTGCTTATTTCACAGACATTGTATCTTTTTATGATAACGACCGGCATTTTCGACAAAATTGTGAGATTTAGCGGAGTCATATTTAATCATATTTAAAATATGTCGAACCCAACGGTGTTTTTTGACATGTCAGCCGGTGGCAAGCCACTTGGCAGAATAGTGATGCAGGTAATTCATTGTCGGTGGAAGTTAACGTTTAGCTTAACAATTGACCTTACGACAGCGGCTTCTGAGCCACGCCCCCTGATATCAAGGGAGCGAACTCTATGTCCGTCAAACAAACGAGGAAGTAAAGGCGTCTCGCGTCGTTTCGCTTTCCGATATTCCTGACAAATTATCATAAATGTGACATTACAATGCGAAAAAAATAGAAGTCAAAGGAATTTGTAACTGGCTGCTACATCGGAAGGCTCGATATATCTTTAGAAAATGACGATATCTAACATTTACGGGGTGAAATCTATCCAAGTCAGAGAAAATCGGATAGCCGCCATGTTGTCAACATTGAAATCAATAAAAAGGAAAAGCGTGTGTGTGACGCATACTGTAAATGCAAACAAGGGTAAGTTTAACTTTTAATAACACCGGTCCTTCTTACAGTATTGTTGAAACAAAGATTAAATCATCGCACAATATGAGTAAATCATAAATGGCCCAAATGGGGAACCCGGAAGTGACATTAAATAACAGTTACATGCCAGCTATAACCTTGTATTCTATAGTATGAGCAGAAATGGTTTATTGGGGTTATGCATAAAAAGTTTCAGTTCTAAGCGATTGAACACTCCCCCTTATGAATAATAATGTAATAGTTGACAAGTGACAATCGTGGGTGATACCAATCTGTAACTTTTGCATTGCTCAAACATTCACATGCTTTGATTTTTGTTCTTACAGAAATTGTGGAACATGTTCACACACTCTGGCTGTAAAAGTAGACCTGGGAGGAAAAGTGCCCCCGGTGTGGGGCTCGAACTCACAACCACCAGAACACTAGCCCGGCGCTCTAACCAACTAAGCTGACCGGGCAGCTGGTTCTAACCCACACACACTACCCTCCCCCCATTTACCGGTTAAGGCTGGTGGAGGGTCTTCTGCTATTTACCGTTGACACCATTAAAGTATTCTGATTGATGGAGTTAAGGAAGTCCCCTTATTATTGTCTTCAACAAGACTACCGCCCCCCCCCCCCCCCCCCCCCCCACACACACACACACACACACACACACACATGATATTTGCCAGTCCAGGCAATGTCAACCGCAAGAGAAAACCAGTGATGACAAGTTTTACAAATAATCGGTAGGACCTATTTTAAAGCTTTTTATAACATTTAGTTTTACTTTGATGTACAAAAGTAATGGACTATTTGTCCAGAGAAAAACAACAACCACAAAACATTAGCTATTATCTTGTCAATATTTCATTATGATATACATGTAGAAAGCAAACATCAAAGGCAGTAGCATTTACAGCTAGTATTAAAATATTTAGCAATACATGTAACTGATTTATTTTAATATTGGCATCTTTTTAAATTTATTTATTTCAGGAAAGTATGGTCTTTTGAAGAGAGTTCTTGAAGTTGTTCAGCATGTTGTTTTGATGGATTCTTGGAAGGATGTACCTCTATGATGTTAGCTTCAGTTCTGGAGTATAACACCAGTTGTTGCATATTTAATAAGATTTATTAAATACATTGTTGTTTTGCAAACATTACTTAAACTTTGATATTTCTTTGGTGTTTATGTATGATATTGTAGGTGAATATCTCTTTATTGCAATGGCAAATATATTTTAAAATATATAGCATTAGCAGAAGTTATTTTTCACTGTTAAAGCTGCACTTTCACAGATTGATCACTTTGACAACTTACACAGGATTCGATTGCATTTATCATATTTTGGCTCGGAGAAGTTTGCTTTGTGATTTATATATTAGGTCTTAATTTAAAGAATGCCAAAATAAGCCGATTCTGAGATAAAAAGTGTCAAACTAGAATTCTGTGAGAGTGCAACTTTAAGAATACTGTTAATCGAGTGTGAGTGTGCATGTGATCCGGACTCTGAACATTGGATGAACTATCATTAAATATTGTAGATTTACGTAAATGGCCCAAAATATAAGAATAACAATGAAAATATGTACATGTTTGACTTGTTCTTTATTCATAATAAGTCTAAGTCTTTACAGCACATGTTTGGCAGAATCAAGTTCTAATGAACATAATAATTGATTTAAATGTACAGTGAAATAAATTGTTTTATACAGAAAATAATACCTTAATAACGATTCAGACCGATCTGTTCTCGTTTTTTGGTGGCTCAAATATTTATCTGAGTTTTGGAGGAGGCCTAGCTGGTGTGAGCTGGTTAAATACAGTAGCTGCTTGAGGGACAGGGTTTTCTTGATTGGATTTCCCGTCGCTGATATGAAAATAAGAAATCTATGAAATGTGTCGGAATGACAGCTACAAAAGCCATTGTTTACATTGGAACCATACGAGTAGATGAGATTCGGAAGCATGCGATGGTTCGGACAAAAATTTAGTTGTACGATATTTCCTGATTTACTTTGAAAGCAAAGCAGTTTATAACTAGAAATGTGTCCATAGGACACGGATGCCCCCACTTCGATTTTTTGTCACAGAAAATAAGCCATAATGATTATTCAGGATAATCTGAGGGCTCTAACTCCTAAATGATTAAAGCGATTTCCATGGCTATCGAACTTGATCAAGATATTATGGTCACAAACATGTGTTAAAAGTTTGGTGAGGATTGGACAAACAGTTTTCAAGAATTAGATCGGAAACAATCTTCGGGACGTATTTTTCAAGTTTTTTTTTGCAAATAAAGGGCCGTAACTCCTAAATGACAAAAGCGATTTCCATGGCTATCGAACTTGATCAAGATATTATGGTCACAATCATGTATGTAAAGTTTGGTGAGGATTGGACACATACTTTTCAAGAATTAGATTGGAAACATATATTTTTGAAGTATTTTTGGCAAAAAAGGGCTGTAACTCCTAAATGACTAAAGCGATTTCCATGACTATCGAACTTGATCAAGATATTATGGTCACAAACATGTGTTTAAAGTTTGGTGAGGATTGGACAAACGGTTTTCAAGAATTAGATCGGAAACAATCTTCGGGCTGTACGTACGTACGTACGTACAGACAGACAGACGTACGTACGGACAAGGGCAACCCTATATGCCGCCACTTTGTGGGGGCATAAAAACTACATAACGGTATCAACAAAAATACCTCTATCTTGAATGAAATCAATCGTGTCCATGTTGAACCTGATATTAAATGGCCATTTATGCCGATTTGACAACACAAGCCAAAGCATAAATGTACGATGTTTATAGTTTAAAAATAGTAACACTTATTTAGGTCATGCACGGACAATTTCAGTATTAAATAAATTTTGAGCGGATTGAAATAAGTAGTTTTGTTCAAAAAAATACTTTTGTACAGACGTATAGATGTTTCGCCTTTGAACGATCTTTCAAAATTTCCAAGTTCAGCTGTTGATGAGGTCTTCCACAGAGTCTGATACAGCACTTTCATTTTTCTAAATAACTCGCTGGTTTCGAATACGGAACGAATTGGAAGCCATCTTTAGTCGGCCTAGCTACCTTGTATCCGAATTACAAGTGCCATGACAACACCTTTTTACCATAATACTTAAAAAGGCGAGGAATTGCCAGCGCATGTATATGACAGACTCTGGTCAGTTTGACGGACAAAATGGCGGATAGCAACACGGCTTATCAGCCCTACATTCTGATTGGCTGATAGGACCTGTCAATCAAATCCTGTCGTAAGGTCAATTGTAATCGCATGATGGCTCAAGACCACAGTTATCTGTCCCCCATTGACCAAGATCCGATTGTGAATACAGAAGAGTGCTTGTGTTCAAGTATCCAGGGTTCTCAAAATGAACCGGCCGCCGGCCTATTTGACTGGTTAAAACCAGAAATCGGCTGGTTAGAATGGTTCTAGAAACCATAAGGTCACATTCTTTTCTGATATATTTAATACTGATTATCTATTCTTACTTCGGAGTATGTAAGAGTCTTTAGGTTTGAAATCATATTGGTAAGAATTCTCCGTAATTTGCACATGCGCAAGCACGCTTTCCTGATAGAAGAACACATTGCCGATGTCCAAAAAAAGAACATACCGTAATTCGCCTTAGAGTTCGGACACTAAAAATTCGGACACCCATAATTATTTTCAAAAATAATTTATTTTGCGTACCTAATTTTTGGACACCCAAAGGACATCAATCATAACTTTTACAGTTACCAAGTTTCACAGACGAAGATTATTGATTTTTATCTTAACAATGCCTGGCTAGATTACCTAACCATATACACCACTTAGTCCAAATAATTGTACGTTGACGGATTTTTTTTAGATTTTTGATATGGCAAATCCTTCAGTTAGGGATTGGAAGAATCCCGTATAACACGTCTATTATTTTAGACTAGTCAAGGTCTTTCTCTGAATGTATGCTATGTATGACATTTCTGTATAGGCCTAAAAAAAAAATTGTTTGGTTAGGGTTACATCCTTAAAAAAAATAGGTAGGGTAGGTAGGCTTTTTATTTTTTTTTTATTTTTTTTTTTTATTAGGTTTTATATAAGAATATAATTTTCATCATTGGAGAATGGTGTTAAAGCTATCTTCTGTACAAGCATTTAAGGTCTAAACTTAATATTAAAAAGCAATTAAAAAAAAAACGAAATATTTTTTTTTTTTTTAAGTTTTTCATTTTTTTTTCAAACTGGCTATAAAAACGGTAGGGTCGGCGCCTATTCCGTAGGTAGGGTCGGGTAACCCGAACCAAATGTATTTTTTTTTTTAGGCCCATTGTATGTGAACTTATGTACAAAACAGTATTTTTATCGAGATTTGGCATTGTGGTTCACTTCAAAACTCCTAGAAAAACAGTACCCTAAATGGCTCAGAATGCAGGAAATTGCATTCTTGTTTTAAAAAAGTCCGCGGGGGGGGGGGGGGGGGGCATGGCCCCGGACCCCCCTAGAAAGCCTGTTACAAATTCAATTTGGCCTGTTCAACTGAAACATTTTGAGAACCCTGAGTATCAATATTTTATTAAAGTTGAATGAAAGAGAAGAAACAGGTGGCTTTTATGCATAGAGCTTGACATAATTTGACACTGTATTGCAAAAAACTGATAGTTTTCAGTTTAAAAAAATTTGGAAAAATCATTGCCTGTGGAACTTTGTAAATTGGTTGTTTGTAGCCTTATGCACCAGTCAATTGTAACCACGGCCCCTCCAGGTCCTGGGAATAGCAGGGACTTTGACTTTCGGTCCAGCCAAGCCCGGGTAAAACCACCGTCCTGCGGGGACGAACTGATAGTATAATTCCCGCCAAATACCCCTGCACCCCATGGACCCTAAGTAAGGCACATTCCCTGCTATATTTGGCACGAATACAAAACCACTGCATTCACTCAGCACTGCGGGGCCATCGGGAAGGTAAAAACACAGCCCATTTCCCCGGCTATCCCCGGTATACCCCCGACCCTTGGGAGGCCGTGGTTACAATTGACTGGTGCATTATTCCGTATTGACCTCAGGGTCATGTATTATTACTCAATTTTGTGAGACAACGCATTGGTCAACCCTATGTTTACTTGTGATTAAATTTTGTGTCTTGGATTGTTCTACAGCAGCCAGTTACTTGTTTTTCAATTGGAACTGTTTTAAAGTGAAAAGCCAGGTTAGTGTCTATATGAAACAAAGTAAAAATAACTGTGGTCTCACGCCTGATGGATTACAAACGGGAGCTAGACAAATCGTCCCCTTACCAAATCGGCCTACTACCAAATCGGCCCCTAAGAAGTTTCGGCCCTGCCATTTCGTAACCTTAATTAATTGACTCGAGACGTTTCGGCCCCTTACTGATTTTCAACAGAGACATTTGCCCCCTTCAGTTATTTTTTTTTTATTTTGAATATCTTTCATTGATTTTCTTTACTGACTATTTGGAAAATAAAATGAACAAATTAAATAAACTTAAATTTGTTCATGGCCATTGAAAATATTCAGACACCCAAATCTTCAGACTATTAACCTTTTAGTTTTTACCTTATGGAGACTGAATGATTACTGAACTGAAAAACTATATCGCAGACTGCAACCATTAATCTATTATATTATCTGCATCTTTCAGTTGTATGCTGACAAAGTTCCGAAGACAGCAGGTTTGATATACTTTATTGACTTTTTCCCCCCAGTATTTTTTAGCTATTTGTTGTATATCAGAAAGAGTTATAGTTCTGGTTTCCATAATTTTTATGAAGATATTTATTATTTTGATATTTTCTACACATTAAATATATAACCTGTTCGCTGAAGTTCTTGAGCTAAAAGAGCTACACAATATTTAAAATTTTTCGTCTGTTACCTGTTTCCTGACCTGCCGTATTTTTCTGTACTGACCTTTAACCTTTTTATTGCCCTGAGAAATATTTTGTAACATTTGTTTCCTTTATATGTTAAAAATGGAATGTTTTTGGCTTTTAACAATACCAGTGATGCTGATACTGATTGTATAGATGATCTCAAGCCTATAATTTATATTTTTTTGTTGCAGAAAAATATCAAGAAACATTTTGGCATTTTTTCAATTTCTTTTTTAATTTGAATAAAAAAGATGAAAAAGTCTAGAGATAAAAGCGTGGCTTGTCACTGCATATATTCAAAATTGTTACAATAATGATTAATTAAACATTTTTAAGGATTATAATGTCTTTTGTCAATGCAATTAGAGAAGATTTTTTTTAAAGTGATACATAAAAAATATTGTAAATTATGGTCTTGTCAATTAATTATTCACAATTGATATCATATTTGATAAAAATTGCCAAAACCTTATTGCAGAGAATTTCCGTGCTCTCTGTACTGGTGAGAAGGGATTTGGATATAAGGGGAGCAAGTTCCACAGAGTGATTCCACAGTTCATGTGCCAGGGTGGGGATTTCACACGTGGAAATGGTACAGGGGGCAAGAGCATCTATGGTGCAAAGTTTGCTGATGAGAACTTCATTCTGAAGCACACCAAACCTGGTTAGTGTATATATTTTACTGAAAAGTACTTTCAAATGTAATGTATCTGTGTCTTTATAAAACCTATATAAAATATAAGAATGACATTACCAAAAATAGGCTTTCTCAGTCTTACTGTTTAGTTCAAGTTGTTGAAATTTCATTACATTTAAAGAACTTGTTTCAAAAGAATTGCTGTGTGCATTTTTTGCTAACTGAAACATATTAAGCTCGACTATTCAAGAATAGGTGGGCTATACTACTCGCCCCAGCGTCGTCTGGTTAAAGTTTTAGGGCAAGTTGGGATTTTCACTTATAAGTCCAATACCCTCATTCAATTGACTCAATACTTCACACAGTTGTTCAGGGCCATCACATGATGAGGTTAGATAACTCCATATTATTCTTTACACAGATTATGGCCCCTGATTGACTATGGAACTTGGGTTAAAGTTTTAGGGCAAGTTGAAATATTTATTAATAACTTCTATATCCTTTGTTCAATTGACTAAAACTTCACACAGTTGTTCAGGACCAGGGCTTCTAAAACTGGAACCTCAATCGGTCAGGACCCGGCGACAATCGGTCTTGACCCGGCGACAATCCCCTCCCCCCCCCCCCCCCCCCGGAAAAAATGAAAGACCTGTTCAAAAGTCTGATTACTTAGAAATGTCACACATTTTCACATCTTTTCAGTCAATATTTTTTCGCGATTACGCGATGTCGCAATTCCTAAGAGGGTTCTAGAGCCGCGTTGCCGATTCAGATAGTCATTGATACAAGCATAATTCAAATGAGATTCTCATCGAGTTCTGCGGCGTTTCTAAAAAGTACGACTGCGGTCATAAATAACTGTGGCTGTCGAAAAGCGGTCAGACGACAAAAAGTGAAACAGTATTATGATTTATTTGCTTAATGCATCTACAGTGGGTCAACATTCAACTGATACTCTTGCAAAATAATATATATGTAGATTTATATTCGGGGCTTCAAGCTATTAAAGTGTGATATCGACAACGATTTTTTCATTACTGCGAATTAAAAGACGTAAGCGGCGCACTCAGCTTCCAGACTATTTAGTTAATCAAGCGTGTCGCTGTTGATATCCTATATATATGACTAGGTTCGGATTAACAATGACATATATGCACATTTAAAAGAACAATTTAAATTTAACAGTTTGGTAATCAACAAACGGATAAATCGTGTAATGATCGACGACGACATAGCATATTCATATTGCCATGTGAAAATATGGACCGATTTTAACACTTAATCAGGATAGCTGCAAGCACACAATTAACAGATAGTTTGTTTAATTGTGTCTTCTATGACCTACCAATACACGTGATAGCGTCTGCTAATTAACAGATAGGCTATAGAGTGATCAGTGTAGTGGAAAAAGCAGCTGGGCGCATTAGTCACATGGTAACTAAGACACTTTTATGACCTATTGGAGGTAGTTTTGAATGTGTGAATGACCCATGAATATTTGTGTATTACTATTTCTGCAACTTTTACTGGCCTAGTCATTTTGGACCGAAATTATAAAAAAAATGACAAAATTTCGGACCGATTTTTTTTTCACGTTTTGAAACTGAAATCGGTCTGGCTTGGTCAAAATCGGTCCAGACCGGCAAATTGCCGGTTTTTAGAAGCCCTGTTCAGGTCCATCACACAATGAGGAAATATAAATCCATATTATCCTAAATACAAGTTATCGCCCCTGATTGACTTAGGTTAAAGTTTTAGGGCAGGTTAAAGTTTTAGGGCAGTTTAAAGTTTTAGGGCAAGTTGGGATTTTCACTTAAAACTCCAATACCATTCATTCAATTGATTTAATTTTTCACACAGATGTTCAGAGCCATCACATAATGAGGTTAGATAACTCCATATTATCTTTTATACAAATTATGGCCCCTGATTGACTATGGAACTTAGGTTAAAGTTTTAGGGCAGGTTGGGATATTGTTAAATAACTTCTATATATATACCCTTCATTCAATTGACTTAATACTTCACACAATTGTTCAGGACCATCACCCAATAAGGTTACATAACTCCATATCCTTAATACAAGTTATGGCTCCTGATTGACTTAGGTTAAAGTTTTAGGCAAGTAAAAGTTAAGGGCAGGTTGGGATTTTAATAAAAAAACTTCTAAACCGTTCATTAAATGCACTTAATAAAATTCCAAATTATTTACGATCATCTTATAACAAGAAACATAACTCCGTTTTAAGCCTAAATGCAAATTATGGCCCTTGAATTCTTTTTATTTTTTTTTTAATTTCCTTTGAAAGTCATATTTGTATATTCTTAACCACATTTTCATTATGGGAAATCAAGTTATTTGAATGACTTGCGTCATTGTTTGGGCGGGCTGGTGGGAGGGCAGCATCAAAGTCACCTTATGTATCGAATAACTTTAGTTAGGTTTGACATAAAGAGACCAAACTTGGTATTATTACATCGTTATTGTATTCTAAGTCAAAGCGGCGTAGTCGAGCGCGCTGTCTTACGACGGCTCTTGTTTCAAGTGGAAGACAATGGAGATAATGTTATAACTTTGTTGTCAGCGTCATTTCCTTTGTCTTGCAAAAACTTTAACTTTTTATTTAACTTGAAATATACATGTATAATGTTATTGATTTTCAGGCATCCTGTCAATGGCAAATGCTGGACCAAACACCAATGGCTCTCAGTTTTTTATCTGCACCGCAAAAACACCCTGGTAAGCAATTCTGGACTTAACCAGTTTTGGTCAGAGAAAAGTGATATAGTGGGAAAATGTTGGTATTCTCCTGATCTCCGACCACTTCTTGTCAGGCAAAATTTTAAACCGAAGATCTGTCTGACATTCAAGTTTCTTGGTTAAAATATTTTTCAGCATATTAAAAACCAGTGTGAATATGATTCATCTCTGCTCAAGAACTAGGTCACTGGGTCAATTGAAAAGAGAAAGATTTGTGTAAAATTTTCCTATTCCTTTCACAAATTTGTTTTAATCCAAGGTTCAAGTATCCAAGTCAGAATAATTTTGGCATGATTTTTAGAACCAGTGTTAATATGGGTTGTTTTTAGCTTGACTATTCGAAGAATATGGAGAGCTATCCTACTCACCCAAGCGTCGGCGTTGGCGTCGGCGTCACACCTTGGTTAAGGTTTCGCATGTAAGCAACTTTAAGTCATTATCTCAGTAAATACATCATGTATTGCATTGAAACTTAAGATATGTATTCCCAACTATCTAACCTACTAAATTAATGAAGTTAGATAACTTTATTTTGCATTTAATGCAAATACAGTCAAACCTGGTTGAATGGTCACCTGCTTTAAATGGCCACCTGCTTTAACGGGCCACTCCAAATTCCCCGTATGTTTTTACTATATAATGTACGTGCATTAAGCGGCCAACTAACTGCCTAACGCGGCCACGGCCACTAATTTTTGTCCCCATGAAGCCATATAAACACTAATTAGCTGCCACTAATCCCTTGTCACTGACACTTCTGCTGATCAATTTTTTCAATACACAGCTTCAATTGCGTAAAGAAGTTTACGGAAAAGAACGACAGCCTCGGGTATTTCCGTCATCCAATGAAAATGAATATTGCATCACTCGATTGCCATGCGTGTTTACTCATCGAGAAATCATGTTTATTACACGTCGGTGAATGTTTTGATCAGAATTGACACAATAAATACGACAATTAAATAATTACGAGTTAAATTATTAAATGCCGACAAAAACACCGGTTATTATGTATTTACAGTTTGCATTGTCATTCGAAGGCGTGAAACGAGTTACGTTTTTTTTTCACTTCAATATTATTATTTTTTAAGTGTACGGATTTATATTTCTACGAACGGATATTTACAATGCATTGTTCTTGATATTTTTACTAACTTTGATAATGGCTGAAAATAAGACTAATCGAAAGTGTTTGACCCTAAAAGAACGTGTTGAGTGTATTAAGTTATTAGAAAACGGCCGTAGTGCAAGAAGTGTTGCCAAGGAATGTAACTGTGGAAGGACTCAAGTCAATTTCTTACTTAAGCGTAAGCGTGAAATTGTGAAGGAATATGAAAGCAATGGGAATCCAAACGCAAAAAGACAGAGGATGCATCAACATTTATCTAATGTACGGACTACTTTAAAAAGTGAAGACAAAAATGTATATGTACATGTAGTTGTGTAAATGTGTAGAATGATATGTCGTGTGTTTTGTTTATGCCTTGTACCAACATTTATTAATGCATTTTATTTATTAATTTGAAATAAAGTTATTTTATCTATACAAATGTATTTATATTCATCCTTCTTCAATAATGTTGATACTGATGTTACTGATTGTGGTGTGAGGTAGTGGTTAAGTTACATAATCCAACTTAGAATAAAGCTAAAGTGGCAGAAATGTCAAACCTGGATTAAGTGGCCACCTGTCTTAAGCAGCCACTTTGATCATTTCCCAAGGGTGGCCACTTAATACAGGTTTGACTGTAATGGGCCTTTATCACTTGACTTAGAAATTCTGGTTAAGGTTTTGCATGTAAGCACACATAGGTTAATTTCTCAGCAAGGCCTAAAAAAAAAATACATTTGGTTCGGGTTACCCGACCCTACCTACGGAATAGGCGCCGACCCTAACGTTTTTATAGTCAGTTTGAAAAAAAAAATAAAAAACTAAAAAAAAAAAAAAAAAAAAAAAGCCTACCTACCCTACCTATTTTTGAAAAGGATGTAACCCTAACCAAACAATTTTTTTTTTAGGCCCAACTACTTGATCTATTGCATTAAGACTTTATACAATGGTACTCAACCATCCAACCTACTTAATTAACCAAGTTAGATAACTCTAGTTTGAATTTAATGCAAATAATTGCCCTTTATTATTTGACTTAAAAATTCTGGTTAAGGTTTTGCCTGTAACTACATTTAAGTCTGTATTTCATTGAAACTTTAGATATGTAATCCCAACTATCGAACCTACTAATTTAATGAAGTTAGGTAACACTTTTTGGAATATAATGCAAATTATGGGCCTTCATTATTTGACTTAGAAATTCTGGTTAAGGTTTTGCATGTAAGCACACATAGGTTAATATCTCAGCAACTACTTGATGTTTTGCATTGAGACTTTATACAATGGTACTCAATCTTCTTCAACCTTCTTAATTAATCAGGAAAGATAACTCTATCTTGCATATTATATAATTTTTGCCCCTTTATTATGCACCTAAGAAATTATGGTTAAAGTTTTGCATGTTAGCACACATAGGTTAATATCTCAGCAACTACTTCATGTATTGCATTGAGACTTTATACAATGGTACTCAACCACCCAACCTATTGAATATCCAAGTAAGATAACTGTATTTTGCAAATAATGGCCCTTTATTATTGTACTTAGAAATTCTGATTTAAATTTTGCATGTAACCACATTTAGGACAATATCTCAGCAAATACATCATTTATTGCATTGAAATCTTATCTTAGTTTACAGTGATCCATGTTTCGCCAAAACTTTTCAATCCTTACACTGAAACGCGGCGGAATAGTCGAGCGCGCTGTCTCTGTGACAGCTCTTGTTGGTCAAAAACTAGGTTACTAGGTCAAATCAAGAAAGAAATTGCCTTTACAAATCAACAGTGCGTATCTTATCCTAGGAAACTTGGTCAGCATATTTGTAAACATGTGACCATCTTGGGTAAAAATCTAGGTCTCTAGGTACAATACTAAGACAACTGTTCCTTATTTCTTTCATAAATTCTACAGTGAAAGTCCAATCTTTAAGAAACTCTGTCAAAATACTTCTCAGCATGATATTTAGGACCAGTGTGAATATGGGTCATCCCAGGTCAAAAACCAGATTGGACAAATGTGAATATTAAGTTTTTACCTTTTCCTCTATAAATTATAAATTAAATTAACATACAGCTGCACAATTACATTTATCAAATGAAAAATCCTGCTTTAATGTGATTTCCGTATTATCCCCTTGTTGTTAAATATAAATGTTTGTATGGACTGTTTATTTACTAAATGTTTGTATAACTTGGAGATTTGAAGAAAAATAACAATATTTTTATGTTTGTTTAGGCTAGATGGGAAGCATGTTGTGTTTGGCGAGGTTGATGCTAGCTCATTGGAATTAGTGAAGCAGATTGAAAAATTGGGCTCACAGTCTGGAAAAACATCCCAAGAAGTCGTGATTACCAACTGCGGTCAGTTGTGAGATCAAAGGAGGATGTTTACCACTACTAGTCAAGAAACTTTCTTATTATGTTAACTGTTACTATTCATGTGAACAATGTTGTAACATGTTTTGTTTCTGGTTATTACTCTCGTACAGCAAATGACTGAATTAATGGTTCAGTAAAACAAAACTAAACAATATCTACATTTAACGACAACAGGAAGTATACATGTTCAGCTCGACTATTCATAGAATAAGGAGAGCTTTACTTCTCACCCTAGCCTTAGCGTCAAATCTTAGTTCAATTTTTTTATGTAAACAAATTTCTGTCAATATATCAGCAAAAACAGCATGTTATGCTTTATTTGGAAAAGTGTTCCCTTCCATCCAACTTACTTAATAAATCAACTAAGAAAACTCTATCTTGAATATAATCCAATGTATGGCTCTTTATTATTCAACTTTAATATTCTGGTTAATGTATTGCATATAAGCAGTGCTTAGCACACATAAGTTAAAATTTAAGTAAAAACGCGATGTTTTTCAATGTGACTTTATAAAATTGTACTCAACCATCTAACCTACTAAAATAATAAAGTAAGATAACTGTATTTTGCATATAATGTAAATTATAGCCTTTTATTGTTTGACTTAAAAAAACAAAACCTGGTCATGGTTTTGCGTATAAACACATTTAAGTCAATAACTCTGCGCAAAATGCAATGAATCTTTAGACATTTTTTTTTCAACTGTCCAATCTACTTAATTTATCAAGTAAGATTAGTCTTCTTCGGATAAAATTGCTAAAATTGACCTTTTTTCCCTACATAGATATTCTGGTTAAGGTTTTGCATGTAAGCACACAGAAGTCAATATCTCAGCAACTTCGTGACATATTGCATGAAAACTTTACGTAAGGGTTTTTGGACTAGGGCACTTGTGGCCTAGTTCATAGCGATACTCATGATATCTACATTCTCAAGCCCCATCTGGGGGTTCACTGACGTAATGTATTCATACGCTGTATTTTGATTGGATTGCCGTTAGCGAATTTGAATAATCAAAGCAGTACCAGAACTGATTACAATGAAAAAAATCCATTAAATATAGTTCTCCTAACAATTCTAGCTAACCGTATGTTCTTTTAATGAAGCACAAGAAATTCATACGTAGCTAGTGAGTTAATCGGGTGAACTACATGACTGTTCTTGCATACGGTCAGATTACATGCAATAAGAATATGAACATATTGGAAAAGTACGCATCGAAATTTTCCCGTTCAATGCTCTGTATTGATAGACTGGTACCCTCTTTCTCTTTTATCCGAAAAGAAACCATTATCAGCTAACCGCGGTGCCCATCGGGCATTCGAAATGTCTTGTGAATTCATACTTAAAGCGACTAAAGTGTGTGGTCTAAGTAGAAAACAACCAGGAAAGTTTGTTTAAAAAAAGTATTGTTAATATCCTTTGTATAGAATGTTGGTATTTATTTATAAAAACGATATCCATTGTTAATAAAAAAAATCCGAAGTCGGTCCCTGTTCTTTTTTTCGACATAATTTGCATGTTTCCGTGAGATTTTCTTTTCGATACAAAGTTTATTTTTTAACTTATCATTGCATGGCACTAAGCACTTTTTCAAACACAACATGATTTTTGGTATTTATTGTTCAAATATTATTAATATTTACTAAAACCCATATGCCGCGTACCTGTATAACTTTATCATTGCCAACTTTGGAGAAATCCGCTGTAGGGAAAGTGCCTATAGAGTTATATAGGGAAAATATGGTTAAACAGTTCTCATGACTTAGTCTTTTAACAGATCAACTTACTTCCTACATATATGTTAGGATAATTCTTGCCCTTTAAGATGATGGTTTTGTATTAATTGTATGATTTTTACATTTTGGTCCTTTTTAAAGGTTTTGTTGGTCATTAAAAGTTACATTGAAATAAGAAGGAGCTAAAAATTGTTTTGCTATTTAAACTTATTATAGACATCTGATCGCTTAGCTTCCAACAGATTACGATGCAGATTTTTTTTCTCTTTCAAATGCACTTTTCGAAATAATGGATTTTTAAATATCTTTTGGTCCTTTTTGAACATTTATGTAAAATTTGTAGAAAATCGATGCCCAAAAATAGTGTATTCAACTGTACGGTAATGGTTTTATGGCCCACCCCGCGGCGTATTCACAGCAGGATAGAAATAATCCATTGGCAAGGTTATGACACTGGGTATGACATGTGCAACGAAGTTTGTCATTTATAGCGATAAAATTATTCCATAACTATTTCGGATTTTTTTCCTTTTATCATTATCATATTATTGAAATAATATATGATAATCGATTATTCATTTATATGTAGTTAAGAAATGTCACATTTTTTGTTTAAAAAAAGAAAGTAATATATTTAGCAAAAAATATTCCCAGTTTTAACCGCAATGATTATTACAGACAGTTAAAACGTAACTCTTTTCTTGAAATATTAATGTTTCAAGTTTCATTGGCAATTTTGGAAATACATATGGGCCATGAAACATAATAAAAAAGGGTATTCAAAGATAATAATTTACATATCTACATGGAGTCAACATGTTCATAATAAATGCTTAAGTTCTAATTCTTAATGGTAAACATTTTGATCTACCATTTTGCACTTAACCAAACATGTTTATAAATTGAGGATAAATATAATTATTTTGATTAGGCAAAAAATGTGTAACATGGATTTTTGTCAGCATATTTTGAGTAACGAGTGCACTAGGTTTTCATAACGTGTCAAAATGCCATTAAATCAACGTGTTGTTATGGAATAAAAGGGTATGCCTGTCTTATTGTCAATACAACATTAATGTCATTTTAACTTGTATCGTTAAAGACCGGTACTAAATGATAGCAACTGCAGTTAAAATTTCATTATACCCCCACAAACGAAGTTTGAGGGGGTATATAGGAGTGAGCTTGTCGGTCTGTCTGTCGGTCAGTCGGTCTGTCTGTCAGTTTTCATGGTTTCCGGACAATAACTCATGAAAGGCTAGACATTTTGAAAAGTTTTTGGTACACAGGTGTAATATCAGAAGATACAGGTCAAGTTCGATATTGGGGCTGGTGGGGCCAAGGTCAAGGTCACTGTTACTAAAAATAGAAAAACGGTTTCCGGACAATAACTCATGAAAGGCTTGACAGATTTGAAAAAATTTTGGTACACAGGTGTAACATCAGAAGATACAGGCCAAATTCGATATTGGGGCTGGTGGGGCCAAGGTCAAGGCCACTGTTACTAAAAATAGAAAAACAGTTTCCGGACGATAACTCATGAAAGGCTTGACAGATTTGAAAAAAATTTGGTACACAGGTGTAACATCAGAAGATACAGGTCAAGTTCGATATTGGGGCTGGTGGGGCCAAGGTCAAGGTCACTGTTACTAAATATAGAAAAACGGTTTCTGGACGATAACTCATGAAAGGCTAAACGGATTTGAACAATTTTTGGTAGACAGGTGTAACATCAGAAGATACAGATCAAGTTCGATATTGGGGCTGGTGTGCTCAAGGTCACTGTTACTAAAAATAGAAAAATGGTTTCCGGACGATAACTCCTGAAAGGCTTGACAGATTTGAAAAAAAAATGGTACACAGGTGTAACATCAGAAGATACAGGTCAAGTTCGATATTGGGGCTGGTGGGGCCAAGGTCAAGGTCACTATTACTTAAAATAGAAAAATGGTTTCCGGACGATAACTCATGAATGGCTTGACAGATTTGAAAATTTTTTGGTAGACAGGTGTAACATCAGAAGATACAGATCAAGTTCGATATTGGGCTGGTGGGGTCAAGGTCACTGTTACTAAAAATAGAAAAATTGTTTCCGGACGATAACTAATGAAAGGCTTGACAGATTTGAATTTTTTTGGTACACAGGTGTAACATCAGAAGATACAGGTCAAGTTCGATATTGGGGCTGGTGGGGCCAAGGTCAACGTCACTGTTACTAAATATAGAAAAACAGTTTCCGGACGATAACTCATGAAAGGCTTGACAGATTTGAAAAAATTTTGGTACACAGGTGTAACATCAGAAGATACAGGTCAAGTTTGATTTTGGGGCTGGTGGGGTCAAGGTCACTGTTACTAAAAATAGAAAAACGGTTTCCGGATGATAACTCATGAAAGGCTTGACAGATTTGAAATTTTTTTGGTACACAGTTGTAACATCAGAAGATACAGGTCAAGTTCGATATTGAGGCTGGTGGGGTCAAGGTCACTGTTACTAAAAACAGAAAAATGGTTTTCGGACAATAACTCATGAAAGGCTTGACAGATTTGAAAACATTTTGGTAGACAGGTGTAACATCAGAAGATACAGGTCAAGTTCGATATTGGGGCTGGTGGGTCCAAGGTCAAGGTCACTGTTACTAAAAATAGAAAAACGGTTTCAGGACGATAACTCATGAAAGGCTTGACAGATTTGAAAAAAATTTGGTACACAGGTGTAACATCAGAAGATACAGGTCAAGTTCGATATTGGGGCTGGTGGAGTCAAGGTCACTGTTACTAAAAATAGAAAAACAGTTTCCGGACGATAACTCATGAAAGGCTTGACAGATTTGAAAAAAATTTGGTACACAGGTGTAACATCAGAAGATACAGGTCAAGCTCGATATTGGGGCTGGTGGGGTCAAGGTCACTGTTACTAAATATAGAAAAACGGTTTCCGGACGATAACTCATGAAAGGCTTGACAGATTTGAAATTTTTTTGGTACACAGGTGTAACATCAGAAGATACAGGTCAAGTTCGATATTGGGGCTGGTGGGGCCAAGGTCAAGGTCACTGTTACTAAAAATAGCTAAACGGTTTCCGGACGATAACTCATGAAAGGCTTGACAGATTTGAAAACATTTTGGTAGACAGGTGTAACATCAGAAGATACAGGTCAAGTTCGATATTGAGGCTGGTTGGGCCAAGGTCAAGGTCACTGTTACTTAAAATAGAAAAATGGTTTCCGGACGATAACTCATGAAAGGCTTGACAGATTTGAAAAAAATTTGGTAGACAGGTGTAACATCAGAAGATACAGGTCAAGTTCGATATTGGGGCTGGTGGGGCCAAGGTCAACGTCACTGTTACTAAAAATAGAAAAACGGTTTCCGGACGATAACTCATGAAAGGCTTGACAGATTTGAAAAAATTTTGGTAGATAGGTGTAACATCAGAAGATACAGGTCAAGTTCGATATTGGGGCTGGTGGGTCCAAGGTCAAGGTCACTGTTACTAAAAATAGATAAACGGTTTCCGGACGATAACTCCTGAAAGGCTTGACAGATTTGAAAAAAATTTGGTAGATAGGTGTAACATCAGAAGATACAGATCAAGTTCGATATTGGGGCTGGTGGGTCCAAGGTCAAGATCACTGTTACTAAAAATAGAAAAACTGTTTCCGGACGATAACTCATGAAAGGCTTGACAGATTTGAAAAAATTTTGGTACACATGTGTGACATCGGAAGATACAGCTCAAGTTCGATATTGGGGCTGGTGGGGTCAAGGTCACTGTTACTAAAAATAGAAAAACGGTTTCCGGATGATAACTCATGAAAGGCTAGTGTTTCTTGTCAGCAGTGTAACTTCTAAATTACCCAACAGATTTAAATAAAACAATACATGCATGATAAAAGAAGATGCAGTGTGCAGTAACCTTGGAGTTATGGCCTCTTTTCAAAGGAATGGTTTGCCATTCCTGTGTCCAGGCGGCATTTGGGGGTATTCGTCACTCCTGTGACAGCTCTAGTTTTAGCTGTTCCTCTCCGATATTTCACACCCAATTTTGTGTTACACTGTTAGAAAAATTACCAAACTGTTAAAATAATGGTGTGGAAATAGCCCCAATTAAATGTCTTGATAAACGATCAATTATGGAATTCAACAAAAAGACAAAAAATATAATATGTAAAAGAAGTAAGTTTATCAGAGATGATTTGATATTTCAGTACTTTATCAAGTAACTTTTCCCCTATAGAACAACTCCTCCTAATTATGGCTTAATCTAAAATCCTCCAAAACTGAAATTTTCTATCGCAACTTATAATAAAAGGACTGGTCATCTTTATGACCCTCATACATTCTGTATTTCTTATCTTCTTTAATCTTACACTGCGTCCAGTTGATAAATAAGTGCTAAACTAGCGTATCTTAACGCTACTATTTCACTGAGAGGTGAAATCGATAGAGACCGTCGTTACCCTGATAAGCTCCAAAGTTGGCAATGATTTTTGAGGAAAAGTAAATCAGGGTACCAGTCTACTGTATTGACCTCATTTACTCTGATCAGAGCGGCCGAATGATTCAGACATGTATGTTATCACTACTTCCGGATGCTGATGATGTGAATTTCATACGTGTTTTATTGAAAAAAATTATCAATAAAGCCGCCATTGAATGATTACCACCATCAAACGGATTTATTTTCATCTTACCGTGGGACGTGGGTAGCATTTTTAATTTGACACGTAAATTTTCAAGCAATACAAATTCGTTTGATAAAATCATGTGATTTCAATTTTGCAAAATGGAGATAAAAAATATCAAATATGCGCATACTGAATTTATGAAGTTTCATTCTAAATGAGGCCAAATGTATGAATATGTGCACAGCATCTGGCTTATGAATAAGATGATTGTTTACCTATGTGCATAGAAAAGTCTTAGAGCCACTCTCAGTGTAAGTACATTTTGTTCAATGACATTGTGATAAACCATCGCCATAGGTAAAACAATCTTGCCTTCTCAATTTAGATTTCCTCTCGTATAATGCACTAGTCAATTGTTACCACGGTCCCTTGGGGATATACTGGTGTGGGGGGGGGGAGGTCTGTGTTTAACCTTTCAGGTGTCCTCGTAGCTAAAGAACTTCAGCGAACACATTATATATTACCCTTTTGGACTTGTTCAATGTGTTGTTAACATGTTAAAATAAATATCAACATTAAAGTTATGGAAGCCAGAACTAGTGTCCTCGCAATGCCGGGAGATTGCGGTGGTTTTGTCTTCCTGCAAATTATATCAGGGAATTGCTCTTACCTTAGATCCCCGGGATTTTACCACCAGTTTGTTTGGTCAGGGCAGGGATTTTACCGGGGACTGGCTGGACCGTAAGTCAAAGTACCTGCTGTGCCCTGCGGGGGGGGGGGGGAGGGCGTGGTTACAATTGACTGGTGCATACTTTACAAGTTCTTTTTCTGAAGACGCTTTGTGCTCAATATTTGTTTTCTAGCCAAGAATGTAAATCAATAATCTGTCAAGAGATACAGTATGGTGATGCATTGTTGTTGATATATCATTATAAATTTGTGAAATATTTGAGGGAAAGTTATTTGGTTATATAATTTACAAGCGTAACTTTTGAGTTTTATTTAACAATGCAGTGCCGAATATTGTGGAGATAGAAATGAATTAATTTGTATTAATCAGTTGACTTGTGGCATTTAGGGAACAAAATTAAAATCAAAATATTCAATAAAGTTCCATTATCACCCAATGTTGTGGAATAGCGAAGTAATGAAGATTTAACCTCACAACAGTCTTTCTCAAATACTGTCCAGGCTTTTTTATGCTTTAAGAATAACTAACCTGGCAATGTTAGAACAGAAATCGTCTTGGCATGAGATTGGATCACAGGGATCATTATGCACCAGTCAATTGAAACCACGGCTCCCACATCCGGGGATAGCCGTCAAAATGGGCCGCAGTGCCGGGTCTTCCCGGAAAATACAGTGTGGATGGGGCTTAACCTAATGTCCCTTGGGTGCGGGTGCATTTGGTGGGGACTTAACCACCAGATTATCTCCGCAGGGCGGGGAATTTAGCTGAGGTTGGCTGGACCGAGAATAAAAGCCCCGCTATTCCGGGACCGGGGGGGGGGGGGGGGGGGGCATGGTTACAATTGACTGATGCATTAGCTTGTGTATTCAGATTCAGGGTTTTGGTGCGCAGATGAAAAATTAACTAATTGTCTAATTACATATTAAAAGTTAAGAATATATATTTATTTATATAAGTTATACTTTACAATCCAAATCAAATTTTGTGTAGACATCTGAAAACCAGCGATACAAGAATGCTGACAAAAGATTTTATCGCAGTTTTTCATACTTCTGTCGCAAATTAATGTTTTTGAAAAATGCATAAAACATCAATTTTTGAAAATAAATATGAAAACTTGCAATGTGATTTTTTCAGCAGTCTTATATCACTTGTTGCTATGCATTTTCACATGCAATGTTACATATATACAGTATCCAGTGATGTCTATCTATCTCTGTTTAATGTCAACTCCTCTTCTGAGTGTTACTGACATGAACGGTGCGCGCCGGCTTGTTAGTGAAAAAATAAAACACTGATGAGGCAAATCACATCAGAAAAGTGAGAACTAGGGTATAAAAGAGAACACAATTTAGGTAACATGATAAAAAGTGATTGGTGAACTGGTAAAAGGATAAAAACACTGCTCGCTTATCTAATGCTTAATGGTTGCCACAGCCACCTTGAATGTGTCAGGGGTGGGAATAGTGACAATATGATTTGGCAAACTGTTCCAAAGTACAACCGAGTGAGGATAGAAAGAAAATTTGTGATAGTCAGTTTTTACTTGAATTTGTCTGAAACATAGTGGGTGCATTAGTCTGGTAAATCTTATTGGTGTTTGAATAAAAGATGGCAGCGTAATAGCAACATGATGATGGTATATGTTGTAAAACATTACAAGTCGGGAATCTAGTCTACGTTGTTCAAGTGAGCGCCAACCAAGACTTTCCTGCATGTTTGTAACACTGGAGAAAGGAGAGAAGTCATGTTTAACCCAACGGATAGCCCGACGTTGAACCATTTCAATTTTATTGGTGTTTGATTTTGTGTGTGGGTGCCAAATTGTGCTTGCATATTCATACTGTGGACGGACAAGGGTTTTGTAAGCTAAAGTCCTGACACTTTCTGTTTTTGTTTTTATATTTCTTTTAATGAAGTTGAGAGTATTATTTCCATTGGTGGTAATTCTCGAGATATGAGTGTTCCAGGTGAGGTCTGCTGATATGTCAACACCAAGATATTTAGCACTTCTGACTGGCTCTAAAATCTGGCCATGGAGAATGTATTGATTTCTGATGATATGCTTATTCTTTGTTATGTGCAAAACTTGACACTTGGAGGGATTAAACTCCATATCCCAATCATTTTCCCATAATTCCAGTTGTTTGAGATCATTTTGAAGGATAGCACAGTCAGAGGGAGAATTGATGGTAAGGTAAACAGCAGTATCATCTGCAAAAAGTCGAACTTGTGATTTGATACTAGAAGGGAGGTTATTTATGTAAATCAAGAAAAATAAGGGACCCAGTACAGAGCCCTGAGGTACACCAGATGTTACGGGTACTTCTTCAGAATGATCGCCATCCAAGACTACTGTCTGACTTCTATAAAGGAGAAATGCCTCAGACCACTTGAGAACCTGTGGACAAACACCATAATCCTGTAGTTTGAATAGAAGTTTGAGATGATTTACCTTATCAAAAGCTTTGCTGAAGTCCAAAAGAATTAAGTCAGTTTGATTACCTGATGAAGTGATTCTTACAAGATCGTCGGTCAGCTCAATAAGTTGAGTTTCGCATGAGCGCTTTTCTCGAAAGCCATGTTGTAGGTCATAGAGAATATTGTGTTCGGTCAGATGTGCAGAGAGATTTGAGGCAATAATGTGTTCTAATGATTTACATAAAATACATGTAAGTGAGATAGGTCGATAGTTTGCTGGGTTGCTGGAATCACCCTTTTTAAATAGTGGGCATACAAAAGCCTTCGTCCAGGCAACAGGGATAGAGTTTGTGGTTAATGACTTTTGAAAGAGGACTGTTATAATATCAGCAATCTCGTTTTTTAACTCTTTAAGGACAAGAGGGCTTATACGGTCTGGCCCTGCAGCTTTGTTGGGTTTTAAATTGGCAAGAAGTTTCAGTATGCCATTTCTGTGAATGGTTATATCACTCATCGTGGGGTAACTGCAATAATTTTGTGGTACAAGGGATCTCAATTTCTGCAAACAAGCTTGTTTTAAAGATAGAGCGGATGTTTTTGAAAATACCGATTGAAATTGGTTATTCAGAATGTTTGCTTTTTCCGTGTTATCAGATTTCAGGCTATCTGTAACGGGATCTTTGAGCGATGACACACTCTGAGAGTCTTGTTTAGAGTTTTTTAGTAATGAGTATAACTTTTTGGTGCAGAACTTGCTTGGTTTTTCAACCGATTGCTCATTATTAGCAATATCAAGGATGTTTTCAATGTGAGACGTTTTTATTTTACTTTTGATGGTTGCCTTTAATGATTTGAATTTATCACTAATGTTTGAATCAGTGCGATTCTTTTTCAAGTTTGTATAGAGTTTATCTCTTTTATGAATAAGTCTCTTAATTTCTTTTGTAATCCAAGGCAGTGCTCTTTTACAACCAATTTTCTTGACAGGTGTAAATTGAGTAATACCTTTTTTGATAGCATCTGTGAATCTAAGCCAGATCTCCTCAACTGATAGACTGTCTGAACCTTGTAGGATGTCAGACTTGGTAGTGTTCATGAATTGTTTGAAGTCATCCCAGTTTGCTTTTCGATAAAGGGGTACAATTCTTGGCTTTTGTTTGAGTATGTTTGGACGGGCATTAACAATGGTTGAAATGATGTCATGGTCACTAATTCCAGGTATGATATTTACTTTGTCTACAAATGTAAGGTTGGTTGTTAGAAAAAGATCCAGGATGTTATCGTTTCTAGTGTTTTCACTGACCATCTGTGTCATGTTTTGATCATTTATGATGTCAAGGAATTTGTCATAGACAGTTGTGGTACTGAAACCTGGTTTTAAGTGTGGCATATGTTCTGAATCCCAGGTAAGCTTTGGAAAGTTAAAATCTCCAAGAATAAGTTTTGTACCCTTTAATTTGTTGACAATGTCCAGTGACTTTTCAAGTTCAAGAAGGCTCTGAAGGTCAGACTCATGTGGCCTATAGTAGGATGAAATATACATGGGTTTACAACCCTTTATTTCAAGTTTAACCCACACAATTTCGAAATTTGTTTGTAATTTTGGTTGCTCAGAGACTACCAAGTTGTTTTTAACAAGAAGAAACACACCCCCGCCTTTACCTTTCAATCTATCCTTTCTCAAAGCAGTATAACCTAAGGACGGAGGAAAAAACTCACTTGTATAATGGTCCTTTTTAGCCAGGACTCAGTGCCTGCAACTATGTCTGGATTTTTATTATATATAAGATTCTGAAGTTCCAATTTTTTGTTAACAACTGACTGGCAATTTATACAGAGTATTTTAAGTTTTGATACAAATCTGGGTTGTTTTGGTATGGATTTATTATTTTTGTTGTGGAGATGTGGGTAAGGAATTTTGTGTGGGAATGTTTTCGTCAACAAGAGAGCTGAAGCTATTATTTGTCGATACGGACATACTAGAGGAATCTGAAAGGTTTAGGCATTCACAGAGGGTACATGTCCATACAAAGGACAGATCATTCTCAACTAGTTGGCTGTACCAGTTTGTATCTAGATTTTGACATGTAATGTGGAACCAAGTGTTGCACTTGTCACATTCAACAGCATGATCTGAGTCCAAGACCTCGTTTCCACAGGATCCACATGGGAAGTCTGGACCTGGGTTCAACTCAACGTCACAGGATATAGAGAGAAGCAGTATTGCCAAGTGGGAAAGTGTTCTGTTATTATTTATATGAATTGGAAGTGGCTTATGGAATTTAAATCTCGATCTCAAACCAACAAAAATTGTTCCACAAGAGAGTGAGTTTTTGGATGGTAAGCAGTCTGAAGCTCCACGAGACAAGGTGTGTATGGATTTTGCATTTTGAAAGATGTTTGGAGTATGACATACAGACATAACTACTGATAACAGCACAAATTGTAACAAGATACCTGTAAACATGACGATTTTTCACCGCCGGAAGTGCGGGAATACAAAACAAAGGTCAAGGCCAAAGCCACAGTTGACAGAAAAAAGTTATCTTTTGGTCTTAAAATAGCAAATTATGCAAAGTTTTGAATGAAACTAATGTTATATTTCCAAAATGTACTGATTGACATGGAAAATCGTCACATCAGATAAGTTTGCAATGTTTTTAAACCGAAATTTATGAGGAGCAAATTTCGAACGATGTAAACAAGCCGACGCATGCGCACTCTCGAATGTGGACCATTCCATAATATATATATGCTGCACATCTTTAATATTATAATTATAGAATGTTCATCAAACTATATGCATGATAAGCTTAAGAGTTTGTATTAAATTGAGATTTGGTAAAAAAATGCTACAAACTGACTGTAAATACATACATAATGCAAGATTTCCACTTGATTCGCTTTTGCGGTGTATTTACTTTTATCTTGCTTATAAATAACACAAGTAAACCGGAAATATGGAAATTTTGTTACCCATCCAGAAACCTGCAGTTCTGTGTAACAATCCGTCCCGCCTAGTTACCAGCATCTTGGATCCATGTCAAGATCTGAAATAAAAAATGAATAATCTATTTATTTATAAACAGGCTGTTTTCTTTCTGAAGCTTAAAATATGGTTGACATTTTTCTTTAAATGCAAGGTGATTTCTGTTTTAATAAAGCCATTGCTTGAGCTCAAGTAGTCATCAGTCGTGGGGTTCAAGATCTGAACCTGTCCCACTTTTGCACCCAGGTTTACCATACTTATATTATACCGTTCATGAGTGTGTCCCAGTAGTAACCCACAAAGGTCAGATTGTTTGCAAATTAAGTTATCAGGAACAGTTTGTCGAGCTGTTGAACAATTCAACTGCAAGCTTTAAGTTATTTTAAGTTCTAAGGGCCTGTGAGCCAAGTTGATAGAGCACAAACTTGCAAACAGGGAGTCCCCAGTCCAAGTCCCATTACTAGCTGCAATGTTTTCAGAACCGCAAGAAAATTGAAAAAAAAATGTTGTTTCGGACAAACAAGTCTCCCAACTGTGACCAATTGAGCTTATGCTTACCTTCTGGCTGCTCTGGATATTTTAAAAAAATACTTTTTGACCCATCCCACCCTCTGCATCCCCACCCCAGGCAACTTTTAAATTTATAAGCTTCAATGTTGATTTAGAATTTCTGAACACTATTAGAGACATGATGATCTTGTAAACATAAGTCAAAGCAAGTTATTGAAAAATGATAAAAATTTTGACATATGAAATGACAGATCAGTGTAAACACTGTCATAAAATCAGTCTGTTTTTAGCTTGCTGTTTTACTTAAAACACCGTAAAATTCAAATACCATGAGTCTAATGGTTGGATAGTATTTCAGTCTATATTCCAGTGTTCTTATCACAACAAAACTCTTGAAATGCATCGAAATAAGAGCATTTTGTTTTTCAAAACATTTTGACAGAATTATTGCACTGCTAGAAACAAACTCAGGAGTTATACAAGAGAACTGCGTAAGAACTTTAAGGAATCCTTAGCAACTGAGGTGAAGACCAATCCAAAAGCTTTTTGGAAATATACACAGTCAAAGTTAACTGTTAAGAGTGGGGTTAGCGACTTGAAGGACAATGAGGGTGTTATGTACAGCAATGACGAATCCAAAGCAGAGATTCTCAACAACTTTTTCTGTAGTGTTTTCACTAACGAGGACATTGAGAGTGTACCACATATGACAGATAGAGCGAATGGAAGTGACTTGCTAGACATAAACATCACAGAAGAATCAATCTGCAAGCACCTCCAGAAATTGAAGACCAGCAAATCGTCTGGGCCAGATGGTTTCCATCCAAGAATCTTGAAGGAGGTAGCAGAGAGCATAGCAGCACCACTGTGTCAAATCTTCAGGCAGTCACTTGATTCCGGTCAGCTGCCCTCACAATGGAAACAGGGCCAAGTCACCCCAATATTCAAAAAAGGAGACCGCAGTACACCCGGGAACTATCGGCCTGTCAGTCTGACATCGGTCCTATGTAAGGTGATGGAGTCCTTCATTCGAGAAGCACTGATGGACCATATGACAGCAAATATTTTTTTCTGCGACAAACAACATGGATTTGTCCCTGGCCGTTCATGTATGACACAATTGTTAGTTTGCCTGGATGAATGGACCGAGGCGTTGGACAGAGGGGATCCGCTGGACACTGTGTATCTCGACTTTAAGAAGGCATTCGACACGGTTCCACACCAGAGACTATCCAACAAGATAAGAAGTTACGGCATAAAGGGGAAAGTGAGAGACTGGATAATCAGCTTTCTACAAGACCGGTTACAGAGAGTAGCAGTCAACGGGCACACATCCAGTTGGGCGGAAGTGACAAGCGGTATTCGTCAGGGCAGCGTCCTTGGACCCATACTCTTTGTAATCTTCATAAATGATCTACCGGATGCTGTCAGGAGTGTGACTCGTATCTTCGCCGACGACACAAAGATGTATGGAAAATCTGCGACGAACGAAGACAGGGCGAAGCTGCAAGAAGACATTGAGAGGCTGTCAAATTGGTCAGACACGTGGCTCCTGCGCTTCAATGCAAGTAAATGCAGCGTTATGCACCTTGGTCATAACAACAAGCGGCACCAGTACTACATGCGCGACAGTGAAGGGCAGCAAACAGAACTAGCAGCAGCAGAAATGGAAAAAGATCTTGGGCTAAATGTAGATGACAAGTTGACCTTCCATCAACATGTCAACACTGCAGTGGGGAAGGCAAACAGAATCCTGGGGCTCATAAAGAGAACTTTTACAACAAGAGCTAACAATGTTATGAAGAAGTTGTATACGACCATGGTTCGGCCAGTGCTGGAGTACGGGAATGCCCCCAGAATACAGCAGTATGCCATTGACATCGACAAAATGGAGAAAGTTCAGAGAAGAGCTACAAAGCTTTGTCACGATGTCAAGGACCTGCCCTACGAAGAAAGGCTACGAAAACTCAAACTGCCATCCCTCTACTTCAGAAGAGAGAGAGGAGACATGATCCAGGTATTCAAAAT
The DNA here is from genome assembly GCF_026914265.1 of Mya arenaria. Classification (NCBI taxonomy): domain Eukaryota; kingdom Metazoa; phylum Mollusca; class Bivalvia; order Myida; family Myidae; genus Mya; species Mya arenaria. The sequence goes on from NC_069123.1 coordinate 18,497,169, forward strand.
CCTGAAGGGCATTGACAGGATTGACCAAGACAGCCTACTGCCTCTATCCCAAGGTACGAGAACCCGGGGCCACAGCATGAAACTGAAAAAGCAGCGTAGCAGACTAAATGTCAGGAAGTATTCGTTCTGTGTGAGGGTTGTAAACGATTGAAATAGTTTGCCCAACTGGGTTGTGGATGCAAAAGACCTTAACGCTTTTAAGACCAAGCATGACAAGCACTGGGGTTACAAACAATTTTTAACTAGACCCACGCATTCAGTCATAGGTGTTAAAAGAAGACTTGAGCGGGAGTTACAGGCCTAGCCTAAATCCTGTAGAACAGGTATCAAGGTATCAAGACAGTTGGCGCGAGGTTGCGTCCCCTGAAAATTTAGTCAAAACGGCGTCTTAACGATTTGTTAATTTGCTCACCGAGTTGCCGATTCCACAAAGTCGTCTTCTGTCTTGAAATTGGCAGTTGGTTTTGTTAAAATACGCCATAATAAATGAAAGATCGCCAATATAGAATATTTCTGTTGTTGTGGCGGCCATTTTTTAGTCTACGAAGTTCGTACGCCACCCTAAGAGCTTTCGTAGAAATTTTCGTAGATCTACGAAGAAACAGGTGCTTGTTCGTACGAAATTCTTAATAAAACGGCTAAACAGCCTGAGATACATCGTACAAAGTTCGTAAGTAAAACAGACTTCGAACGAAGTTTAATAAAACTGGCCCTTATTCTAGTAAAGCTTGGAGTCCGGATTTATTCTAGCAAGTACTTTGGTTGGTGCCAAAAAAAGGAAAAAGTCCAATGTCATTAAATGTAACGGTCAGCTCGCGCAGGAAAAAATCAAGATAAAATAAATCATGCATTCTTAAGTAATGTATTTTAAACATATCCTTTGCGCTTTAGAATTAAAGGTTTATTGCATAATTATAAAAGTTCTTGTAAGCTGTTGAATATTACTGGTGTTTTAAGCATTGAAAAACCGCACTCTTTCTTCGACCGAGACAGGCGGTAAATCGGTTTGTAACTTTTCAGCCGATTGCCCCTACTATGAACGCTGCCCTGAGCGGGCACCGTCCAAAAACCAGTAATTATATAAGATGTTTATGTCTTTGCTATGCAATTTCAATATCTGACCAGTATCAGCAGTTATTGCCCTACATATATTCAATGGCCCGGCAATAGTAAACAGTTAATATTTTCACCTCGTGGAATAGGTACCGTGTAACAGTAATTTAAATGTATTGCCGTTACAATCCAGGAAATTACAAAAACATGTTATTAATCACTTGAGATTCGTATGCCTGGAAGTAGCTTGCATACGACTTTTGTTGTCAGTTTTCAACTTTGATTTATGACACTACAACAGTTGATCAGTTTTCAATGAGAGGTCAAAAGTTCACGCATGGAAGGGTTTTTAATTAAAGGTCTGGTCAGTTAAAAACGTGTTGAACATGGTTGATCTACATTATGCTCACATTTCCTCCCCATTGTTTGTTCTCCTACACCGGAAATGCATGGTCACTTTTTCGGAGAAATAGTGGTCACGTGCAGCCAATTTTAGTTTTCTTATTAAAAACGTTCCATTAATTTGGCGTTGTTTAAAGTTTAATACACAAGGGAAACTTACTTCCCATATATGGTGTTGAGGTAGCGAAACACTTGGTATCAGTGTTTTTTTCGCGTGCAAAATTGGTCAATTCCCCCCCCCCCCCCCCATCACACTACCAGGGGAATATGATACGAATGTTAGTCAGTAAATAAAATCTACAACCATTATCATACACTAATCCTTTATAAATGAGGTGATATTCGGCTTATTCCACTTACATAGTATATCTACCTGTTGCTAACTGAATAGGATATCGTTACCTTAAACTTATCTGTACTGATGTACCAACTGTGCCAAAAAAAAACGGTATCAACATAATCCAGTATCATAAACTCTGTTACTGGCTTTTCCCAATATCGATACTGGGTACCGGTTTTAACACCAACCAAATTATTTAGTGGTCACTAACCTCTATTCCAAGTTATATGAAGTTAAATCAATCGTAACAACTCGGCCATCTCCGGCAAGCTTCGAGATAGACATATCTATCATAGAGCCATATCTTGATACTAGCCGAGGAGTTCCGATTGGAAGTTAAATACTCTTCTTAACTTAATACCAAACTGTTGTCTGCTACGAACTGGCAAGCGATCACCAAAATGGTTTTGCATGCAAGGATATTCAGAAGTGTATTGTCATCCCGATTTTACTCCAAAATGCCAAACCCGAAGGTTTTCTTTGACATTACTATTGGTAATGCTCCTGCCGGAAGAATAAATATGGAGGTAAATTAAAATGAAAATTAACACCCACAAGGACATAGGTACAGGGGAGCAGTCAATGTTTTTCTTTTTCAAAATGAAAACATCCAAATTTAAATAATTCCATTAATGGATTGCATTATAAATTGGGGCGTTCTTGAAATTTGAGAAAAGTAAGGGCTTTTTTATAATCCAGAAAGGGGACATATATTTGGTGTTATAATGTTTATGTAATATTGTACTGGTAGAGAAGCAGTTTCCGACGGAAAGCAGTGTCCGACAAATTGTTTTTTCGCGTACGTTCTTTAGATGTTCTTAAAGAAGGTACTGTAATTGAACTATATGGTAACTAGGCAATCAAAAGTTGAAATTCATACCGAGCACGTAAGTAACTTTCAATATTATTTAATGTTTAATGTGTATTTTTCATTTTGTACACAAACTTGCACGTGGGGGATCGGCACCGGCAACGTATTGCGCATGCGTGTGAACTTAATTTGCATATCTATGAATAGCTACAAGGTTTTCCTAAATTGACTTATACAAGCGATGATCATTCGGTACATATTTGTAAACGCCGGTGTCATGCTTGGTTCACACCTACATCCACTTAAATGTATTCATACACAAGTTTCTATTACAAATGAATAAAAAATCATTGATATTTAGTGTCTGTCTGGTTTCGAGTATGAATTGACTGTCTTAAATTTAATGGTTTTAATTTTTCGTAAATGCTGAAAAAAATAATAATATTTCTCTTATTACAGCCTTATTTAGTATATTTAATAAACAGATGATAAAAAACACACAAAAGGCACCTTAAATCTGCCCCGCATTCGATTTGTCGGAAACTGCTTCTCATCACAAGCTAATCAGAACAGTGTAAGTACCCTCTTTGCACCCCTATTAGATGCACTATATGTGACGTCACACATGTGAAAAATATATTGACAATAGCAGCTTGAGCTGTAGTTATCTTAAATGTGAATAATTTTAGTAGGTATTTAAACACATATAAATAATTCAATAAAAACATATAAAAACTGTCGGAAACTGCTTCTTAACCAGTAAGGTAGTCCATGAAATAAAGATGTTAAACTGATATGAAATCTTAATGAAATGAAACAAAAGAGTTTGGAACAGTTCATTTTGCTATTGGTAATGTAGGCAGAACGATTTTTGTTGCAAACTGTCCATTTGATTTATTTGATTGCATTTTGATTCCTACTGTTTTCGTAAAATTAAAAATGGCATGTTTCCCCAGGCCTTTAAAATTTTCTGACATTCTTAAATTGCTATCATTAATAGTTATTTCATGTTAATTTGTTGTTATGTCCTAAAAAAAAAAACATTTAAATTTGGATTACCCTACCCTACCTATGCAAAAGGCGCCTACCCCATCATTTTTATAGTCAGGCCACACCAAATTAATGTTTAGTTAAAAAATTGGAGCGAGCGAGCGAAAATTATTATTTATTTATTTTTGTCAGTTTTCATAAAAACCGAAGCGAGCGAAGAGGGAAAAATATATTTTTCCTTATATTAAATATAAATAAGAAAGATTGTTCAAAATAAATGCCCTTAAACCCATTTTAATGCCATCTTGAACTGAACCTCGAATGAACATTGGAAAAATGTTGGAATACATACTATTTATTCATCCGTGTTTAGTACAAACATTATATGGATAAATATAATTTCTTATATGATTTAAACTTACTTTAATATGACGATCATTCATAATAATAAATAACCCTGCTTTTAGTAAAAAGTTTAAAACGACTTATATAAATCTACCTGAATCAGTTTAACATCATATGCAACTGTATTTAGACATAATTTAGGATTGATTTTGGATTTGTAAAAAATGATCACTTACATGTAGGCATCATCAAACATCAGACTCCATATAACATAGACTAAATTTTGTTTTTATTATCACAGGAAATGCAATGACAGGTGCTTATTAAAACAAAAAGAACAAGGGTATTTTTCAGAGTACTTTTTTTGGTTATTTAGATGTTTTTATGCACCAGCCAATTGTATATGCCCCCCCCCAAGTCCGGAACAGCGGGGACTTTGACTTCCGGTCTCTCAAAACCCGGATAAAATAACCGACCTGCAGGGACACACTGTTGGTAAAATCCCTGCCAAATGGCCCCGCAATCCCGAATACCTATGTGAGGCCCATTCCCGACTATTTTCAATATGAAGACAAAACCACATTCACTAGGCACTGTGGGGCCACCTGAAAGGTAAAAACACAGCCCATTGAACAAGGGAAAGGGGTGGGCGGGGCAGTGGTTACAATTGACAAGTGCATTACAATCCCGGATTATGCTGCAAATAAAAGCAAAATATAAGGTGATAAACTTAGGCTTACTTATGTTGAGGTATATCCAGACCAGTGTTTATATCGCAATTTGTGAAAAGATATTTGTTTAGTTTTGTCAGAATTTGATCAAAAATGAGCTTGATACATCAATTTGGACCAAACAATGACTCATGTTCCAGTTAAGTTGACCTGTCATCTTCAGCATCGTCGTAACAAGGTAAAATTTTGATCCCTTGTATTATGACTTGAATAAAAGTTGAGAAGAAGGCAAGTCATGCCTTTTTTTAAAAAACATCAACTACATTTGGTGTTAAGATCATCATTTAAGCTTTAGCATAATAATACACCATTTCAGGTTTCACTTCCATTTTTATGCCCCCGAAGGGTGGCATATAGTAATTTGAACAGTTTGTCCTTCCCTCCGCATGCTTTCTGATAAATAATTTAAAAATGTTTAGGCCAAGGGACCACAAACTTAGAAGGCAGGTTGGTCATGACCTGCTGATGAACCCCGATTGATTTTGATTCAAAGTCAAGGTTGTTGTGAGATTGAGCTAAACATCCATATAGAACCAATAACTGAAGAATGCTTGGGCCTAGGGACCTAAAACTTGGTAGACAGGCTGGTCTTGACAAGCAGATGAACCCTATTGATTACAGATCAATGTTTGTCTCAGGGACCTCAAACTTGCAAACCCTTTTATTTCAACATCTCCTTTAGATGGGAGTCATAAAATTGTTTGCATCTGAGTCGGGCCAGATCAGCCGATCCAATATGGCTCAGATTGATAGACCAACTATGCCAATCTGGGCTGTATGGGCCCATGCAAAGAACACTGTTGACTATTATTGACTTTTTTTCTTCTTTTTCAGCTGTTTGCTGATGTTGTCCCCAAAACTGCGGGTATGTTCTTTTTTCAATTTGGATTTGTTTTCTTAGCTATGAATGCTATGTTATATAATACCAGCACTGTGTCCTTTTTGAGCTTAAATAAATTAGTATACACTAAGGTCATATTAGAAGGAACTATTATGCATTCATATAGGCATACCTGTTACAAACTACAAAAGTATTATGTTGACAGATGAAACAATTGACATTTCATTATATTTATTTTTAAATAGAACATTTTGGGTACATTTTGATTTTTGACCACTTATCTCGAAAGCTGATGTTTTGGTCGAAATTGAAAAAGCCCATTGGGGTTGGGTTTTTGGACAGGTGCTGGGTAGCAAAATAAGACTTGAATGCTTTGTTATGCCCCCTCTTAAAGCTATCCATCCGTCAAAAAATCATCTGTTCTCAAGATGTATCTCAAAAAGAAAATAAGTCAGAAGGATAAAAACTTGACGGAAGGTTACATGTAAGTGTCATGTGAAGTGGCTTCTTCTAGTTACTGCAGAGTTATGGCCCTTGACTTAACCTATAGAGCATGCAATCTTCTGCCATGCGTATCTCCAAAAGTTTATAAGCCAGAGTGATGTAACTGTTAAAGAATGTTAAGCAACATGTATAGTAGTTTCACTTGGAGCTTAGTGTGTGGTTGCACCCAGTTAATGCAGAGTTTAATATGGGTCTTATTAAAAAAACAAACAACTATAGATTCTTATGTTGCCATCTCCAAAAGTGTATGAGCCAGAATCATAAAACTTTATAGGAAGATTTTGTATGTTGCTTTGCCTACTAAATGCAGAGTTATGGCCTTTGTCTGTGAATATATGGCACAAAGAGAATGCAATCTTGTGTTGTACACATCTCCAAAAGCATGAGAACCATTGTGATGAAACTTTACATGAAAGTTAACCAGCATGTGAAGTTGTGCACCTAGGGTATAGCATGTGGCTTCCTTCAGTTAAAGTTATGGCCCTTGACTTTGAGCACAAATGATGAACTATTGTTTTACCCATATCTCAATAAGTATATGAGCCAGAGTCATATGAAATTGTGCATCTGGGGATTTGTTTGGGACTGCCAAGCAGAGTTAAGGCCTTTGACATAATTGAAATGAGGCATATATCGTCTCCTTAGTGCAATAACTCAATAATTGAATATAGAAATAGAAGCAGATATTGAGTTCTTGCATTAAGGTGACGATATATAGATGAAATAATTTAGTTGTTCACTTTTCTGAAAATAAAGAACTTGAGTTAGAGTAATAAACCTTCACAAAGATGTTAGCTAGCATGTGATTATTGGGCTCCTGGAGACAAGGTCAAGGTCAATGTAACTTAAAACATTTTAACTTTGACCCATGCATCTATGTTGCATGAACACATTTCTAGCTTTTTCTTGGCTTATCTTTACAGAGAATTTCCGTGCTCTCTGCACTGGCGAGAAAGGTTTCGGATATAAGGGGAGCAAGTTCCACAGAGTGATTCCAGCATTCATGTGCCAGGGTGGGGATTTCACACGTGGAAATGGCACCGGGGGCAAAAGCATCTATGGAGAGAAATTTCCTGATGAGAACTTTAAACTTACACACACAGGCCCTGGTAGGTTTATAATAGAAAATATAATATATATTAAAAGCATGTTATAGCATCGATACATTTGCAGAGTTTCTGTTATGGGAATGAGACTAAATGCCAAAGACTCTGGTGCACTATAATTGAAAGCCAGGGAATTCCTAGCCTAACATAATTGAAAGTCTTTGAGTGTCTGCATTAAACAGATACGTGTCTTTACAATTTGGATAGGCGACTTTACGTTCATGTGTTTTGACATTTGTTATATAGAGCACCTGAAGATGTGTATGGAACAAACTGAGTATTTTCACCTACTAGTGGATCTTATCTTACAAAATTTCACCAAAAATTCTGTATTTTTTTATTTAAATAAAGGCTAGTAAATTTACCTTTTTTGGTAGTTCGTGTTAAAAGTATTTTTTACCTTAAAAAGTCTGATTTTCATTTCAGCTTATAATTGAATTATTGTTTAAAGTTACAACTCTTTTGTATAATCTTGTAGCCTTTAATGCTTAGCTAAAGATTGAGAATTTTTATTTTTTTTAATATCATCATTTAATTAAAAGAAGCATCTACTTTAAGTGTTAACACCAGTAAATCTGCCTCCTTAGCGTCATCATAAAGGCACAGATGGTAAAAAATGGCTATTACCAGACTCACACAGGCTTGATAAAAGTATTTAAATTTTAGGTTGTATCTATTTTTTACTATTATCTTATAATCTTGCTGTATAAGTTAGCATCACCATTCATTTGTTTGTAAATCTTTATAAACATCATAAAATTCAACATTTCAGTGCTGTTCTTCGCAACTTTTGTGCATTTACAGATCTAATATGAAAACAACAAAGACTTTCATTGTGTTTAGTGAGATCTTCCTTAAAACAACTCAATTAAATCATCAAAATTATGTGAATGGGTTGATATTAAGTCATCAAAATCTTTATTAACCAGGTTTTCACCTAGTGAAACCTGGTTATTAGAATGGCGAACGTCGTTGTTCGGGCGGGCAGGCGTCCGGGCGGCGTCAAACTCACCTATGAAACTGAATAATTTTAGTAAAGGTTGACATATCTTGACCAAACTTGGTCTATAGAATGAGTTTATGGGTACCTTTCATGGGATTGCGTTTGGGGTCCCTAGGGTCAAGATCAAGGTCACTGTTACTAAAAATAGAAAAACGGTTGAAACTGAATAACTTTAGTTAGGGATGACATATCTTGACTAAACATGGCCTATAGGAAGAGTTTATGGAGACCTTTCATGGGAATGCATTTGGGGTCCCTAGGGTCAAGGTCAAGGTCACTGTTACTAAAAATAGAAAAACGGTTGAAACTGAATAACTTTAGATGGGGACTAAGCTTGGTCTATAGGAAGAGTTTATGGAGACCTTTCATGGGATTGCGTTTGGGGTCCCTAGGTTCAAGGTCAAGGTGACTGTTACTAAAAATAGAAAAACGGTTGAAACTAAATAACTTTAGTAAGGGTTGACATATCTTGACCAAACTTGGTCTGTAAAAAGAGTTTATGGGTACCTTTCATGGGATTGCGATTGGGGTCCCTAGGATCAAGGTCAAGGTCACTGTTACTTAAAATAGAAAAACGGTTGGAACTGTTGTTAAGATACAGCTGTACTGCTTAACATAGACGTCCTCAGCCGAGTGCCCATCTGTCACTGGGTGTTTCGCCCCTTATCTCCCTCTAGATGGCGGGATGATCAGTCACTACCTGGTCTATGTTGGCTTCCAAGTCGGTTCACTGTGTCGTAGCCAGAGCCAACTGGACGCCCTCTCTGCAGCTCTTCCAAGAGCGTGGTCTTTCTGACTCGTCCCTTGATGCCCACAGCTCCAAGCATTTTCCACACTGACTGTGATGGAAAGCCTCTACATCCAACTTCCACTGGGAAGATCCATGTCTTCCAACCCCTCTCTCTACAAGTGTCTACCAAGTCTTGGTATTTTCCCTTCTTCAGCTCGTATGCCTCCTCACATCTCTCTTCCCAGGGTACTGTTAGCTCCACCAATACAATCAGCTTTGGAGACCTGGACCAAAGAACTATGTCTGGCTGGAGGGTGGTATGGGCCACTTCCTCTGGAAACTTCAATTTTTTCCCCAGGTCAGCCAACATATCCCAACTTTGAGATTCTTGTAGGATGCCGCTACATGTTGTTGTTGTCGGCTTCTTCTCCCCTTGTCTTACAAAGCTGATTAAATGAGGGCCTTTCTGTTTCAAGGGTCTCTCTTTCCTTCTCTCATTTTCTAAGATGTTTGCGATCTCTCTTAGAACCTGGTCATGCCGCCAGGTATACCGCCCTTGCGCCAAGGCTGTTGGGCAAGAAGATAGAATATGCTGCAGCGATCCGATATTCTCACACAGCGAGCAGGAAGGGTCTTCTGATAACTTCCACTGCTTTAAATTGGTTGGAGTGGGTAACATGTCATACACTGAGAAAGAAACTCAGTTGAAGTGGCTCATACCTCCACAGCTCCTGCCATGTGATTTTCCTCTCAGGTAAGTTCCACTTCGTCCAATTCCCCTGGGGTCCAAGTTGTACCGCCTTTGCTGACCGTGCCTCCTCTTCTGCTCTCCGAACTTCTCCCTGAACCATGGTTCTCTTCTCAACATTATCAGAATTCTCCCACCGCTGCTTTCTACTGATTCCCAACCCTTCTCTACCCTTGTTTGTAGTGCCTACAATGTCCTGGTGTTTGAGACTGCTTTCAGCGTGTTCTACAGCCTGGCTCACTGACCATTTCCTTCCTGTTCTAACTTCTATTCCTGCTCCACTAATCTTCCCATCACTTGAGTCTCTGAGTGTTAGTAGCAGACATGTTTTAGCGACCTTGTACTCCTCGATGAAGGAGCTTATTGGCATCTGCAGCTTTGTTGACTTGCCATAGAGTCCAATATTGGTAAAGGAAGGCGGAAGTCCAAGCCACCTTCTCAGATGCTTGCTAATTGCCTGCTCCAATTTTTCAACTGTGCTGATTGGGATTTCGTTGACCATTAATGGCCAGATGAGTCTAGGCAAGAGACCATGCTGGAAGATCCATGCCTTGAACTTTCCCGGAAGTTCGGACTTGTCAATTCTCCTCAGCCCCTCTTCAATCTGCTGTTTCAGCCTGTCTTGGCTGCGGGTGTCCTTAAGTGTAGAATCAAACCACTTCCCTAAACACTTGATTGGATTGTTGACAAGTGAAGGGATTTCCTCATCTTGTATATGCAGCTTGAACTTGTCAGTCACTTTGCCTTTCCTTACTACCAGACACCTTGACTTGACTGGTTTGAATAGCATTCGTGCCCAAGACACAGTTTCATCAAGTGCTTTGAGGATCCATCTCGCCTGGATATTGGTTTCTGTGGTGACCGTCATGTCATCCATGAATCCCCTGTTTGATGGGAGCCGGATCCCGTTGTTTGTAAGTGGCCCTCTTGATTCCCTCTCTGCTGCTTTGATAATCATGTTCATGCCCATGACAAATAAGATGACAGAGATAGTGCATCCCGTTACAATTCCTTTCTCGAGTGGTAACGAGTTTGTTGTAAAGTTGCCACATGAGAATCTCAGGTTGATGTTGCTGAAGTAGCTCATGATCAAGTTGCTAGCCTTGTCTGGTATATGGTAATGATGTAGTGCGACCTTGATTAGCTGGTGTGGTATGGAGCCGTAGGCGTTTTCTAGGTCGAGCCATACTTCTGTGAGATGCTTGTGGTTCATCCTTGCCTCATGTAACAGTTGTATGAGTGCGCTGGTGTGTTCTACGTAGCCCGAAAATCCGGGAATTCCTCCCTATTGAATAAATAAATAACTTTAGTTTGGGATGACGTATCTTGACTAAACTTGGTGTTCAGGTAGAGTTTATCGATACCTTTTATGGGATTGGGTTTGGGGTCCCTAGGGTCAAGGTCAAGGTCACTGTTACCAAAAATAGGAAAACAGTTGAAACTGAATAACTTAGTTAGGGTTGACATATCTTGACCAAACTTGGTCTATAGGAAGAGTTTATGGATTCCTTTCATGGGATTGCATTTGGGGTCCCTAGGGTCAAGGTCACTGTTACTAAAAATAGAAAAATGGTTCAAACTGAATATCTTTAGTTAGGGTTGACATTTCTTGACCAAACTTGGTCTATAGAAAGAGTTTATGGATACTTGCATGGGATTGTGTTTTGGGGTCCCTAGATTCAAGGTCAAGGTCACTGTTACTAAAAATAGAAAAACAGTTTAAACTGAATAATTTTAGTCAGGGTCTACATAATTATCTTGACCAAACCAGGTATAAAGGAAGAGTTTATGGATACCTTTCATGGGTTTGCGTTTGGGGTCCCTAGATTCAAGGTCAAGGTTACTGATACTAAAAATAGAAAAATGGTTGAAACTGAATAATTTAAGTTAGGGTTGACATATCCTGACAAAACTTGGTATAAAGGAAGAGTTTATGGAAACCTTTCAATGGATTGCATTTGGGGTCCCTAGGTTCAAGGTCACTGTTACTAAAAATAGAAAAACAGACACAGGCTGAAGTTCTTCTGTTTATCATTAAAAACCTGGTTTCGTCGCATTGCGGCGTTTCTTGTCTAAATAAAATATAGGGTTGTTACTGTTGCGTTTTGATGCAGGAGGTTATATTTGACTTAAGTGGATTTTTCAGACTAGGCACTAGCCAAGGGAAATCCATCGTCAGATACCCCTGATACACACTACGCTATGCTTCGTTGTGTACCGCGGGAAATTTGGCAAGTAAAATCTCGTAATCATGAATAATTATTGAGGCAATTTCATTGGTTCCGCAAGTTACCAGATGCTTTTTTCGGTTGAAAAATATACTGGCGATTGCCGGAGTTGAACAGGGTCCACGTTCTCTGTACAATAATATTTGACAGAAGTCAAGACCACACTGTCACGTAGGCTACTGTAATTGAACAATATTTGAGTGTAACATGCAAATTTGTTGGAGGAAGAGTGGTCTCTCCTGCCTCATGCATATTCATAAAAACAAGATTTTGTCAGTCAATTGTCCCACCGTATGTATGAAGTGTAACGGAAGAAAGTACCATGGTTGCCGACAAAGAGGGAAATCAATCTCTCCAAAAATCCAGGAGAGTCTAATATGACATCGGGATCAAAACGCAGTAGTAATTACCCTTTAATATACATAACTGGTTTAAATTAGTAAAAAGACATATGATATCATAATAAATGTTACTTTTATGTTAAACTATTTTGTTTTATAAAGTCTTTTTTAAAATATACAATGATGCTTGTTATGACATAATGTCACCAGAGTGGAATATGGCCGTATTGCACTGGAGTTGAATATCGATTCCGACTAATATGTATTAGGTTTGGATTTAGGATGGGTATATAATAAAAACATTTATACAATACAACACATACAAAAAAAAGCAAAACAATGAAAAAATATTGGGGTTTCTGGAGAAAATCTCATGAAATTACAGGCTTTTTGAACCAATGTTGAAGTATTTCACATAAAAATTCAGAACTGTATCAAATTTGAAGCTTTATGCGAAAACCATAACAAATCCAGTGCTTTTCGCAAAAAGTCTGGCTTTTTGCACATTAGTCATATCACAAACTACACCACAACATCATTTTACTGCTAATTGGACTAATCTGATATATACAAGCTGCAGCGTTTGTGTTGTTGACAACATCATGCAAGTGGCAGCGTTTGTGTTGTTGGCAGCATCATGCAAGTGGCAGCGTTTGTGTTGTTGGCAGCATCATGCAAGTGGCAGCGCTTGTGTTGTTGGCAGCATCATGCAAGTGACAGGGCTTGTGTTGTCAACAGCATCATGCAAGTGGCAGCGCTTGTATTGTTGGCAGCATCATGCAAGTGGCAGCGCTTGTGTTGTTGGCAGCATCATGCAAGTGACAGCGCTTGTGTTGTCGGCAGCATCATGCAAGTGGCAGCGCTTGTGTTGTTGGCAGCATCATGCAAGTGACAGCGCTTGTGTTGTCGACAGCATCATGCAAGTGGCAGCGCTTGTGTTGTTGGCAGCATCATGCAAGTGGCAGCGCTTGTGTTGTCAACAGCATCATGCAAGTGGCAGCGCTTGTGTTGTTGGCAGCATCATGCAAGTGACAGCGCTTGTGTTGTTGGCAGCATCATGCAAGTGGCAGCGTTCGTGTTGTTGACAGCATCATGCAAGTGGCAGCGCTTATGTGGTCGACAGCATCATGCAAGTGGTGGCAGTGTTTGTGTTGTCGACAGCATCATGCAAGTGTCAGCGCTTGTGTGGTCGACAGCATCATGCAAGTGGCAGCGCTTGTGTTGTCAACAACATCATGCAAGTGGCAGCGTTTGTGTTGTCAACAACAACATGCAAGTGGCAGCGTTTGTGTTGTTGACAACATCATGCAAGTGGCAGCGCTTGTGTTGTTGACAGCATCATGCAAGTGGCAGAGTTTGTGTTGTCAACAACATCATGCAAGTGGCAGCGTTTGTGTTGTTGACAGCATCATGCAAGTGGCAGCGCTTGTGTTGTTGACAGCATCATGCAAGTGGCAGCGTTTGTGTTGTCAACAACATCATGCAAGTGGCAGCGCTTGTGTTGTTGGCAGCATCATGCAAGTGGCAGCGCTTGTGTTGTTGACAGCATCATGCAAGTGGCAGCGTTTGTGTTGTCGATAGCATCATGCAAGTGGCAGCGCTTGTGTGGTCGACAGCATCATGCAAGTGGTGGCAGTGTTTGTGTTGTCAACAGCATCATGCAAGTGGCAGCGTTTGTGTTGTCAACAACATCATGCAAGTGGCAGCGTTTGTGTTGTCGACAGCATCATGCAAGTGGCAGCGCTTGTGTTGTTGACGGCATCATGCAAGTGGCAGCGTTTGTGTTGTCAACAACATCATGCAAGTGGCAGCGCTTGTGTTGTTGGCAGCATCATGCAAGTGGCAGCGCTTGTGTTGTTGACAGCATCATGCAAGTGGCAGCGTTTGTGTTGTCGATAGCATCATGCAAGTGGCAGCGCTTGTGTGGTCGACAGCATCATGCAAGTGGTGGCAGTGTTTGTGTTGTCGACAGCATCATGCAAGTGGCAGCGTTTGTGTTGTTGGCAGCATCATGCAAGTGGCAGCGTTTGTGTTGTTGGCAGCATCATGCAATTGGCAGCGCTTGTGTTGTTGGCAGCATCATGCAATTGGCAGCGTTTGTGTTATCAACAGCATCATGCAAGTGGCAGCGCTTGTGTGGTCGACAGCATCATGCAAGAAGTGGCAGCGTTTGTGTTGTTGGCAGCATCATGCAAGTGGCAGTGTTTGTGTTGTTGGCAGCATCATGCAAGTGGCAGCACTTGTGTTGTTGGCAGCATCATGCAAGTGGCAGTGTTTGTGTTGTCAACAGCATCATGCAAGTGGCAGCGCTTGTGTTGTCAACAGCATCATGCAAGTGGCAGCGCTTATGTGGTCGACAGCATCATGCAAGTGGCAGCGTTTGTGTTGTTGACAGCATCATGCAAGTGGCAGCGCATATGTGGTCGACAGCATCATGCAAGTGGTGACAGTGTTTGTGTGGTCGACAGCATCATGCAAGTGGCAGCGCTTGTGTTGTCAACAACATCATGCAAGTGGCAGCGTTTGTGTTGTCAACAACATCATGCAAGTGGCAGCGTTTGTGTTGTTGACAGCATCATGCAAGTGGCAGCGTTTGTGTTGTCAACAACATCATGCAAGTGGCAGCGTTTGTGTTGTTGACAGCATCATGCAAGTGGCAGCGCTTGTGTTGTTGAGAGCATCATGCAAGTGGCAGCGTTTGTGTTGTCGACAGCATCATGCAAGTGGCAGCGCTTGTGTGGTTGACAGCATCATGCAAGTGGTGGCAGTGTTTGTGTTGTCGACAGCATCATGCAAGTGGCAACGCTTGTGTTGTCAACACCATCATGCAAGTGGCAGCGTTTGTGTTGTCAACAACATCATGCAAGTGGCAGCGTTTGTGTTGTCAACAACATCATGCAAGTGGCAGCGTTTGTGTTGTCGACAGCATCATGCAAGTGGCAGCGCTTATGTGGTCGACAGCATCATGCAAGTGGCAGCGCTTGTGTAGTTGGCAGCATCATGCAAGTGGCAGCGCTTGTGTTGTTGGCAGCATCATGCAAGTGGCAGCGTTTGTGTTGTTGGCAGCATCATGCAAGTGGCAGCGCTTGTGTTGTTGACATCATCATGCAAGTGGCAGCTTTTGTGATGTCGACAGCATCTTGCAAGTGGCAGCGTTTGTGTTGTCGACAGCATCATGCAAGTGGCAGCGCTTCTGTGGTCGACAGCATCATGCAAGTGGCAGCGCTTATGTGGTCGACAGCATCATGCAAGTGGCAGCGCTTGTGTTGTTGGCAGCATCATGCAAGTGACAGCGCTTGTGTTGTTGGCAACATCATGCAAGTGGCAGCGCTTGTGTTGTCAACAGCATCATGCAAGTGGCAGCGCTTGTGTTGTTGGCAGCATCATGCAAGTGACAGCGCTTGTGTTGTTGGCAGCATCATGCAAGTGGCAGCGTTTGTGTTGTTGACAGCATCATGCAAGTGGCAGCGCTTATGTGGTCGACAGCATCATGCAAGTGGTGGCAGTGTTTGTGTTGTCGACAGCATCATGCAAGTGGCAGCGCTTGTGTTGTCAACAACATCATGCAAGTGGCAGCGCTTGTGTTGTTGACAGCATCATGCAAGTGGCAGCGCTTATGTGGTCGACAGCATCATGCAAGTGGTGGCAGTGTTTGTGTTGTCGACAGCATCATGCAAGTGGCAGCGTTTGTGTTGTCGACAGCATCATGCAAGTGGCAGCGTTTGTGTTGTTGGCAGCATCATGCAAGTGTCAGCGCTTGTGTTGTTGACAGCATCATGCAAGTGGCAGCGTTTGTGTTGTTGACAGCATCATGCAAGTGACAGCCCTTGTGTTGTCAACAACATCATGCAAGTGGCAGCGTTTGTGTTGTCGACAGCATCATGCCAGTGACAGCGCTTGTGTTGTTGGCAACGACGCCATCATGCAAGTGGCAGCGCTTGTGTTGTTGACAGCATCATGCAAGTGGCAGCGCTTGTGTTGTCGACAGCCTCATGCAAGTGGCAGCATTTGTGTTGTTGGCAGCCTCATGCAAGTGGCAGCGTTTGTGTTGTCAACAGCATCATGCAAGTGGCAGCGCTTGTGTTGTCCACAGCATCATGCAAGTGGCAGCGCTTGTGTTGTCGACAGCATCATGCAAGTGGCAGCGCTTGTGTTGTCGACAGCATCATGCAAGTGGCAGCGTTTGTGTTGTTGGCAGCATCATGCAAGTGGCAGCGTTTGTGTTGTCGGCAGCATCATGCAAGTGGCAGCGTTTGTGTTGTCGGCAGCATCATGCAAGTGGCAGCGTTTGTGTTGTCGGCAGCATCATGAAAGTGGCAGCGTTTGTGTTGTCGGCAGCATCATGAAAGTGGCAGCGCTTGTGTTGTTTGCAGCATCATGCAAGTGGCAGCGTTTGTGTTGTCGACAGCATCATGCAAGTGGCAGCGTTTGTGTTGTCGACAGCATCATGCAAGTGGCAGCGTTTGTGTTGTCGGCAGCATCATGCAAGTGGCAGCGTTTGTGTTGTCTGCAGCATCATGCAAGTGGCAGCGTTTGTGTTGTCGGCAGCATCATGCAAGTGGCAGCGTTTGTGTTGTCGGCAGCATCATGCAAGTGGCAGCGTTTGTGTTGTCGACAGCATCATGCAAGTGGCAGCGCTTGTGTGGTCGACAGCATCATGCAAGTGGCAGCGTTTGTGTTGTTGACAGCATCATGCAAGTGGCAGCGCTTGTGTTGTCGACAGCATCATGCAAGTGGCAGCGTTTGTGTTGTCGACAGCATCATGCAAGTGGCAGCGTTTGTGTTGTTGACAGCATCATGCAAGTGGCAGCGCTTGTGTTGTTGAAAGCATCATGCAAGTTGGCAGCGTTTGTGTTGTTGACAGCATCATGCAAGTGGCAGCGCTTGTGTTGTTGACAGCATCATGCAAGTGGCAGCGTTTGTGTTGTTGGCAGCATCATGCAAGTGGCAGCAGTTGTGTTGTCAGCAACATCATGCAAATGGCAGCGTTTGTGTTGTTGACGACGGGATGAAAAACTTGGAACTTTTTATGTTTAATATAAAAGTTTCACAATAATCAATTTAATCTTAGTACACTTGTCAGAGACAATATGTACACATATTGCATACAACTCTGGCTTTCATAATCATTAAGTAATGTCACTAAAAAAACTGAAACAAAACAACAGATGATGTTCACCCTGTGAACATCTATATATACATTTTTCTTAAAATATTCAGGTATCCTCTCTATGGCCAATGCTGGACCAAACACCAACGGATCTCAGTTTTTCATCTGCACTGTTAAAACTGCATGGTAAGTTTCAAATATTTATGTTTTACAAACTGGATGTTGTCCCCTGTAACTAGATGAGCTAAGACTGATCATCAACCCTGGACAATACTGCCATGTCGCCCAAGTTACTTCAGAGCTATGGCCCTTGGAATTGCTTAAATTACCAAAATAAATATAATTTCAATTTGGCATATCTTGTGATAGTTTACCACTCTTGTTTTCTATGATATAATACAATAATAAATAAAAAAAAATCATAATCCTATCCTGCATATTTACATGTATTTTTATCTCACCTTAACCAGTTTTTAGCTCTACTGGCCAAAGGTGATGGTAATGTGTACGTAGTATGTGCATCCGTGCGTCCGTGCGGTCGTGCGTTCGTGCGTCTGTAAACAATTGCTTGTGAACACGATACAGTCTTCAGTTTTGATTTTATCTCGATGAAACTTGTACAGTATCTAGATATCCATTAGTGCTCGGTTCGTTTCGAAAACCAGCCAGATCCGCCCATAAATGCCTAGATTATGGGCCATGAAAGTTTTAAAGAAATGCTTTCTATTTTTAGCCAGGTCTGCATGAGCGAATTCTATTTTTAGCCAAGTTTACATGTACATGTAAATTCAAGTCTAAAGTTAAGGGAGACAATTTGCAAGTCTAGGATTTTGAGAGACAATTTGCTTTTTGCTTCTGCAGTTGATTTTGTGAATTACTCTGCCTTGTTCTTGTTGAAAGCCCAAAGGCCATTTTTTAGCTTTAAGTTCTGTAGTTTGCGCATTCATCTTAACAAAATTGGTTGTGAATGTTTAAGTTATGCACCTGGTGTCATTACTGGCCACACCCAGGGTTCACAGGTTTGGTAAACATAAATCTGGAAAGGTTTGAAAATCTTTTTGTGTGTTCGTGCATCCATCTCAGCACAATTGATTGTGAATGTTTGTTCAAATTGATCAATGTTGTCCTAGGATGCCCTTGACTTTGACCTTTTGACCAACTTTTTTTAACTTTTAAAACTACAGAAATTTTTACTATGAGTACAGTTTTGAAAGCATTTTTTTTTTGTCAGATGACTTTTACTTGGCACATATTAAAATAGTTCATGCAACTAATCTGCTTACAATACTTTCTGGGCTCAGATGTTGAACGTGCTACGTTTTCAGGTAACCCAAACACAAAACATAAAGTATATGTCTGTTGCCTTTTACC